>NC_086318.1:26216459-26835209 GCF_036172605.1 Pelobates fuscus | reverse complement strand
TGGCGTAGGTGGTCTTCCCAGGTCTGGCTAAAGATGGCTATGTCATCTAAATAGGCACAGGCATACTCCTGAAAGCCGTCCAGTAGCCGATCTACCATCCGCTGAAAGGTAGCCGGAGCGTTTTTCATTCCGAAGGGCATGACCTTGAACTGGTACAGGCCAAACGGAGTGACAAACGCCGACTTGGGGATGGCGTCATCGGCTAGAGGAATTTGCCAGTATCCCTTACACAAGTCAATGGTAGTGAGATACTGACCCCGTGCCATCTTATCTAGCAGCTCGTCTATCCGAGGCATCGGGTAGGCATCCGACACTGTTTTGTCATTCAGCCTCCGGTAGTCAACGCAGAATCGGGTAGTGCCGTCCTTTTTAGGCACCAGGACTACCGGCGATGCCCAGGGGCTATCTGAGGGTTCGATAACCCCTAGCTGCAACATTTCATCTAACTCGGCCTTCATATGGGTCCGGACTGATTCCGGAACCCTATATGGAGCCTGTCGCATAGGTAGCTGTCCCGGGGTTTCGACTCGGTGGGTGGCTAGCGGAGTGTACCCAGGTAAATTGGGGAAGGTAGCCCCTTTAGCTACGATCAGCGCCTGTACCTGGGCACGCTCGTGAGGGCTTAGCCGCTCCCCCAGCTGAACTCCCCAGGAGGGCTCTATCGGTTCTTCCGGTTCTAGTAGGTCAGGTAGGGGCAGGTTCTCCTGATCTTCTAAGGCGGAGGCACAGATTGCCGTCACATCCTCTATCCTCTCATGGTAGGGTTTGAGCATGTTCACGTGGAGCATGCGTCTCTTCCCTACCCCTGAGCAGGGGCCAATCACATAGGTAGTGTCGCATCGCTGCTCTACTACCTGGTATGGGCCTTGCCAGATGGCCTGCAGCTTGTCTGTGCGGACGGGTTTTAAAATTAACACCTTCTGTCCCACCTGAAAGCTGCGGTCTCTGGCTCCTCTATCGTACCAGCGTCGCTGGCGTTGCTGAGCCGCCTGGAGGTTGGTGTGCACAGCCTGAGTTAGCGCCTCCAGACGGTCTCTGAACTCCAGTACATATTATACGATAGGGGTTTCGTTAGTTGTACTCTCTCCCTCCCAGTGTTCTCTAATCAAGTTCAAGGGTCCCCGCACCCTTCTTCCAAACAGTAGTTCAAATGGGGAGAATCCGGTCGACTCTTGGGGGACCTCTCTATACGCAAAGAGTAGGTGAGGCAGGAACCTCTCCCAGTCTTTGTGGGTTTCCCTGAACATCCGAAGCATCTGTTACAGCGTCCCGTTGAACCTCTCACATAGTCCATTGGACTGGGGGTGGTAGGCGGAATTGACTATTGGCTTAATGCCACATACCTTCCACATATGTTGGGTGACCTCGGCAGTAAATTGGGTGCCCCGGTCCGATATTATTTCTTGGGGGAACCCTACCCTGGAAAACACTTTCATCAAGGCTTCAGCTACGGTCTCAGCATGAATGTTAGTGAGGGCCACAGCCTCGGGGTACCTGCTGGCGTAGTCCACTACGGTTAAAATGTACTTTTTGCCAGAGGGACTGGGTTTTGGCAGGGGCCCTACTATGTCTACAGCTACCCTGCTGAAGGGCTCTGCAATAATGGGTAGGGGACATAACTTGGCCTTGTGGCGATCCCCTCGTTTACCTACTCGCTGGCAAACGTCGCAGGAGGTGCAATACTGTTGCACATCCTGAGAGATTCCGGGCCAGAAAAACGCATGCGTTAAGCGATATCGGGTGCGGGTCATCCCTAGGTGTCCTGACAAGGGAATATCATGAGCAATTCTAAGCAGCTCCTGCCTATATTTCTGCGGTACCACTAACTGTTTGTTGGTCAAGGTGACAGACCCCCCCACGTCCTTTGCCGTGACACGGTATAATAACCCTTTCTCCCACGTGTACCGCTCCCCCTCTAGCCCCGCCTGGTCAACGTGTGCCCGGTCCCTATATACTTGTAGGGTGGGGTCTGTCTGTACTTCGGTCGCAAAGGTGGTCGGGGTATCCCAGGACATGGGAGTCGGGTGGGGGTCATGGTCTCTTACCTGAGCCTCAGAGTGTATCGGTGTAGCCGTGGTGCGAGCCTGCTGCCGTGTAGTTACGGGATGGGCCTCCTGGTAGGGAGCCTGGGGTATAAAAGCGGAAGTCATCTGGCCCAAGTCATTCCCCAGTACAACATCTGCGGGTAAATTTTGCATAAGCCCCACTTCCACAGTTCCCTCTCCCACACCCCAATCCAAATGTACCTTGGCAGTGGGTAGCCGGTATACTGCTCCCCCTGCCACCCGTACTGCCACTGATCCGCCAGTGTGAGTTGCGCCTGGTACCAAATGCGGTGCAACCAAAGTTAGAGTGGCTCCCGAATCCCGGAGCCCTTGTACCTCCTTCCCCTCCAGGGTCACTAGCTGCCGATGATGTTGTCGGTTGTCGGTGGCTCGGACCGACATTACTTCGTGGAGTACCCCTAGAGGTTCCTCGATTTGAGCGCTCAGCATTTCCTGGGTGGCTGGTGCTACCTGATAGTGATGCGCAGCAGCCCTTGGTGTTAAATTTTGTCGCACCTGGTTCCAAGCTTGTCGGCTCCGGTTTTGCGTACACTCACGAGAAATATGTCCCCACTACTTGCAGGTGTGACATTGAATGTTAGCCCGGCCATTGTATCGAGAGGGGGGTGGTGGATTATTTAGTGCTGGCCTGGACAGGGGTACTGTGGGGCCGGTAGGCGAAAAATTATTGGGTGGCCCGGTAATCCGAGGGAGAGTCTTACTTTGGAGTCCGTGATGCCTCCTGGCATCAAAATGCTGATCCGCCAATCTAGCGGCTTCGGGTAGGGTGAGTGGTTTCCGATCTCTCACCCATTCTTGTGCTTCTGGGGACAAACCATTAAAGAATTGCTCCAGCAGCATTAACTGCCGCAATTCCTCCATATTGGTAGCGTTGCTGGCTTGTATCCAGCCTTGTGATGCTTGATCCAGCTTGTGCGCCCACTCTGCATGAGAATCTTTCTCAGGTTTGCGCAAGCCCCTGAACTTGCGCCGGTACGCCTCTGGGGTAATGGCATACCTCTCCAAGATCGCCCTCTTTACTTTAGGGTAATCTTTGCTGTCCTCTCGGGGCACAGCGCGGTAGGCTTCAGCTGCCCTACCCGATAATTTGCCTGCCAGTAGGGGGACCCATACTGCGGGTTCCAAGTCGTGCAAATCACACAGCCTCTCGAAATCCTGTAAATACCCGTCGATCTCGTCCTTTTCTTCACAAAACACTTTAAATGCGTGATGTGGGACTTTGGGTTTTACCTGTCCGTATATGGAGGCAGTAACAGACTCTGCCCTAGGCGGTGTCTCCGGTGTGCGGTTTGCCATCAGATAATCCTGCACATCTGACATCAGCACGGTCAATATCTCCAAGGGTACTGGCTGTGGCAGAAAAGCCATCCTGGTTCTTAGCTCTTTCTGGTATGGGGTCTCTTCCATGGCTGGTGGAGGTGTACTGCTGCGAGCTCCGTCTCCCTCCATCAGTTCAGCGATCAGCACAGCTTTGGATTTGTTGCTGGCTATCTTACCCCTGGCTTCCAGTAGCTCTTTTAAAGTCTGTCGTTTCAGTATGGTATAATCAATCTCCATACGAATTGCCCTTGCTTTCCTTGTTCGGTAGTTCCAGTTTACACGAACACTGCTTTTCGGCTGTAAGGTTCGGATCCCGTCGCTTGCCACCAATTGTAACGGAATGCAGTATATTAGTCCACGATATCCGTTGGTATCTTCAGGTAATCCACAGTCAGAGTAGAAAGCACGGCAATATTCCCAATCCTCCCAATAACCGGACGAAACACAGTTTGGGAGTCAACTAACTTGCTTTATTCACAGACTTCCATATTTATGCAGTTCCCCTTGCAAGGGGTTTCCGTACAGATGTTACAGGGGATTTCTCCCATCAGGCAGCCTGATTATCCCAACAGGCATTGCTGCACGAGAGGGATACTCCCACCAAAATGGACGATTAAGTGGATTATCCCCTCGTGCAGCAAAACCGACAATTTATACAGAAATCTATATTTTATACAATTTTGCTCGCTTTTAGACGAATGACCGTTCGGTAGATAGCTGGGGTCGGCGGGCACATTTAGTGAGAATACCGCTCCGATCCCAGCTAAACTAACCGAACGCCGCACAAAATACATTAAAACATTGAGTTCGGTTTAAAAGTACTGAACATCTATGGGGAACAGAATGTGCCGAACGCGGAACTCCCGAACACTCTGGAAGTCCAGCGGTGTTCGGATCATTGAGTAGCCGTTTTCAGTTCCAGGCTCTCGAGGACCGAACACCGCTGCAGAGACAAAGGATCCAAGATGGCCGACCGCCGCATGGTCGGTAGCCGAACGACGGCCACCTAGGAGAGCCCTTAATTACCGATTGCAACATTGTTGCAATCGGTTAATTGGTGCCACACGACTTGTGAGTGGGTGGTCTACCTGGGGAGCCCGCATTCGTATGGCGAACGGCCTGGATAGCCGTGTTTCGTCAAACGAAAGGGTTTTGTATGCTGGCAGCGTACGGCTGCCAGCATGCGAACGGCCATAATACAGTACATACACAGTTTAAAATACACAGTATATATTCAGCCTACGGACAACCTTTAATAACTATAGTCCAGAAGTGGCTAGGTTTGCCACAAACATTTACTCTCACATTCTCTCATGTAGTGGATACACACATTCTAATTACAGCTAGATCTATAATAGTGATATTATGGAAAAATCACATAACTATCTCTATCGGATATCTCTATGGCAAATAAACACTATATATCAAGCCACACACTTTTTATATGGTAATATAGTATAGCCCCCAAAAATGTTACCTTCATTTTGATTGTGTGAATGCCAATCTTACCTGTGTTTTCGACTGTGAAAATTTAATTATTTGTACACAACATTCAAATCTTTTGTATCATTTTTTTACTTTACATTATTTTATGTTATGTTTTCTATTACACTACAATGTGTTTTTGTATTATACTATATTGTGTTTTGCTACATTATATTACTATACTTAAATAAATAAACTCTAAACAGATCTTATATCTGAAGCTAACTTTTAAGCAACTCAATATCACCCATAATCACAGCAAATTTCTACAGATATATTTATAGAGAGAGATTTTTTATAGTCATAAAACTGCTATAATATTGCCTTTTTGTCAGCATTTGTGATTTTGAAACAACTTGATCTAGAACACGACAGATGGGAACAAATTGAAATATCTATAGGGGGGATGTAAAGATGTGTTTATTTATAATAAATTAAATATTTCAGATTTTTTTTTGTTCCAGTTCAATTCATTATCAATTTAACATATTTATAACTTAGTTATTATAGGAAGTTATTATAAAAAATTATAGTATTTGAAGGTTTACTTGTTACAGGATTTTCCATGCATGTTTATGGAGGAAGGAGTGGTTCCCTTAGGGTTGTGATGGAGTCAGCCTCTTCACCTTTGGTACATGTATATATACTGTCCATAAGCCATATGTCAGACAATAAGGAAAAGAGAGAGGATCCTTTATACAGTTACCATGGAATTTACCAAGATATTACTGCTGATTGTAGCTGAATGGGCGATTGGCCTGGCTTTACCTGTGCAGGTATGAATATGTATTCAGAGATAGAGAGGCATTGGTTAGTTTAGAAATGTTCTGTTGTTATCTTGTCCAAACATAGACCGCATTAATGTTTATTTGCTTTCCAACAGGTCAACAATAATGTATATGGAGGTAAGTATTATATTAATACCTAGACCTGTACAATAGTTATTAATATGATAAATTTTAGCTCCTGATGTTGCGATCTCTCATGATCTAATACATACAGAATGACTGTTAGCTGCTATGATTTATTAAGTCAGAGATTTCAGATCAAATTGTTAAACAAAAAGGTGAATTTGTTGTTTTACGTTTTCTATAATATAAACATTCCTCTATAATTTGTTTTTCTCTTTCCTCCGGAAACTATCAATGATCTATGTAAAGAGGCTAAAACAGTTTTCGCACAGATAGAAGCTGCAAACAAAGGTGAGATTTACAAAAATATTCCAAATGCTAGTTATCCTGCTTCTCACAGGGATGTTTTAAAGGAAATTGTATCACATACATTTCAAGGCATTCTACTCGTACTTAGATGCATGGATTCCATGACTAGTGGAATTTGTTTGTTACTAATCTCATCTAAGTTTTTTTAAATTACTGAAACGCGAGTACACGTGTGTTATTCGTATATATTTTTTTGCTTTTACAGAAAACAATTATTTGTATTATTATTTTTTAAATTGCATGAAATGATTTAATTTTGTTGGAATGTGCAGAATAATAAAATATTAAAGTTTATTGTAATTATTATTATTATTATTATTATATTATCTATTTTTAAAAACTTTAATATAAATATGCCATCTTCACAATGTATTATTTTGGTAATTTAAGCATTACATTTAGGTTCATTAATAGCTTCTTATAATATCCTTTTTTATGAAAAAAATATATATATACTTTTTGCATGTATTTTGCATTAAACTATTTATAGGAAACTGTCACTACATTTCATATTAATATATCATTATGTTACTAACCAGTGACTCTTAAAAAATGTCCGACTGACCTAATATAGTAGATTCCAATCACCCCACACTATTATATGCTACAATAAGAAAATAAGCTGCAATATGAATACTAGCTACAATATTTATATATGCAAGAAACATATATAAATTTAAATGACATGTAGAAATCCAAATCTCTTTATCCTGCACATGGGTGCCTCCGTCTTTGACAGAGGTTATAAGTGGTTTTCAATGTTTTACTCACTAGTATAAATTCAAGAGTCCTGACAGTTCCCCTTTAATGCTTAAAGGGTTACTCCAACCACCATGACCAGTTCTGCATTTTAGCAGTGGTTATGGTGGTAGGAATCAGTACGTGCTGTGTGTCAACTTGAAAAATACTATTTCACATACACACGCATTCTGAGATATTCTTAATTGTTTGCAGGGCCAGCCCTACCTGCCAGCACAGTTTTGTTGTTTTGTTTTTTTTAATTTCTCAGTAGAGCATTATTTATTAAATAAACATATGATGTAAAAAGGGTTGGAGACTGTTTCATGAAACACATCAGTTTTAATTCTAATTCATAGGGATGTTGCATTTAAACGTTCTCTCTTTAAATTGGTATCTGGATAACATCCCAAATGGTGCAAGTTTTATTTTAATGGTTGACAGTATTAAAAAGATAAAACAATAAAAAAAAATGTAAAAATCAAGAAATAGAATAATATAGCTTAATTTATATGCTCGCTAGTACATGGGCCAGTCCTAACCTTGGAAACTAGTATTTGTTATTTGTTTACGACAATTAGTCAGCTTCCTTTCCCCAATCTCCTTCCACCAATGAAACTCAATGCTGGACATATGGTGAAGGTGTGATAAAATATTTATGGAGAATAACAAGACCTAAATATTTCAATTTATTAATATCGATATGTACATTATTAAAAGTGTTGTTTGGTTGCTTGTTATTACTATAGCATGTGTTTCCTCTTTCTTTCCTGTTTCATGAAATTGATTCATTTTAATTCCAGGTATCAGCAAGCATCTAGTGCATGGAGACATTGTCGTTAATACTGGCCGGAGTGTGAAGAATTGCTATAGTTGCTTCTGGCCGTCATCCCCGGATGGAGTGGTTCCTGTCCCTTATGTTATTTCCTCAGTATACTGTAAGTTATTATAAACATTTGTTTAACAAAAATATTCTCATATATGTAACAAATTATTGCTTGTATCTTCTCTCTACAGCTAGCATTCAGAAATTGCTCATTACTGAGGGCATGAAACAAATTGAACTCATGAGTTGTGTGACGTTTGTTCAGAGAACATCACAATGGGACTATATCAGTATAGAGTCTGGAAGTGGGTGAGTTTACGTATATGGCAGTCTGGTAAGAACATGTTAAAATATATTACAGCCTGGAAAAACTGAGCAGGGCCAAGTTTGGTTTGGCACACTCTGTGCTCTGAGCTACAAATTCCATGATGTTCATTGAGTATGTCTTGATCATGATCATGGGAGATGTAAGATGATCTAAAGTTTAGCTCTTATATTCCTTATTATTCTATTCTCTGCAACAATGTACTAATTTAAGTTATTTATTGAATTTCTTTACATAACTTCGTAGGTGCTGGTCAGATGTAGCAAGGCAAGGTGGCAAACAAACTGTCAGCCTGAACAAGTCCGGCTGCCTTGGCTCTGGAGTAATCCAGCATGAACTGATGCACTCACTGGGATTTTACCATGAGCATAGCAGGAACGACAGAGATAATTACATTGAAATCCGGTGGCAGTACATCGATGAAGGTGAGTAATTAAATTAATATATGAAAAAAACATGTCCAAAGAAACCACATTTTCATAGACTGATGAAAAGTGACAGGAGAGATTGGCAAATCTTTTCACATAGTTAATAGCCTGTAAACTATAGAGGTCAACACTATCCTTTTAAGATGAATGGTAACTGTCATGTTTGCAAATGTATTTCTTTTCAGTTAACAAGCACAACTTTAACATCGAGGACACCAACAACATGAGCCTTCCGTATGATTATACATCAGTCATGCATTACCAAAAGTGAGTTATTTTCTTTGTAGACTTTGTCTAGTCTTATAATGATATTGTATAGACTTGTGCACTATTCAAATTTCCAGCTACTCTGATATAATTTGGAATGAAAAGTATATTTAGTTTAGTCCCAAATAAATTTAATTAGTTGATTCATTTGGGATGAAGTTCGTCCCATATTTCCAGTTTGGAATTTCTATTTCGAAAAATGGAATGCCCCGATCACTGGCAAATCTTGTTTTGTTTTAGAAAGTACATAAGTCCCTATTTTGGTGTCTTTATATGGGTATGCCAAATTTAAGGGTATTAAATTAGGGAGAGATCTATGTTTAGCAGATGTCTTCCTATTTTAGTATCCTAAATCAAATTGGTACCATTATGAGAGAGTGCTATATTTTAGGGTACCACATTAGAGAGCTGTTTATTAGATATAGCTCCCTTATTTGGTATCATTAAACATGGCAATCCCAAATAAGGTACACATTTAGGGAGCTACCTAATAAGCAGTTTATATATCAAAATTAAGAAACAGGCTTTACCTAATTTTGATCTTTCAACTGTTTAGTAGATAACTCCATAAATAAAATTTGTACCATTATGTGAGAGTGCAATATGTTAGGGTACCAGATTAAAGAGCTGTATTATAAATATATCCCTTATTTGGTATCCTTAAATATGGCAATTTTACATAAGGATACCAAAGGAGCGCTTTACTAAGCAGCTTAAAGAGAAGCCATGTTCTTCATTGTGGTCTTTCAGCTCAACAGTAGATTATTCCCTAATTTGGTACCCTCCCTTATGTGGAATTATCATATTTAAGGATATCAAATTAGGAACCTGTTGAGTAAACAGCTCCATCATTTTGTGATTTTAGTCTTAAAGGGGCACTCCAGACCGATAGATCAGTTGAGCTTACTGAAATGCTTTATGTGGGAAGAAAAGTGAATACGAATTGACACTTTTATAAGTTACCCCTGTTGCACGCCCCTGGCTGTCATTCAGATTACAGATCCTGTTAGGTCCTGGTTGTTTAGCTCTGTGGAGCTAAACTCAAGAGGCAGGGAATGTCCTAGAACACCTGCCTTGCTAAGATTTCTCCCTGAAGTCTGCGATTGGACTGCCACAGAAAGTCTGGGTGGTGTAAGAAGGGGATGGCGTGCAATGGCAGCAGAAAAATGATCTGCAACTCTTCAAGCTGTTGTTAGATAACCCATTGGACAAATGCATAACTAAATGCATTCATGTTTTCTTTTGGGATGCATCTAAAAAAAAGAGATTTAGACATCAATTGTTTTCCTTTTTGGCTAACAAAAATTGTGCCTCTTTCTACAGTACTGCTTTCACTAACACCCCTGGTCAAGCTACAGTAGTTGCAAAAAGTGACCCTTCTTTACCACTTGGACAGAAAATAGGATTGAGCCACCTGGATCTGATCAAACTTAACAAACTTTATAACTGCAGTAAGTATGTCCCTAATATGTAATGTTATTATGTCAAACATTGTGTCTAAGAAATGTGGCACAAATGTCTTAGAATGGTTCAGAACTTTGTATCAGAAATTAGAAAGTAATAATCTTTCTGTTTCCTTAGATGTCTGCCGGGAAAAACTAATGGATCTATCAGGGTCTTTCTCAACTGGCAACATCTCATTTGGAAACGATGGGAGCTGCCTCTGGTTAATTCAAACTGACTCTTTCAAACTGGTTGGTAATAAAACGAATGGGATAAGTTTTATTATTAGAATCTCAATACAGTTTATATTTTATTTGGTATTTACAGCTTTATCAGATTTGTTTTTAAATTGTTTGTTTAAAATATATCCTTGTTTATAGCAAATATTGCATTATTGTTAGAGACATAATGTATATACAGGAATATTATAGATTTAGAAAAGACTGTACAGAATTAACTCATTTATGTAGTCCCACACCCATGGCAGGATTTACATAGGGGTTCATAGAGCTGAAGCTCCAGGCTCCAGGCTCCATATAATAATATATTTTTGAATACTCTGCACATGCTTTTGCTTTGTGCAGAGGGAATTAAGTATGGAAAGGGATGCAGGGGAACAAAACTAGCGTGGAAAAAAGCAGACTTTTCACAGTGTGCAAATACTCTTGCTAGTAAGAAGGGAAGGAGAGGAGTGGAAAAGTGAACAAGGGGGACACCAGGGAACTGTCCCCAGAAAGTTTAGTCTGCATAGTACATCCTTAATTGTTGAGCGTGTGTGATTAGCAGGAAGCCGAGCATGCATTTATGCCAGATTGACCTTTCAATTCTTCAGGCAGACCAGATGGGTCTGCCCCTTTGTGCCGTGCTAGTGACTTCATTTGCGTCACTGGCCCACCTCCTTCTACCTCGTCTACCAGCGTCTAACTTCACAGAATGCCAATGTTGGATGAATGGATTTGGTTGAGAGATAAACACAAGATATTAGCATAGGGTATGTGTATTCTTATAAATGAATCCTGTGAGTTTCCCTCCAGCACCACCTCCACCAGATACAAGACACTTGGGATTTATGACTGTTTTACTATTTTCTGTCGCTAAGATACTGTTTTTTTCAGCACTAGGTCCAATAGTCTATTTTTCCAGCCAGGACCGGTGCTAGGATTTTTAGTTACACAGGCGAAGATGCATTTTGGTGCCCCCCACCCTCGTTTAAAATAAGGTTCATGCAAACACAGAAATAATCATGCAGAGACATACAGACACAGACAGAGACATACATGCATACAGAGACATGCAGGCATATAAAGACATACATACAGAGGCATACCGTCATACAGACACATACATACATAGACATACAGAAACATACATAGAGACATCCAGGCATACAGAAACATACATACATACAGGCATACAAAGACATACACGCATACAGAGACATACCGTCGTACAGACACATACATATATACAGGTATACAGAGACATACAGGCATACAGACACATACGTACAAAGACATACAGGCATACAGACACATACATTTGTACATACAGAGACATACAGGCATACAGAAACATACAGACACATACATTTTGTACAGAGACATACAGGCATACAGAGACATACAGGCATACAGAAACATACATACAAAGACATACAGGCATACAGAGACCTACATACATACATACATACAGAGACATGCATACATACAGAGACATACACAATTACATACTTACATCAGTTCAATCTTGTCCCCTGGATGCATGCTCCATGGAGAATGTCCTGCAGCCCAGCCCCATCACAGGGCGCCAGCCGCGCTGTGTGGTACACAGGGAGCAGGGATATGATGTCATTCATATCCTCGCCCCCTCCACACAACCTGTGGCAGACACCAGGGTAGGTGCAGTGGCGTACACATGACCCATGGGGCCCCAGTGCGCAAATTGATCCGTGCCCCCCCCCCTCGCGTTTACTCTGCACGGGCCGGGGCTGCAACACATGGCGGCGGGCACCTGGTCGCAGGGGTTGCAGGGCTGTGACCCCTGAGACCGCGGTATGTACGCCAGTGCATGCAGATGCACACACACTTAAAGGACCACTACAGACACCCAGATCACATCAGCTCAATTAAGTGGTCTGGGTGTCAGGTCCCTCTAGTTTTAACCCTGCAGCTGAAAACATAGCAGTTTCACCGAGGGTTAATCCAGCCTCTAGTGGATGTCTCACTGACAGCCGCTAGAGGAGCTTCCGCTATTCTAAAACACTCAACGTCCATAGGAAAGCATTGAGTAATTCTTTCCTATGGGCGGTTTGAATGCGTGCGCGGCAAGAGCATTCGGAGCTGAGAGGCGGAGGGATCCCCAGCGTCAAGGGAGTCCGGCGCTAGAGAAAGGTAAGTGCTGAAGACACACACACACACTCTCATGAACAGATGAATACACACCAGCTAACAGACACACACATTTACTGACAGACACACTCAGCGACAGACATACATACACACTCACTTACAAAACATACACTCTCACTGACAAACACACTCACTAACAGACATCAAACAGACTCACTAATACACACACACACACACACTCAGCAAGAGACACACAGTAACACACTCACTGACACTCACTAGCAGACACACTCACTGACACACTAGCAGACACACACACTGACACTAGCAGACACACTCACTGACACTCACTAGCAGACACACACACTGACACTCACTAGCATACACTCATTGACTCTCACTAGCAGACACACTCACTGACACTCACTATCAGACACACACACTGACACTCACTAGCAGACACACACACTGACACTCACTAGCAGACACACTCACTGACAATCACTAGCAGACACACACACTGACACTCACTTGCAGACACACACACTGACACTCACTAGCAGACACACTCACCGACACTCACTAGCAGACACACACACTGACACTCACTAGCAGACACACACACTGACACCCACTAGCAGACACACACACTGACACTCACTAGCAGACACACTCACTGAACACACTCACTGACACTCACTAGCAGACACACACACTGACACTCACTAGCAGACACACACACTGACACTCACTAGCAGACACACACACTGACACTCACTAGCAGACACACTCACTGACACTCACTAGCAGACACACTCACTGACACTCACTAGCAGACACACACACTGACACTCACTAGCAGACACACTCACTGACACTCACTAGCAGACACACACACTGACACTCACTAGAAGACACACACACTGACACTCACTAGCAGACACACTCACTGACACTCACTAGCAGACACACACACTGACACTCACTAGCAGACACACACACTGACACTCACTAGCAGACACATACACTGACACTCACTAGAAGACACACACACTGACACTCACTAGCAGACACACACACTGACACTCACTAGCAGACACACTCACTGACACTCACTAGCAGACACACACTGACACTCACTAGCAGACACACACACACACTAACACATGTTTTTTTTTTAATTTAATCCCCCAGCCTCCTTACCTTTTGGAGTGCTGAAGGGATTCCCTGGGGTTCAGTGGTGCTGCTGGGCTCCTGGGCGGGCAGGCAGACAGGCAGGCAGGCAGGCTGGCTGGCTGGCTGGCGGGCACGCGCGAGGGAGGGAGCACTCTCCCATGTGTGCTTCCTCTTCAGCTCCCTCGCGCACCGCGTAGGGATGCCGGCGCCGGAAGATGACGTCATCTTTCGGCTCCGGTATCAGTATGCGGCGTGCGAGGGAGCTGAAGAGAAAGCACACATGGGAGAGTGCTCCCTCGCGCGCCCGCAGAACCGGGCGCTCGGCCACGCTACAATAGGTCGTCTGTTGGAGTGGAGCGCAGTGTGCTTCCCTCCTTCCGGTCAGCCTGATTTTGCGCCCCCAGGGCCGGTGCGCCCTTGTCAGGGTACCTGTGGTCTCTACCTCCAAAAGAGGTAGAGACTTAGCTGTTCCACCATCCAGACGGTCTGATGACTCCCTTCCCCGCGGTCTATCCGGTCATGCGAGGGAGTGACTGCCTTTTAGACCATCTAGGCAGGAAGTCATCATCAGGACACTCCCCCGGATCGACCTGTCAGTCAATTGCTGCAGGACCAATCAGGACGTCTCGGAGGTGTGGTTACTGCTCTGAACAGGGTATTTAACAGAGCTTCCTTCATTAGCTCATTGCCCTTTCGTGGTTCTAGCTTGTTCTAGTCACTCAGTGCTTGTGTATTCTATTATCCCTTTTGGTTTTGACCCGGCTTGTTTACCTTACTCTGCTTATCTCTGTTACCCTTGATTCGGCTTGTCTCTCGCTTACCTGTCTTCTGTTACCCTCGACCTCGGCTTGTCTTTGACCATTCTATACGGTACTACTTACGTTAGTCCGGTCATTCTAAGGTCCGGTATACGTATCTGGCTACTGTTTGTACTCTGCGTGTTGGATCCCTGTCCCGATCCTGACATTACGACAGGGCCAATGGATCCTGCAAGTACAAACAGTCAGCTGGCTTCTCCTGATCCTAGGTTTGAAGCCATGGATCACAGAATGGATCAGATGGCGCTTGCGCTACAGGCTCTATTATCTCATGCCAATAACCCACCAGAGGAGATACATAATACCCCTGTTTCTCCTGTCAGTTTAGGTCTAGAGGTAGCCACAGTGGGTGCTTCTTCTTGCATTACCCCCCCCAGTACGCTATGGTGGGGCTCCTGAGAAGTGTCGTGGTTTTTTAAACCAAATTAGTATCCACTTTGAATTGCAACCCCGCTCTTATCCTACAGATAGGGCAAAGGTAGGATTTATTATCACCCTACTTATTGAGAAAGCTCTGAGATGGGCCAACCCACTATGGGAGAACGATAACCCATTAGTGTATAACTATAACGCATTTGTAGCTGCTTTTAGAAGAACATTTGATCCTCCAGGTAGAAAGGTTAATGCAGCCAGATTACTGTTGCGCCTGAGACAGGAGAACCGAACACTGGTGGATTATGCACTAGAGTTCAGGTCTCTGGCGTCAGAAGTCAAGTGGAATGAGCAGGCGTATATGGATGTATTTTTGAATGGCCTATCTGAAGTAATCCTTGATGAGGTTGCTACCAGAGAACTCCCTGAGAATTTAGAAGATTTAATTTCGTTCATCTCTCGTATAGATGAACGTTTAAGAGAGAGACAGAACACTCGAGAGAGGAACCGGAGACCTTCTTTTAGGTTAGCCCCCGCTTTTCCAAGTCCTGACTCCACGGTATCTTTGCTTCCTGAACCTATGCAGATAGGTTATACCCGCCTCTCTGAGGAGGAAAGACAGTACAGGAGAAGAGAGGGTTTGTGTATGTATTGTGGAGCCAAGGGTCATTTACTCTCGAACTGTCCTAACCGTCCGGGAAACGCTCGCACCTAAGTCTCTCTAGAGGACAAGCCTTGGGTGTTTCTGTTTTGTCCTCTACTCCTAATTATAAAGATCACAGGCTTCTGCTACCAGTTTCCTTAACTTGGGAGAAGGAAGTAGTAAGGGCTATGGCATTGATAGATTCCGGTGCTGCTGAGAATTTTATCGACCAAGCCTTTGCTATTAAGAACAATTTCCCATCCCAGCTAAGGGAGACACCCTTGGCCGTTGAGGCCATAGATGGTAGACCACTACTAGACCCTGTTATCTTTCGTGAAACCATACCCATTAGTTTAAACGTTGGTATCCTACACGTGGAGAATTGATCTCTTTTGCTCATTTCATCCCCTTCCGTTCCCATAGTTCTGGGGTACCCATGGTTGAAGAAACATAACCCTATTATCGATTGGGAGTTAGGGGAGATACTCTCGTGGGGCCAGGGTTGCCAGGATAGGTGTTTATGCAAGGTTTCTCCATTAGCTAATGTTAACATACCTGAGACTCCTATTCAGTCCACAGAAAGACAGATACCAGACCTTTACCTAGACTTAAAGGCAGTATTTGACAAGAAGAATGCCGATTCTTTGCCGCCACACAGGCCATTTGATTGTAAAATTAAGCTCCTACCTGGGACTATGCCTCCGAGGGGCCATGTATATCCTTTGTCTGTTCAGGAAAACTTGGTTCTAGAGGAGTATATTCGGGAGAACTTAGAAAAGGGATTCATTAGGAGGTCTTCTTCCCCGGCCGGGGCTGGGTTCTTTTTCGTTAAGAAAAAGGATGGCACGCTGAGACCTTGTATCGATTACCGAGGCTTGAATAAAATAACTGTCAGAAATGCCTATCCTATTCCACTTATTACCGAGTTATTTGATCGTCTTAAGGGCTCCAAAATCTTCACCAAGTTAGATCTCAGAGGGGCATATAATTTGGTGAGAGTCCAGCAGGGACACGAGTGGATGACGGCGTTCAATACTCGGTACGGTCACTATGAATACACAGTTATGCCGTTTGGACTTTGCAATGCTCCTGCAGTATTTCAGGATCTGATTAATGAGGTACTTAGGGAGTTTCAACATGATTGTGTCATTGTCTACCTAGACGACATACTGATACACTCTAGGGAGATTGAAACTCACCATAGACAGGTCAGAGCGGTATTACAGAAACTTCTGCAACATGGTCTATACTGTAAATTGGAAAAATGCAGCTTTGATCAGTCTCAGATAGATTTTCTTGGTTACGTGATTTCTGGGGAAGGTTTTAAGATGGACCCTGACAAACTCCAGTCTATTTTAGATTGGCCATTACCTAAGGGACTCAAGGCTATTCAGAGGTTTATTGGTTTCTCCAATTATTATAGGCGCTTCATTAAGGGTTACTCGTCTATTATTGCGCCCATTACCAATATGACCAAACAGGGGGCAGAAACTAAGACGTGGTCTCCTGAAGCTCTCGCTGCTTTCAAGAGGCTCAAAGAACTTTTTGCTTCTGCTCCAATATTAGTCCATCCTGATACGACTTTGCCGTTTCTACTCGAGGTCGATGCCTCTGAGACAGGAGTAGGTGCGGTTCTGTCACAAAGATTAGCGGTAGATAAACCATTACACCCGTGTGGTTTTTTTTCCAGGAAACTTTCTGGGGCTGAGAGCAGATATGACATCGGAGACAGGGAACTGTTAGCAGTCATTAAAGCCTTAAAGGAGTGGAGACATTTGTTGGAGGGGACCCTACACCCTATTACGATTTTGACAGACCACAAAAACTTGTCATATATTGGGGAGGCTAAGCGCTTATCCTCTAGACAAGCTCGTTGGTCCTTATTCCTGACTCACTTCAATTATGTACTGACTTACAGACCTGGTTCTAAAAACTCTAAAGCCGATGCATTATCTCGCCAATATGAACCTTCTACTGTACCTGAACCAGTTCTTTCTTCTATAGTTTCGAAGTGCAATATCATTGCTAATACGAATCTCAGGATTCATTCTCCATTACTGGCCGAGATCATTAAGTTGCAACATCTCGCACCTAAACAGACCCCTGCGGGTCGTCATTTCGTTCCTCCTGCTTTTCAACTGGAACTTTTACAGTGTTTACATAATAGCAAGATGGCGGGACATCCTGGTATTCGCAAAACTTACGCCTTGATCTCTAAGGACTTCTGGTGGTCTACTTTACGGAGGGATGTTGAGGAGTTCATCGCTGCATGTGAAGTTTGTACTAAAACCAAACAACCCCATACGCTTCCATGTGGACTCCTGCAACCCTTGGAGGTTCCAGAGAAACCATGGTCCTGTTTGGCCATGGACTTTATTGTCGATCTACCTATCTCTAAAAGACAGACTGTTATCCTCACCGTGGTTGACAGGTTTACTAGGATGGCACACTTCATTCCTCTGCCTAAACTTCCGTCTTCTCCCGAATTGGCAGAGATATTCGCCAAGGAGATTTTTCGCCTACATGGGATACCCTCTCAAATTGTATCGGACAGAGGCTCCCAATTTGTTTCCCGCTTTTGGAGGTCCTTCTGCTCTCAACTTGGTATTAAATTAAACTTTTCTTCTGCCTATCATCCTCAGTCTAACGGAGCTGCTGAACGTACCAACCAGAAAATTGAACAATATTTACGATGCTTTGTTTCTGAACACCAGGATGATTGGGTCGGTTTGATTCCTTGGGCGGAGTTTGCACACAACAATCTCGTTTGCGATTCTACTCATTCAAGCCCCTTCTTCATGAATTATGGTTTTCATCCGTCTATTCTTCCTTCGGATTCTCCTTCCCAGGGGGTGCCGTCGGTTGATGTTCATGTTGCCAATTTGAGGAAGTTGTGGGATCAAACTCGACAAATCCTTGTGCACAACTCTATGTTGGTCAAGAAACACGCTGATAAACGTAGAAGGGCGGCTCCGGTCTTTGTTCCAGGTGATAGGGTATGGCTGTGCACGAGGAACATCCGTTTAAAAGTGCCCTCCATGAAGTTCGCTCCTCGGTATATTGGACCCTACAGGGTGCTGACCCGTATCAATCCGGTTGCGTATCGTTTAGCTCTTCCTAATACCTTACGCATTCCGAACTCGTTTCACGTTTCATTGCTGAAACCACTCATATGTAACAGATTTTCCTCCACAATAGCCCCTCCTCGCTCCGTTCAGGTGGAGGGTCAGGAGGAGTATGAGGTCAACTCTATTATTGATTCTCGAATCTCCCGGGGGAGAGTACAATATCTGGTTGATTGGAAGGGATATGGTCCTGAGGAGAGGAGTTGGGTACCTCAGGAGGATGTTCATGCTCCCCGTCTCCGCAGGGCGTATCACTCTCGCTTCCCATCTCGTCCCGGTTCATTCCGCCCGGTGGGCGTATCTGAGAGGGGGGGTACTGTCAGGGTACCTGTGGTCTCTACCTCCAAAAGAGGTAGAGACTTAGCTGTTCCACCATCCAGACGGTCTGATGACTCCCTTCCCCGCTGTCTATCCGGTCATGCAAGGCCGGCCGCGAGGGAGTGACTGCCTTTTACACCATCTAGGCAGGAAGTCATCATCAGGACACTCCCCCGGATCGACCTGTCAGTCAATTGCTGCAGGACCAATCAGGACGTCTCGGAGGTGTGGTTACTGCTCTGAACAGGGTATTTAACAGAGCTTCCTTCATTAGCTCATTGCCCTGTCGTGGTTCTAGCTTGTTCTAGTCACTCAGTGCTTGTGTATTCTATTATCCCTTTTGGTTTTGACCCGGCTTGTTTACCTTACTCTGCTTATCTCTGTTACCCTTGATTCGGCTTGTCTCTCGCTTACCTGTCTTCTGTTACCCTCGACCTCGGCTTGTCTTTGACCATTCTATACGGTACTACTTACGTTAGTCCGGCCATTCTAAGGTCCGGTATACGTATCTGGCTACTGTTTGTACTCTGCGTGTTGGATCCCTGTCCCGATCCTGACAGCCCTAAGGCGGCTGCCTGGGCCGCCTTATGGTAGCACCGGCCCTGTTTCCAGCCCTGTACACACCCAATATAAGTCCCCATAAAGTAACTACACGCCACATTTAAATCCCATTTCTTGAAGATAATAGTTTGGCTTATATCTTGTTGAAGTTTACAAGTCCATGACAGACTGAAATTTTATCAATGAGTCCCTTATTCATAACTGAAATTATTTATTATATTAACCCCTTAAGGACACATGACATGTCTGACATGTCACGATTCCCTTTTATTCCAGAAGTTTGGTCCTTAAGGGGTTAAATAACACTATAGGGTCAGTAACACAAATATGTATACCTAAACCTTTAGTGTTAAAAACACTACCTAGCCCCCTGTGCCCCCCCCCCACCCCCTACTTGCCCTTGAAATATAGTAAAAGTTACCTTTATTCCGGTCTGCTGGTGCCGGCTCTGTCCCTGATCTGTCTCCTATGCTGACATAATCAGAAGTGATTATCTCAGTCATTTACAATGCTTTCCCATTGGAAAGTATTGGATTGGTTGAGCCAAACGCTGCCCTGGCTAATCCGCATCTCCTCATAGAACTGACACAGGAAACACCCCTAGTGGTTGTTTGAGGAATAACCATTAGAGGTGTTATGTAAACACTACCTATCTCTGAAAAGGCAGTGTTTACAGCAAAATGCCTGCAGGGACATGGTATAGACCCCAGAACAACTACAATAAGCGGTAGTTGTTCTGGTGACTATGGTGTCTCTTTAACCCCTTAAGGACCAAACTTCTGTAATAAAAGGGAATCATGACATGTCACACATGTCGTGTGTCCTTAAGGGGTTAAAGGCACACTATGAGCCCCAAATCAACTTTAGCTTAATAGAGAGGTTTAGGTCTATGGACCAAGCATTGGTGAACAGTGGTCACTTTAGTGGTGTACCTGGAAGGGTATTAGCAGGCAAGTGCCATTTTCCTGTAGAGTCTGGGCATCTATTGGCAAGCAGGGCCACTTTTCTCATCTATTAGCAAGCAGGGGTCACATTTCTGCAGTGACAGGGTTGATGTTCCAGGAGGGATAAGCCAAATGGCAAATTATTTAGATAAACCAGAAAAAATGGTCAGAGTTGTGGCAACTGACATTTAATGTGGAGAAGTGCAAGATAATGTATCTTTGACATAAAAACCCAAGGGCAGAGTACAGAATATTTGATAGAGTCCTAACCTCAACATCTGAGGAAAGGGATTTAGCGGTGATTATTTCTGATGACTTAAAGGTAGGCAGACAATGTAATAGAGCAGCAGGAAATGCTAGCAGAATGCTTGGTTGTATAGGGAGAGGTATTAGCAGTAGAAAGAGGGAAGTGATCATGCCATTGTACAGAACACTGGTGAGACCTCACTTGGAGTATTGTATGCAGTACTGGAGACAGTATCTCCAGAAGGATATTTATACTTTAGAGAGAGTTCAGAGAAGGGCTACTAAACTGGTTCATGGATTGCAGGATAAAACTCACAAGGAAAGGTTAAAGGATCTTAACATGTATAGCTTGGAGGAAAGACGAGACAGGGGGGGTATGATAGAAACTTTGAAATACATAAACGGAATTAACACAGTAAAGGAGGAGACCATATTTAAAAGAAGAAAAACTACCACAACAAGAGGACATAGTCTTAAATTAGAGGGGCAAAGGTTTAAAAATACTATCAGGAAGTATTACTTTACTGAGAGGGTAGTGGATGCATGGAATAGCCTTCCAGCTGAAGATGTAGAGGTTAACACAGTAAAGGAGTTTAAGCATGCGTGGGATAGGCATAAGGCTATCCTAACTATAAGATAAGGCCAGGGACTAATGAAAGTATTTAGAAAATTGGGCAGACTAGATGGGTCGAATAGTTCTTATCTGCCGTCAAGTTCTATGTTTCTATGGAGCACCTGGGGCATTTATTTTCAAGCAATGGCCATCCTGAGGTTCCTGATTGCTTATTTGCAAGCAGGGTCATTTTCTTTGATGGGTTCCTAGGCAGTTATTGGCAAGCAAATGGCCACTTTCTGATGATGCTTAGGTGTTTATTGCTACCGGTGCCAATTTGTGTGGTTGCCTGAGTGGCTATTACTGACTAGGGGCCCCCATTTTATCTGGACTCCTGTTTCTTAGGAAAATGGCTTTGAAATCTGAAAAAAAAAAAAGCTTTGAAAACGTGCAAAACTATTTGCTTGAATACTAGTTAGGCAAGAGGCTATTAACTAGGCAAATTGTGTTTTGAAGCTAAAAGCTTTTTTTGCCTAAATGTACTATTTGCCTACCACATATACACTCAAAATGCCTTATTAAGTTAAAGTTGTATTAGTGCTCAGAATATTCCTTTTAGATATTTCCTATATTCTGTACTGACATTTTATTTGATCTAATGATACTTCTCATGTTGTGATCTCTTGTACCCAGGCTCACCTACTGCTCAGTAATGTCAATATCCCTGCTTCTGCCGGATGCTCTGACAGCTATATAAAGGTCTACAATGGGAACAGTAAATCTGCTGATGTTCTCTTGGACAAGACTTGTGGAGATGTAATAATCCCACCTCTTATTTCTGTTGGGTATAGCATGCTAATAGAATTTGTGAGCAACCAGGCACCAAACCTTAGCACATTTAGCGGTGTCTATAAGACAGGTAAGGTACTTCTTTATGTTAACACAAATAAGTCTCTCATTAATTTAAAAATATCCTTTGTATTTTTTTTGAATTTCTAACATTTTTAATATGCAGGTATTTTAGAAAAACAAATGCCATTAATCACATGTACGAATGATATATTGGTGGGCAATTGGCAAATGAAGGTTCTGTTTTCATGTATTTTAAGATGAACTGAAGGTGACATTTTGTCATATCAACATCTGTAGGAACTGCCATTATAAAAAAAAAGATACATATTACTAAATAAAGGATATTTTAATAACTAATAAAAAAAAAACACTGAAGTAGAATATGTAGTCATTGAAAGACTGTATGTGTTTTAGTCACTACAGCAGGATATTAGATGTATCTCTGTTCTCCATTAATACACATACATTTGTTGCATGCTCAGTTAATTCCACCTTAAAAAAATATGCACCTGTGTGCATGGAAATATTGGACAATCACTTTGTAACTGTTTAATGGAATATGGTGCTTTATGAAATCATATTTATTTACCCACAGTTTCTTACGGAGGAACTTTAACCAGCCCTTCTGGAAGAATCATCTCTCCATCCTATGGCAAGGCATATCCCAACAATATAGATGCTGAATGGTCCATTATAGCTCCACCACAGTCTAAAGTAAGGACAACCAGGGTATCAATACTTTATCAATACAATTAGAAAGTGGTGAAATATGTTCTATAGAAAACAAAAACATAGCAGACATATGAAGTAAGTCTTATTGTTTTTTATTATTATTAGTATTTTATTTTGAGTCATGTATATTTTCAGAAAACAAAATGTAGAAAAAAGAAATGTATGAATAATAGTAGTAATAGTGTAATTATCTGTTATGTCAATGAAGGCTGAAGCCCAAAAGCCATCAAACACAGTTCTAACAATGTCCTCTGTAACTTAGGTGTTTCTGGAATTCCTTGATTTTGACCTGCAAGATTGCTCAGATTGTTCCTGTGACTCTCTGACTATAATTGATGGCGCCAGCACAACTTCCCCAGTCCTGGGCAAATACTGCAACACTGATGTACCCGAGTCTTTAAAATCTTCTGGAAATGTGATGATATTGAAGTTTCAGAGTGATAGCCAGACAAGTTCTAGTGGTTTCTTTTTATCATATTTCTTTGGTAAGGATTACAAATGAAATAACAGTCAGCAGCATGCACCACAGCAGCGATATATTTATATAGAGGCCTTAAATTATTCCTTGCAGTATCTTAATTTTTTGAATCGACATTTCTATATATTGTTTCCATCAGTGGCATAACAAAATAACTCAGGTCTTGGTGCAAAAATCTGTTACAGAAATTGCAAGTAGATAGATCCTCAGCTGCTGTACAAATCCCATAAGCCTTTGCCAGCTGCAGATTGACTATTTACCCATCCTTGCAGGAATCCGTTTCTATGCAGTTTCTGTGTATGTAGGTCTGTTTTATATGGAGTATATTTGTGTGAATGTTTATATATTTGTCCACAATGCTCATTTTTGTATGTAGTGTAGGCATTTAAATGCCGGTGTGTGTGTAGTGTTTGTGTATGAATAAAGACAGGAAAGGACTGTGCCACATACAGTAAGATAAAATAAATTGAAGTAAAATAAGGATAATAAAATACAATAAGAATAAAAAATAAAAAATACTATGAGTCTTGTGTCAGCTGTGCAGACAGTCACATATGAAAGTGTCTCTTATTAAAAGAGTAGGTTCAGCTGTAGTTCCTAGATTCTTTATGCTTGGAGGATGTGGAAGGTCTAGGTGTCTTTGGTCTCCGTATGTGGGCAAAGAAGAGACAGAGATAACCTAATAGTGCAATATGTCAAGACTTAGTAAGCCATGTATTGGTAATAATGGCATTGCACTCACATATACAGGAGCTTTGGCCAGCTCTAGTGTGGATCGCCTATAGTGGTATAATCCCCACTATGGAGATATTGTGAAGGTTGGTTTTAGCTGGTGGTGGCCTAGGTGCTTAGAGAGGAAATAAAAGACAGCCACAGATAGTGCTCTCAGTAAAACAAAAATAGTTGTGTAAAATGTAAAAAGATGCTACTCACAAGTGTAAGTAAGAATATTTCCTAGAAAGTGCATTTTGCTGTATGTATACATGTGCATCCCATGTTAGTGATGTTCAGATTGTAGGAACACATACATTAAAATGTTAGAACTCTAGCAATGTGATGAGGTTTTTACATCATGTTCTTTCTAATGTCTCATGGCAGCTCTAACCTCCTCTGTCTTGCAGTGACTGACAGCTGAAACAGAAAATGGAGAGAGAAGAAATTATGTATCTGTATATAAATGTTTAAAGTATTCATCCACGCACTACATACAAATTACAATAAATGATTTAACCATAAAGTTTTTTGTAGGTTTTGCTTATATTTAAACTACACTGAACAGAATTATAAACGCAACACTTTTGTTTTTGCCCCCATTTTTCATTTGCTGAACTCAAAGATCTAAGACTTTTTCTATGTACACAAAAGGTTTATTTCTCTCAAATATTGTGCACAAATCTGTCTAAATCTGTGTTAGTGAGCACTTCTCCTTTGCCAAGATAATCCATACACCTCACAGGTGTGGCATATCAAGATGCTGATTAGACAGCATGATTATTGCAAAGGTGTACCTTAGGCTGGACACAATAAAAGGCTACTCTAAAATGTGCAGTTTTACTTTATTGGGGAGGTCCAGGGGGTTCCGAAAACCGGTCAGTATCTTGTCTGACCACCATTTTCCCCACGCAGTGCAACACATCTCCTTCACATACAATTGTTATTTGTGGCCTGTGGAATGTTGGTCCACTTCTCTTCAATGGCTGTGCGAAGTTGCTGGATATTGGCAGGACCTGGAACACGCTGTCGTATACGCCGATCCAGAGCATCCCAAACATGCTCAATGGGTGACATGTAAGGTGAGTATGCTGGCTATGCAAGAGCTGTTTTTTTTTTTTTCAGATTCCAGGAATTGTGTACAGATCCTTGCAACATGGGGCTGTGCATTATAATGCTGCAAAATCAGGTGATGGTCGTTGATTAATGGCACAGCAATGGGCCTCATGATCTCATCACAGTATCTCTGTGCATTCAAAATGAAAAATGGGAGCAAAAACAAAAGTGTTGCATTTATAATTTTGTTCAGTGTATGTCCTGGGAAGCCAAGTCTGGTAACTGACACAGGGATCAAATAGTATTAATTTTCAAACTAAAATAACCCACATCATCACCCAGTTAATTTTTATTAATTTTAAAATTGATAAAGATATTATGTCAACTAATATGATACAATACTGTAATGCGGTTTGACATAACTATTTTTTTTATTGATTTGTATGAACAATGTCCTTAAAACAGACTAATAGCCATTTGCCAATTTCTGTTGCCACTGAAAATGCAGCATTCTTGTAAAGGGTGGAGAGAGCTGGTTTGATCTGACTTTGAACTAGTGGCATGTCTCTGATTTGTTAATTTTATATATTAATAATACCAAGGCGCGATGACCCATAACAGATCCAAAGTACAGTATAGTAGTGTTGCGGACTATGTCGTTATGCTATAGACTAGTTTATGTTCCAACACACAATAGATGGACTTTACACCATTTGAGAGTTATCTTGCCTGTACCACCTTTATTCAGATCCCTACAGTGGACTTGTTTCCCTTTTTATATGTACTGAACACCAACCACCCCCTGACTCGTTAACCTCAAACGAACTGATTAATTAAAGTGCTTTCCTGGGTGGCCGCCATGGTAATATAATAGCAGTCAGTTTCCTTCACATGTGTGCATTTCAGGGCCTGCCAAGGCACAGTGTCACACCAGTGCAACTCATATCTGGTGTAACAGTAGCGTACATTAACAAAAAAAAATAGAAATTTAACTGTGAAATAATAGCAGTCAGTTTCCTTCACACGTGTGCGTTTCAGGGCCTGCCAGGGCACAGTGTCACACCAGTGCAACTCATATCTGGTGTAACAGTAGTGTACATAAAAAAAAAATAGAAATTTGACAGGGAAATAATAGCAGTCAGTTTCCTTCACACGTGTGCATTTCAGGGCCTGCCAGGGCACAGTGTCACACCAGTGCAACTCATATCTGTTGTAACAGTAGTGTACATTTAAAAAAAAAAAAAAAAAAAACTTTTTTGACAGTGAAATAATAGCAGTCAGTTTCCTTCACACGTGTGCATTTCAGGGCCTGCCAGGGCACAGTGTCACACCAGTGCAACTCATATCTGGTGTAACAGTAGTGTACATTAACAAAAAAAAAATAGAAATTTAACTGTGAAATAATAGCAGTCAGTTTCCTTCACATGTGTGCATTTCAGGGCCTGCCAGGGCACAGTGTCACACCAGTGCAACTCATATCTGTTGTAACAGTAGTGTACATTTAAAAAAAAAAAAAACACACTTTTTTGACAGTGAAATAATAGCAGTCAGTTTCCTTCACACGTGTGCATTTCAGGGCCTGCCAGGGCACAGTGTCACACCAGTGCAACTCATATCTGGTGTAACAGTAGTGTACATTAACAAAAAAAAATAGAAATTTAACTGTGAAATAATAGCAGTCAGTTTCCTTCACACGTGTGCGTTTCAGGGCCTGCCAGGACACAGTGTCACACCAGTGCAACTCATATCTGGTGTAACAGTAGTGTACATTAAAAAAAAAAAAACTAGAAATTTTACTGTGAAATAATGTGAAATAATAGAAATTTGACTGTGTCCTTCACACGTGTGCGTTTCAGGGCCTGCCAGGGCATAGTGTCACACCAGTGCAACTCATATCTGGTGTAACAGTAGTGTACATTTAAAACAAAAAAAACACTTTTTTGAATGTGAAATAATAGCAGTCAGTTTCCTTCATGCGTGTGCGTTTCAGGGCCTGCCAGGGCGCAGTGTCACACCAGTGCAACTCATATCTGGTGTAACAGTAGTGTACATTAAAAAAAAAAACTAGAAATTTGACTGTGAAATAATAGCAGTCAGTTTCCTTCACACGTGTGCGTTTCAGAGCCTGCCAGGGCACAGTGTCACACCAGTGCAACTCATATCTGGTGTAACAGTAGTGTACATTTAAAAAAAAAAAAAAAACTTTTTTGACTGTGAAATAATAGCAGTCAGTTTCCTTCACACGTGTGCGTTTCAGGGCCTGCCATGGCACAGTGTCACACCAGTGCAACTCATATTTAAAAAAAAGTAGTGTACAGTAGTGTACAGTAGTGTACATTTAAAAAAAAATACAATTTTGACTGTAATAGATTGAATAGCAGTTAGTTGTCTGCAAGCGTGTGTGTCAGGCCTACAGTGTCTACTCTGCCAACTTCTGCAAGTGCACAGTGCCACTCATATCTGTTGTCAAAGTAGCTTGCATGCATAGTACCACTAATCGATAAAAAAAAATGACAGGCAGAGGCAGGCCACCCCGCAGGAGCCGTCGTGGTCGTGGTGCTGTGATTTCCTTTGGCCCTAGAATAATGCCCAGTGTTCAGAGGCCACGTACCCTGAACTCGAAAAGTTCTGAGGACATAGTTGACTGGCTAACACAGGACACCCAATCTTCTACAGCTTCTGCTCGGAACCTTAACGCACCATCCTCCTCCAGCTTAGCTTCGGGCACCTCTCAAGTTACCACTCGCCCGCCTGCCGCCACCACCAACACTAGCACCACAGCTGCTTCACTTGATCTGTCAGAGGAGTTATTTACACATCAGTTGGAAGAAATGAGTGATGCGCAAGCATTATTGCCAGAGGATGTAGATAACAGGGATATGTCTCAGTCAGGCAGCATTACACACATGGACGTACAGTGTGATGATGATGATGTTGTACCCGCTGCTGCTTCCTTTGCTGAGTTGTCGGATACAAGCGAAGCGATTGATGATGACGATGCGTCCGTGGATGTCACGTGGGTGCCCGCTAGAAGAGAAGAAGAACAGGGGGAAAGTTCAGATGGGGAGACAGAGAGGAGGAGGAGACGAGTTGGAAGCAAGGGGAGGTCGTCGCAAGGAGCTAGTGGCACAGACAGCATGCATCGGCACCCGGGGTCAGCCAGACAGCACGCCAATCAATGCAGGCTGTTGCCACCACCAGAATGCCGTCATTGCAGAGCTCAGCAGTGTGGCATTTTTTTTGTGTGTCTGCCTCTGACAACAGCGATGCCATTTGCAACCTGTGCCAAAAGAAACTGAGTCGTGGGAAGTCCAACACCCACCTAGGTACAACTGCTTTGCAAAGGCACATGATCGCACATCACAAACGCCTATGGGATCAACACATGAGTACAAGCAGCACACAAACTCAAAGCCGCCATCCTCCTCCTGGTCCAGCATCTTCAGCCACGTCAACCACTGCTGTCCTCCTTGCGCCCTCTCATCCATCCGCCACTCCGTCTCTCGCCTTGAGCAGTTCCTGCTCATCTGCCCACAGTCAGGTGTCTGTCAAGGACATGTTTGAGCGTAAGAAGCCAATGTCACAAAGTCACCCCCTTGCCCGGTATCTGACATCTGACTTGTCTGAACTCTTAGCCCGCCAGCTTTTACCATACAAGCTGGTGGAGTCTGAGGCATTCCAAAAATTTGTAGCTATTGGGACACCGCAGTGGAAGGTACCCGGCCAAAATTTCTTTGCACAAAAGGCAATCCCCAACCTGTACTCGATTGTGCAAAAGGGGTCCATCTGACCACTGATACCTGGTCTGCAAAGCATGGTCAGGGCAGGTATATCACCTACACTTCGCATTGGGTAAACCTGCTGACGGCTGCCAAGCATGGAAGGCGTGGCTCTGCAGAGGAGTTGGTGACACCGCCACGACTTGCAGGCAGGCCTGCTGCCACCTCTTTTACTCCTCCTACGCCATCCTCTTCCATAACCTCTTCAGCTGAGTCCTCTTCTGCTGCTGCGTCTTGCTCCACATCAACGGCCCCCCCTCAGCTTCCCAGGTACTATTCCACATCCCGGATATGGCAGTGTCACGCCATCTTGGGGTTGACTTGCCTGAAAGCAGAGTGTCACACCGGACCAGCACTCCTGTCCGCCCTGAACGCACAGGTAGATCAGTGGCTGACTCCGCACCAACTGGAGATCAGCAAAGTGGTTTGTGACAACGGAAGAAATTTGTTGGCGGCATTGAATTTGGTCAAGTTGACACATGTGCCCTGCATAAGTACCCAGGCTTACAGGACGTCCTGAAGCAGGCCAGGAAGGTGTGTGGCCATTTCAGGCGTTCCTACATGGCCATGGCGCACTTTTCAGATATCCAGCGGCGAAACAACATGCCAGTGAGGCGCTTGATTTGCGACAGCCCGATACGTTGGAATTCAACACTCCTAATGTTCGACCGCCTGCTCCAACAAGAAAAAGCCGTTACATAGTTACATAGTTACATAGCTGAAAAGAGACTTGCGTCCATCAAGTTCAGCCTTCCTTACATGTGTTTTTTGCTGTTGATCCAAAAGAAGGGAAAAAAACCCAGTTTGACGCATTTCCAATTTTGCAACAAGCTAGGAAAAAAATTCCTTCTTGACCCCAGAATGGCAGTCAGATTTATCCTTGGATCAAGCAGTTATTACCCTATATTGAAAGATTATATCCTTGAATATTCTGTTTTTGCAAGTATGCATCTAGTAGCTGTTTGAACATCTGTATGGACTCTGATAAAACCACTTCTTCAGGCAGAGAATTCCACATCCTGATTGTTCTTACAGTAAAAAAAACCTTTCCTTTGCCTTAGACGAAATCTTCTTTCTTCTAATCTAAACACATGCCCTTGTGTCCGATGTGAAGTCCGGTTTGTGAATAGATTTCCACACAATGGTTTGTATTGGCCTCGAATATATTTGTATAATGTTATCATATCCCCTCTCAGGCGACGTTTTTCTAAACTAAATAGGTTTAAATTTGTTAACCTTTCTTCATAGCTGATATGTTCCATTCCTTTATTAATTTTGTAGCCCGCCTCTGCACTTTTTCTAGTGCCATAATATCCTTCTTTAGAACAGGTGCCCAAAATTGCACAGCATATTCAATGTGTGGTCTTACCAGTGATTTATAAAGAGGCAAAATTATATTCTCGTCCTGAGAATGAATACCCTTTTTCATGCATGACAATAGCCTACTGGCCTTGGCCACTGCTGATTGACATTGCACATTGTTGCATAGTTTGTTGTCTATAACAATTCCCAAGTCCTTTTCGTGTGTTGTTATCCCTAATTTGCTTCCATTAAGGGTATACATTGCTTGTGTATTCTTTACGCGGAAGTGCATAACTTTGCATTTTTCAACATTAAATTTCATATGCCATTTGAATGCCCAGTCCTCCAGTCTATCTAAATCCCTCTGCAGCAAAGTAATATCTTTCTCACATTGTATTATTTTACAAAGTTTTGTGTCATCTGCAAACACTGAAACATGACTTTCAATGCTGTCTTCAAGATCATTTATAAACATGTTAAATAGAAGGGGTCCCAGAACAGACCCCTGAGGGACACCACTGGCCACCTCTGTCCAGCTTGAAAATGTACCATTAACGACAACTCTTTGTACTCTGTTTTTAAGCCAATGTTCTACGCAAGAATAAGCATTTTCATCTAGACCAATTTCCTTGAGTTTGAACACTAATCTTCTGTGTGGAACTGTATCAAATGCCTTGGCAAAGTCCAAATAGATCACATCCACTGCAACACCCTGATCTATACTTCTACTTACTTCTTCGTAGAATGCAATCAAGTTAGTTTGACATGACCTGTGCTTCATAAAACAATGCTGATTTTTGCTGATAACCATGTTCTTCTCAAGGAATTATTGAATATAATCCCTTAATAATCTTTCAAATATTTTACCAGCCACAGAAGTTAAGCTCACAGGTCTATAATTTCCAGGCAAGAATTTTGAACCCTTTTTGAATATAGGAACCACATCTGCCTTCCTCCAATCCTCCGGAACACTTCCTGAAAGAAAAGAATCTTGAAAGATTAAAAACAGAGGTTCACTTATTTCTACACTTAGTTCCTTAAGTACACGTGGATGGATACCGTCAGGCCCTGGAGCTTTGTTTATATTAACTTTGTTTAGTTGCTGCAGCACCTTGTCTTGAGTTAACCAATTACAATTATTCTGCAAGTTTTTAGTAGCAATCATTTTCACATCTATTGCCATGGGTTCTTCCTTAATATATACAGAGGAGAAATAGTTATTTAAAATTCCTGCCTTTTCCTGGTCTTCATTGACTAACACCCCCGTTTCAGTTTCATTTTTGGGGTTTTTAGAATTTATGTACTTAAAAAATGCTTTGGGGTTGGTTTTGCTCTCTTTAGCTATAATTTTTTCATTTTGAAGTTTAGCAAGTCTAATTTACTTTTTGCACGCATTATTTGCTTCCTTATATCTTTTATAAGATGCATCTGCTTTGTCCGATTTAAATGCTTTAAATGCCCTTTTCTTATTTTTAATCTCTTGTTTTACTTTTCTAGTGAGCCTCCTTGGTTTTATTTTGTTTCTTTTATATTTATTTCCCAATGGTACATACTGAGAAATGTACCTTTCTAATATTTGTTGGAAGATGATCCATTTATCCTCAGTGTTCTTTTCACTAAAGAGTTTATGCCAGTCAATATATTGTAAAGCTTCCCTTAACTTATTGAAATTGGCCTTTTTAAAATTATATGTTTTAGTATACCCCATGTGCTTTTGTTTTTTTGAGTTTATTTCAAAGGACACTATATTGTGATCACTATTTCCCAAGTGCTCACCTACTTGAATGTTGGTCAAAAGATCAACGTTGTTTGTTAACGACTATTTGTATGACCGGGGAATTTTTTTGCCACGTTACTGGACGCTCATGCGCAATGCCTGTAAGCTCATGCGTCCTTTTGAGTAGGTGACAAACCTAGTCAGTCGCACCGAAGGCACCATCAGTGACATTATACCATTTGTTTTCTTCCTGGAGCGTGCCCTACGAAGAGTGTTGGATCAGGCCGTAGATGAGCGTGAAGAGGAAGAGGAAGAGTTGTGGTCACCATCACCACCAGAAACAGCCTTATCGGCATCGCTTGCTGGACCTGCGGCAACGCTGGAAGAGGATTGTGAGGAAGAGGAGTCAGAGGAGGAATGTGGCTTTGAGGAGGAGGAGGAAGACCAACCACAACAGGCATCCCAGGGTGCTCGTTGTCCCCTATCTGGTACCCGTGGTGTTGTACGTGGCTGGGGGGAAGAACATACCTTCAGTGAGATCACTGAGGACGAGGAATGGGACATGAGTAGCTCGGCATCCAACCTTGTGCAAATGGGGTCTTTCATGCTGCCGTGCCTGTTGAGGGACCTTCGTATAAAAAGGCTGAAGGAGAACTAGACCCCCGGTATAAGGAGAAAGTGCCTGAAATTTTACCGAATTACCGCAAGTCGGAAAGGATGCAGCAGTTCCAAAATAAATTAAAAAATATGCTTTACACAGCATATAAGGGTGATGTCACAGCACAATGGGAATCTAACAGGGGAAGAGGTGAAAGTAATCCTCCTCCTCCCACTACTACGTCGGCAAGGACAGGACGCTTTACAGACGTGTTGTTGATGGAGGACATGCGGAGCTTTTTAAGTCCTACGCATCGCCATGGCCCTTCGGGGGTCCACCTTCAGAGAACGACTCGACCGACAGGTAGCAGACTACCTCGCCTTAACTGCAGATATCGACACTCTGAGGAGCGATGTACCCCTTGACTACTGGGTGTGCAGGCTTGACCTGTGGCCTGAGCTATCCCAATTTGCGATAGAACTTCTGGCCTGCCCCGCTTCAAGTGTCCTGTCAGAAAGGACCTTCAGTGCAGCAGGAGGTATTGTCACTGAGAAGAGAAGTCGCCTAGGTCAAAAAGTCTAGATTACCTCACCTTTATTAAGATGAATGAGGGATGGATCCCAAAGGGACTGACAGTGGGCGATACATTCGACTAAAAAAAGCCTGATGAGGGGGATGTAACAGGGATTAAACTGATAAGAATAGTACTACTTAACACACCACTCCTATCTGGTGGCACATTAGATTACACGCGCAGCGCCCCAAATTTGAAGTAGGAGGACCGACCAAGCATCTTTTTCCATCTCTCTGTTCCTAAAATCGATGCCATATACACGTCCCCTGATAGGGGATGTAACAGGGATTAACCTCTTAAGGACACATGACATGTGTGACATGTCATGATTCCCTTTTATTCCAGAAGTTTGGTCCTTAAGGGGTTAAACTGATAAGAATAGTACTACTTAACACACCACTCCTATCTGGTGGCACATTAGGTTACACGCGCAGTGCCCCAAATTTATAGTAGGAGGACCAACCAAGCATCTTTTTCCATCTCCCAGTTCCTAAAATCGATGCCATATACACGTCCCCTGATAAGGGACTCAACAGGGATTAAACTGATAGGAATAATAATGCAGAGAGAGGCAACGCAGAGAGAGGAGTCTGAAGAAGAGGAGTCAGAGGAGGAAGGTGGCTTTGAGGAGGTGGAAGACCAAACATAGCAGGCGTCCCAGGGGGCTTGTTATCACCTTTCAGGGACCCTTGGTGTTGTACGTGGCTGGGTGGAGGGAGAGACCTTCAATGACATCAGTGAGGACAAGGAACGGGACATGGCTAGCTTGTTATCCAACCTTGTGCAAATGGGGAGTTTGCGGTTGTGCAAATGGACTGTTTGCGGTTGTTTGCGGTGCGTTAAACGGGGAGTTTGGTCTGCCACTGTGAAGCGGGCGTAACCCTTACGCTACCTGATCGATACAACATCATACCTGATGCACGTTATTCCAAACAATTTAGGAATGTTAGGTGATTTATGCCCTTTATGGATTAAAACCAGACTCTGCATCAACTATGTAATTTTCCATGGGAGTTTTGCCATGGATCCCCCTCCGGCATGCCACAGTCCAGGTGTTAGTCCCCTTGAAACAACTTTTCCATCACTATTGTGACCAGAAAGAGTCCCTGTGGGTTTTAAAATTCACCTGCCTATTGAAGTCTATAACGGTTCGCCCGGTTCGCCCGTTCGCGAACATTTGCGGAAATTCGCGTTCGCCGTTTGCGAACGGAAAATGTTATGTTCGCGACATCTCTATTTCCTAAGATAATTGAATTACCGACCCTTGACTTAATTATCTCCCAGACACATGGACACCTGGGAGTGGTTTGTGAATTTGGATGGAGACCCCATGCTGGGTGTCTGTGTATAAATGAATTTTGCCTTGCCTAAATAATACAGATTACTCCCAGAACTATGTCTTGTCTGGTTACTGAGGAAAAGCGAGCTATAATCACCCACGGGTCCAGTCTGGCAGTTAGCAGAGGTAACTAGTCGAGTTACCTGATGTCCGCTAGTAGTGAGGAAGAAACTACTCACCCAAATTTTTGGTGCTTCATCTACCAGGGGCCCATTTTCCCTTCTCAGTCTTGGAACTAATGTAAAGAGGGCCTGGTGCAATATTTTTGGGAGGGTTTTGAGTTTGTGTTGACTTTTACATGCAGGGTTTTGAGTTTGTGTTGACTTTTACATGCAGGCCTTTTGCGTAGTGTTGGTTTTTGAATGATGGGGTGTTTATATATAATAGCATTTTAATACAGGGTGTGTTTGTATGTAATGTTTGCGATTGATTGAAGGGGATGTGTTTGTATGTAGTGTTGGCTTTCAAACGCAGGTGCACATTTGTATGCAGTATTGGCATTTGAAATTAGGCGTGTGTTGGTATATACTTTTGGAGTTTGAATACAGAGGTGTGATTGTATGTTGTGTTGGTGTTTGCTGGGATGAATGCCCATATCCACATACACTGCCACATACATACTTACACAGATACAAATATACTTTAACATACAGATACACAAATATAAACACACACACACACATTCAGATACACACTGGTACATACACACACACTGAAACACAAACACTCAGATACACAAACAGAGATACAAACTGACACATACAAAGACCCTAACTCAGAAATACACACTGACACATACACACAAACTCAAATACACACAACTTGACACACAGATAGCCTCACTGACACATACACTCATTAACACACAGATACATGCACAGACACATTTACACACTGACATACAGATGTACACATTGACACATACACACACCCTGACTCAGAGACATAGTGACACATACACACATTGACACAAATACTGATACACACACTAACACATACACACCACCGACACAGATACACCCCCCCCCGACTCACAGATACGCTCGCAAACTGACACACACATAGACTGATGTACACATACATGTCATACTTTTCATATTTGTAGCCACCCTTCTTTTAACATATGTTTTGTATGTAGGAGAGAGGCTTACTTTGGGGTCCTGCTGATGCTGGCTGGTGCTTATCTTATCCCCGGATAAAAGGGGCCGGTTTGCACTGTCAAAAGGCAACTGTGCCTGGCCAGGCCCCTGTTCAGCAATTGCCGTTGGGTGGATCTAAATGCATGGGCCACCCAATGGGCTTCCTGAGCGTGCATGCATCAGTGCTGCAGCACCAGATGCACCGGCAGGAGTTACGCAGCTACACAGTTATGCAGTTACGCAGTTACTGCTACAGTCTAAAATCTCAGAACATTGATGGTACAGTAATAAAAAAAATAAAAAAAACTCTAAGTCAATCAGTATCTCCCCATTCATAAAAATATGTATGTACCTTTTTTTATGAATAGGGGACTGCTGATTAAGTTAGAGTATCAAAATGAAAGGTCCCTACTTAAATTTAAATTCAAATTACAATTAATAAAATTGTATTAAATTGATAGACATACATCAACAAAAAAGAAAGAAAGAAGCCTGAGCAGTAGATAAGTTAGACTAACTTACTGTGATGTTCAATCACTGCATTTGCATTAGAGATGTAAAAAAAAGTGCCATTGTTTAAGTAGAAATTACTCCAAAAATAAATAAATAAATGCTTCTCAAGTCTTACATTGGGGAAAGTGAAGGTATGGTTTAGGCAATGTGTCCCTTATAAAGTAATATTATCCCTGATAGTGAACTACGCTCTCAGTAACGGACATCTAAGGTGGAGATCAGTAGAAAACAGTATTTAGACAATAAACTTGACCAGTATACTTAAATTCTGAAAAGCATAGACAGATGAGTTTGGCACTTAAATACTAGAAGGTTTCTAGTATTAATAAGGCTAACAAGAAAGTTGCCAATATACCAAACATAAGCACAAACTATATCCATATATAAAAAATTGTTGCAATTAAAACCACGTAAGTAAATGATTAGGAGTATAACCCACTTGCAATACAATGTAACAAGGTGGTATTCTAATGTAACAAGGTGGTATTGTGTTGAGTGTGTGTGTGTGAAGGGAAGTGGGCAGTTGATTGAGGGGAAATTATATGAGACAATAGAGTAACATTCACTACCAGGCCTAGCCTAATTATAGTCCATTTGATTTAGGACTAGTGATGTACCGAACTGTCCGCCAGCGAACAGTTCCCGGCGAACTTAGCGTGTTCGCGTTCGCCGCGGCGGGCGGACACATGCGCAGTTCGATCTGCCCCCTATTCGTCATCATTGGGCAAACTTTGACCCTGTGCCTCTCGGTCAGCAGACACATTCCAGCCAATCAGCAGCACTCCCTCCCTTCCACACCCTCCAACCTCCCTCCCAGCATCCATTTTCGATTAATTCTGTGCTGCATGCTTAGTGAGAGGAGGGAAAGTTTAGCTGCTGCTGATTAGATAGGGAAATTGATAGCTAGGCTAGGGTATTCAGTGTCCACTACAATCCTGAAGGACTCATCTGATCTCTGCTGTAAGGACAGCACCCCAAAAAGCCCTTTCTAGGGCTAGAACATCAGGCTGCTTTTTTTTTTCCTGTGTAATGTAATTGCAGGTGCCTGCCTGCCAGCTTCTATGTGAGGTTCACATTGGATACTGTGCCCACTTGCCCAGTGCCACCACTCATATCTGTTTTTACAATAGGTTAAGCTTTAGATTTAAAAGAAATAATTTTTTTTCACTGTAATAGAAGAGCAGTTGCCTGCCTGCCAGCTTCTGTGTCAGGTTGGATGCCTTGCCCATTTGCCCAGTCAGTGCCACCACTCATATCTGTTTTTACAATAGGTTAAGCTTTAGATTTAAAAGAAATAATTTGTTTTCACTGTAATAGAAGAGCAGTTGCCTGCCTGCCAGCTTCTGTGTGAGGTTCACATTGGATACTGTGCCCACTTGCCCAGTGCCACCACTCATATCTGTTTTTACAATAGCTTAAGCTTTAGATTTAAAATAAATAATTTTTTTTCACTGTAATAGAAGAGCAGTTAGTTGTCTGCAAGCGTCTGGGTGTCAGGCCTACTTCAGCGTGTGCTCTGCAGACCTGTGCCAGCGTGCTTTGACAGTTGCCAATCATATCTGGTGTCTCTTTAGCGTGCTTTTACAAAGGAAAAAGGTTTCCAGTGTAAGCTAATAGCAGCCAGTCAGTGTCCTTCAAGCGGCTCTGTCAGGCCTTCCTTCAGCGTGTGCCCTGCACAACCCTGCCAGCGTACTTTGACAGTTGCCACTCATATCTGGTGTCTCTATAGCGTGCTTTTACAAAGAAAAAAGGTTTCCAGTGTAAGCTAATAGCAGCCAGTCAGTGTCCTTCAAGCGGCTCTGTCAGGCCTTCCTTCAGCGTGTGCCCTGCACAACACTGCCAACGTGCTTTGACAGTTGCCAATCATATCTGGTGTCTCTTTAGCGTGCTTTTACAAAGAAAAAAGGTTTCCAGTGTAAGCTAATAGCAGCCAGTCAGTGTCCTTCAAGCGGCTCTGTCAGGCCTTCCTTCAGCGTGTGCGCTGCACAACCCTGCCAGCGTACTTTGACAGTTGCAACTCATATCTGGTGTCTCTATAGCGTGCTTTTAAAACCAAAATTTTGTTTCCACTGTAATAGAAGAGCAGTTGCCTGCCTGCCAGCTTCTGTGTGAGGTTCACAGTGGATACTGTGCCCTCTTGCCCAGTGTCACCACTCATATCTGTTTTTACAATAGCTTAAGCTTTAGATTTAAAATAAATACATTATTTTCACTGTAATAGAAGAGCAGTTAGTTGTCTGCAAGCGTCTGGGTGTCAGGCCTCCTTCAGCGTGTGCTCTGCAGACCTGTGCCTGCGTGCTTTGACAGTTGCCAATCATATCTGGTGTCTCTTTAGCATGCTTTTACAAAGAAAAAAGGTTTCCAGTGTAAGCTAATAGCAGCCAGTCAGTGTCCTTCAAGCGGCTCTGTCAGGCCTTCCTTCAGCGTGTGCCCTGCACAACCCTGCCAGCGTGCTTTGACAGTTGCCAATCATATCTGGTGTCTCTTTAGCGTGCTTTTACAAAGAAAAAAGGTTTCCAGTGTAAGCTAATAGCAGCCAGTCAGTGTCCTTCAAGCGGCTCTGTCAGGCCTTCCTTCAGCGTGTGCCCTGCACAACCCTGCCAGCGTACTTTGACAGTTGCCACTCATATCTGGTGTCTCTATAGCGTGCTTTTACAAAGAAAAAAGAATTCCAGTGTAAGCTAATAGCAGCCAGTCAGTGTCCTTCAAGCGGCTCTGTCTGGCCTTCCTTCAGCGTGTGCCCTGCAAAACACTGCCAGCGTGCTTTGACAGTTGCCAATCATATCTGGTGTCTCTTTAGCGTGCTTTTACAAAGAAAAAAAGGTTTCCAGTGTAAGCTAATAGCAGCCAGTCAGTGTCCTTCAAGCGGCTCTGTCAGGCCTTCCTTCAGCGTGTGCCCTGCACAACCCTGCCAGCGTACTTTGACAGTTGCCACTCATATCTGGTGTCTCTATAGCGTGCTTTTAAAACCAAAATTTTGTTTCCACTGTAATAGAAGAGCAGTTGCCTGCCTGCCAGCTTCTGTGTGAGGTTCACAGTGGATACTGTGCCCTCTTGCCCAGTGCCACCACTCATATCTGTTTTTACAATAGCTTAAGCTTTAGATTTAAAATAAATAATTTTTTTTTTCACTGTAATAGAAGAGCAGTTAGTTGTCTGCAAGCGTCTGGGTGTCAGGCCTCCTTCAGCGTGTGCTCTGCAGACCTGTGCCAGCGTGCTTTGACAGTTGCCAATCATATCTGGTGTCTCTTTAGCGTGCTTTTACAAAGAAAAAAGGTTTCCAGTGTAAGCTAATAGCAGCCAGTCAGTGTCCTTCAAGCGGCTCTGTCAGGCCTTCCTTCAGCGTGTGCCCTGCACAACACTGCCAGCGTGCTTTGACAGTTGCCAATCATATCTGGTGTCTCTTTAGCGTGCTTTTACAAAGAAAAAAGGTTTCCAGTGTAAGCTAATAGCAGCCAGTCAGTGTCCTTCAAGCGGCTCTGTCAGGCCTTCCTTCAGCATGTGCCCTTCACAACCCTGCCAGCGTACTTTGACAGTTGCCACTAATATCTGGTGTCTCTATAGCGTGCTTTTAAAACCAAAATTTTGTTTCCACTGTAATAGAAGACCAGTTGCCTGCCTGTCAGCTTCTGTGTGAGGTTCACAGTGGATACTGTGCCCTCTTGCCCAGTGCCACCACTCATATCTGTTTTTACAATAGCTTAAGCTTTATATTTAAAATAAATAATTTTTTTTCACTGTAATAGAAGAGCAGTTAGTTGTCTGCAAGCGTCTGGGTGTCAGGCCTCCTTCAGCGTGTGCTCTGCAGACTTGTGCCAGCGTGCTTTGACAGTTGCCAATCATATCTGGTGTCTCTTTAGCGTGCTTTTACAAAGAAAAAAGGTTTCCAGTGTAAGCTAATAGCAGCCAGTCAGTGTCCTTCAAGCGGCTCTGTCATGCCTTCCTTCAGCGTGTGCCCTGCACAACCCTGCCAGTGTACTTTGACAGTTGCCACTCATATCTGGTGTCTCTATAGCGTGCTTTTAAAAGCAAAATTTTGTTTCCACTGTAATAGAAGAGCAGTTGCCTGCCTGCCAGCTTCTGTGTGAGGTTCACAGTGGATACTGTGCCCTCTTGCCCAGTGCCACCACTCATATCTGTTTTTACAATAGCTTAAGCTTTAGATTTAAAATAAATTTTTTTTTTTCACTGTAATAGAAGAGCAGTTAGTTGTCTGCAAGCGTCTGGGTGTCAGGCCTCCTTCAGCGTGTGCTCTGCAGACCTGTGCCAGCGTGCTTTGACAGTTGCCAATCATATCTGGTGTCTCTTTAGCGTGCTTTTACAAAGAAAAAAGGTTTCCAGTGTAAGCTAATAGCAGCCAGTCAGTGTCCTTCAAGCGGCTCTGTCAGGCCTTGCTTCAGCGTGTGCCCTGCACAACCCTGCCAGCGTACTTTGACAGTTGCCACTCATATCTGGTGTCTCTATAGCGTGCTTTTACAAAGAAAAAAGGTTTCCAGTGTAAGCTAATAGCAGCCAGTCAGTGTCCTTCAAGCGGCTCTGTCAGGCCTTCCTTCAGCGTGTGCCCTGCACAACACTGCCAGCGTGCTTTGACAGTTGCCAATCATATCTGGTGTCTCTTTAGCGTGCTTTTACAAAGAAAAAAGGTTTCCAGTGTAAGCTAATAGCAGCCAGTCAGTGTCCTTCAAGCGGCTCTGTCAGGCCTTCCTTCAGCGTGTGCCCTGCACAACCCTGCCAGCGTACTTTGACAGTTGCCAATCATATCTGGTGTCTCTATAGCGTGCTTTTAAAACCAAAATTTGTTTTTCACTGTTATAGATTGAATAGCAGTTACTTGTCTTCAAGCGGGTGTGTCAGGCCTACAGTGTGTGCTCTGCAGAACTGTTCAAGTGCACATTGCCAATCATATCTGGTGTCTCTATAGCGTGCTTTTACAAAGAAAAAAGGTTTCTAGTGTAAGCTAATAGCAGCCAGTCAGTGTCCTTCAAGCGGCTCTGTCAGTCCTTCCTTCAGCGTGTGCTCTCCAGAACTGTTCCAGTGCACATTGCCAATCATATCTGGTGTCTCTATAGCATGCTTTTAAAAACAAAATTTGTTTTTCACTGTTATAGATTGAATAGCAGTTACTTGTCTTCAGTGTGTCAGGCCTACAGTGTGTGCTCTGCAGAACTGTTACAGTTCACATTGCCAATCATATCTGGTCTCACAGTAGCTTGCACGCATAGTACCACTAATCCCCCCAAAAATGACAGGCAGAGGCAGGCCACCCCGCAGGGGCCGTCGTGGTCGTGGTGCTGTGATTCCCTTTTGCCCTAAAATAATGCCCAGTTTTCAGAAGCCACGTACCCTGAACTTGAAAAGTTCTGAGGACATAGTTGACTGGCTAACACAGGACACCCAATCTTGTACAGCCTCCGCTCGGAACCTTGACGCACCATCCTCCTCCAGCTTAGCTTCAGGCACCTCTCAAGAAACCACTCACCCGCCTGCCGCCACCACCAAAACTAGCACCACAGCCGCTTTACTTGGTATGTCAGAGGAGTTATTCACACACCCGTTTGAAGAAATGAGTGATGCGCAACCATTATTGCTAGAGGATGTAGATAACAGGGATATGTCTCAGGCAGGCAGCATTAAACACATGGAGGTACGGTGTGATGATGATGATGTTGTACCCGCTGCTGTTTCCTTTTCTGAGTTGTCAGATACAAGCGAAGCAGTTGATGATGACGATGCGTCCATGGATGTCACGTGGGTGCCGCTCGGCAAGAAGAAGAACAGGGCGAAAGTTAAGATGGGGAGACAGAGAGGAGGAGGAGACGAGTTGGAAGCATGGGGGGGTCGTCGCAAGGAGCTAGTGGCACAGTCAGACAGCATGCATCGGCACCCGGGGTCAGCCCGACAGCACGCCAATCAACGCATGCTGTGTCCACCACCAGAATGCCGTCATTGCAGAGCTCAGCAGTGTGGCATTTTTTTTGTGTGTCTGCCTCTGACAACAGCGATGCCATTTGCAACCTGTGCCAAAGGAAACTGAGTCGTGGGAGGTCGAACACCCACCTAGGTACAACTGCTTTGCGTAGGCACATGATCTCACATCACAAACGCCTATGGGATCAACACATGAGTACAAGCAGCACGCCTACTCTAAGCCGCCATCCTCCTCCTGGTCCAGCATCTTCAGCCACGTCAACCACTGCTGTCCTTCTTGCCCCCTCTCAACCATCCGCCACTCCGTCTTCCGCCTTGAGCAGTTCCCGCTCATCTGCCCACAGTCATGTGTCTGTCAAGGACATGTTTGAGCGTAAGAAGGCAATGTCACCAAGTCACCCCCTTGCCCAGCGTCTGACAGCTGGCTTGTCCGAACTATTAGCCCACCAGCTTTTACCATACAATCTGGTTGAGTCTGAGGCGTTCAAAAAATTTGTAGCTATTGGGACACCGCAGTGGAAGGTACCCGGACGGAATTTCTTTTCACAAAAGGCAATCCCCAACTTGTACTCGATTGTGCAAAAGGAAGTCATGGCATGTCTGGCACACAGTGTTGGGGCAAGGGTCCATCTGACCACTGATACCTGGTCTGCAAAGCATGGTCAGGGCAGGTATATCACCTACACTGCGCATTGGGTAAACCTGCTGACGGCTGACAAGCAAGGAATGCGTGGCATTGCAGAGGAGTTGGTGACACCGCCACGAATTGCAGGCAGTCCTGCTGCCACCTCCTCTACTCCTCCTACTCCATCCTCTTCCATAAGCTCCTCGGCTGAGTCCTCTTGTGCTGCTGCGTCTTGCTCCACATCAACGGCACCCCCCCAGCCCCCCAGGTACTATTCCACATCCTGGATACGGCAGTGTCACGCCGTCTTGGGTTTGACTTGCTTGAAAGCAGAGAGTCACACCGGACAAGCACTCCTGTCCGCCCTGAACGCACAGGTGGAAAAGTGGCTGACTACGCAGCAACTGGATATCGGCAAAGTGGTGTGTGACAACGGAAAAAATTTGATAGCGGCATTGAAGTTGGGCAAGTTGACGCATGGCACATGTGTGTAATCTGATCGTACAACGCTTTGTGCATAAGTACACAGGCTTACAGGACGTCCTGAAGCAGGCCAGGAAGGTGTGTGGCCATTTCAGGCGTTCCTACACGGCCATGGCTCACTTTGCCGATATCCAGCGGCGAAACAACATGCCAGTGAGGCGCTTGATTTGCGACAGCCCTACACGTTGGAATTCAACACTCCTAATGTTCGACCGCCTGCTCCAACAAGAAAAAGCTGTTAATGAATATTTGTATGACCGGGGTGCTAGGACAGCCTCTGGGGAGCTGGGAATTTTTTTGCCACGTTACTGGACGCTCATGCGCAATGCCTGTAGGCTCATGCGTCCTTTTGAGGAGGTGACAAACCTAGTCAGTCGCAACGAAGGCACCATCAGCGACATCATACCATTTGTTTTCTTCCTGGAGCGTGCCCTGCGAAGAGTGCTGGATCAGGCTGTAGATGAGCGTGAAGAGGAAGAGGAAGAGTTGTGGTCACCATCACCACCAGAAACAGCCTTATCAGCATCGCTTGCTGGACCTGCGGCAACGCTGGAAGAGGATTGTGAGGAAGAGGAGTCAGAGGAGGATTGTAGCTTTGAGGAGGAGGAGGAGGAGCAAGACCAAACACAACAGGCATCCCAGGGTGCTCGTTGTCACCTATCTGGTACCCGTGGTGTTGTACGTGGCTGGGGGGAAGAACATACCTTCAATGACATCAGTGAGGAGGAGGAACGGGAAATGAGTAGCTCGGCATCCAACCTTGTGCAAATGGGGTCTTTCATGCTGTCCTGCCTGTTGAGGGACCCTCGTATAAAAAGGCTGAAGGAGAGCGACCTGTACTGGGTATCCACGCTACTAGACCCCCGGTATAAGCAGAAAGTGGCGGAAATGTTACCGAATTACAACAAGTCGGAAAGGATGCAGCATTTGCAAAATAAATTAAAAAGTATGCTTTACACAAGCTAATGTGCCACCAGATAGGAGTGGTGAGTTTAGTATTGTTCATATCAGTTTAATACCTTCCGCGTCTCCTATCAGTGGACGTGTAAATGGCAGAGATTTTTAATTGTTGAATCACCTCCCCTTTATAGGCCAAGGTGGGAAGATGCTTAGACCACTGGTATATTGGTGCCATCTTGGAGGATTTATTTTTGGTTTGGTTTTTGAAGCCACAGTGCTGCACCAGTGGGCCTAAAAATTAGGCATGTACACATGCCTGAAAAATGTGGTATTGTTGCAGCCGCTGCTGTAGCAGCGGCCAGAAAAATTGATGTTTGTTTCACAGGCAGAAAGTGCCCTTAAACATGGCGGCTTGAACCCTAGTTGGTGGCGGATAAGTCACGCAAGTCAAACGTCATTCAGAGCTAAAATACAGCAGCGTGTGGACCATTTTTAGCCCAAGGCAGCTCATCTCATCAGGCCTTTTTTAATCGAATGTATCGCCCAGTGTCAGTCCCTTCGGACTCTGATAGGAGACGCGGAAGGTATTAAACTGATATGAACAATACTAAACTCACCACTCCTATCTGGTGGCACATTAGCTTGCCCGCGCAGTGCCCCAAATTTCAAGTAAGAGGACCGACCAAGCATCTTCTTCCATCTCCCTGTTACATAAATCAATGCCATATCCATAGAAATTGTAGAGAATATCCAGGATAGTTTTACAGGGCCAAATCATGTCGCCTGTTGAAAGAGGTGACCTTGCTCGGGTCCCAGGTGTGCGGTTCCTAAAATGGCTGCCATATACATGTCCTCTGATAGGAGACGCGGAAGGTATTAAACTGATATGAACAATACTAAACTCACCACTCCTATCTGGTGGCACATTAGCTTGCCCGCGCAGTGCCCCAAATTTCAAGTAAGAGGACCGACCAAGCATCTTCTTCCATCTCCCTGTTACATAAATCAATGCCATATCCATAGAAATTGTAGAGAATATCCAGGATAGTTTTACAGGGCCAAATCATGTCGCCTGTTGAAAGAGGTGACCTTGCTCGGGTCCCAGGTGTGCGGTTCCTAAAATGGCTGCCATATACACGTCCACTGATAGGAGACGCGGAAGGTATTAAACTGATATGAACAATACTCCACTCCTATCAGTAGGTCCGTCCCATTGTGATTTATGCCCCCCACCCACCGCGCAGGGATGGGGGCCGGGGGGAGGAAAGTAGGCCCCCCCATTGTGATTTATGGCCCCCACCCACCGCGCAGGGGTGGGAGCCGAGGGGGGGAGGACAGTAGGTCCCCCCATTGTGATTTATGGCCCCCACCCACCGCGCAGGGGTTGGGGAGGACAGTAGCTCTCCCCAGTGTGTATCATGGGCTTTGAGGACAGGTGTCAATCCATACCTGCCAAGTGACCCTATGTAGGGGTAACAGTCCCTATTCTGCTCTGTGTCAGTGTGTATCATGGTCTCTGTGGACGGGGAACAGTCTCTATTCTGCTCTGTGTCAGTGTGTATCATGGTCTCTGTGGACGGGGAACAGTCTCTATTCTGCTCTGTGTCAGTGTGTATCATGGACTCTGTGGACAGGGAACAGTCTCTATTCTGCTCTGTGTCAGTGTGTATCATGGTCTCTGTGGACGGGGAACAGTCTCTATTCTGCTCTGTGTCAGTGTGTATCATGGGCTCTGTGGACAGGGAACAGTCTCTATTCTGCTCTGTGTCAGTGTGTATCAGGGGCTTTGAGGACAGGTGTCAATCCATACCTGCCAAGTGACCCTATGTAGGGGTAACAGTCCCTATTCTGCTCTGTGTCAGTGTGTATCATGGTCTCTGTGGACGGGGAACAGTCTCTATTCTGCTCTGTGTCAGTGTGTATCATGGTCTCTGTGGACGGGGAACAGTCTCTATTCTGCTCTGTGTCAGTGTGTATCATGGTCTCTGTGGACGGGGAACAGTCTCTATTCTGCTCTGTGTCAGTGTGTATCATGGTCTCTGTGGACAGGGAACAGTCTCTATTCTGCTCTGTGTCAGTGTGTATCAGGGGTTTTGAGGACAGGTGTCAATCCATATCTGCCAAGTGACTCTATGTAGGAGGAACATTCCCTATTCTGCTCTGTGTCAGTGTGTATCAGGGGTTTTGAGGACAGGTGTCAATCCATATCTGCCAAGTGACCCTATGTAGGGGGAACAGTCCCTATTCTGCTCTGTGTCAGTGTGTATCAGGGGTTTTGAGGACAGGTGTCAATCCATATCTGCCAAGTGACCCTATGTAGGGGGAACAGTCTCTATTCTGCTCTGTGTCAGTGTGTATCAGGGATCATTAGGATAGGTGTCAATCCATATCTGCCAAGTGACCCTATGTAGGGGGAACAGTCCCTATTCTGCTCTGTGTCAGTGTGTATCAGGGATTTGACTATCTTTATTCAGATTGAAAAATTACAATTCCAGGAAAAATTAAACAAACATTTACAAGAACATGTTATGCACATCATAGAAACAACGTGAACCTCTTTAAAGCCACAAACTTAAGACAAAAAATACGTACACACAATGTGTAAGGGTTTGAAAGAATATTCTGAATCCTTACATGTTTACTTTATCGTTTGTTTGACTTTTGTGAACCATATATAAACTACAAGCAGCGTGAAAACTATAAAAACTCAAGTGTCCATGCTGATCAAATTAAATAGTATGCTTTACACAGCGTATAAGGGTGATGTCACAGCACAACGGGAATCTAACAGGGGAAGAGGTGAAAGTCATCCTCCCCCTCCCACGACCCCGCCATATCTGCCAAGTGACCCTATGTAGGGGTAACAGTCTCTATTCTGCTTTGTGTCAGTGTGTATCATGGTCTCTGAGGACGGGGAACAGTCTCTATTCTGCTCTGTGTCAGTGTGTATCAGGGGCTTTGAGGACAGGTGTCAATGTTAGGTGATTTCTGCCCTTTATGGATTAAAAGCAGACTTTGCATCAACTGTGTAATTTTCCATGCGAGTTTTGCCATGGATCCCCCTCCGGCATGCCACAGTCCAGGTGTTAGTCCCCTTGAAACAACTTTTCCATCACTTTTGTGGCCAGAAAGAGTCCCTGTTGGTTTTAAAATTCGCCTGCCCATTGAAGTCAATGGCGGTTCGCGCAGTTCGCCGGTTCGCGAACATTTGCGGAAGTTCGCGTTCGCCGTTCGCGAACCGAAAATTTCGGGTTCGCGACAACACTATTTAGGACCTTTAGTATAAGGTCAGTACATTTGGGATTTTTCTTGAGGTGCTACCTGAGTATAATTTACTTTTTAGTTGTCTCCTTTGGAAATATATTTACTCTACACCGTAAACATTTTTCTTAGAAAGTGCATTCTGCTTTGTGTATACATGTGCCATATGACAGACCTTTTAAGTGTAGTCAGCTTGTTGTATGCAGATTGTAAGAAAATATAACTGGAATAGTATTACTATAATAATAATAATAATAATAATAATAATAATAATAATAATAATAACAATAATAATAATACAAGTATAAAAACAGTATAGTACAAAGACATATACCAGTGGGGGGCGCCACAATCACAAATTGTTCGTATATTTACCATATATATTGCATGGTGATCATATGAAAAGAGGAATAAAAACATACATAGTGAAGTATTTAATGACATAAAACATACAAAACAGCAGTAAAAATATACACTCACAAAGAAGGTGGCACAAAGAGACTTATGTCTAGTTGTGCAAAAACGCTTGTCAACCTCTCATGGGTTAAAAAATCCCTTTGAATGTAGTTCCAATGTCAATGCCTGTCATTGTAACTACATTCAAAGGGATTTTTTAATCCCTTTGTGCCAACTTCTTTGTGAGTGTATATTTTTACTGCTGTTTTGTATGTTTTATGTCATTAAATACTTCACTATGTATGTTTTTATTCCTCTTTTCAAATGATCACCATGCAATATATATGGTAAATATACGCACGATTTGTGATTGTGGCGCCCCCCACTGGTACATGTCTTTGTACTATACTGTTTTTATACTTGGATTACGTTTTGGGGATTGGGAGTGATCCCTTATTGGGAGTGGCTGTCCTGCACTATTTATGCACTTTATCCCACATACCGTTTTGATATATAATAATAATAATAAACTTAAATGTCTTGGGAATCTTTATAACAGGATAAAACATACAAAAAATCACCTGTAACTTGTGTTAACCTTTCTCACATTAGGTGCTTAGTTTTCTAAGCAATATACATCATAATCCAGTTCAAACAAGACAAAGTCAGGGAAAAAAATTATAAATGAGGAGGAAACATTGTTTAATTTCTCATCTTCTCTGTATGCTTTTTCTATACTGACTGTCAAGAGTTTGTAACAATGTTTGACAGGGAGCTAAAATGGAGGCGACCATTTACAGAATAAATAGGTGCAGATTTTACATTTGTTTTTATAGTTCACACATCACAAACACATTTGTTAAAGTGTCTCTGTCTGTCTTTATAGATCCCTAGAATTCCAGTCAAGGGATCTCTTTCTCTATCTCACCTGACAACCTCGCCTCCCTCCCCCCCAAGTTTTTTTTAAATTCTGGGATCAGTTTAACATACCATATTTTATTATTTTTTGTTCCCTCCATGTCTTCTTTCTTGGTGTGGCCATATTAGCATTTCTAAGAAAACATTCTGTGGTGCCCGCCAAATCATGTCTGCCAAGGACTTACAGCAGCTTCCAATGACCCTTTGTTGACTCTCACTATTGTGCGAGAGACAATACTGAGGCTCTTTGATACATCACTTGAAGATGTGATTTGGGACAAGAGGGAGGAGGGTGCACACATAGAGGGGCAATGACAACATTGACAAAGGCCGTAGAGCTTGAATTGTCAACTTTTGCCAACCCGCTTGTTCTACATAAGGAAAGTAATCCCTAACTTTGCAAAAAATAGGCGATGGAAAAAAATGGGGCAGGCAGGGACAGATTTGGAACAAGCCTTTAAAACAAAATGACAGAGATGATTTATATATATATATATATATATATATATAACATTAAAAATCCTGGATAGAGATCCTATAGTAGAAAATGCAAAAAGTGAGATGGCATCACATCATGCATTAACATGCCAACTTATTTATTGAGGACAAAGCTATCACTAATGGATTTGCCATTTTAATTGACTGATTCATTTATGCACTCAGTAAAGGATTTGCTATTTCTATGCTAACACTTCTTTACTGTCTCAATTTTTACTTTTGACATATAGCAGAAGAAGATGGATTGATGGTTCCCTCAATATGAAACTCCAAGGGTAATGTTTCAATAGACTGTTATCTTCTTGAAAACAAAGAATAAGAAAAAAAATCACTCTTAGGCAATTAGGCTACAAGCAAACTGTCTTAAATATACAATCCCAACATTACTAATGAAAATTAAAAATATATATATATATATTCACAAAAAACTGACAGAAAAAGCATGACACAAGAAAATGTATCCATTTTTGTCCTGCAAGGACTTGCTGTGGCTGAGCTTATAGAGGTTTTCCCATGCTATATTAGCTATTACATTACGTGGAAAAATACCCAGGCCATATAATATAAGTAAGAGCACTTTGATTGGTTTGTTAGTAGGCTCTCAAAGCCAAGTCTTGAGACAACCAATCAGAGCATATGTAACAATAATATTGCATAGCATATAATGGCTGACATATTGAAGTGGGGGAAAAAAATTATAAGAGCTTTCCCAGCTACAAGAGCTCAGTCTGCGGTGAGACCTCAAGAGACAAAGATGGATTAATTTTATTGCATTGCATTTTACAATTTTACTTTTTTTTTTTTGCAGATCATTTTTTTTTTTTAATTAGTTGTGTCAGGATTTATGGATTTATATTCATTCATTCTAAAATTTATTATGTCACAGTTGACCTCACAGCAGATTGTCAGCCTACGCAGATTCTTTCCTGCTTTCTACTGGAATATCTACATTAATATCGCATTATAATTGACGCTCAATCATTATCTGTGCTTAATCATTATCACTTAGAAGGCTACATAGGGACTCTATAAGAAATATAAAATAAATAAATATGATCAATATAGTAGGCAGTAATTTTAAGCCATATAATAGTTATAATACAACCATTTTCCATGTCCTTATGTTTTACCTAAATGGTAATTGATGTCTTAAGGCATCAGTCAATAATCAGAAGTCACTCCTCCTAAACCTGTTAAACTCATTGTTATATTAGTCGTCTGGTTATATTAACAGTTGATATTTTTTATTCCAAGATAGTCTATTACTAAATGCAGTCGTCAATGTGTATGCCTTAATCCTAGCCTCCAGACTGAAACCTGTATTGTTGAACCTGCTTTATCAAGACTAGACTGGTTTTATCATGGAAAGACAAGTCTTGAATTACACAGGGATAATCATGTACGTTTAACATGTTTCCTGGATGTTATCTCCCATTGCTTTCTGCCTTAAAAAAGGTATTTAAAAGTAAGCAGTGTGATTATCCAATTGACCCTACACAGCACCTGTTCTACTAGAATTTATCCATTTTACTTACCTGATATATCACATCGAGAATGCCTCTAGCAATATATCTGCACTGAGGACGTTTTCTTAAAGAACATGCTGTTATAGTGGTTATGGTGCCAGGAGTGTGTATGGATTTATTAACTCTATTTATAATATGGAGAGCAAAATCCAGGTCGCAAGAGAATGCTGGAATTTCGGATCTGGACTGCCCGTATGGGTGGGACCAGTCTGATATGTTTTAGAGAAACCTTGAAGGCCATATTTTTGGTTGTATACTTAGCTGTTTCAGCTCCCATGCAATTGTGGAGATATTTTAAGGCAGGGAGAGGAGGACTGAACTGTTTAGCCCTCCTTCATAGAAAGTTTTCATAGACAAAACCAGCCAGGGTGAGAGCAAAAGTTTTAATCAAACACGCTATTTGGCAGTGGAAACAGAAGCTGCACTTGACCCAGTGCACGTAGGTGGAATCTGTGGATTAAATATGTAGGTTTGAATCTGGCCCCTAGTACATAACCATTATGCCCTACATTTAGTTTAAATCTTGTTGTTTGTTTTATGCTCTGCCCGGATGCCTATCACATAGATGCGATCACCCAGAGAGATGGCCTAATAGGGCTCTACATAAGCGCCTGTCAAATCCTTACTGAACCCACTATAAACACCATTGACCATCACACTTAATGGGCTACCCCGGGCACCCTAAGCAGATCTCTGCAATTTGCCCACTATTATAAATGTATGGGACCCCAACAGTCCACATTTCCAGCGACCCAAACTAAAAATCTAGCAACATCTCTCGGGGCACACAGCCACCCCATATACAATAGCTTGGTTTCACAACTGCCATACATCTGTCTAACTCTGTACCTCACCGTTTTAGACAAGCGGAACAGGAGACACCTCTAGACAAACAACACTTAGATATGTTAATGAAAACGCTATAATTAACCTTACGTGTGACTGCTTCCTAGTTTATCATTATGTTTTTTTGTTTTTAAACAAAAATGTGCAAATTCTCTATGCCACTGTTTCACCTATCTATGTTCAAATATAAATGCACGCTGTTGTGGCGTATGGCTATGCTTTGTACCCACCTGCACAACAGAAATAAAGAATAAAAAAAAAAAAAAAAATATGTAATCTGGTCATGTCACCGACCGCGAGGGACCGCGAGGGACTTTGTTGCTATATCTACTGGAGGGCATCTTTGCGACCTCAATGCATTTTACATTTTTTATATTTCCAATGCTTTGTAAGTGTAATGTATTTTTATTTGAATACTTACTTGTATCTTGTGTCATTTTACACTATGGATTTTATTTACTTCTTTTCTTTTTGCTTTTTTTGAAGCCTATTAAGGTATCTGAAGATTGTATCAGCCTAGAACTGTTCATCCCAGTATATCTGCCTATATACATTTTTTTCTGTTTGAGTGATATTCACTACATGTTACTGTATGCAGATTACTCACCATATATTCTAGGCATGCCATACTATGTTTTGCTGTATTTATTATACATATTACGGCTTTTACGGAGTTCGTCTGGATTGTTGGTAAATTATTTTTATTCTATATTTAGGATATGTAACTGCTCAATTGTGGTCCTTCTATGGTGCCATGAGTGCCCTGAGGCCCTGCCAATGTAAATTGTCAAACCGTTTTAGAATGATTTCACAATTTTCCTGTTTCACCTGGGCACTTGTGTCAATTCAGTCTTTTCCTGCAAAGGAAGCCAGATGTCTCTCCAGAGCTAGATCTTGCCAATCTAGGACCTCATTCCATTGCTGAGAACCCTCAGCAGAAGCTCTCAGCCAATGCACACAGCACTGCTTATCTCAGTGGAGCTAATTGGATTCCTTTGCAAGCAGAAACTGTAAGCAGGCTATGAGGCCATGTGAAGATAGCCAAATGGCACTTTGACTATTTTGAAATGTTATCATTGGGCTACATTATGTATTTTTAAGATTGCATCTCAAAGTGAAAACCAAAGATTGACAATATAAAGAAAAATTACTTACTAAGCCCTCAATTAATACTTTTCTACCAACCTACTTCGTACCCCTACTTTTACCCTTTGTGTCACTATACCCCACTCCCTCTAGAATGTAAGCTCATTGAGCAGGGCTGTCCACCTCTCTGTTCCTGTACGTCCAGTTGTCTGGTTACAATTATATGTCTGTTAGTCCACGCATTGTACAGCACTACGGAGTCTGATGGCGCTATATAAATAATAAAATAATAATAATAATAATAATGATATATGCATTACTAAAGTACGTACCTCTTTATGAATGAGGAGCTACTGGTTGGCTTAGAGAGTCAGCTGACCACTCTAATCCAACGAGCAGCACACCAGAAAGGACAAGGGGGCAAAAGGATCTGGCACTGGAGCATAGACACTGCTGAATGGTTTAACCCTAGCTTTTGACAGAGACCTCTTAAAACCATAACAACTTTCTATTAAGTTGTTATGGTGCCCAAATTAGTAATTTAACCCCACTCTGATCTAAATATAATCCCACATACACTCATATTACTAATGTATGGCTTTCCATCTCAACAAGGGGAGCAATTGATCAGTATAGAAGTTTGCAGGTTATGCCCTTTTAAGAAGTTAGCAAAGTGCTCTGGAAACCTCTAAAAATTAAGTTTATTGATTACAAAAAATACTTTGTAATCGGTAAGCAAAAAAAAAAAAATCATGTTATTTAATTATGTTCTACCTAAATGTTGGATTAAACTGCATTAATTGTTCAGACAGAAACATGTTGAAACATGAGGTTTTGCAAGGGAAAGTGTATATTCCTTAATTAATGCACCAATAAATTAGCTTTATTTGGTATTTTCCATCACTCTCACATCCTCTCCTTTACTCTCTACACATATTCTGATTCCAGCCAGATCTTTTATCTGAAACTGACCTTTAACAGACTGAATATCCCAAATACATTATACAGTCACTGCAACTATCTACAAAAACAAATCAAAATTGTCTTTCATCAGTTAAAAACTTGTTATAAAATGTCATTTTGTCGGTATTTCTCATTTTAAAACAACACGATCTACAACATGACAGATGGCAAAAAAATGTACGTGAATATATATATATATATATATATATATATATATATATATATATAGATATATAAATGATTAGAAAATAAAAAGAAGAAATAATTTATAATAAATAAAAATATTCATATTTTTTAGTGGTTGTATTAATATATTTATTTAACATCTTCATACTTAGTTATCCTACTTATTATTGAACATATGCATAATTTCACTATATTAAGGGGTTATTTGTTAAAATATTTTTTTTGTGCAAGTTTTTTAAGATAGGAGTGGCTCCTTTATGTTTGTAGTGGTGACACCCCCTTTACATTTGGTATATATACATCTGTCCATGTGTAATGTTTCAAACACTAAGGAACAAAGAGATAATCCTTTCATACAGTTACCATGGAGCTGACCACGATACTACTGCTAATTGTATCTGGATGGACAATTTGCCTGGCTTTACCTGTGCAGGTATGAATATATAGAGAAATAGAGAGGGTTTGGTTAGTTTAGAAATACCACACTGTTACCTTGTCCAATGTAGGCCACATTAATGTGTATTTCTTTTCCCACAGGTTGACCTTGAAGTAAATAGAGGTAAGTATTACATTAATACCTAGACCTGTAGAGTTAAATATTGATAGGATGCATGTTAGTTCCCGATGTTGAGACCCCTCATGGTTCTTTTTGTGAGGTCAGGCAAAATTGCTATCATTTCCCCCTGTTTATTAAGTGAGAGATTTCAGATCACATTGTAAATTAACAGTGGATTTTGGGGGTTTACGTTTTTTGTGATTTAAACATGACTGTGTAAAATCTTTCCTCGCTTCTCTAGAACCCATCAATGACAGTCTACTTACTGAGATTAAAACGGTGTTCGAACTAATAGAAGAGGCAAACAAAGGTGAGATTTACAGAAATACTCCAAAAGCCAGAAGTTATCTGACTATCTGTTTTAATGTGAAAATTATCCTGCTTATCACGGTAATATGTTAATGACAATTGTATCTCACAATTATTACACCATAATTCCGTGCGATTAGTGGTTTTCATGTGTAGTGGAATTTGTGCGTGATTGATCTCATCTGTTTTAAAAATCACTGAAACATAAGTGCATGCATTTTATTAGTATTTATTTTCTCTCTTACACCTGTTTTATTTTACATGAAATGATTTAAGTTTATTGGAATGTGCATGGTAAATATATTAGTTTATCGTACTATTATAAACATATTATGTATACTTGGAATCTTGAAAAGAAATATAATTTTGGTAATTTGGATATTAAGTAATGCATCAAGTCAACATTTCTCATAAATTCCTTTTGAAAAAACATCATAATTCTTGCATTATCTTTCTGTAGAGTATTTGTAGGAAACTAACATTGCACTACATTTAATATTAATATATCTATTTGTTAGGTGCCAGTGAGTCTCACTAATCTCCAATATAGACTTCGATTTAACATTTTTGGATAAGTTTTTCAAATAATTTAATTTTTTGGGATAAACTATTACAATTGGTTTTTCAAAATATTAAAAAAAATCAACAATATGTGAATTCATTTTTGAATTAACATGAAAATGCAAGAAAATTACAGTTTTTATTCATTTTATCCGAAATCTAATATAAAATCAGAGAAGACTAAAACAACTGAATGAACACATGAGTCACCTAACAAATTTCAGTTCGCCATCATTTGTTCAATCAGTCATTTGTATAAGGCTGAACAAGGGGAGGGGGGGGGGCGGGGGGTTTAAACTACCACATGTGCTCACTTGCGATGCTGTGAGTGGAGGTATGTCTGCATAACAGAGACCTTTCTGTTCCTCCACCCATGGGTATCAGTTGGGGCTTTAAATTAAAGAACAGGGGTGGACAATGATCTGTCTATCCCATTTCCCTTCACAGTGGGTCCCTATTAATGAATGAATAATACAGGGTAGACATAATGTCCCCAGCATGCTGTGGTCATCAAGTCACCTGTGGTCATCAAGTGGAGGCTATATTATATAACACAGGTATAGGGACTTTACTCTCCCTTATGCCACCACAACTGGGCAGCAGGTGGGCGCTAGTTAATAACAGGGGGTAGTTAAATAATAATAATGATGGGGATATTTAATTAATAATGGGGGTAAATAATAACAAGTAGCCCCTACCCCTAGGTGGTGAGTGGGAGCTAATTAATTATTCTGTGCACATCTAATGTTTCACCTATGTATGCAAAGTCAATTAGCCAACAATCCTTCCCTAATCTCCTCTGACCAGTTAAGCCACATGCTAGACAGTCCTTAGCTAATTTCTCAATGTGTGTATCTACATATAAATACATTGCATGTAAGGGCCAACAATAAGTGTGATAAAATATTCATGAAGGATGGAATAATCTAAGTATATCACTGTCTAAATAACTATATGTACATACTTAAAACTGTGTGGATATTCCCTATAGAGACATTAACCACATAAGGGTCACATGGCATCTATGTAGTCATGCAGTGCAGGGTTTTAATGCACCTTGGTGGCGTAGACCATCATGCAGTAAAGGTATCAGCAATGGTTAATTCCCTGAAGGTATCAAGGAACCCCAAGTATGTTTTGATACCTGGGGTCCCCTCATTCAGCTGGGGCCACAGTTAGTTGCCCCGGACTGACAGATGAGCTGTGTGCAGTGCTGAATTTGAGCACTTTACATAGTCTTTTACATCCTTTCAAATACTGCACATAAGCAATCAACTCTCCATCTCATGTTGCAATCACATCATAGTGCTCACAGTATAATGTCCGCGTTAGAAAATCCCTCTTCTGATGTCAGTACTGACATCATCAGAGATAATCCCTCAGAGTTAGAATAAGGTAGTGGGGTTATTTTGTGGAATTATTACTGGGATTAGAGGGTAGAATAAGGACTTGGATTATATATAGGATTATGAGTAGGATTGTGGGTAGAGTTAGGGGTTGAAGAATGATTAGGATTAGAGGTTGGATTATGGGTTGGTTTAGGGGCTATATTAGGTGTAGGAAAAGGGATTAAATTATGGGTTGGATTATGGGTAGGATTAAAGATTGGATTAAGGGTTGGAATAAAGGTTGGATTAAGGTTTGAGTTATGAATTGGATTCAGGGTTGCATTAAGGGTTGGATTAGGGTTATTTTTTAGTGTTGGATTAGGGTCAAGATTAGGATTAGGATGAAGGGCATGATTCGGAGAAAAGGAATACATGTGGAGTTTCATTGTACTTGAGAACAATAGTAGAATGCAAATACTGGTTGTGTGCAGTAGGAAGACATACATTGTCTGTGAATTTTCTCCAAAATAAATACGTGCAGAAAAAAAATAAAATAAAAAAAAAAAACACTTAACTAATTTAACTAAGTTTGTGATAAAATAGTTAAATGAAAAGTGTCAAAATGCTCTTAGTTTCATAGCCTGGGGGATGTTCTTTCTACAAATATATTCACTTGTTTAGGGTTTTGGATTCGGTGACTACTATAAAAGCTGCATCCTCATCAGGTTAAATTTTGCAAAGGTTTAGTATTAAAACTGGAAATCAATGCTTGCAGTATTTGTTTTAACTTCTTAAAAATAATTGAAATCCTAGACATGTTGGGCATTTTAACAACCAGGACTAGTTAGTGAATTTATTTTAAGTTAGATTTCTTTAGCTTCATTTGGTATGTAGAAATTATTAAATGTAAAGCTAAGAAAAATGCATTTTTTCTAATGTGCTTTCCATTTTTTTTTAATTAGTTTATTGTTATTAATTATTTCATTATGGATCAAAAGAACCTTCTATTCACATATGTATATGTGCGCCTAAACGGAAAGCGAAAAATTGTGGTAGAATGCATGCATTGTAAAAGACTCAAAAAGCCCTTGAACTTCTCAAAAAGAAGTGAAGGATTTGTTTGGTTTTCACTATTATCATAACATTTCATCCTAAATTCTTTACTTTATAAAATAAATTTACAAAGCTCATCTCAAAAAATTGTCGCATTATAACTCCAGGTATCAGTAAGCCTCTTGTCCATGGAGACATTGTCATTAATACTGGCCGGAGTGTGAAGAATTGCTATGACTGCTTCTGGCCAGCATCTAAGAATGGAGTGGTTCCTGTCCCTTATGTTATTTCCTCAGCATACTGTAAGTTGTTCCCAACGTTTGCATGTTTGCTAAAAAAAATTTCATGTTTGTAACAAAATGTGACTTTTTTCTTCTCCCCCCAGCTAATATTCAGATATTGATTATTAATGCGGCCTTGAGACAGATTGAACTAATGACCTGTATAAACTTTGTTCAGAGAAAATCAGAATGGGACTATCTCAGTATAGAGTCTGGAAATGGGTGAGTTTAAGCATATGGTAGACTGGTAAGAACGTATTAATAGATATTACAGCCTGGAAACACCAAACAGAGTAAAGTTTGGTTTGGCACATTTGGTATGGGCAGTACAAATTCAATAGCTCAATATGTCATCAATGGCATGGGAGATGAAAGATGATGAAGATATGAAATTTAGCTCACATATTCTTTTTTATTTTATTTGTTACAATGCATATGCATTAATTAACGTTCTTTAATTAATTTCTCTACATAAATCCTTAGGTGCTGGTCAAATGTAGCAAGGCAAGGTGGCAAACAGACCGTCAGCCTTGACAAGTCTGGCTGCCTTGGCTCAGGAGTAATCCAACATGAACTGATGCACTCACTGGGATTTTACCATGAGCATAGCAGGCACGACAGAGATAATCATGTTGAAATCCGGTGGCAGTACATCGATGAAGGTGAGTAATTAAATAAATATATGCAAAACCAAAACTCAGGGCAAATCAAACCATAGAGTGTTCCTAAAACAATGACTAGCGGGGAGAGGTTTGCTGAGAAATCTATTCACCTAGTAAATATCCTGTAAAAAAAAAAGGTCAACACTATCCTTGTAAAATAAATTATAACTGTCATATTGTTAGCAAATTTATTTAATTACAGCTGACAAGTACAACTTTAAGACAGAGGACACCAAGAATCTAGGCCTTCCATATGATTATAATTCAGTCATGCATTACCAAAAGTGAGTAAATTTTTTGAACAAGAACAACTTTTTCTACTATTGTAATGAAATTGTCTTTCCTCTTTGCTAATAAAAGATATTCCTCTCTCTACAGTACCGCTTTCACTAACACCCCTGGTCAAGCTACTATAGTCGCAAAAGGTGACCCTTCTTTTCCACTTGGACAGGCACTAGGGATGAGTCACCTGGATGTGATCAAACTTAACAAACTCTATAACTGCAGTAAGCATCTCCTTGATATTGTTATAACATCAGCATTTACACCTTTGTTCACCTTACTAAATACATTACCTTGGATATCCTTAACTTATAGTTGTATGTCTGAGGAATGTGACATGGATTTTTGACCATTTTCCAGAATTCTGTATCAGAATTGTTTTTAAAAATAATCTTTCTGTTTCCTTAGATGTCTGTCGTGTGAAACTAATTGAGCTGTCGGGGTCTTTCTCAAGTGATGATGTCTCATTTGGACAAGATGAGAGATGCCTGTGGTTAATTCAAACGGAGAGTTTTAAAATGGTTGGTATAAAACTTATGGGATAAAACATAATTTTGTTTTTACAAGTAATATTATTATATATAATTACATTCTGTCTGATCAAAAGTTAGTATCCCTGTTTATTTTAACTATTGCAATATTGTTATAGACTGACATGCATACATAACACATTTATAAAAGAAATAACTGTTTCATATTGTCATGTACCCATGAAAATAAATCCACCTAAAGTAACTACATACTAAATTTGTAATCCTTCAATTATCTGGTTTATGTATTACTGAACTTTACAGATCCATGACAGACTATAATCGTATCAATGAGTCCCTCTTCCAGATCAGAAACTATATTTTATGTTAAGATATTTCCAATATTCTGTACTGACATGTTCTTTGATCTAATCACAACCTTCACAATGTGATCTCCTGTTTTCAGGTTCATTTTCAGCTCAGTGACATTAATATCCCTACTTCGGCTCAATGTTCTGACAGTTATATAAAGGTTTATGATGGAAACACTAAAACGGACAATGTTCTTTTGGACAAGACTTGTGGAAATGGGATAATCCCACCTCTTGTTTCAAGCGGGAATAGCATGCTAATAGAATTTGTGAGCAATCAGGCACCAAATTTTAGCACATTTAGCGGTGTCTATAAGACAGGTAAGATCCACCTTTATGTAACACAAATACAGAAAATCACAAAGGCTTATAAATGTCCTTTGTATTAATTTATAAATGTAATGTTTTTAAATATAAATGGAACCTATTTTAGAAAATGTATGAGAATGTTTTAAATATTACTATATACCTAGTTTCGTAAACATTACAATTAATCTCACAGATAGGGTGGATGATACATTAATATACATTTTGTGAATGAAGGTTTAGTTTTGAATTGCTTACTTTCAAGATGAATTGAAGGTGACCTTCAATTCACCTTAACATCTTGTAACAAATGCCTACAAATGCTCTACAAATGCTTGCAGTTTAGGGAATAAGATCCATGAACTTGTGGCAATAATGGCAACTGATAATGTAGATTTAGTCGCTGTTACTGAGACATGGTATAATGAGAAAAATGTCTGGGACATAGCAATACCAGGGTAATCTTTATATAGAAAAGACAGGAAAGACAAGAAGGAGGGAGGGGTGGCCCTGTATGTGGAGGATAGCATAAAATCTAGCCTAATAAAAGTTAGTGAGGCGAACATAGAGTCCGTTTGGGTTACGTTAGAATTTGGTAATCACACAGTAACTCATATAGGTGTGACATATAGGCCCCCAGGACAAATAGAAGAGTTAGATAATCTACTAGTTGAGGAAATAGCTAAACTGACAATGAAGGGGGAAGTTATCATCATGGGTGACTTTAATCTTCCTGATGTGAATTGAAAAAACAAAATAGCTGCTTGTGCCAGGAGCACACATATTCTAAACTCCCTACTGGGATTGTCTCTAAAACAAATCGTTGAGGAGCCAACTCGTAAAGAGGCCATACTAGATTTAGTGTTAACAAAGGGAGTTTTGGTATCAGATATTACTGTAGGTACAAGTTTAGGATCCACTGATAATCAGTCAGTGTGGTTTAATATAAGAACAGTGACTGAGTCACACCACACAAGAACAAAAGTTTTAGACTTTAGAAAAACAGACTTTTCTAAAATTAGAATATGTGTAAAGGAGTCATTATCAGACTGGAGCAATTTAAATGGGATCCAAGAGCTATGGGATTATTTAAAAGTTGCACTGCTGAAGGCAACAGAAAATTGCATTAGTAAATAACAAAAAGTTAGCATTTAGTAATTATAAAAAAAACACCAGAGTAAGGAAGACAGAATGATCTATAAGATTAGGCAGAAAGAGGCTAAGCAAGTTATAAGAGCTTCCAAATCACACACAGAAGAGAAAATAGCACAGTCAGTAAAAAAAGAGGACAACATTTTTTTAGATACATAAATGAGAAAGGAAAAGTAAAACAAGGATTAGTTAGATTAAAAACAAAGGAAGTAAGGTATGTAGAAGAGGATACAAGTCTAGCTGACTGCCTCAATTAATATTTTTGCTCAGTATTTACAGATGAAAATGAAGGAAAGGGGCTTCAGTTAGGAAAAAGGATAAATTAGTCATTTGTTACATGTGAGTTTACAGAGGAAGAGGTTCTATTTCAAGAGTCAAAAGTAAAGACAAATAAGTCAATGGGACCTGATGGAATACACCCAAAGTTATTAAAAGAGCTTAGTAGTGTACTAGCAAAACCATTAACAGATTTATTTAACCAATCATTGTTAACAGGAGTAGTCCCAGAAGATTGGAAGTTAGCGAATGTTGTGCCCATTCCCAAGAAAGGTAGTAGGAAGGAGTCGGGCAACTATAGGTCAGTAAGCCTTACTTCAGTAGTGGGGAAAGTAATGGAAACCATGTTACAGAATAGGATTGTTGAACATCTAAAAAACACTGGATTTCAAGATCAGAGACAACTTGGTTTACTTCACGGAGATAATGCAAAACTAACCTTATTGATTTTTTTTGATTGGGTAACTAAAATAATAGATCAGTTTGGTGCAGTAGACATTGCTTACTTAGATTTCAGTAAGGCTTTTGACACTGTTGCATATAGAAGGCTTATCAATAAACTGCAATCTTTAAGTTTGGATTCCAATATTGTTGAATGGGTAAGGCAGTGGCTGAGTGACAGGCAACAGAGGGTTGTAGTCAATGGGGTATATTCGAAGCATGGACTTGTCACCAGTGGGGTAGCTCAAGGATTTGTAGATAATACATCTTGGACGTAAAAACCCAAGGGCTGAGTAGAGAATACTTGATGGAGTCCAACCTCAACATCTGAGGAAAGGGATTTAGGGGTGATTATTTCTGATGACTTAAAAGTAGGCAGATAATGTAATAGAGCAGCAGGAAATGCAAGCAGAATGCTTGGTTGTATAGGGAGGTATTGCCGTAGAAAGAGGGAAGTGCTCATGCCATTGTACAGAGCACTGGTGAGACCTCACTTGGAGTATTGTACGCAGTACTGGAGACCGCATCTCCAGAAGGATATTGATTGAGTTCAGAGAAGGGCTACTAAACTGGTTCATGGATTGCAGGATAAAACTAACAAGGAAAGGTTAAAGGAATTTAACATGTATATCTTGGAGGAAAGATGCGACAGGGGGGATATGATAGAAACATTTAAATACATTAAGGGAATCAACACAGTAAAGGAGAAGTCTATATTTAAAAGAAGAAACACTACCACAACAAGTGCACATAGTCTTAAATTAGAGGGGCAAAGGTTTAACAATAATATCAGGAAGTATTACTTTACTGAGAGGGTAGTGGATGCATTGAATAGCCTTCCAGCTGAAGTGGTAGTAGTTAACACTGTAAAGGAGTTTAAGCATGCATGGGATATGCATAAGGCTATCCTAACTATAAGATAAGGTGAGGGACTAATGGAAGTATTTTAAAAATTGGGCAGAATAGATGGGCCGAATGGTTCTTATCTGCCGTCACATTCTATGTTTCTATGTTTCTATATTTCTATGTTTAACAACTACAGGATAAGCTATTATCCTTTACAAAAACATACATATTGCAAATTAAAGGATAATTCAGTTACTAATAAGAAAACATTGAAGTAGAACATGTAATAATTAAAAGACTTTATGTGTTTTGGTCACTACAGCACAATATTAAGTGTATCGCTGTTCTCCATTAATGCAAATATGTATGTTGCATTATTAGTTAATTCTACCTTTTGGGGAAAAATTTTATGCACCTGTGCACAAGGACAGATTTGAAAATCACTTTGTAAAAGCTAAATAGAATATTGTGCTTTATTAATTAACATTTATTTACATACAGTTTCCTATGGAGGAACTTTAACCAGCCCGTTTGGAATAATCTTCTCTCCATCCTATGGCAAGGCATATCCCAACGATATAGATGCTGAATGGTCCATTATAGCTCCACCACAGTCTAAAGTAAGGTCAACCAGGGTACAACACTGTATCAATACAAATTAGGTTGAAGTAAAATGTGTTTTGTAGAAAACATATATATCAGGCAAGTTTTATTTTTTTATTTTATTTTATGTCATATATAGTATCAAAGTAAAACAAATGAAAAAATAAAAAGAAGAACTTATTACATGAAAAATAATTAAGCTAGTGTCTAAAGAACATCAAACACAGTTCTACAAATGTCCTCCTTAACTTAAGATGGGTATTTTCTTCTAGGTGGTTCTGAACTTCATTGATTTTGACCTGCAAGATTGCTCAGGTTGTTCCTGTGACTCTCTGACTATAATTGATGGTGCCGGCCCAACTTCCCCAGTCCTGGGCAAATACTGCAGCACTACTGCACCCGATTCTTTGAAATCTTCTGGAAATGTGATGATATTGAAATTTCACAGTGATAGCCAGACAAGTTCTTATGGTTTCTTTCTCTCATACTCTTTTGGGTAAGGATCAAAAATGAAAAACCAGTCAGTAGCATTCACTACAGCAGCAACATTCTTAGAATGAGCCTTTACATTATTCATTGCAGCTTGTTTATCTCTTGAATGACATTTCTGGATTTGTTTTTCCTTAATTCCTGGTTTTGTCTTGAACAGCTTGATTTTTGATAGTATTTATAGTTGCGCTTATGTGTTTCTCCACTCTCTATAATGATGGCCAAATGAATACTGACTCTTATCAGTGTTTTGCTATCTTTTCCTGGTTAAAGGCACACAAAAAAATCATATACTACACTTTTTTTTAACCCAACTGTCAAAATAAATTTACTAATAAGGTTTCTTTTTTAATCTTCTGCATACGTGGGTTCTAAAAGTAGAAGTTTTTTCTCAATATAATATGCATTCTGCTAAATGTATGCATATGCAGTGTATCTGTGCATGGCAGACTATTTCCATGTTATGTGTATGGATCATTTTCCAGGTCTCAGCAATTTCACTAATCATATCAATTACACTGTTCTTGATGTTCGGACCGTATTGACACATATAGAGTAATACTAGGATGTGCAAAGAGCTGATTGTCATTAAAAATGTCCTTTCTATTTTCTTATGGCAGCTTTAGCCCCCTTCTGTGAAAATGAAGATATTCAGAGACCAGCATTGAAATCTGCATAATAAAAATGGTTGAAAATGCAAGAAAAAAATATTTATCTTTATAGAAATGTTTATAGTATTTATACATGCAATAAGTACACATTATAATTTAATTATAATATTTTTCTTTTTAGTTTTAAAATGAATACAGATATCACAGTAAATAATATAATTTGATGCAGTTTGACAAAGCTATTTTTTTATTTTATTATTGTTGAGTTCACTGTGCAGAGGCATGTGCTTAGAACAGATAAAAATTTATATAATTATGCTTTAAAAAAAAAAAAAAAAAAAAAAGCTGGAAGAACTAAGCCACAGAAGGACACTGGACACTTTTGAGAAAGCCTGGGTTTAGCTGAAACGCATTAAGTGAGGTAGACTATATGTTTTTTATGTTTGGAATCGAGTGTATTTTAAGAGCTTCAATAAAATTGTTATCCCTGACTTACCTTGCATGCTGGAGTTCATAAAGCTTAAAGGTATTGGAAGCTGGCAGGCTATTCCAGGCATCCACTACCCTCTCAGTAAAGTAATACTTCCTGATATTATTTTTAAACCTTTGCCCCTCTAATTTAAGACTATGTCCTCTTGTTGTGATAGTTTTTCTTATTTTAAATATAGTCTCCTCCTTTACTATGTTGATTCCCATTATGTATTTACATGTTTCTATCATATCCCCCGTCTTGTCTTTCCTCCAAGCTATACATTATTATTATTATCGCCATTTATTGAGCCACAAAAGCAAGACCAGTCTGCCCTAAGTGTGAAGCAGCTCAATCCTTATTAATGCTAATGAGAAACAAGTAGGGCAAGACATTTGGCTAATTTAAGATAATTGATTGTGGTCAATGAAAGGTTTGTGTTTTTAGTGTTCTACAATGTGCCATTTTTCTGTCTTTTATGAATTACAATGGAAATGGAGTCACACGCACAAATGGACTCTGCCCAGTGTTATCATATGACCACAAACAATTACACATACACATAGGGCACATGCATAAACACACTCAAACATACTCACAATCCATACACTATCAACTATATTGATCTTACATTTTAAATTCACTTTGAATTCTCACATTAGTGAAATAAAACATAGAAACATAGAACTCCTTCACTGTGAATAGCTCTGATAGACTCACACTGACACTCAGTTACACATATACACACATTGACACATACACACACACTGACATACATATACACACACACACACACACACATACACTGATCAGCCACACTACTAAAACCACCTGCCTAATATCACGTAGGTACCCTGAATAAAGAAATAGTAACTACCTATTTCCAGAGCAAAAAGACTCTGAATGTCGGTGTTAGCTGGAAGGTAACACAAGATGAGGTAATGTATGCTCTTTGATAGAGCACTGCACACCACTTACAGTTGCAAGAAATAGTATGTGAAACCTTTGGAATTATATGGATTTCTGTACAAATTGGTCATAAAATGATATCTGATCATCAACTAAGTCACAACAATAGACAATCACAGTCTGCTTAAACTAATAACACACAAAGAATGAAATGTTGCCATGTTTTTATTGAACACACCGTGTAAACATTTACAGTGCAGGTGGAAAAAGTATGGGAACCCCTAGACTAATGATATCTCCAAGAGCTAATTGGAGTGAGATGTCAGCCAACTGGAGTCCAATCAATGCGATGAGATTGGAGGTGTTGGTTACAGCTGCCCTGCCATATAAAAAACACACACCAGTTCTGGGTTTGCTTTTCACAAGAAGCATTGACTGATGTGAATGATGCCTCGCACAAAAGAGCTTTCAGAAGACCTATGATTAAGAATTGTTGACTTGCATAAATCTGGAAAGGGTTATAAAAGTATCTCTGCTGTTCACCAGTCCATGGTAAGACAACCAATGGTCAGATAACCAATCCAAAGCCAATTGGCTATACCTCTACCTACTCAGATAAATAGATGATATGTACAGTAATAAATAAAGGATATCAATTCCTCCAATTGTCCTAATCTGTGACTTTATGGTGTGATGTCTATATCAGGAGTTGGATACAGGGAGGAGATGGCTGATGTCATAGATTCTACAATATCGTAATATAGAGCTAGTAGAGGATGTTTTGTGATTGCAAATAGTTGCAATCTCTCTTCAATATAGGAAACACCGCTTGAGTGAAGAAACTGAGCCGGATGGCTGTCAGGATACGGATTCTATATTATCACAGTGTTACAATATTGCTGTAGAACGGAGAGAACATAGAGAAGATACTAATTAGACACAGTTAATTTAAACCTCAGTTATATGGGGTTAATATCTTGTTTCAAACTGCAGTCCCTGTCTACTGCTCAAATCAATTATCTGTCTTGAATATATTTTAAAAAAATAATAATAAGTGAAAATCTCTCTGTGAATCAGAAATGATTGAGTAACTATTTATCTCATAGGGTATTCACAGGTAGAATAGAGACAGGAGTAGAAATATAACGGCCTCTCTTTCTTGATTGCTCACCAGACAGTGTATAGGGAAAGAACGTGAAACATAATAGATAAGTGCTAAATAAGTAGAACCATTGATACTTAAGAGAAAGTTCAGAGAAGGGCTAAGAAACTAGTTCATGAATTGCAGGATACAACTTACCAGGAAAGGTTAATAGATCTTAACATGTATAGCTTGGAGGAAAGACGAGACAGGGGGGATATGATAGAAACATTTAAATACATAAAGGGAATAAACACAGTGAAGGAGGAGACTATATTTAAAAGAAGAAAAACTACCACAACAAGAGGACATAGTCTTAAATTAGAGGGGCAAAGGTTTAAAAATAATATCAGGAAGTATTACTTTACTGAGAGGATAGTGGATGCATGGAATAGCCTTCCAGCTGAAGTGGTAGAGGTTAACACAGTAAAGGAGTTTAAGCATGCGTGGGATAGGCATAAAGCTATCCTAACTATAGGATAAGGCCAGGGACTAATGAAAGTATTTTTAAAAAATTGGGAAGACTAGATGGGCCGAATGGTTATCTGCCGTCACATTCTATGTTTCTATAAGTGCTGGTCTGCTACACCAAATGTGAAAGTGCCCTGTGTGAAAGAAGAACCCTTCTTCTTAACATATAATTACAACATACAATGACAAACATGACAATGAGCCTATGTGTCTAGTCGGGGTCAAGCCCAATCAAATCGTACATAACACGATAAGGATTCTTAACAGGTAAGTAAGCTTTAAGCCCTTCTCAAGTCCTCCATAGACTCTTACCATTTTAGCCACTTTTCTATGTCCCTACTGTTTCTTTGCATTGAAGTATTCATCTATTTTAGCCTTTGTTCCATTTTAATTTGAAAAAAAAAAGGACTTTTTAAGAGAGGGAAATTAAATAAGTTGCTTTCCTTCCAATTTCTAGCAATCAACAAAAAGGGTATGTAATTAATAATGCAGTGCTTTTAGTAACAAGGGGCCAAATGATGTGAAGTAGAGTTAATTTTTGTCTTTGTTATAGTTTAAAACCTCCCATCTGTTTCAAACCCTTGAATTCCATGTCCCATAATTTCTTAACTTCTATGTCATTTTTTTTTATTCCAAAAGGTTCCAAGTACCGGTGGTTAAATAATTTAAAAATGGATTTCTACAATGTTTAGACAATATATATACTTCTTTGTGCATCTCACTGCATATATCCATTCTAAAGGTAACTTATGATAATGTAACTCCTTAGTCAACTCCAATTTTTTTAGGTTCATTATATTTTTTCACTTTGTAGTAAATACAATCTCCAGTTTAGGGCTAGCTTCTTATATTCTTTAAACAGGTTCTTAAACAGTTTCTTATTCAAAAAAACTTTTATTCTTAAATAATTTAAGATCTTTTTTTAGATAAATTATAATCTCTTACCAGCAATTCTAAGGGGTTTATCTTTGAACCATGCATTAGATCCTTTAAAGTATTATCACCAACAAATTTCAAATTTTTCAAACTTAAGTCAGCAACATCCATAAAATCGAATACATTATTCTTTTTTTTTTCAATTTGACAATTTTTATTTTGCGGTAATATGGGGTACAGAAAAAAGATAAGGGTGGGAACATTAAAGTATAGTATACATATCATACATCGTAATCAAACATTGTTTCTTCAATATTTATTTCAATTCACATGAGTGTTACTATATTTGTGTGGGGGCTGGGGTGGGGTGGGGTAGGGATGTGGGGCGGTTGCCATCAGTAACTTCACATTATATAAAAGATAAGGTCATTCAAACCATTTTTGATCTATGCCCTTCTGTTTGTACTCTCGTATTGGTCTCCCCAAGAAAATGTACCCTGCCTTTATGAGTTGTGATGAAGCCTCACTTAGACCAGTAGTTCTGCATGTATTGTGTTCTTAGTTTGTGTGTGCTCCCAATATTCTTTCCATATCAAGTTAGCTTTTACCATAGTCTGGTTCATTCCTTTTTGTTGTGCAAACATCGTTTCGTATTGCCAGTTAGTGTTAATTTGATTGAGAAGAGCGTGGTGGGTTGGTGGTGTAGGTGATTTCCATAGCCTGGCTATCACTGTTGCTGCTGATATTAGTATGTGGTAGGTTACTGCCCATTGGGCCCGAGATAAGTCCTCTGGAGGAATAAATAAGAGGTACTTCTCGACAGTGGGCTCTGTTTCTGTGTTTGTGGATTGATGAATGAGTTGTGTAACCTTGCGCCAAAAGGGCAGCAGTTTATTACATGTCCACCATGTGTGTAGCATCGTTCCCACCTTGTCTTTGCACCTCCAGCATTTATTATCGGAGGTTTGAGGCCATATTTTGTGTATTCCATCAGGCACCAGGTACCATCGATACAATATTTTTCTTTGGAGTTCTAAGTGGCCAGTGCATGATGTGATACCTCGGTGCGATGAGTAAGCTTTCTCCCATCTATCCTCATTAATTGTGTGGTTTAGTTCTTTGTGCCAAGCCTGTTTATATGTAAGTTTTATTTTAGGTTGTGAGTGCATCAGGGCTTTATAGCACATTGAGATCACTTTTTTGGGTGGTAGTGCGTTTGTGCATATTTTCTCAAAGCTAGAGAGTGTCTGGAGTTGCGTATGGGCATGTGGTTGAGGATTGGTACCTGCCAGATAAGATTTAAGCTGTAAGTATGGAAATAGCATTCGGTTTGGGAGGTTGTATGTGTTTTGTAATACCGGAAACTGCATGAGCTCTCCCTTGTCATACAGCTGTGCAATATACTTAATATTATGCTCTAGCCACTTTTTGTGATCTAGTGTGGGTATTGTCTTTGACATTACTTCCATTGGGGTCGCTAAAGGAAGTGGGTGATAGGCTGTTACCCTTTTATACACTGAGTCCCAGATTTCGAGTAGCAGTTGGGATGTGGGGAGCAAGTGGTGCGTCAGGGGTCTACACTGTCTTGGAGTCCATAGATATGAATATATTGTGGAGTTATGAGCCCAATGAGATTCAATTTGGAGCCATTGCGGCTGGTCGGGTCGTGGTGATAGTTGCGAGATTGTGTGAAGTATTGCTGCATTATAATACTTTTGTATGTCAGGGAATCCCAGACCTCCTTCGATTGTGTCCCTCTGTAAAATCTTTGTGGCTATTCTCAGTTTTTTGTTTTGCCATACGAATCTGAGGAGTAAATTTTGGGTCGTGCGAAAAAAACTATTAGGCAGTGGTATTTGTAGAGTCCTATAGAGATATTGGAGTTTCGGTAACAGTGTCATTTTAACCGCCGCTATGCGGCCCACCCATGAGATGTATTTGCCTTCCCAAGTTTTTAGAGTATCTTTAAAGTTCGAAAGGATGTTTAAATAGTTGAGTTTATATAAATCCATCGGGTTTTCTGCTATTTTCAGGCCTAGGAAGGTTAGGAAGTCTGTGCGCCAGTCCAGTGTAAATTTCTCTTTTAGTATCTCCATTTGCTGTGTTCGAATATTAATCCCCATAGCCTGCGTTTTGGTCAAGTTGAGTTTATAATAAGAGTATTTCCCATATTGTTCTATATGTTTCATGAGGTTAGGGAGTGAGATGTATGGCTCTGTCAATGTCAGAAAGATATCGTCCGCAAATAGGCTTAATTTGTATTCATTGGTTCCTAACCGGACCCCTTTTATGGATATTTCTTCTCTAATTTTGGCTGCTAGCGGCTCTAGAGCCAAAACATATAATAGAGGCGACAGCGGGCACCCCTGTCTCGTTCCATTGGTGATCTGAATGGTATCTGAACAAAATCCGGCTGTTACCACTTTGGCTGTTGGGTGGTTATATAAGGCTTTGATCACTTTGATAAATTGTTGCGGGAATGCGAATTTGTTTAATACCTCCTGCAGGAAGGACCAACTTAGGCGATCGAAGGCCTTCTCAGCATCAAGGGACACCAGGAGGCCTCCGATCCCCCTTCTTCTCATGCTGTGCACCAGGTCCAATACCTTGCGTGTGTTATCTGATCCCTGCCTCCCAGCTACGAAGCCCACCTGATCTGTGTGTATCAGGTGGGGCAATATGTTACTTAACCTTTGTGCATGCACTTTGGCGTACAATTTAGCATCGGTGTTGAGGAGCGAAATTGGTCTGAAGTTAGGGCAGTGTGTTGGAGGTTTGCCCGGTTTAGGGAGGGTGATAATATGTGCCATGAGTAGTTCCTCCGGGAGCATACCTGTTTGTGTGGCCCGATTAAACAGCTGTGTGAGGTAAGGTGATAGGATATGTTGGAATTTTTGATAGTATATGTTAGAGAAGCCGTCCGGGCCTGGTGCCTTGTTTTTCGGTAGCGCTCTAATTGCGGCTGTGACTTCTTGTGATGTTATGGGAGCTGTTAGTTCTCCTATCTGTATGGGTGTTAGAGTGGGTAACGGAGTGGTTCCTAGGTATGAGCGTATGTCTTCCTCCCTTTGTTTTAAGTGGGCTTCGTTCTCTAAGTTATAGAGTCCTCCATAGTAAGAGGCGAAGGCATTGCTTATATCCACAGGGGATAGAAGTTTTTTGTTATTTTGATCTATTATGTATGGTATTCTACTATTGGTTACTCTTTGTTTAAGTCTAGACGCTAGTAGCTTACTGGCTCTGTTGCCCTGTGTGTATTGTTGTTGTTTGAGTCTATGTATGTTGTAGCTCACTCTTTTTAGAGTGTGTTCCTTGAGTTTATCCTGTATGTCTTTGATTTGGGCTTGTAGTGTGTCCGTCGGTGACGTTTTGTTTTTAGTGGTAAGGTCGGTCAATTGAGTGTTCCATTGTATCCATTGTGCTTGGGTGCTGCGTTTGATTTGCGCTGCTTCTCGTATTAGCAAGCCCCTAACAACTGATTTGTGTGCCTGCCATACTATATTTATTTCAGTCTGCTCAGTGTAGTTCGTGTCGAAATACTGTGTCATTTCTTCCTCCAGATGCCTGGTAAAAGTTTGGTCATGTAATAAGGATTCATTGAGTCTCCAAGGGCTCCTATGTTTGTAGTCATATTGGTCTTTAACTGTGAGTGTTATAGCCGCATGATCTGACCAGCTAATTGTATTGATGTTGCTATCAATTATCTGGTCTAGGTATGCTCTGTGGACGTGGAATCTATCAATGCGTGTGTATGTTTTATGTGGGGCTGAGTAGTATGTGTAATCTTTTATTTGCGGGTTAAGTATTCTCCATGTATCGTACAGTTGGTGGCCCTCCAGCAGTTTTTGGTAAGTCTTGCATGTCTGAACCTGTTTCTTCTTTGCTTTTGAACCCAGTTGTGCTGTGGTGTCTAGTTTGGGATCTAAAATGTGATTAAAGTCCCCGCATAGGATTAACATCCCTTTCTGTAAGCGCGTGATCTTGTTCAGTAGCTGATGTAGGAAGTTTCTTTGACCTGCGTTAGGTGCATAGGCCGAGACAATGGTGTATAAACTATTGTTTATGGTGCACACTAAGATAATGTACCTGCCCAAAGGGTCTACAATTGAGTCATGGTGTGTGTATGCTATTTTACTGCTGATTAGTATTGTTACTCCTTTGGATTTGTGTCCTGTGGTCGCGTGGTATTGATGGGGGAATTGATCTGGTCTTAGAATCGGGCTTATTTTAAAGTGTGTTTCTTGGAGGCATATAATGTCGGCCGCCTCTTGTTTTAATGCTCTGAAGAGGCAATGGCGTTTGTATGGCGTGTTTAAGCCTTTTACGTTATGGGAGTATATTTTCATATTGGGGTTTCATTGTGTGGGAGCTGTCCATGCCGCAGAGTCTATTTTTACTGTTTTTGGGTGTAGTTGTGGTTGGGAGGCTGGTGCGCCTATACCTTTTATCTCTGAGTTTCATATTATACTGTGCTACGTTCGTTTGCATGTGGATAAGTTCATGGGCATATTTAGAACAATTTACTGAGGCTGTAAGGGTGTTGGATATCGGTTTGAGGGTTGTAGGGGGGTAACTGGGAAAAAACATAACGGTGGTTGTCACCACTAATACCCAAACTTGGGTTTGGTTACTAATCCACGTAACCTCGTGGGGGTGGGATTTCTGTCCCATCTTCAGTGTGTCAACGTTTGACTAGGCCCTTGTTATTCTGGTGACTCTAAAATTTATCTTTTAACTGTCAGATACTGGCCGAGGCTGGTATCTTTCAGATCTAAAGTCTCCTACTATCCTCCTCCTTTACACCTTGTGCTAGGGGTCCCTCTTTGTAGGTTATACGGGCTTTTTGTCTAGGCATGATGTCATCAGTACAGTGTGTTTTATCTGCTTCTCCCGCTCCCCTGCAGATTAATATTGTTTCCTTTAGCATACATACATGTACTATTGCACCTCTGTAACAATTTTATCTCACTCAGCCATATCAAATATAATTTACATATTTTCGACATTTAACATTTAACGGTTCTATCGCGGCTCCCCAGAAGTTTGGGTGTTAGCTCGCGCTACTATAATCACCTCCTAATAACCTATTGTTTCAAACAGTATTAAGTTATACTTTGTATTTCTTTCTACGGTCTGTTTTGCCGCTCCATATAACTTCCCCACTTAACTAAAGTCATCCTGTTACCAGCATTGGTGCATTAGTGACTCCTGGTCTATAACCTGCATTATAAAATCATTGTCCACATGAGTTTAATGTCAGCCTGCGGGCCTGTATGTAATAGGTGCCCTTATATCTCGTATCTTCTCTCGGTTAATATACAATGACTCTTCCTGGTACCTTCTCTCTTGCAGCCTGTGCTAGTTAACTGCTCTCAGGCTGATGGTCGTGGTAGGCCTGCGCCCCCATTAACAGGTCTGTGCTCGTGCTGGTAACTATCTCGGAGCAAATTCTGGCAATTACAGATCCTATCTGCATATTAACATAAACTTATAATTCCTAATGACAAAATCAACAATACATTTGTGTATATGCATATTATCAAACCCTTTCGATATAATAGTTGCTGCGGTGATCAGGTGTGCCCGGGGAAGGCTCACTTGCGCTGCCGCTTCCATTCTGGCGATAACCTCGGAGTTGTGGAGCTTTTTTTGGGTTGTTGGGGTATTGCCATCCCCCAGGTTCTGAGAATTTTTCTGCCCTCGTCCGGGGACATGATTGTAGTGATCGCTCCGTTCATCTGGATCATGAGGCGGATCGGGTGGCCCCACCGGTACGGTACTTGTTGTGTTCTGAGTGTCTCTGTGATGTCTCTAAATTCCCTGCGTTTTTGTAGTGTCATAGCAGATAAGTCTGAGTAGAGCTGGATGGATTTGTACTTGTCCGGCATGTCCCTGCGTTTCCTTGAGGCCTGCATTATTTCCTCTTTAATATGGTAGTAATGCAATTTAGCTAGTACATCCCTGGGTGCTTCGGCTGGTAGGAATTTTGGCTTTGCCACCCTATGTGCTCTGTCTATTAGCAGCATGGCGGCTGGCAAGTCCGGTGACATGGTTTGAAAAATACACGTCAGGTATGCTACCAAATCCTGATATTTTACATCTTCAGGGATGCCCCTGAATCTTATGTTTTGTCGCCGTGAGCGGTCTTCTAGATCCCTTACCTTCAATTGAAGTTGGTGCTGTTGATGTTCCAAGCTCTGCACGTGGTCCGCCATATCGTTGTGGGCCTCTGCATATTCGTCCATTTTGTTTTCCACTTTGGCAGTGCGGTCACCCAAATCGCGCATTTCTTTTCTGATCTCTGCTAGTGACCTGTTTAGATTGTCCAGGATCTTGTTGGACATTGCATCCAGGCACTTTTGCAGTATGTCTTGTGTGACCGGTAAATTCCCCGCCGGATCAGTGTGGAGAGGCAGTGTATCGTCGCCCTCGCCATCTTGGTCGCTCTCGTGTGCAGCGGCCTGTTTAGACGTCCGCGGTTTGGTTCCAAAGAACGCGTTTTTGTCTCCTTTGTCCTGGGGCTTTTGTTTAACCTTCATTTGGGACATCTTGTCTGAGGTTTGTTGAGGAATACTGGTGAGTTTCGCTAGTCAATAACGCTGTTTTGGGCCTTTTGGAACGGAACACTAGTTACATGCGACCGTCCGCGCCATGAGCTTGGCCACGCCCCCCGAATACATTATTCTTTAACCCCTTAAGGACACATAACATGTGTGACATGTCATGATTCCCTTTTATTCCAGAAGTTTGGTCCTTAAGGGGTTAAACCCAGTTTGTTCTTAATTTTATTCCATATTGGTATAATATAGTCAAGAACAACATGTTACCCCTCTGCACATATGCGTTGGCTCAACAATCCCACGTAAATGCAGGGAAGGTGGTTAGGTCCAATAGCTGAGTTTTCTATTTTAAACCAAGGTTCTGATATTGTGCACTCCAACTGTTAATAGTAGATATGTTTAATTATACTGGCCTGGTAATAATGTTTTAATAAAGGGAACACTTTTAATCAATATTTGAAAATGCACACACAGTGATAATGAGAACTGATATTCTTTTGGAGGCTTACTCACTGCTAATGTAAATAAATCTTAATTGTATCTATAAATACGATAATTATTTATATTTACGGGTGAAAGTGAAATTTGCCTTGTTTTTTTTTTTTATTGAAAGAATAGAATGATAGGTTACTTTCCGTAAATTTTGTTTTTGCATTATTTATTAATTTGTGCTCTTTTGTTTATATGTTACCTGATCGCTATCACACATGGGGGTCTGTTTTGTTTTCAACCATATTGTGCATCAAATGAATAAACAGGTACTTCTAAGGATCTGCCTCGCTGAAGTAGTCTGGATTTGCTGAATGTAGTCTGGATTTATTGCATGTGAATTTTTTTTAATTTTCTTGCAATTCACATATATATCTTGATTTTATTTAAAAATCAGATTAATCAGATTTTATTGAAAAATCCTACAACGGTAAGTAATGCCAAATCCAGTCACAATTTGGTCCTCCTAACAAAGCTACACAATTCGGCTTGATGCTTTCTGGGATTCTTTTCGGATTAAAGTGTGACAGGTGCTTGTGATTGATCCAGTTTTTATAAAAACACTTTGTTTTGAAAGACTAACAATACTGGTAAACAAAAAAAATACAACTAAGAAGATAAAACAATATGCATTTCCACATAGCAGGAATGTTTGTATAAGTACTTTATATTGATTTATCAATTAAAGCTTCCTATCAAACAGGAATGTCAATTTCTGTTACATTAACTTTTTTTTTTATAAAGGAAATCCATATCTCCCAACAATCAGAATAGACGCATCAGGAGGTGCTGCCCCTCATGCCACCATCCTGATTGTTAGACGATATGCATTTCCGATATTAAAAAAAAAGCTTTTATTGTAAATGCACAATTTTGATGTGCATTTACAATAGCCTCCCAATGCTTCCCCGTAGGATCATCTAGAATAGATTGATGATGTTGGCTAAGGAGGTGTGACAGCCACGGAGAGACTAAACCAGTAAATTAACTAGAGAGCAGATAGATAACCAAAAATAGCATTCTTTTTTCATGTTCAGCCAAAATTCTACTTTTTTGGGCCCTAATATATATTTTTACATTGTCTACATGACTTGTAAAATGACTGCACATCTTTTAGAACTTTACTACTGGTGCAATGTACAAATGGACAGATACAAATTTTGACAGCATTTTTTAAGTCATTTCAGCTTCCCACTTCTAGAATCAGTCAATCTGTCTTTTGTAGATGGACTATTAAACTGGTTGTTACATTGCACCTTTAACAATAGGGTTTAATTGATTTAATAGCTTTAGTAAAGTTCCACTTTGTAGAATGGGATTTAATTGATTTGATAACATCAGTAAGGTCACACTTTCCACAAAGGGATTTAATTGCTAAATAAACTAAACAAACAGGTTTTGCTTATTGTACAATTTTATAAACTAGATAGCCACTGGGACCTGAGACACAATATCAGATAGTTACAGAAAACATACATTATGAACACTGGAATGACACTAAATAATAAAAAATAAAATAAAGCAGAATATATTTCTTTGTGGGTTAAGCACCACATTAGGGTAATTTACACTTGCAGTCCAAGTGTATTAGTATTCATATTGTATTAGTGCATTACGAAAATTATCTCCAGATATGCTGCTTGTATACACCAGGCACAATCCCAGGGATGGCTATCATTGCCACTACAAATATTTGAGAACTACAATTTCCATTTCTCTAGAGCAGGGGTTCCCAGCCCATGGTACGTTTACCCACAGGGGTACAATCTGTGCCCCCGGGGGTATGAAAAAGAAATCAGTAATGTCATCTCGGAAACCGACAGTCCACCGGTTGGCCCATGTACTTAAGGCCACCCGATGGACATCTACCATGAGGGGCCCGGTTGTGTGTTGTGGTACTTTAATTTTACCACATGACAGGAGGCTTCATATTTTGCATTAACTCTCTTTACTAACTCACATAGCAGTAAAGAAAAGGTGAAAACATTAACCAATCAAAAGAAAGTAGGAGGTATAGTATTCACAGTAATGAGGCTCCTCCCTCTCTTTCTTTACTGCTCCATCAGCAGACAGGTCAGAGTTTTTGGCTCTTCCCTTTTTTCACTATTGTATATGTAATTTTTATATTATACTGTATTTTATCTTATATATGTAGTTTTATATTTGCTACTATTGTTGTTTTCCACCTTTATTTCATCTGCCCCCTTGGGGTTTTCGCTCTTGGGGGAGTCTTTTCCCCCTCCCTGTTTTCTTCACAGGGTCTCTCTTCTTTTCTTCACCTCTCGGTCCGCCGGCTTCTCCGCCGTCGGACCGACTGTCTCTCACTTCCCTGAGGGTAACGCTCACCCTCCAACCCCCCCTTTTCCTCCACATGGCTTCACAGCCGTTTTCACTGTAGCCGCACGGCGGGAAACCTTTTTTCCCGCTCCTCCGGCGGCCATCTTGGATCTCGCGCCTCGCGAGATCCACGGCCGCCATCTTGGGAGCATTGCGGTCTCCTCATTCCGGCGCCCGTACACACAGTAACCGGACACAACCAGGCAGGGGTCCCCAGGTCAGTCAAATTATTTACCTGTGCTTGGGGTGTGGCCCCATAATCGAAAATACTTACTGCCTACTGGTGCTTTTGCACACTTACAGGGTGAAGCCCTATATTTAATACCGCTGCTATCAGGTGGATTTCGTGCCACCTATATATATGTGAGCATTTATACCTGGGTGTGGCCCAGAAGAAAATCCCAATATTCCCTGCTGGGGAAACTGGTGCTTTTTACTGCCAGAATTGTCATACTCACCCTGCTGGGGTTTTGCCTTTTTTACCTTTCACGGTTTATATAGATATATATACCTATACCTACCCTGCTGGGGTTAACTGGGTACTGCAGGTACCCCCCTCCTTTTTATCACTAACCGGGACAGACCCCTAGCCCAACATTTTCTGTGCCTCAAGCTATTACAGCGGCCCAACTCCCATTACCATGGATACACCTCAAAACCCTGCAGACTTCCAAACCATGATTGCGGAAGCCATCTCCGCCTCTATGGAGAAAGCATTATCCAGGGTTATGACGGCGACTGCCGATCAGACTAAAAAAGTCACAACAGCCCAAGCCCATGACTATGATTCTGACGCTTCAGAATCCCATGCCCAGGCCGACTCTCGGCCCAGCAAACGCCACTGGAAGGGCAAGGAAAGGAATGATAACCTGGGCAAAGGCAAGGCACCTGCCAAACGCCACAGGCCAGCACCACCCACCCCCGCCCATTACTCCTCGGACGAGGGGGAAGAACAAACACGCTCCATGGCTGTGTTAGATGAGTGGCAGGCCGCAGATTCCGATCCAGATAACGACTGGGGTTCGGACACGGGATCCCATACGGGTCTCCTAAAAGGCACCTTTTTGGACGACATCCAACTGCCGGACGACCCCACACCGGGCCAAGAAGAAGGGGATGCCATTCTGGACCCCACGGGGCAACGTCTATTCGACCCCCGCAACATATGGCACCCGCGTTCGGGGGACTGGACCCCCCCCGACCATCTTTCCAAATTTATGCACCGTTGGCTCCGCAAACCCCTGGACAAAACGGTGCGCAACCGACTACGTTCGGAATGCCCTCGCCCTTCCCTTCCCGACAACGTGGCCCAAACCCCCGAATTCGACCAGGTCATGAACACATTCATGTCTAGGGGTGGTCGCGACCCCAGGAGAGGAGTGGAGAAGGGCTTTCACGGAGTTCAAGACAAACTCCTAGACTCTATTGGCCCACTTTCCCGCATCATGTTTTTGGCGGACGATGCTTTTACAAGGGCTGACGAATTTGATGCCAGTATGGTTAAAGAGTGGGCACACGATATAAGAGAATGGGCACAGAGGTGCTTTTGTTTTGTTGGCAACACCAACGTAGCCCTCTCCTCTGAGAGGCGAAAAGCAGCGCTGCTCCGTATTGACGGAAAGCTGGTGGAATTGGGCACCAAAGAGTTGGGACCGCTTGCACAGGGCAAATTGTTTGGGGAAGCCTTCCTCAAAGAGCTTAATAAGCATGTAAACATTTTCACCTCGCTCAATAAGGCTCAAACTTCAATGAAGCGAGTATTCAGGGGCTACCCCAATCGGGGTGTTTTTGGACGGGCTGGCCGCTACAGGGGCCGAGCAGCCAGCCGTTTTTGGCCCTCTGGCCCCCGCTCACACAGACCCCAACCCTTCTACCCGGAAGTGGGTTTCAGGCAGCCCTTCTCCTACACCCGTGGAGCAGACAGAGGCAGAGGACCTCGTAGCCGTGGCAGAGCACGCTTCCCCACAGGTAAGCATCATTATGCCTCAATGTCCACTAACCCCGTATACTGCAGGTCGTATCGCTCTGTCTTTTCAGAACTGGACAGCCATCTCCACGGACGCATGGATCCTCCAGACGGTCCAAGGCTACATCATAGATTTTGTGGAAACCCCGTCCCAGACCGCCCCTCCGTACCCCATTCAGTGCTCCAAAGAAGATCGCCTTCTAATCGATGGCGAACTACGGGAACTCAGGGCCAAAGGAGCGATAGAACCCGCTCACGACCAAAACGGCTTCTTCAGCAACATTTTCCTAGTGAAAAAGAAATCTGGAGACTTACGGCCGGTTATAAACCTAAGGAAGCTCAATGCTTTCGTAACATACAGACATTTCAAGATGGAAGGCATCCATCTCCTAAGAGATCTGCTCCAAGAAGGGGACTGGTTCACAAGACTGGACCTCAAGGACGCCTACCTATCGGTACCCGTCCACACATCCTGCCGACAGTTCCTCAGATTCCGATGGCAAGGCCGCCCCTGGCAGTTTACATGCCTCCCCTTCGGCCTCAGCTCAGCACCGTGGTGCTTCACCAAACTCCTGAAGCCAGTAGTGTCTCGACTACGCACTCAAGGAATTCGGTGCATTATTTACCTGGACGACCTGCTACTGTTTTCCTCAGACAGGTACAGTCTAACGCAACACACACAATATACCACCCGACTCCTCACGTCCCTAAGTTTCGTGGTGAACTTTCAAAAATCGGAAGTATCCCCAGCCCAGAAGATACAATTCCTGGGCTTCGAGATAGATTCCAAGACCAGCACTCTACGGCTCCCAACCTCAAAGATCACAGCCATCAAGAAGGAAATACGCAGAGCCATTCGCAGCCACTCCATCCCACTCCGCAACCTGGCTCGGATCGTGGGCTTGCTATCCGCATCCATCCAGGCGATATTCCCGGGTCCACTCCACTACAGGGCGATGCAGCGCTTGAAGGCTTCCTTTCTCCGCCAGAACCCCTCGTACGACCAAACGGTTCCGGTGACGGAGGAAGTCAAAGAAGAACTGGGATGGTGGCTGGACAGCATGGAAGCGTGGAATGGCCGAGCCATCTTCGGAAACACGCCCGACATGGTCCTGGAATCAGACGCCAGCCTCTGGGGATGGGGCGCCACCTGCGAAGGCAGTTCGACGGGAGGCACTTGGACCTCCCAAGAACTCAAACTTCACATCAACTGCCTAGAACTTCTAGCGGGGTCGTTTGCAATTCGCAGCCTAGCGAGAAACCGGACCAACTGCTGCATCCTCCTCCGGATGGACAATATGTCAGCGGTCCGTTACATCAACAGACTAGGAGGGGCCCGGTCCAGACTCCTTTCAGAGATTACGAAAGAAATATTCGAGTTTTGCCTTCCCCGGAAAATCTCCCTCATGGCAGAATATCTCCCGGGCGAAACGAACCTGACAGCGGACTGGTTCTCTCGTCATTGGCGGGACAGCAGCGACTGGAGACTGGATCCTACAATCTTCCATCGCCTCTTGGTCAGGAGAGGCCCCCTCCACCTGGACCTCTTCGCATCTCGGAACAACAGGCAGACGGACGAGTACTTCAGCTGGCTACCAGACCCGGAGAGCAAAGCAGTAGACGCCTTTCTCCAACCATGGCCACCCAGGGGCGCTTACGCCTTTCCCCCATTTGCCATGGTGGCAAGGACGATACAATACTTAAAGACGCAACGCGGGTCTCTGCTCCTCATCACTCCCCTATGGCCGAGCCAACCATGGTTCCCGGACCTTCTAGCTTCATCCTACAGGGACCCTCTCCTCATACCGTCCTACCGGACACTCCTCACAGACCCGAGAGGGAACCCCCATCCTCTCATTCTGGAAGACCGCCTCTCTCTAGTAGCCTGGACTCTTTCAGGGGTGCCTGGCAGACCGAGGACTTATCGCAGACAGCTAGAGACCTCTTATGGGATTCGTGGGCACCAGGAACCAGACGATGCTATCTCGCAGCATGGAATTCCTGGTCCACTTGGTGCAGTGAACGGAACTTTGATCCCTTTACGGCACCTGTAACGGCCATCTTGAATTTTCTCTCCCACCTATACTCCGCGGGCAGGTCTTACCGATCCCTCAACGTCGTGCGCTCCGCGATCTCAGCGGCTCACGTTCCGGTCCTGGGTTCACCCGTCGGGAAACACCCTCTGGTATGCCGCCTCCTCAGGGGCATCAGACTTCAAAGGCCCCCCAGACCCAAGTACACTCGGTTATGGGACGTGGAAGTCGTCCTACAGTTTCTGCGAGACTGGCCAGATAACGACAGACTCTCACTCCGACAACTGTCGGCCAAACTAACACTCCTACTTTGTCTGGTATCGTTCCGCAGAGTTTCGGACGTGCGGGCTTTCGACGTCGACGCCTTTTCGGTCTCCCCAGAGGGAGTTACCTTCCAAGTGTCTCGTCGTACTAAATCGGACTCATCGTCGGTTTTCTACCCCTTTTTTCCTACCGAACCGCTGCTTTGCGTGGTCTCTGCTCTGCGTCGTTATGTCCAGGTCACTTCCCTCCTTCGGGTTTCATCGTCGGGACAACTATTGGTGTCTTATGTTAGACCTCACGTTCCCGTCTCTACTACCACCCTCGCCAGATGGGTTCGATGGATCCTGTCTCTAGCAGGCGTAGAAGACACCTTCGGTGCCCACTCAGTTCGCGGAGCGGCGGCCTCGTCGGCTTTCTCCGCGGGAGCATCACTGACAGACATCCTACGAGCCGCGGATTGGTCACGCGAAGCGACCTTTCGGACCTTCTATTTCCGCCCAAACTCGGGGGCAGCCACGTCTCTCCTTCATCAGCGTTAAAAATGCAAAATATGAAGCCTCCTGTCATGTGGTAAAATTGAAGATTATGCTAGCGTTAGTGTACTTATAATCTTAATTTTAGTAATGACAGGAGGCGAGTATTTTCCCACCCTCCGCACCCTCGAGGGATGAAATCTCATGTAAGTATACCTATACTCTATATTTTCCTTCATATTTTTCTACCTGGTATATATAAGACGTGTACTACCTGGTATATATAATACGTGTACCTTATTTAACTACAGCTTCGTTACTGTTGGTTGTCATACTTAGACTAGGTACATTTCGTTAGAGTTTGTGCTGGGTTTATTACATTACTGCAAACAGTTGCCAGACCGGTTCCTAACCTCTTCCACACTCTCTTTCAGCATAACCTCAAGACATTACTGCTTACACTCAGGATGGACATGTTTGGACCTTCCTTCAGAAACCAGGACTTCGCAATTGGACAAGTCATCTGTTGGTGCATGTTTGGATCACCCTAGGACTTCGTATTTGAAAAGTCACCCGTTGGTGCATGTTGCAAGACTTTATCCGTTCTCTTTTAAAACTTTTATTGTATTTGATGTCGCTCTCGAAAGAGGGGGAGGAGCCTCATTACTGTGAATACTATACCTCCTACTTTCTTTTGATTGGTTAATGTTTTCACCTTTTCTTTACTGCTATGTGAGTTAGTAAAGAGAGTTAATGCAAAATACTCGCCTCCTGTCATTACTAAAATTAAGATTATAAGTACACTAACGCTAGCATAATCTTCAATTGTCAAGCCTGTAATTTCCTCCTAGCTGCCACACTGTGGGCCGCACAGGAGGGGTGGCGTCAAGCCGCGAGGTGGGGAGCCGAAACGGGAGCAAGTAACCCAACTCCCAACAGCCCCAGCTATGGAAGCCAAAATGTAAGACCTGGACGGTGGCTAAATTCTTAGCCTGTATGTGGATTTTAGGTGTCTAAATCGGTGTGTCTGTGTATCTGTCAGAGTGTGTATCTGTATGTTTGTGTCAGCGTGTATCTGTATGTCTGTGTATCTGCATGTCTGTCTAACGGAATATCTGTGTATGTGTCAGTGTGTATATCTGTATGCCTGTGTATCTGTATGTCTGTGCATCTGTGTGTCTGTGTATTTTTCAGTGTGTATCTGTGTAACTGTATGTTTGTGTATCTGTATGTTTGTGTATCTGTATGACTGTGTCGCCGTGTATGTGTCAGTGTGTGTATCTGCATGTCTGTGTAACTGTATGTCTGTGTATGTGTCCATGTGTTTATCTGTATGTCTGTGTGTCTGTATGTCTGTTTATGTGTTAGTGTGTATCTATATGTCTGTGTATCTGTATGTCTGTGTGTCAGTGTTAGTAACTCTATGTCTGTGTATGTGCTAGTGTGTATTTGTATGTCTGTGTATCTGTATGTCTTTGTATGTGTCAGTGTGTATCTGTATGTCTGTGTGTATGAATGCCTGAGTCAGTGTGTCTGTATGTATGTGTCAGTGTGTATCTGTATGCTTGTTGTAGCGGAGAGGCAGTATAATCCCCAAGATCTCCGCTGGTAGACAGGAACACAGGCAATAATCAGCATAGGCAGGTACAGCATACAATATTCCAGGTAGCGTAATAAGAATCCTTCCCTCCCAAGAACTAGACGAGACATAGGCTGGGAGTCAACTGAGTGCTTTATTCCAAGTTCCAGCATTTATGCAGGTCCCCATGCAAGGGGTTTCCATAATGACATAGCAGGGGCATCCCCCACATTTCTCCCATCATGCATTGCATTTCTCCCATCAGGCACTGCTGGACGAGAGGGATACTCCCACTGGAATATACCGTTAAGTGGATTATCCCCTTGTGCAGCAGAACCGACAATTTACATTTAAAATCCATAACTTGGGTAATATTCGGTACATTAACATGGTTGGACGTTCGGTAGATAGCTGGGGTCTGAGCGCACATTTCGTGAAAGTACCACTCTGATCCCAGCTTAAATAACCGAACGCCGCACTAAATACATATTATACTTATACTTGCTTCAAACTACCGATTGAGCTTAGGAGACCACATTACCGAAAGACCGGGGCTCCCGAACGGCTTGGAAGTCCAGTGGTATTCGTGCCATCGAGTAGCCGATTTTAGTTCCAGGCGCTCGATGACCAAATACTGCTGGACGAACAAAGGATCCAAAATGGCCGACCGCCGCATGGTCGGTAGTCGAACGACGGCCACCCTGAATCCTCTTAAATACCGATTGCAACATTGTTGCAATCCTTAATGGGGGCCACACGACCTCCTGTGTGTGGTCTCCATTCGGTAGTTGGTTCGTTTCATGAATGGTGTTGAAATTCACCGTTCGTGAAACGATTACCTGAAGGCTGGCGGTTTTCATGCCGTCAGCATATGAATGCTAGCATTCCCCTGAACCATAATACACATAATACATACACGCTTGGTTCTTTTAAAGGGGTATACCCATACATTAACAGTGGTTATACATACAGGTCTATATATAGTGGCTGTATTTGCCACACTTGTGTATCAGCATGTCTGTGTAACTGTATGCCTGTGTATGTCAGTGTGTGTATCTATATGTATATGTTTCTGTATGTCTGTGTCAATGTCAGTCTGTGTATCTACATGCCTGTGTATATGCCAGTGTGTGTATCTGTATGTGTTTTATCTGTATGTCTGTGTGTCTGTGTATCTGTATGTATGTGTCAGTGTCTATCTGTGTGTCTGTGTATCTTTATGTCTGTGTATGTGTCAGTGTGTGTATCCATATGTCTGTGTATCTATGCCTGTGAATGTGTGTATCTGTATGTCAGTGTATGTGTCAGTGTGTATCTGTTTGTCTGTGTGTGTGTCAGTAAAAAATAAACACAGATACACACATTGACACACAGACATACAGATACATGCACAGATACACAGACATACAGATACACATACTGATACACACAGACACAGATGCACACAGGCTCAGTGTGTGTATCTGTATGTGGGTCAGCATGTGTATATCTATATGTCTGTGTGTGTCAGTGTGTGTATCTGTATGTTTGTGTATATGTCAGGGTGTGTATCTGTATGTCAGTGTATCTGTATGTCTGTGTATTTGTATAACTGTGTATGTGTCAGTGTTTGTATCTGTCTGTGTATCTGTGTGTGTTAGTGCGTGTATCTATATGTCTGTGTGTGTCAGTGTGTGTATCTGGATGTTTGTGTATATGTCAGGGTGTGTATCTGTATGTCAGTGTATCTGTATGTCTGTGTATTTGTATAACTGTGTATGTGTCAGTTTTTGTATCTGTAACGGACCGTTTCAGCAGACAAGGGGTTAAAATCCGTTTAGGCGATATGCCCCTTTCTGAGAGACAGGCACAGCTACTGCAGAACACCAAACTCCAGAACTGGATACAAAATAGCACTCCAAACTGGAACCTCACGAATAGCTGCTAGCAGACGAACAGGAAAAGCAGACATCAGCTTACACTCCTAGCAATCGATCTCCAACAGCATACAGTGAATCCCCCCAAGAACGAGACAAGGCTCCGTGTTGAGGGTCAAGCAGTGGTCTGAGGTGCTGGGGCACCCAGCCTGGTTTTTATTACATGAGTACACATACAGGCCACACCCAGGGGGAGGCATAAAATAACCAATAGTATCACGGGTGCAACCCACACATCCCCTCCCCTTAGTGTGACACATAATCCCATTATACATACAGTAAAAATACAGTTTACACACATACTCTGTAACTTTAAAACCATACATCACATTCACATAGAAATACATATCCTCAATCAATCCATTCAGGGGAACAACATATTAAAAATGGCATGAATCAGACCAGGGGTTCAAAAGTTAGTAAAAGTATCCTTTGTTCCCCCTGGCTGGCAGAAAAAACATCCCCACAATGCATCCTGGTTTCCTCCCTTCTGCCCTGGAGATAATTGGAGAAGTAATCCAATTATCCAGGACTAGAGGCAGACTCCATTAACCACATGGTTGCAAAACGACATAAAACACTTTAAAATACATAAAGTCACATTTTACACATAACACACAGACATTTCACATATCCCCAGATAGCTCAGGTCTGAGTGCACATTATTAGGTGAATGGCACTCAGACCAACCGAATACAGTTTAATCGCCATAGAGCCAAAGTCTTTAATCACACGAATAGGCTCCATGGCATGCTATCTGGGTTACCACAGCTCACACAGGGCAAGTACCAAATGACCCCACTGTATTTAAAGGGCCAGAATGAGTGACATACACTCTGGTATGTCCGAATACTGTTTTTAAAGGGCCCAATCTCCCAGGGCCATAGTCCAAAGGCAGCAGGCGGGCAGCCAGGCTTCTCCAATGCAATGTGGCGAGATTGCTCTCGTCACAGTATCTGTCTGTGTATCTGTGTGTGTTAGTGTGTGTATCTATATGTCTGTGCATCTGTGTATGTGTCAATGTGTGTTTCTGCAAGTCTGTGTATGTCTCAGTGTGTATCTGTATATCTGTGTATGTGTCAATGTGTGTGTATCTGCATGTGTAAGTGTCTGTATCTGTATGTCTGTGCATCTGTAGTATGTCTGTGTGTCAGTGCGTGTATGTATTTCTGAGCATCTGTATTTGTGTCAGTGTGTGTATCTGTATGTCTGTGTATTTGTGTATGCCAGTAAGTATTTGTATGTCTGTATATCTGTGTATGCCAGCGTGTGTACCTGTATGTCTGTGTATCAGTGAGTATCTTGTATTTGTGTGTATATCTGTATGTGTATCAGTTTGTTTATCTGTATGTTTGTCTCTGCATGTTTGTAATTGTGTCTACATGTGTGTTAATTAGTGTGTCTGCATGTTTGGCAATGTCTGTATCTGTGTGTCTAAATAGCTGTATGTGTGTCAGTTTGTATCTGTGTGCCTGTATCTGCATTTGCATTGGTGTGTGTCACTGGTTTCATTTGTCTATCCCTATATGCATTTGTGGCAGTGCTTGTATCTGTGTATTGTTACATTTGTATGTGTATCAGTGTTTGATATGCATACTGATCCACATGCAGATGTTCAGATACACGGATACACATATACAAACACTGACATATATATATATATATATATATATATATATATATATATATATATATATATATATATATATATATATATATATATATATATATATATATACACACACCCTGGTACATATACAGATGTACAGACACACAGATACAAACATTGCCACACATGCAGATACCCAGACACACACTGACATACATAAGTAGACATATAGATTCAATCACAAACATACAGATAAAAATACACACACTGACACATACAGATACACAGACACACCTATACACATGCTGACACACATGCAGATGCACAGATACAGTGTGTCTGTGTATCTGTATGTGTGCCAGTGTTTGTATATGTGTGTCTCTATCTGTATGTGTGTCAGTGATTGTATATGTGTATCTATCTATCTGCATGTGTGTCAGTGATTGTATCTGTGTGCCTATGTATTTGCATGCGTGTCAGTGTGTGTATCTGTATGTGTTTCAGTGTTTGTATCTGTGTATGTGGGGAGCCTGGGGCGGAGGGGAGATCAAAGACAGCCTGGGGCAGTGGGAAGAGAATGGAGAGCCTGAGTGTCACAGAGCTCCACAGCAAAAAAAAACTCACAGTAATGCATTGTGTTTAACAGTTTAGCACAGAACTCTATCACAGTGACATTTGCAGTGATTTGCTATGTCTATAATTGTATCACAAGCTCCTACACAGTATAACTCACAATAGTGTAGTGTGTAACAATGGCTGCTTTCAGACCGCTTCCAGAATGTGTGTAGAGCATATTGTGTAGAGCATAGTATGTGTAAATAAATCTGTTTGTGTTGTGTTTGTGATAAAGTAATTGTGCCTAAGGGCTATGGAAAGCATATGTATCTAGGGACTAAAAAAAGAGTGTTTGTAGGGAATGTAGTTTGTAGGGGATACAGTGTACATGTATATAGGAGGTGCACTGCACAAGATTCAGCAGCGGTGAAACTACTGCCGGTGCAGCCTGTGGAATCCGGCCAGAATCCGGCCAGAGCTGTGGCACTTTAATTGTACAACTGGGCCCTTTAAATGATGTCAGCCAGTACTGGGAGAATGTGACAGCTGATTTATTCCTCCCAGTTTCATACAGAGATGCTAACAAGAGGGCAGCTCAGACCTCTGACTCCCAACAGCCTCAGCCAGCCAACTGGCCCCATGGAAGCCACCATCCTGCTCACAAAGTTGGAAACAAGAGGGTGGCTAAAAATTAACATTTTGCATGTGTGTCAGTTTGTGTGTCTGTGTATCTACATGTGTCTGTATGCAGAGGCGTAACTAGAAATCACGGGGTCCGGTGCAAAAATTGCCCTGGAGCCCCATGCATACATCTCAACCCCAGGCCCTCCATGTGTCACCTTCATGCCCCTCAGCCCCTCCATGTGTCGTATTTACTCCCCACAGGTTGGCATGGTTGGGGAGTTGAGTATGATATAATTGGAGTGGTTAATGACATAGGATGAGTATGACACAGTAAAAAGGGGTGAGTGTGAAGAGTGATGGAGAAAGAGTGTTTCAAGATTGGGGGTTGAGTGTGACAGTGCTAGAGAAGGTGAGTGTGATAGGGTGAATATTGCAGAGCAATGGATGGTGATTATGGTATGGGTGAGTGACAGGATGGGGTGGGCTAAGTATGACAGTGCGAGAGAAGGTGAGAGTAATAGGGTGAATATGGCAGAGCGATGGGAGGTGAGTATGGCAGTTATTGTGAGTGTGGCATGGTGAAGGGGTGTGACAGTGTGTGTGGTGGGGTGACAGCTACACAGACACACAGGTGCATACGCTAACACACATGAATATATTCAAACACACACGGACATACATGCAGATACACACCATATAACACATACAGATACATACAAACCAACACACAGGTACACAGACACATATATACACACAGACACACATGAACTAAATGGAAAATGATCTAAAAAACAAACACAAAATGTAGAATATATGTAAATGAGGCCCCTGTAAGCCCTGTAAGCCCCACAAGTAAGTAAAAACTAAACAAAAGAGGAGATAAGGTTGCGCCAAAGCAGAATAGACCGAGTATAGTTACAAATATATAAAAAATCCAATATAAAAATTAAGAATAATAAGTCCAATAAAAATCCCAATAAAACTTGCAAAAAGATATAGATATAGCCTAAAATATGTCCAGAATGTTTCTTCTAAAACAGTGTAAATCAGGGTATCCATATGTTTGGTTTTACATACAGATGAATACTCTGATCTGACACAGTTTTAGAAGAATTATTCCAGACATATTTTAGGCTATATCTTCTGTCAAGTTTCATTGGGACTTTTATTGGACATCTTCTAATAATTTTTTTATATATTCAATTTTTTATATATTTGTAACTATAGTTTATATATTCTGTTTTGGTGCAATCTTATCTCCTCTTTTGTTTAGTTTACACAGACACATATGCAGATACACAGACACACAGAATGGCACACTTAAAGATACACAGAATGACACTCCTATAGATACAAACACTGACACAAATACAGACACACACTGACACAAATGAGGATACACAGACACACATACAGAAATATGCACAAACACTTAAGGACTGTTACAGTTGCCTCAGGCTAGCTGAGGGTTGGACCGCTTGGATGTCCTTGTCCCCGATCCTGGAGAGTGGTAGAAAGCTCCAATTCAGCAACTTGCGATCTTCCTGCAAGTGTAAAGTATCCCTGGAGCTCTGAGCAGAGCTAGTGATCAGCATTTCCCTACAACACCAAAGAAAAGAAAATGTTACTTGCGCTTTCTCCTTAATCCCTATGTATATTTAGACAAATGGAGGTCATTTAGTTGCTCCAATGGCCATTGGAGGGAATGCCCGCCTGCCAACGTCAAGGCAGACCCCCCTAAGCGGGTCCTAACACTGACCCTTCAGCCTGCTTCCTTGAGCTTCTGGCAAAGATATCTCTAATGAGACAGAAAGGGGTATTTTTTATATACACCCCTATACTTATTAACCCTTAATAGGGAACACATGGGATGGGCAGCAGCATTGTAACCAGGCTGTGTGATACAAAGTAAATACAAATACAAAAAGAGAAGTCCTGCGCTTAGTAGCAGTAAGGACTACAATACACATCAGCCCCAATATATAGTAAAAACCAAAGAAAAGAAAATGTTACTTGCGCTTTCTCCTTAATCCCTATGTATATTTAGACAAATGGAGGTCATTTAGTTGCTCCAATGGCCATTGGAGGGAATGCCCGCCTGCCAACGTCAAGGCAGACCCCCCTAAGCGGGTCCTAACACTGACCCTTCAGCCTGCTTCCTTGAGCTTCTGGCAAAGATATCTCTAATGAGACAGAAAGGGGTATTTTTTATATACACCCCTATACTTATTAACCCTTAATAGGGAACACATGGCATGGGCAGCAGCATTGTAACCAGGCTGTGTGATACAAAGTAAATACAAATACAAAAAGAGAAGTCCTGCGCTTAGTAGCAGCAAGGACTACAATACACATCAGCCCCAATATATAGTAAAAACCAAAGAAAAGAAAATGTTACTTGCGCTTTCTCCTTAATCCCTATGTATATTTAGACAAATGGAGGTCATTTAGTTGCTCCAATGGCCATTGGAGGGAGTGCCCGCCTGCCAACGTCAAGGCAGAACCCCCTAAGCGGGTCCTAACACTGACCCTTCAGCCTGCTTCCTTGAGCTTCTGGCAAATATATCTCTAATGAGACAGAAAGGGGTATTTTTTATATACTTTTTGTATTTGTATTTACTTTGTATCACACAGCCTGGTTACAATGCTGCTGCCCATCCCATGTGTTCCCTATTAAGGGTTAATAAGTATAGGGGTGTACATAAAAAATACCCCTTTCTGTCTCATTAGAGATATCTTTGCCAGAAGCTCAAGGAAGCAGGCTGAAGGGTCAGTGTTAGGACCCGCTTAGGGGGGTCTGCCTTGACGTTGGCAGGCGGGCATTCCCTCCAATGGCCATTGGAGCAACTAAATGATCTCCATTTGTCTAAATATACATAGGGATTAGGAGAAAGCGCAAGTAACATTTTCTTTTCTTTGGTTTTTACTATAGATTGGGGCTGATGTGTATTGTAGTCCTTGCTGCTACTAAGCGCAGGACTTCTCTTTTTGTATTTGTATTTCCCTACAACACGAGTCGAGGCTGCTCCTGTTCTACTAGAATTTATCCATTTTACTTACCTGATATATCACATCGAGAATGCCTCTAGCAATATATCAGCACTGAGGAAGTTTTCTTAAAGAACATGCTGTTATAGTGGTTATGGTGCCAGGAGTGTGTATGGATTTATTAACTCTATTTATAATATGGAGAGCAAAATCCAGGTCGCAAGAGAATGCTGGAATTTCGGATCTGGACTGCCCGTATGGGTGGGACCAGTCTGATATGTTTTAGAGAAACCTTGAAGGCCATATTTTTGGTTGTATACTTAGCTGTTTCAGCTCCCATGCAATTGTGGAGATATTTTAAGGCAGGGAGAGGAGGACTGAACTGTTTAGCCCTCCTTCATAGAAAGTTTTCATAGACAAAACCAGCCAGGGTGAGAGCAAAAGTTTTAATCAAACACGCTATTTGGCAGTGGAAACAGAAGCTGCACTTGACCCAGTGCACGTAGGTGGAATCTGTGGATTAAATATGTAGGTTTGAATCTGGCCCCTAGTACATAACCATTATGCCCTATGTTTAGTTTAAATCTTGTTGTTTGTTTTATGCTCTGCCCTGATGCCTATCACATAGATGCGATCACCCAGAGAGATGGCCTAATTGGGCTCTACATAAGCGCCTGTCAAATCCTTACTGAACCCACTATAAACACCATTGACCATCGCACTTAATGGGCTACCCCGGGCACCCTAAGCAGATCTCTGCAATTTGCCCACTATTGTAAATGTATGGGACCCCAACAGTCCACATTTCCAGCGACCCCAACTAAAAATCTAGCAACATCTCTCGGGGCACACAGCCACCCCATATACAATAGCTTGGTTTCACAACTGCCATACATCTGTCTAACTCTGTACCTCACCGTTTTAGACAAGCGGAACAGGAGACACCTCTAGACAAACAACACTTAGATATGTTAATGAAAACGCTATAATTAACCTTACGTGTGACTGCTTCCTAGTTTATCATTATGTTTTTTGTTTTTAAACAAAAATGTGCAAATTCTCTATGCCACTGTTTCACCTATCTATGTTCAAATATAAATGCACGCTGTTGTGGCGTATGGCTATGCTTTGTACCCACCTGCACAACAGAAATAAAGAATTAAAAAAAAAAAAGAAAAAAAATATGTAATCTGGTCATGTCACCGACCGCGAGGGACCGCGAGGGACTTTGTTGCTATATCTACTGGAGGGCATCTTTGCGACCTCAATGCATTTTATATTTTTTATATTTCCAATGCTTTGTAAGTGTAATGTATTTTTATTTGAATACTTACTTGTATCTTGTGTCATTTTACACTATGGATTTTATTTACTTCTTTTCTTTTTGCTTTTTTTGAAGCCTATTAAAGTATCTGAAGATTGTATCAGCCTAGAACTGTTCATCCCAGTATATCTGCCTATATACATTTTTTTCTGTTTGAGTGATATTCACTACATGTTACTGTATGCAGATTACTCACCATATATTCTAGGCATGCCACACTATGTTTTGCTGTATTTATTATACATATTACGGCTTTTACAGAGTTCGTCTGGATTTTTGGTAAATTATTTTTATTCTATATTTAGGATATGTCACTGCTCAATTGTGTTCCTTCTATGGTGCCATGAGTGCCCTGAGGCCCTGCCAATGTAAATTGTCAAACCGTTTTAGAATGATTTCACAATTTTCCTGTTTCACCTGGGCACTTGTGTCAATCCAGTCTTTTCCTGCAAAGGAAGCCAGATGTCTCTCCAGAGCTAGATCTTGCCAATCTAGGACCTCATTCCATTGCTGAGAACCCTCAGCAGAAGCTCTCAGCCAATGCGCACAGCACTGCTTATCTCAGTGGAGCTAATTGGATTCCTTTGCAAGCAGAAACTAAGCAGGCTATGAGGCCATGTGAAGATAGCCAAATGGCACTTTGACTATTTTGAAATGTTATCATTGGACTACATTATGTATTTTTAAGATTGCATCTCAAAGTGAAAACCAAAGATTGACAATATAAAAAAAAATTACCTACTAATCGTACCCCTACTTTTTCCCTTTGTGTCACTATACCCCACTCACCCTAGAATGTAAGCTCATGGAGCAGGGCTGTCCACCTCTCTGTTCCTGTACGTCCAGTTGTCTGGTTACAATTATATGTCTGTTAGTCCACGCATTGTACAGCACTACGGAGTCTGATGGCGCTATATAAATAATAAAAAATTAATAATAATAATAATATATGCATTACTAAAGTACGTACCTCTTTATGGCACTGGAGCATAGACATTGCTGAATGGTTTAACCCTAGCTTTTGAGACCTCTTATAACCATAACAACTTTCAATTAAGTTGTTATGGTGCCCAAATTAGTAATTTAACCCCACTCTGATCTAAATATAATCCGACATACACTCATATTACTAATGTATGGCTTTCCATCTCAACAAGGGGAGCAATTGATCAGTATAGAAGTTTGCAGGTTATGCCCTTTTAAGAAGTTAACAAAGCTCTCTGGAAACCTCTAAAAATGAAGTTTATTGATTACAAAAAATACTTTGTAATGGGTAAGCAAAAAAAAAAATCATGTTATTTAATTATGTTCCACCTAAATGTTGGATTAAACTGCATTAATTGTTCAGACAGAAACACGTTGAAACATGAGGTTTTGCAAGGGAAAGTGTATATTCCTTAATTAATGCACCAATAAATTAGCTTTATTTGGTATTTTCCATCACTCTCACATCCTCTCCTTTACTCTCTACACATATTCTGATTCCAGCCAGATCTTTTATCTGAAACTGACCTTTAACAGACTGAATATCCCAAATACATTATACAGTCACTGCAACTATCTACAAAAACAAATCAAAATTGTCTTTCATCGGTTAAAAACTTGTTATAAAATGTCATTTTGTCGGTATTTCTCATTTTAAAACAACATGATCAACAACATGACAGATGGGAAAAAATGTACGTGAATATATATATATATATATATATATATATAAATGATTAGAAAATAAAAAGAAGAAATAATTTATAATAAATAAAAATATTCATATTTTTTTTAGTGGTTGTATTAATATATTTATTTAACATCTTCATACTTAGTTATCCTACATATTATTGAACACAAGCATAATTTAACTATATTAAGGGGTTACTTGTTAAAAGATTTTTTTTTGTGCAAGTTTTTTTAAGATAGGAGTGGCTCTTTTATGTTTGTAGTGGTGACACCCCCTTTACATTTGGTATATATACATGTCTGTCCATGTGTAATGTTTCAAACACTAAGGAACAAAGAGATAATCCTTTCATACAGTTACCATGGAGCTGACCACGATACTACTGCTAATTGTATCTGGATGGACAATTTGCCTGGCTTTACCTGTGCAGGTATGAATATATAAAGAAATAGAGAGGGTTTGGTTAGTTTAGAAATACCACACTGTTACCTTGTCCAATGTAGGCCACATTAATGTGTATTTCTTTTCCCACAGGTTGACCTTGAAGTAAATAGAGGTAAGTATTACATTAATACCTAGACCTGTAGAGTTAAATATTGATAGGATGCATGTTAGTTCCCGATGTTGAGACCCCTCATGGTTCTTTTTGTGAGGTCAGGCAAAATTGCTATCATTTCCCCCTGTTTATTAAGTGAGAAATTTCAGATCACATTGTAAATTAACAGTGGATTTTGGGGGTTTACGGTTTTTGTGATTTAAACATGACTGTGTAAAATCTTTCCTCGCTTCTCTAGAACCCATCAATGACAGTCTACTTACTGAGATTAAAACGGTGTTCGAACTAATAGAAGAGGCAAACAAAGGTGAGATTTACAGAAATACTCCAAAAGCCAGAAGTTATCTGACTATCTGTTTTAATGTGAAAATTATCCTGCTTATCACGGTAATATGTTAATGACAATTGTATCTCACAATTATTACACCATAATACCGTTGCGATTAGTGGTTTTCATGTGTAGTGGAATTTGTGCGTGATTGATCTCATCTGTTTTAAAAATCACTGAAACATAAGTGCATGCATTTTATTAGTATTTATTTTCTCTCTTACACCTGTTTTATTTTACATGAAATGATTTAAGTTTATTGGAATGTGCATGGTAAATATATTAGTTTATCGTACTATTATAAACATATTATGTATACTTGGAATCTTGAAAAGAAATATAATTTTGGTAATTTGGATATTAAGTAATGCATCAAGTCAACATTTCTCATAAATTCCTTTTGAAAAAACATCATAATTCTTGCATTATCTTTCTATAGAGTATTTGTAGGAAACTAACATTGCACTACATTTAATATTAATATATCTATTTGTTAGGTGCCAGTGAGTCTCACTAATCTCCAATATAGACTTCGATTTAACATTTTTGGATACGTTTTTCAAATAATTTAATTTTTTGGGATAAACTATTACAATTGGTTTTTCAAAATATTAAAAAAAATCAACAATATGTGAATTCATTTTTGAATTAACATGAAAATGCAAGAAAATTACAGTTTTTATTCATTTTATCCGAAATCTAATATAAAATCAGAGAAGACTAAAACAACTGAATGAACACATGAGTCACCTAACAAATTTCAGTTCGCCATCATTTGTTCAATCAGTCATTTGTATAAGGCTGAACAGGGGGGGGGGGGGGGGGGGTTAAACTACCACATGTGCTCACTTGCGATGCTGTGAGTGGAGGTATGTCTGCATAACAGAGACCTTTCTGTTCCTCCACCCATGGGTATCAGTTGGGGCTTTAAATTAAAGAACAGGGGTGGACAATGATCTCATCAAGTCACCTGTGGTCATCAAGTGGAGGCTATATTATATAACACAGGTATAGGGACTTTACTCTCCCTTATGCCACCACAACTGGGCAGCAGGTGGGCGCTAGTTAATAACAGGGGGTAGTTAAATAATAATAATGATGGGGATATTTAATTAATAATGGGGGTAAATAATAACAAGTAGCCCCTACCCCTAGGTGGTGAGTGGGAGCTAATTAATTATTCTGTGCACATCTAATGTTTCACCTATGTATGCAAAGTCAATTAGCCAACAATCCTTCCCTAATCTCCTCTGACCAGTTAAGCCACATGCTAGACAGTCCTTAGCTAATTTCTCAATGTGTGTATCTACATATAAATACATTGCATGTAAGGGCCAACAATAAGTGTGATAAAATATTCATGAAGGATGGAATAATCTAAGTATATCACTGTCTAAATAACTATATGTACATACTTAAAACTGTGTGGATATTCCCTATAGAGACATTAACCACATAAGGGTCACATGGCATCTATGTAGTCATGCAGTGCAGGGTTTTAATGCACCTTGGTGGCGTAGACCATCATGCAGTAAAGGTATCAGCAATGGTTAATTCCCTGAAGGTATCAAGGAACCCCAAGTATGTTTTGATACCTGGGGTCCCCTCATTCAGCTGGGGCCACAGTTAGTTGCCCCAGACTGACAGATGAGCTGTGTGCAGTGCTGAATTTGAGCACTTTACATAGTCTTTTACATCCTTTCAAATACTGCACATAAGCAATCAACTCTCCATCTCATGTTGCAATCACATCATAGTGCTCACAGTATAATGTCCGCGTTAGAAAATCCCTCTTCTGATGTCAGTACTGACATCATCAGAGATAATCCCTCAGAGTTAGAATAAGGTAGTGGGGTTATTTTGTGGAATTATTACTGGGATTAGAGGGTAGAATAAGGACTTGGATTATATATAGGATTATGAGTAGGATTGTGGGTAGAGTTAGGGGTTGAAGAATGATTAGGATTAGAGGTTGGATTATGGGTTGGTTTAGGGGCTATATTAGGTGTAGGAAAAGGGATTAAATTATGGGTTGGATTATGGGTAGGATTAAAGATTGGATTAAGGGTTGGAATAAAGGTTGGATTAAGGTTTGAGTTATGAATTGGATTCAGGGTTGCATTAAGGGTTGGATTAGGGTTATTTTTTAGTGTTGGATTAGGGTCAAGATTAGGATTAGGATGAAGGGCATGATTCGGAGAAAAGGAATACATGTGGAGTTTCATTGTACTTGAGAACAATAGTAGAATGCAAATACTGGTTGTGTGCAGTAGGAAGACATACATTGTCTGTGAATTTTCTCCAAAATAAATACGTGCAGAAAAAAAATAAAATAAAAAAAAAAAACACTTAACTAATTTAACTAAGTTTGTGATAAAATAGTTAAATGAAAAGTGTCAAAATGCTCTTAGTTTCATAGCCTGGGGGATGTTCTTTCTACAAATATATTCACTTGTTTAGGGTTTTGGATTCGGTGACTACTATAAAAGCTGCATCCTCATCAGGTTAAATTTTGCAAAGGTTTAGTATTAAAACTGGAAATCAATGCTTGCAGTATTTGTTTTAACTTCTTAAAAATAATTGAAATCCTAGACATGTTGGGCATTTTAACAACCAGGACTAGTTAGTGAATTTATTTTAAGTTAGATTTCTTTAGCTTCATTTGGTATGTAGAAATTATTAAATGTAAAGCTAAGAAAAATGCATTTTTCTAATGTGCTTTCCATTTTTTTTTAATTAGTTTATTGTTATTAATTATTTCATTATGGATCAAAAGAACCTTCTATTCACATATGTATATGTGCGCCTAAACGGAAAGCGAAAAATTGTGGTAGAATGCATGCATTGTAAAAGACTCAAAAAGCCCTTGAACTTCTCAAAAAGAAGTGAAGGATTTGTTTGGTTTTCACTATTATCATAACATTTCATCCTAAATTCTTTACTTTATAAAATAAATTTACAAAGCTCATCTCAAAAAATTGTCGCATTATAACTCCAGGTATCAGTAAGCCTCTTGTCCATGGAGACATTGTCATTAATACTGGCCGGAGTGTGAAGAATTGCTATGACTGCTTCTGGACAGCATCTAAGAATGGAGTGGTTCCTGTCCCTTATGTTATTTCCTCAGCATACTGTAAGTTGTTCCCAACGTTTGCATGTTTGCTAAAAAAAATTTAATGTTTGTAACAAAATGTGACTTTTTTCTTCTCCCCCCAGCTAATATTCAGATATTGATTATTAATGCGGCCATGAGACAGATTGAACTAATGACCTGTATAAACTTTGTTCAGAGAAAATCAGAATGGGACTATCTCAGTATAGAGTCTGGAAATGGGTGAGTTTAAGCATATGGTAGACTGGTAAGAACGTATTAATAGATATTACAGCCTGGAAACACCAAACAGAGTAAAGTTTGGTTTGGCACATTTGGTATGGGCAGTACAAATTCAATAGCTCAGTATGTCATCAATGGCATGGGAGATGAAAGATGATGAAGATATGAAATTTAGCTCACATATTCTTTTTTATTTTATTTGTTACAATGCATATGCATTAATTAACGTTCTTTCATTAATTTCTCTACATAAATCCTTAGGTGCTGGTCAAATGTAGCAAGGCAAGGTGGCAAACAGACCGTCAGCCTTGACAAGTCCGGCTGCCTTGGCTCAGGAGTAATCCAACATGAACTGATGCACTCACTGGGATTTTACCATGAGCATAGCAGGCACGACAGAGATAATCATGTTGAAATCCGGTGGCAGTACATCGATGAAGGTGAGTAATTAAATAAATATATGCAAAACCAAAACTCAGGGCAAATCAAACCATAGAGTGTTCCTAAAACAATGACTAGCGGGGAGAGGTTTGCTGAGAAATCTATTCACCTAGTAAATATCCTGTAAAAAAAAAAGGTCAACACTATCCTTGTAAAATAAATTATAACTGTCATATTGTTAGCAAATTTATTTAATTACAGCTGACAAGTACAACTTTAAGACAGAGGACACCAAGAATCTAGGCCTTCCATATGATTATAATTCAGTCATGCATTACCAAAAGTGAGTAAATTTTTTGAACAAGAACAACTTTTTCTACTATTGTAATGAAATTGTCTTTCCTCTTTGCTAATAAAAGATATTCCTCTCTCTACAGTACCGCTTTCACTAACACCCCTGGTCAAGCTACTATAGTCGCAAAAGGTGACCCTTCTTTTCCACTTGGACAGGCACTAGGGATGAGTCACCTGGATGTGATCAAACTTAACAAACTCTATAACTGCAGTAAGCATCTCCTTGATATTGTTATAACATCAGCATTTACACCTTTGTTCACCTTACTAAATACATTACCTTGGATATCCTTAACTTATAGTTGTATGTCTGAGGAATGTGACATGGATGTTTGATCATTTTCCAGAATTCTATATCAGAATTGTTTTTAAAAATAATCTTTCTGTTTCCTTAGATGTCTGTCGTGTGAAACTAATTGAGCTGTCGGGGTCTTTCTCAAGTGATGATGTCTCATTTGGACAAGATGAGAGATGCCTGTGGTTAATTCAAACGGAGAGTTTTAAAATGGTTGGTATAAAACTTATGGGATAAAACATAATTTTGTTTTTACAAGTAATATTATTATATATAATTACACTCTGTCTGATCAAAAGTTAGTATCCCTGTTTATTTTAACTATTGCAATATTGTTATAGACTGACATGCATACATAACACATTTATAAAAGAAATAACTGTTTCATATTGTCATGTACCCATGAAAATAAATCCACCTAAAGTAACTACATACTAAATTTGTAATCCTTCAATTATCTGGTTTATGTATTACTGAACTTTACAGATCCATGACAGACTATAATCGTATCAATGAGTCCCTCTTCCAGATCAGAAACTATATTTTATGTTAAGATATTTCCAATGTTCTGTACTGACATGTTTTTTGATCTAATCACAACCTTCACAATGTGATCTCCTGTTTTCAGGTTAATTTTCAGCTCAGTGACGTTAATATCCCTACTTCGGCTCAATGTTCTGACAGTTATATAAAGGTTTATGATGGAAACACTAAAAAGGACAATGTTCTTTTGGACAAGACTTGTGGAAATGGGATAATCCCACCTCTTGTTTCAAGCGGGAATAGCATGCTAATAGAATTTGTGAGCAATCAGGCACCAAATCTTAGCACATTTAGCGGTGTCTATAAGACAGGTAAGATCCACCTTTATGTAACACAAATACAGAACTCACAAAGGCTTATAAATGTCCTTTGTATTAATTTATAAATGTAATGTTTTTAAATATAAATGGAACCTATTTTAGAAAATGTATGAGAATGTTTTAAATATTACTATATACCTAGTTTCGTAAACATTACAATTAATCTCACAGATAGGGTGGATGATACATTAATATACATTTTGTGAATGAAGGTTTAGTTTTGAATTGCTTACTTTCAAGATGAATTGAAGGTGGCCTTCAATTCACCTTAACATCTTGTTACAAATGCCTACAAATGCTCTACAAATGCTTGCAGTTTAGGGAATAAGATCCATGAACTTGTGGCAATAATGGCAACTGATAATGTAGATTTAGTCGCTGTTACTGAGACATGGTATAATGAGAAAAATGACTGGGACATAGCAATACCAGGGTAATCTTTATATAGAAAAGACAGGAAAGACAAGAAGGATGGAGGGGTGGCCCTGTATGTGGAGGATAGCATAAAATCTAGCCTAATAAAAGTTAGTGAGGCGAACTTAGAGTCCGTTTGGGTTACGTTAGAATTTGGTAATCACACAGTAACTCATATAGGTGTGACATGTAGGCCCCCAGGACAAATAGAAGAGTTAGATAATCTACTAGTTGAGGAAATAGCTAAAATGACAATGAAGGGGGAAGTTATCATCATGGGTGACTTTAATCTTCCTGATGTGAATTGAAAAAACAAAATAGCTGCTTGTGCCAGGAGCACACATATTCTAAACTCCCTACTGGGATTGTCTCTAAAACAAGTCGTTGAGGAGCAAACTCGTAAAGAGGCCATACTAGATTTAGTGTTAACAAAGGGAGTTTTGGTATCAGATATTACTGTAGGTACAAGTTTAGGATCCACTGATCATCAGTCAGTGTGGTTTAATATAAGAACAGTGACTGAGTCACACCACACAAGAACAAACGTTTTAGACTTTAGAAAAACAGACTTCTCTAAAATTAGAATATGTGTAAAGGAGTCATTATCAGACTGGAGCAATTTAAATGGGATCCAAGAGCTATGGGATTATTTAAAAGTTGCACTGCTGAAGGCAACAGAAAATTGCATTAGTAAATAACAAAAAGTTAGCATTTAGTAATTATAAAAAAAACACCAGAGTAAGGAAGACAGAATGATCTATATGATTAGGCAGAAAGAGGCTAAGCAAGTTATAAGAGCTTCCAAATCACACACAGAAGAGAAAATAGCACAGTCAGTAAAACAAGAGGACAACATTTTTTAGATACATAAATGAGAAAGGAAAAGGAAAACAAGGATTAGTTAGATTAAAAACAAAGGAAGTAAGGTATGTAGAAGAGGATACAAGTCTAGCTGACTGCCTCAATTAATATTTTTGTTCAGTATTTACAGATGAAAATGAAGGAAAGGGGCTTCAGTTAGGAAAAAGGATAAATTAGTCATTTGTTACATGTGAGTTTACAGAGGAAGAGGTTCTATTTCAAGAGTCAAAAGTAAAGACAAATAAGTCAATGGGACCTGATGGAATACACCCACAGTTATTAAAAGAGCTTAGTAGTGTACTAGCAAAACCATTAACAGATTTATTTAACCAATCATTGTTAACAGGAGTAGTCCCAGAAGATTGGAAGTTAGCGAATGTTGTGCCCATTCCCAAGAAAGGTAGTAGGAAGGAGTCGGGCAACTATAGGTCAGTAAGCCTTACTTCAGTAGTGGGGAAAGTAATGGAAACCATGTTACAGAATAGGATTGTTGAACATCTAAAAAACACTGGATTTCAAGATCAGAGACAACTTGGTTTACTTCACGGAGATAATGCAAAACTAACCTTATTGATTTTTTTGATTGGGTAACTAAAATAATAGATCAGTTTGGTGCAGTAGACATTGCTTACTTAGATTTCAGTAAGGCTTTTGACACTGTTGCATATAGAAGGCTTATCAATAAACTGCAATCTTTAAGTTTGGATTCCAATATTGTTGAATGGGTAAGGCAGTGGCTGAGTGACAGGCAACAGAGGGTTGTAGTCAATGGGGTATATTCGAAGCATGGACTTGTCACCAGTGGGGTAGCTCAAGGATTTGTAGATAATACATCTTGGACGTAAAAACCCAAGGGCTGAGTAGAGAATACTTGATGGAGTCCAACCTCAACATCTGAGGAAAGGGATTTAGGGGTGATTATTTCTGATGACTTAAAAGTAGGCAGATAATGTAATAGAGCAGCAGGAAATGCAAGCAGAATGCTTGGTTGTATAGGGAGGTATTGCCGTAGAAAGAGGGAAGTGCTCATGCCATTGTACAGAGCACTGGTGAGACCTCACTTGGAGTATTGTACGCAGTACTGGAGACCGCATCTCCAGAAGGATATTGATTGAGTTCAGAGAAGGGCTACTAAACTGGTTCATGGATTGCAGGATAAAACTAACAAGGAAAGGTTAAAGGAATTTAACATGTATATCTTGGAGGAAAGATGCGACAGGGGGGATATGATAGAAACATTTAAATACATTAAGGGAATCAACACAGTAAAGGAGAAGTCTATATTTAAAAGAAGAAACACTACCACAACAAGTGCACATAGTCTTAAATTAGAGGGGCAAAGGTTTAACAATAATATCAGGAAGTATTACTTTACTGAGAGGGTAGTGGATGCATTGAATAGCCTTCCAGCTGAAGTGGTAGAGGTTAACACTGTAAAGGAGTTTAAGCATGCATGGGATATGCATAAGGCTATCCTAACTATAAGATAAGGTGAGGGACTAATGGAAGTATTTTAAAAATTGGGCAGAATAGATGGGCCGAATGGTTCTTATCTGCCGTCACATTCTATGTTTCTATGTTTCTATATTTCTATGTTTAACAACTACAGGATAAGCTATTATCCTTTACAAAAACATACATATTGCAAATTAAAGGATAATTCAGTTACTAATAAGAAAACATTGAAGTAGAACAAGTAATAATTAAAAGACTTTATGTGTTTTGGTCACTACAGCACAATATTAGGTGTATCGCTGTTCTCCATTAATACAAATATGTCTGTTGCATTATTAGTTAATTCTACCTTTTGGGGAAAAAAGTTATGCACCTGTGCACAAGGACAGATTTGAAAATCACTTTGTAAAAGCTAAATAGAATATTGTGCTTTATTAATTAACATTTATTTACATACAGTTTCCTATGGAGGAACTTTAACCAGCCCGTTTGGAATAATCTTCTCTCCATCCTATGGCAAGGCATATCCCAACGATATAGATGCTGAATGGTCCATTATAGCTCCACCACAGTCTAAAGTAAGGTCAACCAGGGTACAACACTGTATCAATACAAATTAGGTTGAAGTAAAATGTGTTTTGTAGAAAACATACATATCAGGCAAGTTTTTTTTTTTTATTATTTTTTTTTTATGTCATATATAGTATCAAAGTAAAACAAATGAAAAAATAAAAAGAAGAACTTATTGCATGAAAAATAATTAAGCTAGTGTCTAAAGAACATCAAACACAGTTCTACAAATGTCCTCCTTAACTTAAGATGGGTATTTTCTTCTAGGTGGTTCTGAACTTCATTGATTTTGACCTGCAAGATTGCTCAGGTTGTTCCTGTGACTCTCTGACTATAATTGATGGTGCCGGCCCAACTTCCCCAGTCCTGGGCAAATACTGCAGCACTACTGCACCCGATTCTTTGAAATCTTCTGGAAATGTGGTGATATTGAAATTTCACAGTGATAGCCAGACAAGTTCTTATGGTTTCTTTCTCTCATACTCTTTTGGGTAAGGATCAAAAATGAAAAAAACACTCAGTAGCATTCACTACAGCAGCAACATTCTTAGAATGAGCCTTTACATTATTCCTTGCAGCTTGTTTATCTCTTGAATGACATTTCTGGATTTGTTTTTCCTTAATTCCTGGTTTTGTCTTGAACAGCTTGATTTTTGATAGTATTTATAGTTGCGCTTATGTGTTTCTCCACTCTCTATAATGATGGCCAAATGAATACTGACTCTTATCAGTGTTTTGCTATCTTTTCCTGGTTAAAGGCACACAAAAAAATCATATACTACACTTTTTTTTAACCCAACTGTCAAAATAAATTTACTAATAAGGTTTCTTTTTTAATCTTCTGCATACGTGGGTTCTAAAAGTAGAAGTTTTTTCTCAATATAATATGCATTCTGCTAAATGTATGCATATGCAGTGTATCTGTGCATGGCAGACTATTTCCATGTTATGTGTATGGATCATTTTCCAGGTCTCAGCAATTTCACTAATCATATCAATTACACTGTTCTTGATGTTCGGACCGTATTGACACATATAGAGTAATACTAGGATGTGCAAAGAGCTGATTGTCATTAAAAATGTCCTTTCTATTTTCTTATGGCAGCTTTAGCCCCCTTCTGTGAAAATGAAGATATTCAGAGACCAGCATTGAAATCTGCATAATAAAAATGGTTGAAAATGCAAGAAAAAAATATTTATCTTTATAGAAATGTTTATAGTATTTATACATGCAATAAGTACACATTATAATATTTTTTCATTTTAGTTTTAAAATGAATACAGATATCACAGTAAATAATATAATTTGATGCAGTTTGACAAAGCTATTTTTTTTATTTTATTATTGTTGAGTTCACTGTGCAGGGGCATGTGCTTAGAACAGATAAAAATGTATATAATTATGCTTTAAAAAAAAAAAAAAAAGCTGGAAGAACGAAGCCACAGAAGGACACTGGACACTTTTGAGAAAGCCTGGGTTTAGCTGAAACGCATTAAGTGAGGTAGACTATATGTTTTTTATGTTTGGAATCGAGTGTATTTTAAGAGCTTCAATAAAATTGTTATCCCTGACTTACCTTGCATGCTGGAGTTCATAAAGCTTAAAGGTATTGGAAGCTGGCAGGCTATTCCAGGCATCCACTACCCTCTCAGTAAAGTAATACTTCCTGATATTATTTTTAAACCTTTGCCCCTCTAATTTAAGACTATGTCCTCTTGTTGTGATAGTTTTTCTTATTTTAAATATAGTCTCCTCCTTTACTATGTTGATTCCCATTATGTATTTACATGTTTCTATCATATCCCCCGTCTTGTCTTTCCTCCAAGCTATACATTATTATTATTATCGCCATTTATTGAGCCACAAAAGCAAGACCAGTCTGCCCTAAGTGTGAAGCAGCTCAATCCTTATTAATGCTAATGAGGAACAAGTAGGGCAAGACATTTGTCTAATTTAAGATAATTGATTGTGGTCAATGAAAGGTTTGTGTTTTTAGTGTTCTACAATGTGCCATTTTTCTGTCTTTTATGAATTACAATGGAAATGGAGTCACACGCACAAATGGACTCTGTCCAGTGTTATCATATGACCACAAACAATTACACATACACATAGGGCACATGCATAAACACACTCAAAACATACTCACAATCCATATACTATCAACTATATTGATCTTACATTTTAAATTCACTTTGAATTCGCACATTAGTGAAATAAAACATAGAAACATAAAACTCCTTCACTGTGAATAGCTCTGATAGACTCACACTGACACTCAGTTACACATATACACACATTGACACATACACACACACTGACATACAGATACACACACACACACACACACACACATACACTGATCAGCCACACTACTAAAACCACCTGCCTAATATCACGTAGGTACCCTGAATAAAGAAATAGTAACTACCTATTTCCAGAGCAAAAAGACTCTGACTCTTGCAAAAAGCTGGAAGGTAACACAAGATGAGGTAATGTATGCTCTTTGATAGAGCACTGCACACCACTTACAGTTGGAAGAAATAGTATGTGAAACCTTTGGAATTATATGGATTTCTGTACAAATTGGTCATAAAATGTTATCTGGTCATCATCTAAGTCACAACAATAGACAATCACAGTCTGCTTAAACTAATAACACACAAAGAATGAAATGTTGCCATGTTTTTATTGAACACACCGTGTAAACATTTACAGTGCAGGTGGAAAAAGTATGGGAACCCCTAGACTAATGATATCTCCAAGAGCTAATTGGAGTGAGATGTCAGCCAACTGGAGTCCAATCAATGCGATGAGATTGGAGGTGTTGGTTACAGCTGCCCTGCCATATAAAAAACACACACCAGTTCTGGGTTTGCTTTTCACAAGAAGCATTGACTGATGTGAATGATGCCTCGCACAAAAGAGCTTTCAGAAGACCTATGATTAAGAATTGTTGACTTGCATAAATCTGGAAAGGGTTATAAAAGTATCTCTGCTGTTCACCAGTCCATGGTAAGACAACCAATGGTCAGATAACTAATCCAAAGCCAATTGGCTATACCTCTACCTACTCAGATAAATAGATGATATGTACAGTAATAAATAAAGGATATCAATTCCTCCAATTGTCCTAATCTCTGACTTTATGGTGTGATGTCTATATCAGGAGTTGGATACAGGGAGGAGATGGCTGATGTCATAGATTCTACAATATCGTAATATAGAGCTAGTAGAGGATGTTTTGTGATTGCAAATAGTTGCAATCTCTCTTCTCCTAATTGTGGTTTATGCAATTCAATATAGGAAACACCGCTTGAGTGAAGAAACTGAGCCGGATGGCTGTCAGGATACGGATTCTATATTATCACAGTGTTGCAATATTGTTGTAGAATGGAGAGAACATAGAGAAGATACTAATTACACAGTTAATTTAAACCTCAGTTATATGGGGTTAATATCTTGTTTCAAACTGCAGTCCCTGTCTACTGCTCAAATCAATTATCTGTCTTGAATATATTTAAAAAATAATAATAATAAGTGAAAATCTCTCTGTGAATCAGAAATGATTGAGTAACTATTTATCTCATAGGGTATTCACAGGTAGAATAGAGACATGAGTAGAAATATAACGGCCTCTCTTTCTTGATTGCTCACTAGACAGTGTATAGGAAAAGAACGTGAAACATAATAGATAAGTGCTAAATAAGTAGAACCATTGATACTTAAGAGAAAGTTCAGAGAAGGGCTAAGAAACTAGGTTATGAATTGCAGGATACAACTTACCAGGAAAGGTTAATAGATCTTAACATGTATAGCTTGGAGGAAAGACGAGACAGGGGGGATATGATAGAAACATTTAAATACATAAAGGGAATCAACACAGTAAAGGAGGAGACTATATTTAAAAGAAGAAAAACTACCACAACAAGAGGACATAGTCTTAAATTAGAGGGGCAAAGGTTTAAAAATAATATCAGGAAGTATTACTTTACTGAGAGGGTAGTGGATGCATGGAATAGCTTTCCAGCTGAAGTGGTAGAGGTTAACACAGTAAAGGAGTTTAAGCATGTGTGGGATAGGCATAAGGCTATCCTAACTATAAGATAAGGCCAGGGACTAATGAAAGTATTTTTAAAAAATTGGGAAGACTAGATGGGCTGAATGGTTATCTGCCGTCACATTCTATGTTTCTATAAGTGCTGGTCTGCTACACCAAATGTGAAAGTGCCCTGTGTGAAAGAAGAACCCTTCTTCTTAACATATAATTACAACATACAATGACAAACATGACAATGAGCCTATGTGTCTAGTCGGGGTCAAGCCCAATCAAATCGTACATAACACGATAAGGATTCTTAACAGGTAAGTAAGCTTTAAGCCCTTCTCAAGTCCTCCATAGACTCTTACCATTTTAGCCACTTTTCTATGTTCCTACTGTTTCTTTGCATTGAAGTATTCATCTATTTTAGCCTTTGTTCCATTTTAATTTGAAAAAAAGGACTTTTTAAGAGAGGGAAATTAAATAAGTTGCTTTCCTTCCAATTTCTAGCAATCAACAAAAAGGGTATTTAATTAATAATGCAGTGCTTTTAGTAACAAGGGGCCAAATGATGTGAAGTAGAGTTAATTGTTGTCTTTGTTATAGTTTAAAACCTCCCATCTGTTTCAAACCCTTGAATTCCATGTCCCATAATTTCTTAACTTCTATGTCATTTTTTTTTTTATTCCAAAAGGTTCCAAGTACAGGTGGTTAAATGATTTAAAAATGGATTTCTACAATGTTTAGACAATGTATATACTTCTTTGTGCATCTCACTGCATAAATCCATTCTAAAGGTAACTTATGATAATGTAACTCCTTAGTCAACTCCTCTATAATTTTTTTAGGTTCATTATATTTTTTTTGTTTTGTTTAATAATTTCACAGCATTTTGTTATCACTTTGTAGTAAATACAATCTCCAGTTTAGGGCTAGCTTCTTATATTCTTTAAACAGGTTCTCAAACAGTTTCTTATTCAAAAAAACTTTTATTCTTAAATAATTTAAGATCTTTTTTTAGATAAATTATAATCTCTTACCAGCAATTCTAAGGGGTTTATCTTTGAACCATGCATTAGATCCTTTCAAGTATTATCACCAACAAATTTCAAATTTTTCAAACTTAAGTCAGCAACATCCATAAAATCGAATACATTATTCTTTAACCCCTTAAGGACACATAACATGTGTGACATGTCATGATTCCCTTTTATTCCAGAAGTTTGGTCCTTAAGGGGTTAAACCCAGTTTGTTCTTAATTTTATTCCATATTGGTATAATATTGTCAAGAACAACATGTTTACCTCTGCACATATGCGTTGGCTCAACAATCCCACGTAAATGCGGGGATGTGGTTAGATCCAATAGCTGAGTTTTCTATTTTAAACCAAGGTTCTGATATTGTGCACTCCAACTGTTAATAGTAGATATGTTTAATTATACTGGCCTGGTAATAATGTTTTATTAAAGGGAAAACTTTTAATCAATATTTGAAAATGCACACACAGTGATAATGAGAACTGATATTCTTTTGGAGGCTTACTCACTGCTAATGTAAATAAATCATAATTGTATCTATAAATACGATAATTATTTATATTTACGGGTGAAAGTGAAATTTGCCTTGTTTTTTTTTTTTTATTGAAAGAATAGAATGATAGGTTACTTTCCGTAAATTTTGGTTTTGCATTATGTATTAATTTGTGCTCTTTTGTTTATATGTTACCTGATCGCTATCACACATGGGGGTCTGTTTTGTTTTCAACCATATTGTGCATCAAATGAATAAACAGGTACTTCTAAGGATCTGCCTCGCTGAAGTAGTCTGGATTTGCTGAATGTAGTCTGGATTTATTGCATGTGATTTTTTTTTTTTTCTTGCAATTCACATACCGTATATACTCGAGTATAAGCCGAGTTTTTCAGCCCATTTTTTGGGCTGAAAAACCCCAACTCGGCTTATACTCGAGTCATAGTCTGTATTATGGCAATTTGCATTGCCATAATACAGACTGGGGGGAGAGGGGGGCTGGCAGAGCTGTACTTACCTGTTCTGCAGCTCCTGTCAGCTCTCTCCTCCTCCGCGCCGTCCGTTCAGCACCTCGGTCAGCTCCCAGTGTAAGCTCTCGCGAGACTTACAGTGTGAGCTGATAGAAGGAGCTGCACGGACGGCGCAGAGGAGGAGAGAGCTGACAGGAGCTGCAGAACAGGTAAGTACAGCTCTGCCAGCCCCCCTCTCCCCCCCACTGAACTGCCACTGGACCACCAGGGAAGGAGAGCCCCCCACCCTGCCATGTATCAAGCAGGGAGGGGGGACGAAAAAAAAATAAAATAAATAATAATAATAATAAAAAAAAATAATAATAATAAAAAATAAAATAAAAAAAGGGGGTATAAGGACCACTGTGGGAGGGGGGGGGGGTATAAGGACCACTATGGGAGGGAGGGGGTGGGATAAGGACCACTATGGGAGGGAGGGGGGGTATAAGGACCGCTATGGGAGGGAGGGGGGGATAAGGACCACTATTGGAGGGAGGGGGTAGGATAAGGACCACTATGGGAGGGAGGGGGGTATAAGGACCGCTATGGGAGGGAGGGGGGGGATAAGGACCACTATGGGAGGGAGGGGGGGGATAAGGACCACTATGGGAGGGAGGGGGGGGATAAGGACCACTATGGGAGGGAGGGGGGGGATAAGGACCACTATGGGAGGGAGGGGGGGGATAAGGACCACTATGGGAGGGAGGGGGGGGATAAGGACCACTATGGGAGGGAAGGGGGGGATAAGGACCACTATGGGAGGGAGGGGGGGGATAAGGACCACTATGGGAGGGAGGGGGGGGATAAGGACCACTATACCACTATGGAAGGGAGGGGGGATAAGGACCACTATCGGAGGCAGGGGGGTGGGATAAGGACCACTATGGGAGGGAGGGGGGGAGAAAAGGAACACTATGGGAGGGAGGGGGGGATAAGGACCACTATGGGAGGGAGGGGGATAAGGACCACTAGCGGAGGGAGGGGGGGATAAGGACCACTAGGGGAGGGGAGGGGGAAGTAAGGACCACTAGGGGAGGGGAGGGGGAAGTAAGGACCACTAGGGGAGGGGTGAGTCAGGACCACTGGGGGAGGGGGGTGAAGGAACACGGGGGTGGGGAGGTAAGGACCACTTAGGGAGGAGGAGGGGAGGTCAGGACATATGGGGGGGGGCAAATATCCTTGCACCGGCCCTGCACACACTGCATTCATACACTGCATTCATACACACACTGCATTCATACACACACTGCACTCATACACACACACTGCATTCATACACACACACACTGCATTCATACACACACACACTGCACTCATACACACGCTGCACTCATACACACACACGCTGCACTCATACAGACACTGCACTCATACACACACGCTGCACTCATACACACACACATACACACACACGCTGCACTCAGGATCTAATTTTATTTAGAAATTTACCAGTAGCTGCTGCATTTCCCACCCTAGTCTTATACTCGAGTCAATAAGTTTTCCCAGTTTTTTGGGGAAAAATTAGGGGCCTCGGCTTATATTCGGGTCGGCTTATACTCGAGTATATACGGTATATATCTTGATTTTATTTAACGGTAAGTAATGCCAAATCCAGTCACAATTTGGTCCTCCTAACAAAGCTACACAATTCGGCTTGATGCTTTCTGGGATTCTTTTCGGATGAAAGTGTGACAGGTGCTTGTGATTGATCCAGTTTTTATAAAAACACTTTGTTTTGAAAGACTAACAATACTGGTAAACAAAAAAAATACAACTAAGAAGATAAAACAATATGCATTTCCACATAGCAGGAATGTTTGTATAAGTACTTTATATTGATTTATCAATTAAAGCTTCCTATCAAACAGGAATGTCAATTTCTGTTACATTAACTTTTTTTTTTATAAAGGAAATCCATATCTCCCAACAATCAGAATAGACGCATCAGGAGATGCTGCCCCTCATGCCACCATCCTGATTGTTAGACGATATGCATTTCCGATATTAAAAAAAAGTTTTTATTGTAAATGCACAATTTTGATGTGCATTTACAATAGCCTCCCAATGCTTCCCCGTAGGATCATCTAGAATAGATTGATGATGTTGGCTAAGGAGGTGTGACAGCCACGGAGAGACTAAACCAGTAAATTAACTAGAGAGCAGATAATTATATCTTGTTAACCAAAAATAGCATTCTTTTTTCATGTTCAGCCAAAATTCTACTTTTTTGGGCCCTAATATATATTTTTACATTGTCTACATGACTTATAAAATGACTGCACATCTTTTAGAACTTTACTACTGGTGCAATGTACAAATGGACAGATACAAATTTTGACAGCATTTTTTAAGTCATTTCAGCTTCCCACTTCTAGAATCAGTCAATCTGTCTTTTGTAGATGGACTATTAAACTGGTTGTTACATTGCACCTTTAACAATAGGGTTTAATTGATTTAATAGCTTTAGTAAAGTTCCACTTTGTAGAATAGGATTTAATTGATTTTATAACATCAGTAAGGTTACACTTTCCACAAAGGGATTTAATTGCTAAATAAACTAAACAAACAGGTTTTGCTTATTGTACAATTTTATAAACTAGATAGCCACTGGGACCTGAGACACAATATCAGATAGTTACAGAAAACATACATTATGAACACTGGAATGACACTAAATAATAAAAAATAAAATAAAGCAGAATATATTTCTTTGTGGGTTAAGCACCACATTAGGGTAATTTACACTTGCAGTCCAAGTGTATTAGTATTCATATTGTATTAGTGCATTACGAAAATTATCTCCAGATATGCTGCTTGTATACACCAGGCACAATCCCAGGGATGGCTATAATTGCCACTACAAATATTTGAGAACTACAATTTCCATTTCTCTAGAGCAGGGGTTCCCAGCCCATGGTACGTTTACCCACAGGGGTACAATCTGTGCCCCCGGGGGTATGAAAAAGAAATCAGTAATGTCATCTCGGAAACCGACAGTCCACCGGTTGGCCCATGTACTTAAGGCCACCCGATGGACATCTACCATGAGGGGCCCGGTTGTGTGTTGTGGTACTTTAATTGTCAAGCCTGTCATTTCCTCCTAGCTGCCACACTGTGGGCCGCACAGGAGGGGTGGCGTCAAGCCGCGAGGTGGGGAGCCGAAACGGGAGCAAGTAACCCAACTCCCAACAGCCCCAGCTATGGAAGCCAAAATGTAAGACCTGGACGGTGGCTAAATTCTTAGCCTGTATGTGGATTTTAGGTGTCTAAATCGGTGTGTCTGTGTATCTGTCAGAGTGTGTATCTGTATGTTTGTGTCAGCGTGTATCTGTATGTCTCTGTATCTGCATGTCTGTCTAACGGAATATCTGTGTATGTGTCAGTGTGTATATCTGTATGCCTGTGTATCTGTATGTCTGTGCATATGTGTGTCTGTGTATGTGTCAGTGTGTATCTGTGTAACTGTATGTTTGTGTATCTGAATGTTTGTGTATCTGTATGACTGTGTCGGCGTGTTTGTGTCAGTGTGTGTATCTGCATGTCTGTGTAACTGTATGTCTGTGTATGTGTCCATGTGTTTATCTGAATGTCTGTGTGTCTGTATGTCTGTGTATGTGTTAGTGTGTATTTATATGTCTGTGTATCTCTATGTCGGTGTATGTCAGTGTTAGTAACTCTATGTCTTTGTATGTGTCAGTGTGTATCTGTTTGTCTGTGTGTATGTATGCCTGTGTCAGTGTGTCTGTATGTCTGTGTCAGTGTGTATCTGTATGCTTGTGTATCAGCATGTCTGTGTAACTGTATGCCTGTGTATGTCAGTGTGTGTATCTATATGTATGTGTTTCTGTATGTCTGTGTCAATGTCAGTCTGTGTATCTACATGCCTGTGTATATGCCAGTGTGTGTATCTGTATGTGTTTTATCTGTATGTCTGTGTGTCTGTGTATCTGTATGTATGTGTCAGTGTCTATCTGTGTGTCTGTGTATCTTTATATCTGTGTATGTGTCAGTGTGTGTATCCATATGTCTGTGTATCTATGCCTGTGAATGTGTGTATATGTATGTCAGTGTATGTGTCAGTGTGTATCTGTTTGTCTGTGTGTGTGTCAGTAAAAAAATAAAAACACAGATACACACATTGACACACAGACATACAGATACATGCACAGATACACAGACATACAGATACACACACTGATACACACAGACACAGATGCACACAGGCTCAGTGTGTGTATCTGTATGTGGGTCAGCGTGTGCATATCTATATGTCTGTGTGTGTCAGTGTGTGTATCTGTATGTCTGTGTATCTGTGCATGTATCTGTATGTGTATATGTCAGGGTGTGCATCTGTATGTCAGTGTATTTGTATAACTGTGTATGTGTCAGTGTTTGTATCTATCTGTGTATCTGTGTGTGTTAGTGTGTGTATCTATATGTCTGTGTGTGTCAGTGTGTGCATCTGTATGTTTGTGTATATGTCAGGGTGTGTATCTGTATGTCAGTGTATCTGTATGTCTGTGTATTTGTATAAATGTGTATGTGTCAGTGTTTGTATCTGTCTGTGTATCTGTGTGTGTTAGTGTGTGTATCTATATGTCTGTGCAGCTGTGTATGTGTCAATGTGTGTTTCTGCAAGTCTGTGTATGTCTCAGTGTGTATCTGTATATCTGTGTATGTGTCAATGTGTGTGTATATGCATGTGTAAGTGTCTGTATCTGTATGTCTGTGTATCTGTAGTATGTCTGTGTGTCAGTGCGTGTATGTATTTCTGAGCATCTGTATTTGTCAGTGTGTGTATCTGTATGTCTGTGTATTTGTGTATGCCAGTAAGTATTTGTATATCTGTATATCTCTGTATGTCTGTGTTTACAGGGTTGTTCGGCAAAAGTCAACCCAGTAATTAGCTCCACAAAGTTCAAGCGTAGGGTCGGTCTAGCCTCCAGAGTCTCAAAGTACCGAACGGCACGATGTTAATTTATTTATACACTAAAAGACAGGGTTTTGGCGATCCCAGCGGGATTCGTGAACAATAGCGTCCGAGAATAGTATCAGGCGGTCGACAACCAAGTCCCGCTGGGCGTTCGGCAGTTAAAGATGGCCACTGCCACGTGTTTGTGCATACGAAAGATGACCACCCAGCCGATCGTCAATTAAGCTGCAGTTAACCACAAAAAACGCAGCTTCTGGGCGGCTAATAAGGGGCATACTCCTCATGCAGGGTGGTCAATCGTTCGGTAATGTATTCGGTAGTTTGTTCGGTAATTCAGAGATGAACGGGGTTAACAAGCATAAAATCGCAGTTTCTGGGCAGTTAATAGGCAGCACACGCCATATGCCGGGTGGTCGGTCATTCGTGCGTACATAAGGTTTTCGTGGGTTTTAATATAGTCACATAAACAGCAACAATGTAGCAAAAGTAGCAGACAGCGGGTACTTTGTAACAAGGACAAACATTCAAATACACTCATGACACTCATACAGATACAAACAGTGACACACATACAGTTACACAGGGCACACACTGATATACAGATATGCGGACATTTAGACACAAATGCAGACAAACAGATACACATACAGACACACACATACACAAACACACACACACACACATACATACAGCGACACACACGTACAGACACTCATACATACAGACACACATACATACAAACAGACATGCACACACGTACATACAGAGACAAACACACATACAGAGACACACACAAACACACATACATACAAATGCAGATACAGACAAACACACATACATACATACATGCATACATACATTAAGATTCATACATTAAGACACACAAACACACACATGCAAAATGGATTAGTCACCCTCCTGTTTCCTACCTTTTAGGTGCAAGAGGGTGACTTCCATGGAGGTCAGTGGCTCAGGCTGATGGGAGTCAGAGTTGCCACTTGTGCGTAAGTTGGAAGGAGTGACCAGGGCTGTCACTTCCTCCCTGTTCAGTCTGACCTCATCACAAGGAGCCAGGTCACACTGCTAAAGTGCCACAGTGCTGACCAGGCCCCTTGGAAATTCATGCCATTGGGTGGCCCTGACAGCATGGGCCACCAGATGGGCTCCTGAAGGTGCGGCTCCGGCTCTTCTACCATGTGGGCCAGGGTTAAATAGAGTAGTTGGGTACCCCTAGGGGTATACAACTGGGTGTGTGTTGAGGGGCGACCTAGAAACAGGGGATAACCCTCACATACATGTGTTAGTAGAAAAACATACTTGAACTGGTCAAGTGAGAAAGGACGCCCCCTAGTGCATAACTATATACATATGTACAATGAAGTTATAAAACATAACCTTTAATATTTGCTGTGATAAAAAAACTCCGATAAGGAGTAAGAACAAGAAAACAAGAGTAAACTTAAAAATGGGGGGGACAAATGTCCAAATGGGGGTAGATAAACTAAAGGTTCCACCTAAAGGATATATAGAGCTGGATAGAGCTATAAATCCCCCCAACCAGTATAGTGCGTCTCATCTAGGCAATCCCAGCTGGAATTGCAAAAAATGAACTTCAATATCAAATTAGAGTAGCCATTCCTGTAACCGCTCCACATACAACCTGCTAATATAGAGAGTGCTTGCTAATGGCAAGAATAATATATAATACACACTTGTAGCAGGAGGTAACGATAGGAAGGCTTTCACAGAGCCAGTAGCTAGTAAATACACAGATACATTGTTGCAGATTGCATAGTATCCATAGAGGTGCTGTCACCAGGGGACGGACAAACAGAGTGAGGAAAAAACAGGTGAATATATACAGGGTCTAGTTGATAGCCAAAAAAGACCGGCTAGCAAAGTAGATAGCACAATCTGACCAACGATAGAGACCCCCGTAGTCACCTCTGCCCCTACTAACCCCCGATCCCCTAATGAACTGCACAGGATCCTATGATTGCTAAACTAGCTGCTGAAGTAACGAGATTCTAAACTGGTTGGTGTTTGGACAAAGCTTGTCCCCCCTTTCTGCTACCTAACACGTGTTTCGGCGCTACAAAACGCGCCTTCGTCTGAGGCTTAAACAGTGAGTCATGGCATCGCGGGCTCCTTAAGTAGCCCCTTCAGTTTGATTCATACTGGGAGTGTGTACATCGCGATCACGCCGGGATTGGTTGATCGCGGATGAGGCCCCGCCCCTACTGACAACTCCTCCTCCTGCTGGTGTACGTCTGGTGGATCGGCTGCAGTGTGTCAATTAACCATGTGTGTGCCTGTATCGCACAGACATGGAAAAAATGAAGCATTACACAATGTATCCACGCATAGAGACTCCAGTTACTTGATGGTTGTAGAATAACAAACTGTCCACGAGAAATGACATAAAAGTTTCGGTAGAGTCCCCCATTTAAAGGGGTTTTACTCAATCTGAGTCATGACATGGGCATGGATCTTTGCACATTACAGCTATAGATTATATCAATGGAAATAACACCATAGTATCGATGTTATATTGGTCCCATATTGGAGGAACTGTAGATATAAGTCATTGGATGGATATAATTTCTTGTAATGTGGCTCCATCTGGGTAATTGGGGTACAAAATAACCCACGATGCTTGGACTGATATTAAGTGAACAAAATAAAGTGTGTACAGACTAGGTAAATGATATATACATATGTACAAAAAATGAAGAATATATATGGTTTCCCTGTGTTATTTCTAATCGATGAAGGGGGTAAAGGTGAACCCTTCATTTAATCCATTAGGGGCCAATGATTTGAATCTAAAGATCCAATAACACTCTCTTTTTAGGAGAGTGTGATCCAAGTCCCCACCTCTGCGACCAATGGTCACTTTTTCAATCCCAGCGAACCTTTTCCCGAATGTGCTATTTTCCTATACTATCATGGCCAATTTTCTGAACCAACTAAAAGATCCAAACCAGTGGTGTGTGGACGCCGAAAAGGTGTTCACTGACAAGGAGAGTGTTTTCCTCTCTCATGACACTAGTATTGACTCAAAGTTTAGAGTCATATCAAATGCATGTAAACAGCAGATTAGACTGGGCTGGGAAATTTCATCCATCCAGAATTATCTTAATAAGTCGATGATCCCTAGGGGTCTCAGAATACAAGTAATGCCTAATATGCAGATGGAGGATACGGCCCTCCTTAAAGAATGGGAGGAGGCAGCTAATTTATGCTCACGAACCTTCATGGATATCATCTGTAGGTTTGAGAGCCAAAGGTTGGAACAAATCAATGCTAATGTCAAAGAAGCAGTTGAGGCTGTACAGAATAACAAAGACGACCCAAACTTTGACTCCCAAGAACTCAGGCTCCAGCAAAACTTGAATAAATATCAAGACACTATTAAAAATCGAAAACATAAAAAGTTTATTAGAGATAATTCAGACTACAAAAGTGGACGGGTGTATAGAAGGTTTAGTAAAAGAAGTACACGTACTGACTCAGACCAATACTCAACGTCAGAATATGAGACTTCTGACACAGATACTGAAGGGTCAAGTACAGGTCCAATACCTTCCAGTGCCATCCAAACCAAGGGTATACTAAAGAAAGGGGTGGCTTTTTTAGGCCAAACCCCCCGAGAGGGGGAAACACAACCTCAGTACAGACAAACAAGGTACAGGGGGAGGGCGCGCAAACGGTATTGAACAACAGCAATAAAGTCATCAATCTCTCCAATAAGGCACTTACTGAATCCCAGATTAAGGTCTTGGCTAAAGGGCTATCCTTTGTCCCTGTTCCTCCATTCAATAAGTTTGAATGGATTAAGGACATCCATCTATTTGGGAGGAGGTTGGCCCTGCATAAATTCTTTCTTTTAGAGAAGGAGAAGCGAGCCAGAGATTTGGGCTTCAATGTAAGGGAATACCAATGCCTTAGTGAACTGGTATCCCTATTGGAGGAGAACGATGACTCATCCCTCTTGCCATATACTGATCTACGACATAAAAGCAAGTTCACGCCGAACATAAAGGACTTTAAGAACATTGACATGTTCGTAGAATCAACCTGTAACCTGATAAATGAGCTCAAATTGGATTCCCTCCAACCCCGACCACATAGCAACCTCTCCAGAAAAGAATGGCAGGCTTTATGTGAATTACAGAGTGACGATGACATCATCATTAAGCCAGCAGACAAGGGGGGCAATATTGTGGTTATGAATAAGGCACAATATATACAATTAACCCTCAATATACTGAAAGACAGCACCACGTATAAACTATTGAGTACAGACCCCTCAGTCAAATTTTTGTTGACCTTAAAGAACCTTTTGGATGAAGCATTTGACAACAAGGTCCTGGGCAAAGATGAATATACATTCATCTATACAAAAAGCCCGACTGTGTCCACATTCTACTGCTTACCAAAGGTACATAAACAATATAAGATCTTAACAGCCAGACCCATTGTGTCCGGCTCGAATAATTTAACCTGTAAAGCGAGTATCTATCTAGATAAGATCCTTCGCCCATTTGTAGAAAAATTACCCTCCTACTTAAGGGACACGAAGGACACCTTGAAGTGTCTAGCCTCCACCAATCTACCTAAAGAGGCCATCCTGTGTAGCCTCGATGTGGAGGCATTATACTCGTCAATTCCACACTCTCTTGGGCTGAGACACATCAAAGATTACCTGGAAACACGAGGACCTGCCCACCAATGTCACACCTCATTTGTACTGGACTTGCTACAATTCGTCCTAACCCACAATTTCTTTTTGTTTGATGGCCAGTATTACCACCAGGTGCAGGGCACAGCTATGGGTACATCTTGTGCCCCATCATACGCTAACCTGCACCTGGGATGGTGGGAGGAACATGTGGTATTCACCAACAGTAACAGCAAGTACACCAACCACATATTCTTGTGGAAGAGGTTTATAGATGACATTTTGGTGGTATGGACTGGCACAAAGGAGGATTTTACGTCCTTTGTGGAGAGCCTAAATTCCAATGATCTTAATTTAAAATTTACGATGGAAGTAGGCGGTTCGTCCATCAACTTCCTTGACTGTACCTTTAGCACCTCCCACCAACAAACCTTTGAGTCAACTCTGTTCAGAAAACCCACCTCAACTAACACTATGCTGAGGTGGGAGAGTCACCACCCGACTCCTTTAAAAAGAGGCATCCCCATTGGCCAGTACCTCCGCCTGAGGAGGAACTGCTCTAGTGAAGATGACTTTATTCTTCAAGCCAAGTCATTGAGAATGAGGTTTAAAGAAAGAGGATACCCTAATCGCTGTTTAAAACAAGCATACCAAAGAGCGCTGTACAGCGACAGAACAGAACTACTCAGGGATAAACCTATTCCCAACGAACAAGCCCCCACTAGATGCATAGTGAACTATGACTCAGGATGGGACCAAGCAAAAAGGATAATGAGTAGGTTTTGGCCACTCCTTTCTCAGGACCCCCACCTTAAAGGGACTGTAACCCCATATGTATCCCTCACAGCCCGTAGAGGTAAAAATCTAAAAGAATCACTAGTACCAAGTCACTTCTCCACCACAAAACCTGGCCGGAATTGGTTATCTGTACAAGGCACGTACAAATGTGGCAGATGCGTAGCATGTAGGTACATACTAAAGGATTCTAAGCATCTCACGGACTCTGGTGACAGGGTGGTCTGTGATGTCAAACAGTTTTTCAACTGCAGCACCAAAGGGGTGGTCTACCTTCTAGTGTGTACATGTGGCCTCAGATACGTGGGCAAAACGATTCGGCCCTTTAAAAGACGTATCATGGAGCATGTACACTCAACTAGAAACCAAAGGGACACCCCTATAGCAAGACATATAAGAGACCGACACGGTGGAGATCCAGGAGGGGTCAGGTTCGCTGGGATTGAAAAAGTGACCATTGGTCGCAGAGGTGGGGACTTGGATCACACTCTCCTAAAAAGAGAGTGTTATTGGATCTTTAGATTCAAATCATTGGCCCCTAATGGATTAAATGAAGGGTTCACCTTTACCCCCTTCATCGATTAGAAATAACACAGGGAAACCATATATATTCTTCATTTTTTGTACATATGTATATATCATTTACCTAGTCTGTACACACTTTATTTTGTTCACTTAATATCAGTCCAAGCATCGTGGGTTATTTTGTACCCCAATTACCCAGATGGAGCCACATTACAAGAAATTATATCCATCCAATGACTTATATCTACAGTTCCTCCAATATGGGACCAATATAACATCGATACTATGGTGTTATTTCCATTGATATAATCTATAGCTGTAATGTGCAAAGATCCATGCCCATGTCATGACTCAGATTGAGTAAAACCCCTTTAAATGGGGGACTCTACCGAAACTTTTATGTCATTTCTCGTGGACAGTTTGTTATTCTACAACCATCAAGTAACTGGAGTCTCTATGCGTGGATACATTGTGTAATGCTTCATTTTTTCCATGTCTGTGCGATACAGGCACACACATGGTTAATTGACACACTGCAGCCGATCCACCAGACGTACACCAGCAGGAGGAGGAGTTGTCAGTAGGGGCGGGGCCTCATCCGCGATCAACCAATCCCGGCGTGATCGCGATGTACACACTCCCAGTATGAATCAAACTGAAGGGGCTACTTAAGGAGCCCGCGATGCCATGACTCACTGTTTAAGCCTCAGACGAAGGCGCGTTTTGTAGCGCCGAAACACGTGTTAGGTAGCAGAAAGGGGGGACAAGCTTTGTCCAAACACCAACCAGTTTAGAATCTCGTTACTTCAGCAGCTAGTTTAGCAATCATAGGATCCTGTGCAGTTCATTAGGGGATCGGGGGTTAGTAGGGGCAGAGGTGACTACGGGGGTCTCTATCGTTGGTCAGATTGTGCTATCTACTTTGCTAGCCGGTCTTTTTTGGCTATCAACTAGACCCTGTATATATTCACCTGTTTTTTCCTCACTCTGTTTGTCCGTCCCCTGGTGACAGCACCTCTATGGATACTATGCAATCTGCAACAATGTATCTGTGTATTTACTAGCTACTGGCTCTGTGAAAGCCTTCCTATCGTTACCTCCTGCTACAAGTGTGTATTATATATTATTCTTGCCATTAGCAAGCACTCTCTATATTAGCAGGTTGTATGTGGAGCGGTTACAGGAATGGCTACTCTAATTTGATATTGAAGTTCATTTTTTGCAATTCCAGCTGGGATTGCCTAGATGAGACGCACTATACTGGTTGGGGGGATTTATAGCTCTATCCAGCTCTATATATCCTTTAGGTGGAACCTTTAGTTTATCTACCCCCATTTGGACATTTGTCCCCCCCATTTTTAAGTTTACTCTTGTTTTCTTGTTCTTACTCCTTATCGGAGTTTTTTTATCACAGCAAATATTAAAGGTTATGTTTTATAACTTCATTGTACATATGTATATAGTTATGCACTGTGGGCCAGGGTTGCCACACATGGCAGTGACTGCGGTAGTTCCGCCACTGTCTGTATGTGTATCTGTGTATCTATCTGAGTGTCTGTGCCTATATCTGCCTGTCTAAGTGTATGTGTATCTGTCTTTGATCTGCATGTGTGTCTGTATGTGTATCTGTGTGGTCTTTGTGTCTGTATGTGTTATCTGTGTATCTGTATTTGTGTCTGTGTATGTGTGTGTGTATCTGTGTGTCTGTGTATCTGTTTAGTTTTATGTGTATCTATATGGGTATATCTATATGTCTTGTGTATCTGTATGTGCCTGTCTGTGTTTCTGTGTATCTACCGGTCTGTGTATCTATATATGTAACTGTATATGTATATCTGTGTGTCTGTATGGGTATCTATCTATCTATCTATCTATCTATGTATGTATGTGTATTTACATGGATGTCAGTGTATATCTGTGCATACATTTCAACATTCAAACTCCAACACTACACACAAATACATTCTTGCATTCAAATGTCAATACTACATTCAAACACCCCCCTACATTCAAAGGCAAAAATTATACAGAAGTACACCCTGACAAACATGCTTACATTTAAGCAACAAACACTGCTCATTACTAAATACAACCTTGCAAGGATGGGCAAATGGTAGAACCCCAGTTGGCAAAGCATTGTGGAAGCTGTACAACAGATGGGGTCTATTTTTTTTGTCACCCCTGTGATGGTGGGGGGTAAAAAAAAACTTGCACGAGGGCCCTCTCTACTTTAGTTTTGCCACTGGGATGCAGTGTGTGTGTTTGTGTGTAGGTGATATAGTGAGGGAAATATGACTGTATTGTGTATGGGGGGGTTAAGGGTTTAATATACCATGATTTTTTTTTCTCATATTTACATTTTAAATTATTAAATGTATATTCCACCCTCCATTTTTTTAGTTTAGGCCAGGGAAGGGAAACATGCCATTCTGGTCTTCACCTTCATTAGGTTGCACTTGCATATTTCTGTTGCGAATGCCAGCACCCTGAAAGTATAGTTTATTGTAGCAGGTTTCCATGACAACATTCTGATACTATCAGTGGTAGTCCCAGGAAAGGAAAGGAATCTATAAGATCTGCACCCACCTTAACTGGGCCAGTTAAGGAGATCAAAATCTCTCTCACAAGCTGTGGCAAACACGCCATGAAGGGAAATAGCATCCGTTACATGGATGGCACTAGATCATAAACACTTCAGATGGCTTCTTAGAGAGTTTCTTTAAAACACCTTTTTTTTCTGCAAGATCTCGTGAGACAAGAGGATCTCCCATATAACTATTCACACACTTGCCACATTATGTGAGAAGATACTATTATACTTTGGCATTTATTCACTAAACAGCAAATACATTACAACATTTTGGCTTTTATATATGGCTGAAGTATGTTCCTCACCTGAGGTTACTTCAAGTATTTTTTACCTTAGAATGTTGTTATGTTAGTTTAAATTTAGTTACTTGACAATCACTGCTAGTCATGATTTAGTAAATAGACCACTTTGGTAAATGGCATGTCATTACTCAATTATCCTTAATAGTGTGTAATTACCTTACCTGCTGTGCTATCTTTTTTAAATTTAGGTAATTATCAGCATGAAACTCATGTCTTTGCTATTCAATAGATCACCCCTGGAGGAAGAATCTAATTCATGAAGAGCTAAGGGAGATTTACCTAAACCAGTCCTTCAGAGGTCCTTAGATATTCAGTTTTACCAGAGTAATCTCACACGCAATTAAGCAATTAATTTACACTGGGCTTTGCTTAACAATGTGTGAAGATTGCCATAGAAACGTAATGTAGCATATTTTCTAGGACCTACAAGATCTCTACAACCATAATACAAGTAAGATTTACCTAAACCAGTCCTTCAGAGGTCCTTAGATATTCAGTTTTACCTGAGTAATCTTACACGCAATTAAGCAATTAATTTACACGGTGCTTTGCTTAACAATGTGTGAAGATTGCCATAGAAATGTAATGTGGCAGATTTTCTAGGACCTACAAGATCTCTACAACCATAATACAAGTATATATATATATATATATATACTTGTATTATGGTATATGGTATATATATATATGGTATGTATATATATATATATATATATATATATATATATATATATATATATATATATATATACACTTGTATTATGGTTGTAGAGATCTTGTAGGTCCTAGAAAATGTGCTACATTACGTTTCTATGGCAATCTTCACACATTGTTAAGCAAAGCACAGTGTAAATTAATTGCTTAATTGCGTGTGAGATTACTCTGGTAAAACTGAATATCTAAGGACCTCTGAAGGACTGGTTTAGGTAAATCTCCCTTAGCTCTTCATGAATTAGATTCTTCCTCCAGGGGTGATCTATTGAATAGCAAAAACATGAGTTTCATGCTGATAATTACCTAAATTTAAAAAAGATAGCACAGCAGGTAAGGTAATTACAGACTATTAAGGATAATTGAGTAATGACATGCCATTTACCAAAGTGGTCTATTTTCTAAATCATGACTAGCAGTGATTGTCAAGTAACTAAATTTAAACTAAAATAACAACATTCTAAGGTAAAAAATACTTAGATTCTCTTAAAGGGATACTATAGTGCCATAAAAACAAAGCCTGAATCGGCCCTAGGTCAGGCTCCACCCATGCTCCTCAACCACCGACATCAGCCGGCAGGTGAGACCTAATGAGCTTGCATTAAAATCCCCTATAGGAAAGCATTGTTTCAATGCTTTTCTATGTGGATTTGATTGATGCTGGATGTCCGCATGTACAACATGAGGACATCCAGCATCATTTTTAGGTGACATTTGGTCGCCTAACCACACGGAAGTCCCTCTAGTGGCTATCTGGTAGACAGCCACTTGAGGTGGTGTTAACCCTGACAGGTTATTATTACAGTTTCTCAGAAACTGCTATAATTATTACTGTACGGTTAAAGGCATGGGACATTGTACAATGAGATGAAGTGGTCTGGGTGCCTATAGTGGCCCTTTAATATTTCTTTTTTGTGTGTTTGTTTGCTTTTACAGATTTTGGTACCTATATTGTTAGCTTCAGATGTTTTTATAACAATGGGCTAATATTTTCAATCTTGAATGCATATATAATCCCACACAGAGATAAAGGAAACTGCAAACTTAAAAAACGCGTATTATGTGTGCAGATATATGTAAATGCAACATATGTAAAAACTAAAAAAATAGAGTGACTCAGTAACAAATACAATATTGACACTCCAACCCGAAAGGAAAAAAGGAGATTTATAGATGGTAATGGCATGGATTGTTTGTATATATTTTTTGTATGTTTTGTTTACTGCCATTTGACGGTGAATTTTACTTATTTGGATACTCCTGAGGAAGTCCTGTGGATGAAATGCGTTGGGTGTGGTTATTAGTAAATCCATGTGGTGGCTACCTTATGTTACATGCTGTGAATTGTTTTTACAAGTTAAGTGCAATAAATTGTGTGTTTTTTTTAAAGAGATCCAGAAAGTACTGCACCACCTAGTTTATTCTATATTTTCAGTTGATTGGAGTGCCAAGAATCATATCTTATTCAAGACCACATTACAGCTGGATTAATGTAATTTTCGATAACCCATATAGATTTGTGGTTTGTGGGAGGAATTTACTTAGCACATTACGGGATGTTTACATAGATAGTGCTATGCTATGTCATTCTTTTGTTCTCTTTATAGGTTTACTGTATCTCCAACTATGTGTTTTTATAAATGACTAATGTTAGCAGTAGAAGAAAGGCACATTTCCAATTTAAGGAATTTTTTACTCTTTAATCAAAAAGGAACACTCTGACAGTGGTAGAACAATATGTTGGAAGAAAATGGCGTGTTTTGCACCTCCTTTTCATACATTACAGGTGACAAATCTGTGAATCCAAAAAATAATCATTTTAGAATAGGAACCTAAAATGAAGTAAGAGACACATTAAGGAATATTTTGCTGCAAATAAGAGAATAAATAGGTAAAAGCGGGCAATGTGCAAAACAAACATCATAAAATGTGAAGCACAACACTTTTAATACATAATACCATTTATATCTTCGGGGCTTACCTGCCAGACCTAGAGGAACACAACCAATTATCTCATGGATATTTTATGTAAACTATTTAGGAAGAGTAGACCTTAGGCTATCTTCCATGTTGTGTTTTCAGAGTAAATTGTCATGTGGTGTGTCTTTCAGAAACCTGCATCACTGCTGGTGCCTAAATATCATGAAGCCATATCTGGTTGTCTAGGCTTTCGGGATTCTGGTATGAGAACAGACTTACAAAATACAACTCCAATGAAACTGCTGCATGACTGTGAGTAAAATAAACAGATTGGACCAGTTTACGTTACTGTCGTCATGCTTGGAAGCGGGGCTATACAAATGCTCAATTTTGCAGCGGCCAGCATCTGTCTGAAGGACATATGAGCCAAGAGCTGCGTGAAGAGCAGACCGGATGTGAATCCACCATGAGGTAAGTCTCTAAGCAAGACTTAGTAATAGTGTGACTGCACAGATTGGGCTCAGCCATGTGATAGTGCCTCACCAGCGCTGTGACATTTTTAAATTGCAGGGTTAAAATGAGGGAGTCATGGAATCAAGACCACTACATCTCAATGAAGTGGTCTGGGTGCCCAAAGTGTCTCCTTACCAGGCCTCTAGTGACTGTCTTCCTGACTGCCACTAGAGGCACTCCCCCGTCTACTAAATTGGCTATTCAATCAGATGGCCTCACATTTTGCCACATATGCGTACAAGCCTATAGGAGCATTGGTTTAGCTCCCATAGTTTAGAGGTCATCTACACTGATGATGTCAGACGAAAGACACGGAGCACAATATGACAGACTGTCATGGCAAAGGCTGAACGATAAATAAATCTCATGTTTCAAACACTCACACAGAAGTAGTTTTACAACATCTGGGGATCTACCTTTTGGGCACCCCTGATGTATACACTCACAATTCATATCATATATTCACTCCTATATTAGATAAAACGTATGCTTTCCTGTGTTCAACTCCAAAGGAGCATCTAAAGTGGAGAGGTGGGATCCTCAATCCAAAAAAATGATGATCTGGATTCAAAATATAAACAGAAAAAAAGTAGACAAGGGGGAATTGAGTGCACACCTGGAACATGCATTTTTCAGTAGTGGTACACAGTCACAATGAAAATGGAAAATAAATAACAGAATACAAAATATGTGTCAAATACATCAAAGATAAGGATGATTATTTGAAATATTATGCAACTTAAACAAGTTTTGGTTTGTGGGTGAATAAGAAATGTACACATGAAAAGTCAAATAATGTGTGTTTATATAATAACAGTAGAATATTCGGCATATAAGAAAGCAATTGCATGTGTTTTTTGCAGAAGTTCTGTTTTAGTGGATTATAGTGAATTAGAATGCAGTCGATGCAAAGTAATCATTTTAACGATGATAAAATAAAAGGCAATATGTAATTAAAATATGTAAAAGGAAGCACCTATCCGCAAATTTAAATGGATACAAATAATTGATATTAGGTTTTCAGTTTGAAAAAGAAGATGCAAATACTGAGGGTTCAAAATATACTTTGACAGCTATGTCCAGTATTAAAAACAAATAAATAATATTCATGCAAAATGAATGCTGACCAAGGAAGTCCTCAGATAGAAATATGCAAAGATGTTTTTAAAACACTGAAATAGATATTTGTATCTGTGGTTTACTTGATTTTCTTATTATTGCAAGCACTGTGCACATACCCAAATTGGTGTTTAATTTAGAAATATTATCAGTCATCCTCATCTATAACATCCACACAGCATTTAGCCAGTTGACTAATATTATATAAACATCATTTTAATTTAGAGATTTCTGATGAAAGAGGATTTAAGATGAAAGGAGGAATGCTTAGATATATTTGTGTGTAGTTTTTTAATTTAATGGCATGAAACATAGAATGTGACGGCAGATAATAACCATTTGGCCCATTTAGTCTGCCCAATTTTCTAAATACTTGCCTTATCTTATAGTTAGGATAGTATTATGCATATCCCACGCATGCTTAAACTCCTGTACTGTGTTAACCTCTACCACTTTAGCTGGAAGGCTATTCCATGCATCCACTACCCTCTCAGTAAAGTAAGACTCGCGGATATTATTTTTAAACCTTTGCCCCTCTAATTTAAGACTAGTGATGTCCCGAACGGTTTGCAGGCGAATAGTTCCTGGCGAACATAGCTTGTTCGCTTTCGCCACGGAAGGCGAACATATGCGATGTTCGGTCCGCCCCCTATTCATCATCATTGAGTAAACTTTGACCCTGTACCTCACAGTCAGCAGACACATTCCAGCCAATCAGCAGCAGACCCTCCCTCCCAGACCCTCCCACCTAGACAGCATACAATTTAAATTAATTCTGAAGCTGCATTCTTTTTTTTTTTATTTCTTTTTTTGTGTTTGTGTTTATTATACATTATCCCCCATAGCCAGTAACCTGTGTTTATTATACATTATCCCCCATAGCCAGTAACCTGTGTTTATTATACATTATACCTCCTATAGCCAGTAACCTGTGTTTATTATACATTATCCCTCCCATAGCCAGTAACCTGTGTTTATTATACATTATCCCTCCCATAGCCAGTAACCTGTGTTTATTGTACATTATCCCCCCATAGCCAGTAACCTGTGTTTATTATACATTATCCCCCCATAGCCAGTAACCTGTGTTTATTATCCATTATCCCTCCCATAGCCAGTAACCTGTGTTTATTATACATTATCCCTCCCATAGCCAGTAACCTGTGTTTATTATACATTATCCCACCATAGCCAGTAACCTGTGTTTATTATACATTATCCCTCGCATAGCCAGTAACCTGTGTTTATTATACATTATCCCCCCATAGCCAGTAACCTGTGTTTATTATACATTATCCCCCCATAGCCAGTAACCTGTGTTTATTATACATTATCCTCCCATAGCCAGTAACCTGTGTTTATTATACATTATCCTCCCATAGCCAGTAACCTGTGTTTATTATACATTATCTCCCCCATAGCCAGTAACCTGTGTTTATTATACATTATCCCCCACAACCAGTATAGCCAGTAACCTGTGTTTATTATACATTATCCTCCCATAGCCAGTAACCTGTGCTTATTATACATTATCCTCGCATAGCCAGTAACCTGTGTTTATTGTACATTATCCCTCCCATAGCCAGTAACCTGTGTTTATTATACATTATCCCCCCCATAGCCAGTAACCTGTGTTTATTATACATTACCCCCATAGTCATTTATCGTTGGACCTAGGCAGCATGATGTCTTAGGCCGGCATAGAGAGTGAGTGAGTGAGTGAGTGAATAATATAATATATATGTTCAGAAACATATTAGTAATATATGTAAATCGGGTTCATGCAAAGAGGGTGAAAAGGTATTAAAGAAAAACACACTTATTGCATCAAATTTACAAAGCCAAACTTTTGAAAGCTTTCCTCATTTCTTTCTCGGGATGAGGAATATATCGGTTGTAGACTGAGGATTTCCATCTGCCCAATCTTTTAATAATATGCACTGGAGTGTCAGTGTTGAAGGAGACCGAAGCTGCCCTAATTCTAAATGAAAGACCCGAGACATGGATACAACCCAATCTTAGGAGTAGTGTTCTGATGTAGAAGATGAATTTAGCCGTAGTCAGAGGGATTCAGTGAGAGAAGTGGTGAAATGTGTGTGGCATGACTGAGTGTGGGTAAGTAAGAGTCAAGTATTTTAACTGGGCACTAGTTCTAGGTGGGATAAAGTGGTATAGCGGATGGATGAATAGTTTGGTTCGTTTTAGAGGTTTGTAGAGAAAGTATATAGTGATCATGATTTTTAGCGATATCCAATATTTTTAAGGTGGTCTCAAACAAACATAAAATGCTATATAAAATTTGTGGGAATATCGAATAGTCGTTTACAGTAAATCAGAGAGGGCTCAGAATATCGAACCATCGATTGGTAACCTGGATGAAGTAGGGGGTCTGTTTTATTAAATACACGGTAATATGCTTTTAATGGGATAGGACGTTAGGAAAGGTGTGTGATTGGGATAAGTGGTTGTGGCTGTATTTATCTTATCCTGGGACCGAACTGGCTCCTAAGCTTGAGCCGCGCGTGGCTGGATCACTCCTGCCTCCACACGAGCCGCATGCGGCTTGATCTCCTCTTCTGACTTAGCCGCATGCACTGACCGCAGTGATCGGTCACGTGGCCCGCCTGGCACTAGGAGCAAGGCTCGAGTCACGAGCTTGCTCTTAAAGTGGCAGTGGGAGCCAAAAGTTGATTCAGGCTCCCATTGGCCCACGTCATTCCAGCACCCCCACACACGAACATTTTGGGGGCGTAGGCATGACGTGGGCCAATCATTAGTGTAACAGTAGTGTACATTTAAAAAAAAAAATAGAAATTTGACTGTGAAATAATAGCAGTCAGTTTCCTTCACACGTGTGCGTTTCAGGGCCTGCCAGGGCACAGTGTCAAACCAGTGCAACTCATATCTGGTGTAACAGTAGTGTACATTTAAAAAAAAAAAATACAGGGGGCTTGTTGTCACCTTTCCGGGACCCTTGGTGTTGTACATGGCTGGGTGGAGGAAGAGAACTTCAATGACAACAGTGAGGACAAGGAAAGGGACATGGCTAGCTTGGTATCCAATATTGTGCAAATGGGGAGTTTGCGGTTGTGCAAATGGACTGTTTGCAGTTGTTTGCGTTGCGTTAAACGGGGAGTTTGGTCTGTCACTGTGAAGCGGGCGTAACCCTTACACTACCTGATCGATACAACATCATACCTGATGTTTTAAAGCACGTTATTCCAAACAATTTAGGAATGTTAGGTGATTTCTGCCCTTTATGGATTAAAACCAGCCTCTGCATCAACTATGTAATTTTCTATGGGAGTTTTGCCATGGATCCCCCTCCGGCATGCCACAGTCCAGATGTTTGTCCCCTTGAAACAACTTTTCCATCACTATTGTGGCCAGAAAGAGTCCCTGTGGGTTTTAAAATTCGCCTGCCTATTGAAGTCTATGGCGGTTCGCCCCTTCGCGAACATTTGCGGCCGTTCGCGAACGGAAATTTTTATGTTGGCGACATCACTATTTAAGACTATGTCCTCTTGTTGTGGTAGTTTTTCTTCTTTTAAATATAGTCTCCTCCTTTACTGTGTTGATTCCCTTTATGTATTTAAATGTTTCTATCATATTCCCCTGTCTTGTCTTTCCTCCAAGCTATACATGTTACGTTCCTTTAACCTTTCCTTGTAAGTTTTATCCTGCAATCCATGAACCAGTTTAGTAGCCCTTCTCTGAACTCTCTCTAAAGTATCAATATTCTTCTGAAGATACGGTCTCCAGTACTGCGTACAATACTCCAAGTGTTCTGTACAATGGCATGAGCACCCTCTTTCTACTGCTAATACCTCTCCCTATACAACCAAGCATTCTGCTAGCATTTCCTGCTGCTCTATTACATTGTCTGCCTACCTTTAAGTCATCTGAAATAATCACCCCTAAATCCCTTTCCTCAGTTCTTGAGGTTAAGACTCTATCAAATATTCTGTACTCTGCCTTTGGGTTTTTACATCCAAGATACATAATCTTGCACTTATCCACATTAAATGTCAGCTGCCACAACTCATTTTTCTAGTTTACCTAAATCATTTGCCATTTGGCTTATCCCTCCTGGAACATCAACCCTGTTACATATCTTAGTATCATCAGAAAAAAGACATACCTTACCATCAAGACCTTCTGCAATATCACTAATAAAAATATTAAAGAGAATGGGTCCAAGTACAGATCCCTGAGGTACCCCAATGGTGACAAGACCATGCTTCGAATATACTCTATTGACTACAACCCTCTGTTGCTTGTCACTTAGCCACTGCCTTAACCATTCAACAATATTGGAATCCAAACTTAAAAATTGCAGTTCATTTATTTCTATGTGCAACAGTGTCAAAAGCCTTACTGAAATCTAGGTAAGCAATGCCTACTGCACCCCCCTGATCTATTATTTTAGTTATCCAATCAAAAACAAATTAATAATATTAGTTTGGCATGATCTCCCTGAAGTAAACCCATGTTGTCTCTGATCTTGAAATCCATGTGATTTTAGATTTTCAACAATCCTATCCTTTAACATGGTTTCCATTAATTTCCCCACTACTGAAGTAAGGCTTACTGGCTTATAGGTGACCGACTCCTCCCTATTACCTTTCTTGTGAATGGGCACAACATTTGCTAACTTCAAATCTTCTGGGACTACTCCTGTTAACACTGATTGGTTAAATAAATCTGTTAATGGTTTTGCTAGTACACCACTAAGCTCTTTTAATAACTTTGGGTGTATTCCATCAGACCCCATTGACTTACTTGTCTTTACTTTTGACAGTTGAAATAGAACCTCTTCCTTTGTAAACTCACGTGGAACAGATGACTCATTTGCCCTCTTTCCTAATTGAGGCCCCTTTCCTTCATTTTCATCTGTAAATACTGAACACAAATATTAATTGAGGCAGTCAGCTAGACCTTTATCCTCTTCTACATACCTTCCTTCTTTTGTTTTTAATCTAACTAATCCTTGTTTTACTTTCCTTTTCTCATTTATGTATCTAAATGTTTTTTCCCCTTTTTTACTGACTGTGCTATTTTCTCTTCTGTGTGTGATTTGGAAGCTCTTATAACTAGCTTTGCCTTTTTCTGCCTAATCTTATAGATCTGTCTGTCTTACTCACTCTGGTTTTTTTTTATAATTACTAAATGCTAACTTTTAGTTATTTACTATTTTGGCCACATCTGCGGAGTACCACAGTGGTTTCTTGAATTTTCTGCTTTTACTGACAAGCCTAATGCAATTTTCTGTTGCCTTCAGCAGTGGACTCCTTTTAAACTGCTCCAGTCTGATAATGACTCCTTTACACATATTCTAATTTTAGTAAAGTCTGTTTTTCTAAAGTCTAAAACTTTAGTTTTTTTGTGGTGTGGCTCAGTTACTGTTCTTATATTAAACCACACTGACTGATGATCAGTGGATCCTAAACTACCACCTACAGTAATATCTGATACCAAATCTCCATTTGTTAACATTAAATCTATTATAGCCTCTTTACGAGTTGGCTCCTCAATGACTTGTTTTAGAGACAATACCAGTAGAGATTTTAGAATATGTGTGCTCCTGGCACAAGCAGATATTTTGGTTATCCAGTTCACATCAGGAATATTAAAGTCACCCATGATGAGAACTTCCCCCTCCATTGTCATTTTAGCTATTTCCTCAACTAGATTATTTAACTCTTCTATTTGTCCTGGTGGTCTATAAATCACACCTACACAAGTTGATGTGTGATTACCAAATTCTAACGTAACCCAAACTGACTCTATGTTCATCTCACTATCTTTTATTAGGCTAAATTTTAGGCTATCCTTTACATACAAGGCCAAACCTTCCCCTTTTTTTGCCTTCCCTGTCTTTTCTATGTAAAGAGTACCCTGGTATTGATATGTCCCAGTCATTTTTCTCACTATACCATGTCTCAGTAACAGCAACTAAATCTACATTACCAGTTGCCATTATTGCCACAAGTTCATGGATCCTATTCCCTAAACTGCCAGCATTTGAAGACATGACATGGCTTATAATTTTGAACACACTTGCTACAGGCACCTTCTGTCCTTGTTTTGGGCGGCAATTGTTTTGATGTTTTATCACCATTTTAAATACATCCTAGCAAAACCTCCGAACTGCTCACTGAGAACATTTGTTCCCTTTTGAGAAAGATGCAAACCATCTTTTTTGTACAGTTTTCCATTCCAAACAGAGCAACCATGAGAAATGAAGCCAATTCCTTGCTCCCAACATCATTCACCAAGCCACAAGTTAAAGTCCTTAATACGCATCTGCCTGTCGTTCTGAGTCTTATGCACAGGCAGAACTTCAGAGACTGACAGTGTGGAAGCAACCTGCTGTATATTTTTTGGCAAAAACACAAAAAACTTCCTTTACCTCTGAAACCTCATTGCAAGCCAAGTCATTTGTCCCTAGATAGACTAGTACATCCAATTCCTCTTCCTGCTTTGCTATATTGCTAATATTACAAATATGTCTCCTGTCTCTGTGATCAGTAGCTCCAGGAAGGCATATCACAAGAGCACTATTGTCCAGCTCCACACCTATTATGATAGAATCCCCCAACAACAACTGCTTTCTATCAGGCCTTACCATATTCTCCAAGCCTGTATCCATAATACCACTGCGCTTGGTGTCTGAGAATGTCTCCACAACACCACTACACTCAGTGCCTGATCCTGTTTCCACAACACCACTACACTCAGTGCCTGAGCCTGTCTCCACAACACTACTACACTCAGTGCCTGAGCCTGTCTCCACAACACTACTACACTCAGTGCTTGAGCCTGTCTCCACAAAACCACTCCACTCAGTGCCTGAGCCTGTCTCCACAAAACCACTACACTCGGTGCCTGAGCCTGTCTCCACAACACTACTACACTCGGTGCCTGAGCCTGTCTCCACAACACTACTACACTCAGTGCCTGAGCCTGTCTCCACAAAACCACTACACTCAGTGCCTGAGCCTGTCTCCACAACACTACTACACTCAGTGCCTGAGCCTGTCTCCACAAAACCACTACACTCGGTGCCTGAGCCTGTCTCCACAACACTACTACACTCAGTGCCTGAGCCTGTCTCCACAACACTACTACACTCAGTGCCTGAGCCTGTCTCCACAAAACCACTACACTCAGTGCCTGAGCCTATCTCCACAAAACCACTACACTCAGTGCCTGAGCCTGTCTCCATAATACCACTACACTCTGTGCCTGAGCTTGTCTCCTTAACACTATTATACTCTGAAAGTGCTGAAAATGAATTATGTAGAGCAACAGACTGTGCAATATGCCTTTTATCCACAACTCTAAGTCTACCAGATCCTACAGTAATCCATCTGCCATTCCTAGGACGTCTCTGCGGCAGGGCTTTGCAACAGTGCCAGCTTGAGTTTGTTTAATAGATAATTTACAAATCTCAGACTTCAAAAATACAATCTTCTGCCGCAATATAGAGAACTGTCTACAGATTAGACAGAATCCAAGTCTCCCAAAATTGGAACGTGAAACAAATGCATAACAACTATTACAACAACTAAGAATGACGGAAACCCAGAATAAATGGATGGAGAAATCTCCAAATCACACATGGGCTTACTATTCAAGAGCCATACATGTCAGAACTGTCTCACTACGATCCTGCATAGGAAAGCCCCTTCCCAGGTGCCTACCTATAATATCCTATATGGAAAAGCCAAATGGAAAGAAAATGTGTTCCAACCACCAACCCATAAATCCCAGACGTGATGTCTGGCGCTGCCAACTGTCAGAGCATCCGCGCATGTGCGCTGCATGTACAAGCTGAATCCCAAGCTGAGGCATCTATGGGGTGCATCCGCAAGTCCGAGCACAAAGTCCGGACCACATGCATGCTTAACAGGATCCTAACAAACAAGGGAACCTGTGTTCCTGCATTATGGTGCCTAACAAAATAGCAATGCAGAAAACACAATAAGGGAAATGATATCAAAGGAAAAAAAGGAAAGCAACAAGAGATGAAGGCACATGAAGAAATAATGCATAAGAATTAACACAAACTGACAGGCAAATATAACAAATATATAAAAACAGGACAAAGCATGAAAGGTAAATACATAGAACAAGAAAACACTGCAAAATGAAAAATAACAAGACACACGAAATGTACAATTGTATTAGAAGTATGAGGTGAATAATTAGATCCACCAAAGATAACATCATATCGCAAGAATTATTAAACCCTTATAACAGACAATAAACAAATGATAATGTAATATGCATACAAGGAGTCAATGTTAGGATTGATGTTCCACAAGAAATTCTTAATTTCCAACTTAATAGAATCCTCTCCAGGATCTTATTTACACACTTTGATTGTTAAATACCTGGTCAGGGAACAGGTTTTTTCCCTTTAATCATCCTGTTTATTTCTTTCTGCATGCTACACCAGAACTGACCCATATTGGTAGAGCTTTGACTATAATATTTTGTATGCATATTGTCAACAAAGAGGTCCCTGATTGTCAAATCAAGAAATGAGTAAGGTGCTCCTGTCCAGTTGTCTGAACTTCTCCAGTGAGTCCTATAGTACAACACAACAGTAACCACGTATAGCAAAGTCATCTTTCATGCTACATGCCCATGGTTTAAAATTCTCCTCTTGGGAAACAATACACCAAATCCCGAGTGATTCGCTGAAGGGGAGGCTATGGATCTTGCTGGTTGGATGAAAAGAGTCTGCATGGAAAAATGCAGTCAAGAAACCCAGCCAAACACAATAGACCTACCTAGAGGATGGACCAGGTCTTTGTGTATCTTGGGTAACAGATAAAGGAAAAGGACCCAGGGTACCCTTACATTCAAGAACTCAAAAATCTTTATCAATTAAGCCCTGAACCAAGCTTGTGTCAGCTTGTAACATAAGGCTTGTGTCATGATAATATAGCACACATCTTAGCACAAATTCTCTCTTTAGGGTCACAATTGAATTTTTCATAGTGAATCTGATTACTCAGCTGGAAATATGCATCATCCACATATTTGGTGGTGTCAAGTACCACTATGGCTCTACTGCACTGCCCAGATGGTGATAGAATCAACATCCCTCAAAGGTTTTAAAGTGGCACATTCTGCTCCAGTCAATTTAAAGGGTCCCATTTGGGACCAGTTAATCTAGGCCAGTTCCATTTAACACAACTTGATAAAAGTTTTCCACATTGGGGTTGGTAGAAAGGGGAGCGAACTTACTTATTCTTGCAACTCGACAGATCCACTGAACCCAAATTAAAATTGACCACATCCGTTTGTGTCTCAATCTCAGCGTTGTTACCTGCAAAAAACGCTTTCAGTCTCAAGGTGCAAAAAAAAAAAATCATTAAGCTTAATATCAAACTGAAGTGTATCCCCATAAAAGCATGGCACAATATGTTTGTGAATGGGGGCGCCGGAACAACGTAGACCAGTGGGAGCTGGAAGTGACATGTGGCTCCCATTTCCCCTTTACGAATGTCCTTGTAATGTGAGCAGTGATCTTAGCTATAATAGCTTATTTTTCAGTTAATCACACAGTTCTATACAAAATTATAATGAGTAGAGAAAAAAAAAAACATCCCACAAAAGAAAATTACTTACTTAAAACCAAGATGTGTGCAATAACTTGTTAGACTACTGGCTTTATTTCTCAGCTGGCCATTTTTTCCCTTACAGGTGATACTCGAAAAATTAGAATATCGTGCAAAAGTTCATTTATTTCAGTAATGCAATGTAAAAGGGGAAACTAATATATGAGATAGACGCATTACATGCAAAGCAAGATAGTTCAAGCCATGATTTGTCATAAGTGCAAATCCACAATCTCAGTAAATTAGAATATTACCTGCAATAAATAAAACAAGGAGTGTACATAGAACAATATCTGACCTCTAAAAGGTATAAGCATGCATATAGACTCAGTACTTGGTTTGGGCCCCTTTTGAAGCAATTACTGCCTCAATGCGGCGTGGCATGGAAGCTATCAGCCTGTGGCACTGCTGAGGTTTTATGGAAGACCAGGATGCTTCAATAGCGGCCTTCAGCTCTTCTGCATTGTTCGGTCTCATGTCTCTCATCTTTCTCTTGGCAAGGCCCCATAGATTTTCTATGGGGTTCAGGTCAGACGAGTTTGCTGGCCAATCAAGCACAGTAATCCCACGGTCATTGAACCAGGCTTTGGTGCTTTTGGCAGTGTGGGCTGGAAAATGAAGTCAGCATCCCCATAAAGCTCATCTGTGGAAGGAAGCATGAAGTGCTCCAAATTCTCCTGGTAGACGGCTGCATTGACCCTGGACTTAATGAAGCACAGTGCACCAACACCAGCAGATGACATGGCTCCCCAAATCAACACAGACGGTGGAAACTTCACACTGGACTTCAAGCATCTTGCAGTGTGTGCCTCTCCATTATTCCTCCAGACTATGGGTCCTTGGTTTCCAAATGAGATGCAAAAGTTGCTCTCATCAGAAAAGAGGACTTTGGACCACTGAGCAACAGACCAGGTCATTTTTTCTTTAGACTAGGTAAGACGCTTCTGATGTTGTTTGTTGTTCAAGAGCGGCTTGACAAGAGGAATATGACATCTGAAGCCCATGTCCAGGATCCGTCTGTGTGGTGGCTCTTGATGCACTGACTCCAGCCTCAGTCCACTCCTTGTGAAAGTCCCCAACACATTTGAATGGCCTTTTCCCGACAATCCTCTCCAGGCTGCAGTCATCCCTGCTGCTTGTGCACCTTTTTCTTCCACACTTTTCCCTTCCACATAACTTTCTATTAATGTGCTTTGATACAGCACTTTGGGAACATCCTTGCAATGACCTTTTGAGGCTTTCCCTCCTTATGGAGGGTGTCGATGGTTTTCTGCACAACTGTCCCCATGATTGTGATTCCTACTGAACCAGACTGAGAGACCATTTAAAGGCTCAGAAACCCTTTGCAGGTGTTATGGCTTACTTAGTTGATTAGAGTGGGACATTGTGAGTCTAGAATATAGCACCTTTTCACAATATTCTAATTTACTGAGATTGTGGATTTGGGGTTTTCATGAGCTGTAAGCCTTAATCGTCGCACTTATGACAAATCATGGCTTCAACTATCTTGCTTTGCATGTAATGTGTCTATCTCATATATCAGTTTCCCCCTTTTACGTTGCATTACTAAAATAAATTAACTTTTGCACGATATTCAAATTTTTCGAGTATCACCTGTATATTTCAGTTTCAATTTCTTTTATGAACATTTCTGAATAAAATTTCCAAGTGGTCTTAAAAGCTTGCACCCTGGTAAAACACACATGGCAAGACATGGGATCTCTTATAGTACTGGTATCATGAATTACAATAGCAAATTTTACTTCTCATCCAAAAATGAATAAATTATGTGGTTATTTACTGTGGAAATATTAGCAGCTGAAATTGTTTGCATTACAGTTTGCATGAAATATTTAAATATTATCCTTGGTAATAAAACAATCTCAGGCGTCATAAAATAAATTCTGTGCTTCAGTTGAAGTAATGAGAAGTTTCATTTCTTTACAAGGATCACATAAGCAAAGGGAGAAGATGAGCTTTAGGGAGGAAGAAAATAAAGCTTTCTATACATTCATAATTACTTTCATGGCTGGGTTATCTGTAAATATGTTTATTTTTTCTGTGAATTTCCTTTACTGGTTGCAAGGGAGACAGCTAAAAGCCTTTGACCAAATTCAATGCTCCCTAGCCATCTGTCGGATGTGCTATCTGTGTGTCTCTTTCTTCTGCATCATGTTTAATTACAGACTGTTTTGGATCGCAAGGTTATACCTATACGAATCTTTAATAATGGAACTTATTTACACCAATATGTGGTTTGCCGCTTTACTTTCCATCCTCCACTTCATGAAGATGGCCAACTACAAGCACATCCTCTTTTTATGTCTAAAAAGAATAATATTACAAAGAGTGCTATATTTCACATTTGTAGCTGTGGTGATAGCTGTATGTAATTCTTATATACAAATCTGGGCTATACAAAGCTCCTTCAATTCTTATAATTCTACATACAGAATCCAAATGAGAAATAGTTATATAGTTCTCTACACACTGGGGAATTGTGGACCTTTCTTTATATACAGCTCTTCGTTCTTCCTGTTACTGGACTCCCTGTGCCGCCACATGAAGCAAATGAGAGGCAGAGACACAGGCTTTACACCCAAACATCTGGACAGTTTCTATGTTGCTATAAAATCCATCGCTGCCCTATTCCTTATTTATGGTTTACAGTTTGTCACCAATATTATGTGTTTGACAGCGAATATTCACTACATATGGGTAATGATTTTATTGAGTGTCTTCTCAACTTTACACTCCAGTTACCTGGTTTATGGAACCCCCAAACTGAGGCACCAACTCTCTATTATACGTCTACAAGGAGCAAACTTAATTAAAGGAAGAAGAGGAGACCCAGAACCCAACTTCAGTGGGCAACTGGAGACCACTGCTCACTGAATTCAGCCCTGCAATCAATATCTACTTTTTTTTGGTCTGGTTTAGTGAATTATGCTCAATAAATATTTCCTACTACTCATTCTTGTGTAAATAACTATTCTGAATTACTATATATTTAGACTAAAGTAACTCAATGTGTGATGCTTTGAATTTTATAGCATGACAGGAGGCTTCATATTTGCTTAAGTCTCTCTTTACTAGAACTCCACAGCAGCACATTAACAGAGAGATAAACACCAAAGACAAAAACATAAGGTATCTATATAAGGCTCCTCCTAAGCCACCATTCCCTCTTTCTTTGCTGCTCTGCATCAGTACAGGTCAGAGTACCTCTGCCTCCTGCTTCTTGTGGGTGGCTTTGGGATTTAGTGTGATTTATTTATGATTGTTATGAACTATGCTTGGTTGTGAGATTTATGTGCCTTTCTGGCTCTTTTATTATCTTTGGTGAATGTTTCCTTTACAATACTGATAGTTTTTTTTCATGTGTTTATTTATACAGATTACTGACAGTTTGCCATGTGTTTATTTATACAGATTATTGGTAGTTTGCCATGTGTTTAGTTATACAGATTACTGACAGTTTGCCATGTGTTTAGTTATACAGATTACTGACAGTTTGCCATGTGTTTATTTATACAGATTACTGGTAGTTTGCCATGTGTTTAGTTATACAGATTACTGACAGTTTGCCATGTGTTTATTTATACAGATTACTGACAGTTTGCCATGTGTTTATTTATACAGATTACTGGTAATTTGCCATGTGTTTAGTTATACAGATTACTGGTAGTTTGCCATGTGTTTAGTTATACAGATTACTGGTAGTTTGCCATGTGTTTAGTTATACAGATTACTGGTAGTTTGCCATGTGTTTAGTTATACAGATTACTGGTAGTTTGCCATGTGTTTAGTTATACAGATTACTGGTAGTTTGCCATGTGTTTAGTTATACAGATTACTGGTAGTTTGCCATGTGTTTAGTTATACAGATTACTGGTAGTTTGCCATGTGTTTATTTCTTTGTGCCTGTTTTCTCCTTGGGAGTTTTGTTTTACCCTGTTGGCTTTATTGTTTGTTCTGTTTCCTCTGGCTTATTGGCCGTGGTGGTCGCCGAGAAGCGGTCATCCGACCGCTCCCCGTGCCGACCGCCGGGACCGCGGAGAAAGACTCCTGCGGTCCCTCGTGTGTTGCCTTTGATTCCCGCCCGCCGGCTTCGTCCGCCGAGCGGGAATCCCCGTTTTGTTCTTTACCCTGCCCGCGTCCCCGCTCACTCGCTAACACTGTTATCAGAGTGGGGACGGAGCAGGGATCTACTCATTTGCCGCGGGAGCCTCCGCTCCCGGTCACCTTCCCCGCGACCGCGTGGTCGGGCAGTGGGTGCGCGGCTCTCCACTGTGTTAGATGCGCGCGTCACTGCCTTATTAAAGGTACAGTGACTAGCTGGTCCGGTGTGTTTCCCCATCTCCTGGGCTGTTTGGGGTGCGTATTTTTTGGTGACAGCTTTCTTTTCTGTCCATGTGAGGCAGCTCTGTGAGCCCTTGCATCATAAATTATGCCCCATATATGAGGGTCGCAGATTCAATCCCCCTCACCTTCCCAAGTAACTAAGCAATAGACTTTAGTTTTCGATTCTTTGCATGTGTGCTTGCCCTGCATGTTTTTCTATGGACATGGTTTTACGGTTTACTGGTTCTCCTGACTTCCACATGGCACTGCGTGCCTCCTGCAGGTGTCCCTGCCTGGTGTCCTTACCCACTTATTGAACTAGGACTGCTCTAATCAAGCCTCGGTTGCCTGATGGAGGTAGCACTGGCGTCAAAAGCCAGGGATTGTGGGTTCAGGCCCCATCTGGGTGGTTGAGCATGGCACTCGTATTTTGTGGCCTAATGGATTAGGCACAACCATATAAAAACTAAAGTGTTTCGCTATCTTGAAGAACCTTGCCTATAAGGACCCAGCTTCGTCTCTACCCTGCACCCTAATAGTCAAGATTCTACTACATGTCTAAAAGGATCTAGGTTTCCGCCTGCATTATTCCTCTGGGTCGGTACCGCCCGTACCCTTATACTGGCCTGCCTTGTCTGTGCCTTTATAATTGGCCTGCTTTGTCTGTGCCCCTTGATTGGCCTGCTTTGTCTGTGCCCCTTGATTGGCCTGCTTTGTCTGTGCCCCATGATTGGCCTGCTTTGTCTGTGCCATACTATGCATGCTATTGGACTGGTGGCTCCATACCCTGGATAACGGTTTGTTGAGCCTGCATGCATTATTACTTGCCTCTGCCAACACTAGGGGTGCTGCCCCTTTTGCCTGCTAATGATACCTGTTTTCTAGCTTCGTAGGTATCAAGTATCATAGACTCAGACTTTATGGACGCCTCTGCACAGGAGCAGAATTTGCAGGCTTTACTTAATGCGGCTGTGACCGCATCTGTTGAAAAAGCCCTGGCTAGGGCCCTCCCTCAACCACATACGGACAGGGGTGTGTGTGGAACCCCTCAGTTGGCAGAAGACTCGGATGAGTCAGACTCTCAGGTGCGAGAGCAGGCAAGTGCGCGAACGCGCTATTGAAAGGGTGAAGACCCTGAACCACGCTCCCGGATGGGCAAGACTCCGGCGAAGTGACGTGGTTTGAGGTTGACAACCTCGCCGGCCAGGCGCCACCGCCTATCGGGCGCAGGGGAGGAGGCCTCCTTACCCCCCCCCCACCTTGGCCGTGCTGGATGTGTGGCGGGCAGACCAGCCTCCCTCAGATGGAGAAGATGTTTGGGTTGCGGACCTTGGCGAGGGTCCCGGTGGACGCTGGGAAGAGGAAGACGCGCCACCGACTAGGGCCCCCACGACAATGTTGGGGGACGATACCCTTTTGGGCACTACTGGAGAACCTCTGTTAGAGCCTCAATCTATCCGACGCCCCAGGTCCTCGGACTAGTCACTGCCCGACCACTTGGCACAATTTGTGCGCTACTGGGTCCGTAGACCCCTTGGAAGTGAGGCCTGCAAGAAGCTGCGGGCGGAATGCCCCAGACCGGTACTGCCGGACAGGGTGGCGGTTACCCCGGATGTTGGCCCTAACAGACGAGGCCTTCACAGAAGGTAGGGCTCTGGACCCAGCCACCATGAGGGACTGGGAACTTCGTTCAATTTGCCTGCTGGGCAATGCCACTGTGGCCCTTTGCACGGAACCCAGGAAGACGGCACTCTTCCATATGGACAACAAGCTGTCGGATTTGGGAGCCGAAGATGTGGGTCCCCTGGCTAAAGGTCTGCTGTTCAGGGAGCCTTTCATTGAGGAACTGCAGAAACAGGTTATTCTGTTTACCTCCCAGGATAAAGCGAAGTCTTCGATCGGGAGGGTCTTCCGCCCACGGTTACCTTCAGACGTATGGGTCCTTGGGACAGTGCGGAGTTATGTCACAGACTTCCACTCTTCCCCTACACAGGTTGGACGCCCGAGGATCCCCGTCATCACAAGAGGCCAACAGCCCTTGTTGGAGGTGGAAGTTCGAGCAACGCTAGCCAAAGGCGCGGTCCTACAGGCCCCGGATTTGGGGGGTTTTCGTCAGCTCGATTTTCTCCTGGTAAGGGAGAAGTCTGTAGAATTCCGTCCAGTGATCAACTTAGGAGAAATGAACGCCTTCGTGGTATACAACCACTTCGAGATGGAGGGCATTCACCTTCTTCGATGCCTTCTCTGGCCAGTAGACTGGGTCGCGAGACTGGACCTAGAAGACGCTTACCTCTCCATCCCGGTGAACGGGGCCTGTCGCAGTCCCCTCTGATTCGTATGGAGAGACTCTCCGTACCAATTCCCATGCCTCCCCTTCGGCCTCAGCTCGGCCCCTTGGTGCTTCACCAAGCTCCTGAAACCGGTGGTCACCCAATTCAGAGCAGAGGCCGTACGCTGCATCGTCTATCTGGACGACTTGCTTATCTTTGCGAGGACCCCGCCGGGCTCAGATTTCGGACGCGCTCTGCGTTTTCCTTGTTGGAATGCCGGGGGTTCGTGGTCATTCTGAAGAAATCGGCCTTGGAGCCTGCGCAGACGGTGGAATTCTTGGGTTTCGTAGTCGTTGCGCAAGACGGCATTCTCCGCCTGCCTGTGGCGAAGATAACGACCATTCGGAAGGAGATCAGACGTGTTTTCGACAAGACCGAACTCCCCTCCGGAGGTTGGCTCGCGTGGTGGGTCTCCTCTTGGCCTCGATACAGGCGTTCTACCCGGGCCCACTACATTACAGGGCCATGCAGCGGCTGAAGGCGCACTCTCTACGCAAGAGACCCTCTTAGGACCAGATGATCTCCTTGGCCTCGGACGTGCAGGCCGGATTGAGCTGGTGCCTCCCGCATATATCCGCCTGGAACAGCAAGGCGATATTCGGGATGACCCTGGATCTCGTGTAGGAGTCGGATCCGAGTCTTTGGGACTGGGGTGCCTCGTGCACGACGAGGTCCACGGGGGGCCCGTGGTCAGACAATAGATCGGAATCCCGCATCAATTGCCTGGGGTTGATTGCAGGTTCGTTGGCAATTCAGAGCCTGGCGAAGCATCTGTCGGACTGATGCGTGCTCCTTCGGATGGACAATGGTTCGGCGGTGCAATACATCAACCACTCGGTTTCGAGCACTAGAGGTGTTATCTCTCAACATGGAGCTCCTGGTTTCGCTGGTGCTTGGAACGGGATACCGATCCCTTTACGGGCCCTGTATCTAGCGTGCTGAATTTCTTGTCTCTTGTCTTTGACCTGGGTCGGTCATATCGCTTGGTTATCGTGGTTAGATCAGCTATCTCGACGGCACTTGTCCCGCTTCGGGTTTTTCCCCATCGGCCAGGATCCGCTAGTCTGCAGGCTCCTGCGTGGAATGAGACTGGTGCGCCCTCCGGCGCCCAAGTATTCTTCCCTCTGGGACGTGCGTTTGGTTTTGGCGTTCTTTCGGAATTGGCCTGATAACCAGGACCTTTATCTTCGCCAGCTTTCAGTGAAATTTGCCCTCTTGTTGTGTCTAGTCTCGTTCAGACGTGTTTCGGATGTCCGGGCCTTCTATGTTGGCGCTTTCTCGTTTTTCTCCAGAGGGGGTCTCCATCAAGGTGCTTAGACGTACCAAGTCGGAATCGACGGTTGTATCATGCCCTTACTTCTAGCACTCGCCTAAGCTTCGTGTAGCGAAGGCACTGGCGCGATGGATAAGATGTCTTTTGGCTCTGGCGGGCGTGGATGCGACCTTCGGAGCGCTTTTGGTTAGGGGCTCCGCAGCTTCCGGAGCTTTTTTGGCGAGCGCTTCCCTTCAGGACATTCTGCGTTCGGCGGACGGGTCCCGTGTAGAGTTTTTTCGCCTATTTTACTTTAGACCGTCGGAACATGCTTCTTTTGCTTTGCTGTCGGAGCGTTAAAACAGCAAATATGAAGCCTCCTGTCATGCTATAAAATTGTAGATTATACTAGCTTTAGTGTAACTATAATCTTAATTTTATTAATGACAGGAGGCGAATATTTCCCACCCAATTTGATTTCTTCCCCCCCTTGTTTTGGATGGATTGCATTGATTGTATTTCTGTTGATTTGTCTGATTATCTGGGCTAGGTTGGTTAGTCTGGGGTGATGTTGTGGGAAGTGCATGTTATACTGTATTGACGGTCATTAGTATGGATTTCGTGTCTTTATTCTATCAGTACTGGATCGTGGGATTTATGTTTTATCAGTACATTTCGTTCACTAATCAGTGTTTTCGATTCTGTTTATTTCGTTTCAGTTTAATGGTTCGACTTCAATTCATAGGATCGGCCGTTTGGCAGGATGAAGATCAAGTTCATCCATTATCCGAAGTTTTTCCAGATGACATTCATCGTTATGTTGTGAATTTTTCTTTATTTAGTTATTGTCATTGTTGTGTACGTTACGTTGTCGCAGCGTGAAAGAGGAAATGGTGGCTTAGGAGGAGCCTTATATAGATACCTTATGTTTTTGTCTTTGGTGTTTATCTCTCTGTTAATGTGCTGCTGTGGAGTTCTAGTAAAGAGAGACTTAAGCAAATATTCGCCTCCTGTCATTAATAAAATTAAGATTATAGTTACACTAAAGCTAGTATAATCTACAATTATCAATATTTTACATAATGATAAATAATTTACATGCTGAAAATATTTTTTCCAATTATTTTGATTTAAAAAATGTTTTTTTGCCTGAAGAAGTTTTCTCCATTCCTCCTCTTCAAACCCATGAAGTAAGACCTTCTGCCCCCTTTCCTCTTCACTTTCCCAAATCATTCCTACCACATTTATTGTGTAGCATTGCTGGGATTTTCATAGTCAATAGCTCTTCACTTGCTGCCCAATCTCAACATTGAGGTTTCGTTACAGGATAGAGCTGTAAGGGACACAGAGAGATGTACAAAGTAATGTCATTTTTTTGCCTTCCTACCCAAAGACCACATTGGAGCCTCATTGGTTAATACTGTGTAGAATGAGACACACAGCTAGTTGACAATGATGGGCTCGGCCATTACTGATGATATCTGTATCTTCAGTGGACTGAAAAGGAACGATATCCGACTGAAATGTCAACATGAGACAAATAGAGAACAGTTTGTTAAAATGGATCTGTCTCTTTCAGAGGTCTTAGCATATTTTGCAAAGACTCTTGAAGGTAATATCTCTGCTTAAGGTCTGGTGGCCCTGGGTATAGTAAAATGTTGTTATACTATCCTAAAGCTGCTTCTTGTGGCTGCTGCCATCTTTTTTCTGTATACAATCTCTAGCTCCAGCAGCTTAATCTGTCAAGATCCATGTAGGTAATGTACTTTTACTCGTGCAAGACCATGGGAGCCTCCATAGATCATGTCTAGCAATGAGTGAAGTGATGTTTGATTCTCACAGCCATCATTCGTGACTGCTTCTGGGATCATAAAATGTTGACAGTGAATCTCCACCTTTTGCCAATTGTTTTAACCTAAGGCTGGCACATGGTATAAATTAGTCCCTACTTTGTCTTATGATATGTCTCAGTTTCATTTTTAAAAGTGATCAAATTCAAATTACTTTATATTTTTATTATTGTTTATTATTTTGTGTTTTATATCAAGATAGGAAATATGCTGTGATAATATCTAATTATATATATTGATTTATCATATTTTTAATTACTGTTTAAAGATGTATTAAGACATGATGCAACATGTTACATATTTAGAACCAAATACAGTGCCCTTTATTGTGATACTCATAATACAATTATATTTTAAGCACATCAGTCCCAAGTTTGCAATTCATTGCTTTTATTATACACCATAAATACATGTGTATTTGGATATAAATAATACATCTCCTATGTTTTTATAAGCAAGCTTTGCAACGAGACTAGAACAACAGGTAAACAGGTTTATAGTGTAGAATGCCAAAAATGGTGAGAGGAGATTACACTTTCAGCATATAGAGCTCCCAGTTAGCTCTACTTCTGTGCATATGGGTGCTCCGCCTAAGGATATGCAGTGTAAACCTGGGTGCAGTGATACATGTTCTGGAAGGTATGCAAAATAAAAATAGACACCAATATAGTGTAGTGCAGGGTAATCTGCAGCTCTTGCCACGCATGTGCATTCGGCTCCACTCGGGAGCTGACGTCGGCGGGGGAGGAGAGGTCACCAGCGCTGAGGGAGCGCGGCGCTGGATTAAGGTAAGTGGCTGAAGGGGTTTTAGCCCCTTAAAACCCATTCAGCCACTCACCTTTCTACAGCGTCGGGCTCCCTCGGCGCTGGTGACCTCTCCTCCCCCTGCCGACGTCAGCTCCCAAGTGGTGCCGAATGCACATGTGCGGCAAGAGCTGCGTGCGCATTCAAACTGCCCATAGGAAAGCAGACGTCCAGCGTCTTCTCATGGTGAGTTTTACAGTGAGAATTGCGGAAGCGCCTCTAGCGGCTGTCAGTGAGACAGCCACTAGAGGCTGGAAATAACCCTCAGTGAAACATGTTTTTAGCTGCAGGGTTAAAACTAGAGGGACCTGGCACCCAGACCACTTAATTGAGCTGATCCTTAGAAATAGCATAGGAAAGGGATTTGGGTTCAAAAGATGTAGCGGCTAGGGCAGAGTTTTTGTAGAAGGGGGCCAGGGCAGGGATTTTGTTTAACTGCGCCAGTTTTGTAGAAGGGGGAAGACCAGTGCTTTTGTAGAAAGGGGATGGTGAGAAACTTCTAGAAAACTCCTCCCCTGCCCCTTTCTACAAAGTCCCTGGTCTCGCCCCTTCTAGAAAACCCCTGCCCTTTGCCCTTCATATAAAAACCCTGCACACTGATCACATACATTTCATACACTCCCTACACATAAAAACCCTGCACCCCAATCACATACATTTCGTACACTCCCTACACATAAAAACCCTGCACACACCCCTTAATAAAAAAAAACATGCACAACCCGCTTAATAAAAAAAAAACTGCACACCCCCTTAATAAAAACCCTGCACTCCGATCACATAAATTTCATACACTACCTACACATAAAAACCCTGCACACCCCCCTTAATTAAAAAAAGCTGCACACCCCTTAATAAAAAACAAAAACCTGCACAACCCCCCTTAATAAAAAAAACATGCACAACCCTCTTAATCAAAGAACCCTGCACACCCCCTTAATAAAAAACAAAAACTTGCACAATCCCTAATAACAAAAAACATGCACACCCCCTTAATAAAAACCCTGCACACCCCTTAATAAAAAACAAAAATCTGCAGTGCACATCCTCCCTTAACAAATAAAATACTGCAACCCCCTTAATTAAAAAAACCTGCACCTCCCCTTAATTAAACCTACCCCCTTAAATAAACCTCCCCCGCACTGAACCCCTTTTAATTAATCCACCCCCCTTTAATTAATCCACACCCCTTATTTAATTAATCCACACCCCCTTAATTAATCTACACCCACATTAATTAATCCACCCCCTCTTTAATTAATCCACACACCCTCTTTAATTAATCCACAGCCCTTTAATTAATCCACCACCTTTAATTAAACCTCCACCCCCCTTAATTAATCCACCCCCAAAATTAATCCACCCCTTTAATTAAACCTCCACCCCCCCTTTGAATTCTTTAATTAATCCCCCTTTAATTATTTAATTAATCCTGCCTTTAATTCTTTAATTAATCCACCCCTCTTTAATATAATCCACACCCACTTTAATTAATCCACCCGCTTTACTTAAACCTCCCCCCTTTAATTATTTAATTAATCCACCCCCTCTAATTAATCCACCCCATTAATTAATCCACCCCCTTTAATTAATCCACCCCCCTTTATTAATCCACCCCCCTTCTTTAATCAATCCATCCCCTTAATTAATCCACATCCCCATTAATTAATCCACACCCCCATTAATTAATCCCCCTTTAATTCTTTAATTAATCCCGCCTTTAATTCTTTAATGAATCCACCCCCTCTTTAATTAATCCACACCCACTTTAATTAATCCACCCCCTTTACTTAAACCTCCCCCCATTAATTAATCCACCCCCCTCTTTAATTAATCCACCCCCCCTTAATTAATCCACACCCCCATTAATTAATCCACCCCCTCTTTAATTAATCCACCCCCTCTTTAATTAATCCACCCCCTTTAATTAATCCACCCTCTTTAATTAATCCACCCCCCCTTAATTAATCCACACCCCCATTAATTAATCCACCCCCTCTTTAATTAATCCACCCCCCCTCTTTAATTAATCCACCCTCTTTAATTAATCCACCCCCTCTTTAATTAATCCACCCCCCTCTTTAATTAATCCACCCCCTTTAATTAATTCAGCCCCAGACATAGAATAACTACTTTTAACATTTTGATGATGCCTTCCTTGCCTCTGAGTCCGACCACTGGGTGCCTCACCGCCCGGAAATGGATCCTTCCACTGAAGATCCGTGAAGGCGGACTGACGGCGCTGCACACGTCGTCATCACGTTGCGCGACGCCGCGGCCCACAACACTCCTCCACCTCCTCCTCATAGAAGAAGTAAGTCCCGCCGCACTGGCCACACATGGAGCCGCAAAGGTGCTGCGACTGTGCGCAGCGTAATGATGGGGGGGTGACACATGATACTGGAAGTCATGGCACCCCCCTAGTCAGTGGCACCCGGCCTTAGTACGCCAATGGATATACACTCACTGACAGATACACAGTCATTGGCACATACATACAGTCATTGGGACACACTGTTTAACCAACACACACTTTCACTTACAGACACACACTCTCAGATACACATAAAATGACATACACACACTCCCAGGCACACCCATTCTCACTGAAAGACAAACACTTTCACTCACAGACACACACTGACAGCTACACTCACTCACAGTAAGGTGGACAACCCCAGAACATGAGGCAAACAAGGCATTTGTCTGAGAGCTTGGGTGGTGTTTTTTGGCGGCCCCCCTGAAAGTGCCGCCCTAGGCAAATGCCTTGTTTGCCTTGTGATAAATACATCCCTGTCAATAAGCCATAAATTTTTCCACTGGCACTGTGATTTAATCTGTAATTTCACACTTTGAGTAGTTATAGATCTGCTACTGATCTTTGTAGGAAACCCTCCAAAGCCTCTAAACATCCAGACCCCTTCAAGCAGAGGTAATCACATGTCTTGGGCATTTACAGACAACTTAAATTTAACATTTCATTTCTCTTATACAGGCCTTTGTGGTGTTTAGGAATCTGCTCCCACTTCACATGTTAGCTTCAATAGCTCAGCAATCTTACCTAACCTCGGCAGCTTCCTCACTCATTAGTCCTTCTGATCCCCGTGGCTAAAACTCTGCTCTGGAAGTTGCACTGGAAGTTGAATGCCACTCTAGTACTATGTATATAATTTAGCAGCAGCATTTGATAAATATGTCAGAAAATACCCAGGCAAACAATAAATTAAATGTTTATGACAACTAAATGTTTTTACTATATGTTTTTAACAATATAAAGTAGGCCATTTGGATTTATCCATCTCTTAATGAGATGATAAAAAAAAAAACAATGCACAAATTAAAAAGTCCTCACAACAAATACAATCATAAAAAGTAGAGACAGCACTCATTCAATTCAAGTAGGCTTGGTTGGGGAACTCAAAAACGGGAATGACAAAACATACAATGAGCCCAACGATATAATTCAAGCACACAACTGCTTGCTTCATGCAGCTTTTATAAGATCATAAAATTAACAACGTTTTGGCTTTACAATGAAGTTGACATTTTGAGAATGAAATGTTGTTCTATGATCTAAAAAATACTCACAACAAAAAACATAATTTCCTGTTTTAGTAAAAAAAAAAAAAAAAACTCCCTTCATTTGGTGAGAGATAAAAAAAATACTAAATTAAAATAATTATATTCAACATATGTATTAATTGTTTAGCAACTCTTAGAACTATGCATTGCTTTAAACAATAACAAAACATTTTCTTTGTTTTGATGTATTTATCCCATGATGTAATTTTTTGATAACTTCAGATATGAATATAAGCAATTATAGAGTGCCAGTAATATCCTGTAGGGACTATTAGGAGCCCAAAATGCACCTGTAAAATTAAATTTTTTTTTTGCAAGTTTTTTTAGGTTTTCCCCAGATACACACTTCAACTGAAATAGCTATAACAAGTTAGTACTTCACTCCCACCTTGTTTGATTGCTGTCTCCTGTCCTATTGTGTTTTATTCCCTGCCTCCCGTAGACTGTATGCTCGTTTAAGCAGGGTTCTCTTCAACCTATCGTTCCTGTAAGGTTTATTTTGTAATTGTCCTATTTATAGTAAAATCCGCATATATCTTATAATATTGTAACTATATACGGAAACTGTTGGCGATATATAAATTCTAATAATAATAATAATAATAATAATAATAATAATAATTTTGAAGTAAATTAAGATATAAAAACAAATATATATATTTAGAAACTAGGCCATGTGGCACAAGGATTAAGTGGTACCATGATGTTTTCTGCAGAATATTGCATATTCTATTAGCATATTGACATTAGAACAAGAGAGTAAGCATAAGCAACAGACGCACTTAAAATGTTACCTGGCTTTTTGTCTGAGTACTCTGAAATGTGGTTCTGAAGAGGAAATGTATATGTTTGTTCTTATAAGATTGGGGGCAGACTGCAGATCAGGTAAGTGAGGCATGGGGTGGCAGACTACAGATAAGGTAAGTGAGGCATGGGGAGGCAGGCTACAGATAAGGTAAGTTAGGGATGGGGTGGCAGCCCACAGACCAGGTAAGTGAGGCATGGGGGGCAGCCTACAGATCAGGTAAGTGAGGGATGGGAGGGACAGCATAGAGGAAGGTAAAGTAGAAGGAGCAGAAATGAGCAGAAAGATTCTGCAAGAGGCAGGAGGGGTCAGCAAGGAATAGGAAGGGGCTGCAAGAAGCAGGAAGGGGTAGGAAAGGTTTGCAAGGAGCAGGAGGGTGAAGTAGAAGGAACAGAAATGTGCAGGAAGGGGCAGCAAGGAGCAAGAGGGGTCGGCAAGGAGCAAGAGGGGTCAGCAAGGAGCAGGAAGGGTCAGCAAGGAGCAGGAAGGGTCAACAAGAAGCAGGAGGGGTTTGCAAGGAGTAGGAGGGTAAAGTAGGAGGAGCAGAAATGAGCAGGGTCAGCAAGAAGCAGGAAGGGGTAGGAACTGTCTGCAAGGAGCAGGAGGGGTCAGCAAGGAGTAGGAAGGGTCTGCAAGGAGCAAGAGGGGTCAGCAAGGAGTAGGAAGAGGCAACACAGAGCAGGAAGGGTCAGCAAGGAGCAAGAGGGGTCAGCAAGGAGTAGGAAGAGGCAGCAAGAAGGAAGGGTCTGCAAGGAGCAGGAAGGGTCAGCAAGGAGAAAGAAGGGACTGCAAGGAGCAGGAAGGGGCAGAAAGAATCAGAAGGCGCACAAAGGTAAAGTAGGAGAAGGAACAGAAAGGGTCAGCAAGGGGCTGCAAGAAGCTTGAAGGGGCAGAAAGAAGCAGGAAGGGTTTGCAATTAGCAGAAAGGGTCCGGAAGGGACAGAAGGAGCACAACGGTAAAGGAGCAAAAAGAATCATAAAGAGCACAAAGGTAAAGTAGGAGAAGGAGCAAAACAGAACAACAAGGAGCAGGAAGGTAAAGTAAGAGAAGGAGCAGAAAGGACAAGGAACAGAAATTAGCAGGAGGGAGCAGCAAGGAGCACAACGGTAAATGAGCAGAAAGAATCAGAAGGAGCACAAAGGTAAAGTAATAGAAGGAACAGAAAGAGTCTAAAAGGAGCAGAAAGGGAGAGAAGGAGTCAACAAGATGAAGGAGCAGAAAGAATCAGGAGCAAAAAGTTAAGGAGTAGGAGAAGGAGTAGAAAGGAGAAGGAAAAGAAATGAGCAGAAAAGGACATCAAGGAGCAGCGAGGGTCAGCAATGATCTGGAAGCAGCAGAAGGAGCAGAAATGAGCAGGAAGGGTCTACAAGGAGAAGGAAGGGTCTGCAAGGAGCAAAAGGAGTCATCAAGGAGCAGGAAGGGACAGAAGGAGCACAAATGGAAAACAGCAGAAAGAATCAGAAGGAGGACAAAGGTAATAGTAGGAGAAGGAGCTGAAAGGGACAGCAATGAGCTGGAAGGGGCAGTGGGAACATGAAGGGACAGAAGGAGCACAAAGGTAAAGGAGCAGAAAGAATCAGAAGGAGCACAAAGGTAAAGTAGGAGAAGGAGCAGCAAGGAGCAAGAAGTGACAGGAGGAGCACAAAGGTAAAGGAGCAGAAAGAATCAGAAGGAGCAGAAAGGAGAAGGTACAAAGGTAAAGTAGGAAAAGGAGAAGAAAGGAGAAGGAACAGAAATGAGCAGGAAGGGAAAGCAAGGAGCAGAAAGGGTCAACAATGATCTGGAAGGGGAATAAGGAGCACAAAGGAAAAGTAGGAAAAGGAACAGAAATGAGCAGCAAGAAGCAGGAAAGGGCAGCAAGGAGCAGGAAGGGTCTGCAAGAAGCAGGAGGGCCCAGCAAGGAGCAGAAAGGGACAGCAAGGAGCAGGAAGGGGCAGCGAGGAGAAGGAAGGGTCTGCAAGGAGCAGGAAGGGCCTGCAATGAGAAGGAAGGGTCTGCAAGGAGAAGGAAGGTTCTGCAAGGAGCAGGAAGGGCCTGCAAGGAGCAGGAAGGGCCTGCAAGGAGAAGGAAGTGTCTGCAAGGAGCAGAAAGGGATCAGAAAGAGAAAGTAGCAGAAGGGTGCAAAATAAGCAGAAAGTAGCAGAGAGGCAAAGGATCAGAAGGAGCCAAGGAGGAGAGAAGAACGTGTCAGAAGAAAAAGAAGACTGTGTCAAATGAAGGAGAAGAAAATAAGATTGGAGCAGGAAGGACAAGTGAAGTGATCCCTTTAATTCATTCTGCACAACACATCATAAGCTGTTGGTACCTGGGCCTGGCAGGGAATCTTTGGACCTTCTCATCTGCCAAAGTAAAACAAAATATCAGTGTTAATGTGTTCACTTTTATTTACGGAGTGTCAGGAAACACAGAGGGCCGCTGGGTAGGGGTGCCGCTGATTGGCTAGTGGGTCAGCTGGCAATCTAAGCCAACGTAAAACATTTTTATGAATCGGGAACTAAAGATTGGCTTAGAGCATCAGCTGACCACTCTAGCCAATCAGTGGCACCCATGCCTGACGTCAATCTGCACTTCCTGACAAGCCTAATACCACTGAGCGACCTGGAGATTTGGAGCTGGAGGAAGCCTTTGTGGTTAAGCCATTTGAGAGCGGTTTCACCCCTTAAAGGAAAGAGAGCTCCCAGGGGCCTCCTTGCATCATATCATTTTCATTTAGATGTAGTTGTTAGTATGACCAGAATGTTCCTTTAATTTGATTAAAGGAACACTATAGTGTCATGAAAACAAACATGTATTCCTGACACCATAGTTGTAAAAACGCTATTAACCCTGGCTTTATGTGATAATGAATATGCTCCTCCCCTTCATGACACTTCATGACACTGTCAAAAAGGGGCCAAGCATGGCTGTCCACTAGAGGTCACTTCCTTGTCTATAGCACAGGTTTTCTGTGCTAGAGTGTCGCTGGACGTCCAGCATCGCTCAATTCCCCATAGGAGGACCTCCAGCATTGCTCAATTCCCCATAGGAAAGCATTGAAAAGCATTTTCAATGCTTTCCAATTGAGAGCTCTAATGCGCGTGCGCGGCATTGCCGAGCATGCCCATTAGGTCTCCTTAGCCGGCGGGCGGGATCAGTCTCGCCCGCTGGCTGACGTAATGAAGAGGAGGAGCGGCGACAACCCGAAACCACCGCCGAGGGACATCGGGTCTAAGGTAAGTGACTAAAGGGGTTTTCACCCCTTCAGCAACCGGGGATGGGTGGTGGGAGGGAGAGGGGACCTGCAGTGCCAGGAAAATTTATTGTTTTCCTGGCACTGGAGTGTCGCTTTAATTAAAAATTAAGATCATGTTTGTTATGCTTTTGGTGTGGGTTTGAAAACATTCATCACTAAATTGTAGAACTAAGGATAATTACAGATAATTTAATTTCAAATAAAAGACAAAAGTTTTTAATCTTTCAAGATTCTTTTCTTTCAGGAAGTGTTCCGGAGGATTGGAGGAAGGCAGATGTGGTTCCTATATTCAAAAAGGGTTCAAAATCCTTGCCTGGAAATTATAGACCTGTGAGCTTAACTTCTGTGGCTGGTAAAATATTTGAAAGGTTATTAAGGGATAATATTCAAGAATTCCTTGAGAAGAATATGGTTATCAGCAAAAATCAGCACAGTTTTATGAAGCACAGGTCATGTCAAACTAACTTGATTGCGTTCTACGAAGAAGTAAGTAGAAGTATAGATCAGGGTGTTGCAGTGGATGTGATCTATTTGGATTTTGCCAAGGCATTTGATACAGTTCCACACAAAAGATTAGTGTTCAAACTCAAGGAAATCGGTCTCGATGAAAATGCTTGTTCTTGGGTAGAACATTGGCTTAAAAACAGAATACAAAGAGTTGTCGTTAATGGTAAATTTTCAAGCTGGACAGAGGTGGCAAGTGGTGTCCCTCAGGGGTCTGTTCTGGGACCCCTTCTATTTAACATTTTTATAAATGATCTTGAAGACAGCATTGAAAGTCATGTTTCAGTGTTTGCAGATGACACAAAACTTTGTAAAATAATACAATGTGAGCAAGATATTACTTTGCTGCAGAAGGATTTAGATAGACTGGAGGACTGGGCACTCAAATGGCAGATGAAATTTAATGTTGAAAAATGCAAAGTTATGCACTTCGGCGTAAAGAATACAACACACGAAAAGGACTTGGGAATTGTTATAGACAACAAACTATGCAACAATGTGCAATGTCAATCAGCAGTGGCCAAGGCCAGTAAGGTATTGTCATGCATGAAAAAGGGCATTCATTCTCGGGACGAGAATATCATTTTGCCTCTCTATAAATCACTGGTAAGACCACATATTGAATATGCTGTGCAATTTTGGGCACCTGTTCTAAAGAAGGATATCATGGCACTAGAAAAAGTGCAGAGGCGGGCTACAAAATTAATAAAAGGAATGGAACATATCAGCTATGAAGAAAGGTTAACAAATTTAAACCTATTTAGTTTAGAAAAACGTCGCCTGAGAGGGGATATGATAACATTATACAAATATATTCGGGGCCAATACAAACCATTGTGTGGAAATCTATTCACAAACCGGACTTTACATAGGACACGAGGCCATGCGTTTAGACTGGAAGAAAGAAGATTTCGTCTAAGGCAAAGGAAAGGTTTTTTTACTGTAAGAACAATCAGGATGTGGAATTCTCTGCCTGAAGAAGTGGTTTTATCAGAGTCCATACAGATGTTTAAACAGCTACTAGATGCATACTTGCAAAGACAGAATATTCAAGGATATAATCTTTCAATGTAGGGTAATAACTGCTTGATTCAAGGATAAATCTGACTGCCATTCTGGGGTCAAGAAGGAATTTTTTGTCCTAGCTTGTTGCAAAATTGTGCTTCAAACTGGGGTTTTTTTTTTTTTTTGCCTTTTGGATCAACAGCAAAAAACAGGTGTGAGGAAGGCTGAACTTGATGGACGCAAGTCTCTTTTCAGCTATCTAACTATGTAACTATGTAACTATATAATATAAACACCATGTGACAAACTGCCATTTGCCACTGGCTTTCTATGTGCCAAACTGCTCTGCTCCCCTGGCTTATGGAGAAGCCTGCTTGCCAGCTTCTTGCCACATGACTATGGCCCTGGGGTGAATGGCCCTTTTAAAAACATTATTTGGGCTCATGGACTTTTTAAAGACAGTCTCTGGCCCTTTAAATGCTTTAGTAAAGGAGTGGTACTTTTTATATGGCACTTCGGATACAGCCAAAGTAGTCGAAGTGGCCGCCATTCGACAAACAAACACGTGGCGGTGGCCATTTTAATTCAGTCGAACATTTCCACTTCGACACTTCAACAGAAGTCGAAGTGCGTTCGACTATATGGGACTTTGTCAATTTTCAGTGCAGAAATAGACTGGCCGCACAGCCTGAATCTCTGGACTCCCATCTAACTTTTTAACCACTGAACCGATTCAAGTGAATTTTGGATATGTTTGTCCCCAATTTATGCTGTATATAAAAATATATTTTTATTCATATTGTATGAAAAACACAAAGTTATAAAAATTGTATAAAAGTATGTTTTTTAGCTTGGAGATAATTGAGTTGATACAGTAATTAACTCAATTATCTCCCAAGCAGAGGGGAGGATTCCTATTGTAATAAGTGGGTGTGATTATCCATGTGCCTTCATCTGATTGGTTGCTAAATGTACAGTTTCAGTACCCCACAAGGTCCACGTGGGTGGTAATCTTGCTGGGAAACTTGCATATAAACTGGAATAAACACTCATTGGAGTCAGTTCTTCTTGACCCTCAACACGTAGTCTTGTCTCGTGATTGGAGGGGACAGCTATATTCACACTGGGGATTGCTATGCTCTGCATACTCCCCTGAGCTTTAATCACTTAGCTCTTTTAAGAGCTTGTTCCTGATACGCTCTCCTGGAAGCTGATCCAGGGTGGACAGAAGATGGGAGACTCCAGTTAAGCTACGGCGGTTGTGGAGTCTGCGGTGCTTGTGGTCCTCGGCACAGTCTAGGAAGCGTCCATCAACTGAAGGTACTTGGTCTGAGTATGGGGAGTTCCGTTACACACCACTTCAGTGTTTCATTAACTACATGTATAATCTAGCCTTTCTAAATCAGCCTAGTGCATCTTGGTTAAAGCACAATATGATTGTAAGCAAATCCCAACATCATTTAAGGCAAGTCATATTAATTTATCCATGAATACACTATCTATCTATCTGCTAACCATGTAAACTGTAAAAAAATTTAAATTTTTTAATATCTATTTGAAAATGTTCAAAAAGTTACAGCCGTTTCAAAGTCATTCAGTGTTACAAGCACGATCAATAAACATAGACAATATTCAAATGGCCAAGTCACAGTTGCGTAAACACATAACAGGGGGCTGAATACAAATACCATACGTGAGGGTGAGTATATAGCCAGCTGGTGGAAAAACATCTCATACTCAGCATTGAGAAGAATTCACTTAATACATACTTATGATTGGCATACAATGTGTCTTAGGTGAATCTGTTTAAGCTCTTGGCTCTCATGAGTAGGGTAGGAAGCCTGGTTTAAACTGTGATCAGTTGGTCGATACCAAGTACTTGTATACTAAATTACCTATTGTCTAGGTGTAGTATCCCAACTAGCATGGCACTTGAACTCTACCACCATGTGGACGCGGAGTTAATACTGTAGAAGACTATCTTCCAGCTGTGGTCATCCACTCATATTTTCTATTGCCTCAATATGGTAAGGGGTGTGGTATACACTGTGTGCAGAATTATTAGGCAAATTAGTATTTTGACCACATCATCCTCTTTATGCATGTTGTCTTACTCCAAGCTGTATAGGCTCGAAAGCCTACTACCAATTAAGCATATTAGGTGATGTGCATCTCTGTAATGAGAAGGGGTGTGGTCTAATGACATCAACACCCTATATCAGGTGTGCATATTTATTAGGCAACTTCCTTTCCTTTGGCAAAATGGGTCAAAAGAAGGACTTGACAGGCTCAGAAAGGTCAAAAATAGTGAGATATCTTGCAGAGGGATGCAGCACTCTTAAAATTGCAAAGCTTCTGAAGCGTGATCATCGAACAATCAAGCGTTTCATTCAAAATAGTCAACAGGGTCGCAAGAAGCGTGTGGAGAAACCAAGGCGCAAAATAACTGCCCATGAACTGAGAAAAGTCAAGCGTGCAGCTGCCAAGATGCCACTTGCCACCAGTTTGGCCATATTTCAGAGCTGCAACATCACTGGAGCGCCCGAAAGCACAAGGTGTGCAATACTCAGAGACATGGCCAAGGTAAGAAAGGCTGAAAGACGACCACCACTGAACAAGACACACAAGCTGAAACGTCAAGACTGGGCCAAGAAATATCTCAAGACTGATTTTTCTAAGGTTTTATGGACTGATGAAATGAGAGTGAGTCTTGATGGGCCAGATGGATGGATTGGTAAAGGGCAGAGAGCTCCAGTCCGACTCAGACGCCAGCAAGGTGGAGGTAGAGTACTGGTTTGGGCTGGTATCATCAAAGATGAGCTTGTGGGGCCTTTTCGGGTTGAGGATGGAGTCAAGCTCAACTCCCAGTTTCTGGAACACACCTTATTCAAGTAGTGGTTCAGGAAGAAGTCTGCATCCTTCAAGAAAAACATGATTTTCATGCAGCACAATGCTCCATCACACGCGTCCAAGTACTCCACAGCGTGGCTGGCAAGAAAGGGTATAAAAGAAAATCTAATGACATGGCCTCCTTGTTCACCTGATCTGAACCCCATTGAGAACCTGTGGTCCATCATCAAATGTGAGATTTACAAGGAGGGAAAACAGTACACCTCTCTGAACAGTGTCTGGGAGGCTGTGGTTGCTGCTGCATGCAATGTTGATGGTGAACAGATCAAAACACTGACAGAATCCATGGATGGCAGGCTTTTGAGTGTCCTTGCAAAGAAAGGTGGCTATATTAGTCACTGATTTGTTTTTGTTATTTTTTGAATGTCAGAAATGTATATTTGTGAATGTTGAGATGTTATATTGGTTTCACTGGTAAAAATAAATAATTGAAATGGGTATATATTTGTTTTTTGTTAAGTTGCCTAATAATTATGCACAGTAATAGTCACCTGCACACACAGATATCCCCCTAAAATAGCTATAACTAAAAACAAACTAAAAACTACTTCCAAAAATATTCAGCTTTGATATTAATGAGTTTTTTGGGTTCATTGAGAACATGGTTGTTGTTCAATAATAAAATTAATCCTCAAAAATACAACTTGCCTAATAATTCTGCACTCCCTGTATGTTGTGTTTGTAGGCGTTTTGTAGGGATATGGTCGTAACGGTCAAAATGAACATATGTGTGCATTTCTTGTGTGAACATCTGTGACCCTGAGGCTATGCGTGTTGTGTGTTGCATGATCGAGTCACAAAGCTTCAGAAGTATTAGTAAATGACGGTAATACCTTAAGACCCGGTGGGAACCCTGGGTTGTGTGTGATTGGATATAAAGGGGACAGGTGGGGTGAGATGCTTATTAGTCCCCTATTTTGTGACCAGACTTTTATTGTGGGTGTTATTGTGAGGTGTGTGGCGTGGGCTTCTCTGAGGGAATCTCTCCCCTGTGTGCTGCCATGGGACGCTGTGTAGTGGATGTTGGAATGAGGCTCCTTCCAGAAGAACCCAGTGTTTACGGTTGTTCAGAAGTGCCCATTCGTATATTCTCCCAAGCCTGTTAGCTTGATAGTACATTTCAATGTCCGGGAGGCTTAGGCCGCCTTGATGTTTGTAGCAGGTGAGGGTTTTCTACGGAAGCCTGGGGTGAGTGTGGGCCCATATGAAGTGAGTAAATGCTTTTTTAATGTCCGAAAAGAACGATTTAGGTGTAGCTATGGGGATGGTTTGTAATAAGTACAGGATATGGGGGGGAAGGTTCATCTTTATACTGTTTATGCAGCATAGCCACCCAAAGTGTGGCTTGTGCCATTTAGTCAGATCTTGAGAGATAGTCTGCAACAGGGATACGAAGTTCAGTTCAAAGAGTTTAGATGAGTGTATAGGAAGGTGTATTCCTAGATATTGAACGGAGGTGGGTGACCATAGGAAGGGGAAATAATTGTGTAGGGATCTCTTGGTTTGTTCGTGTAGCACTAGTGGGAGAATGACACTTTTTTTTAAATTTACTTTAAAGTTCGATATATGGTGGTATAGGGAGATTTACTCTAGGATCTGTGGCATAGGCTGCAATGGTTGTGTAATCATGAAGAGAAGGTCGTCAGCAAAAGCTTCCACTTTGTATTCGTTGCCCTGGGTGGTGAAGCCATTAATGTTGGGGTTGTCCTTAATGCCCCGGAGAAAGGGTTCCATGATGAGGATGAACAGGAGCTGTGATAAGGGGCACCCCTGTCTTGTGTCATTTGAGACTGGGAGGGGGTCGGACAGTTGGCGTTGATTCCAGGGCCGGCGCTTCCTATAAGGTGAACTAGGCAGCCACCTAGGGCGCCATATAGGAGGGGGCGCCCTGCGCCCCCATCGCCGGCCCTTTAAATACCGCAGCTGCCTGAGAGCTCTATAGAGAGCGCTCAGGTGGCTCCCTTACTGCCTCTCTCCTCACCCCCCTTCCCTGTAGCGTGGCCGAGCTCCTCGCCGGTCCACGACCCGTCCGGACTGACAGGAAGTGCACACTCAGTGTGCACTTCCTGTCAGTCCGTCCGGGTACAGGAAACAGAAACTCCTGTACCGCGGACCGGAGGTGAGCTCGGCCACGCTACAGGGAAGGGGGGGGAGGGCAGAAGATGAGTAAAGAGACTACAGGGAGGGAAGGGGGAGGGGAAGTAAAGAGACCACAGGGAGGTAGGGGGAGGGGGAGTAAAGAGACCACAGGGAGGGAAGGGAGGGGGAGTAAAGAGACCACAGGGAGGGAAGGGAGGGGGAATAAAGAGACCACAGGGAGGGAAGGGAGGGGGAGTAAAGAGACCACAGGGAGGGAAGGGAGGGGGAGTAAAGAGACCACAGGGAGGGAAGGGGGGAGGGGGAGTAAAGAGACCATAGGGAGGTAAGGGGGAGGGGAAGTAAAGAGACCACAGGGAGGTAAGGGGAGTGGGAGTAAAGAGACCACAGGGAGGGAAGGGGGGAGGGGAAGTAAAGAGACCACAGGGAGGGAAGGGGGGAGGGGGAGTAAAGAGACCACAGGGAGGGAAGGGGGAGGGGGATTAAAGAGACCACAGGGAGGTAAGGGGAGGGGGAGTAAAGAGACCACAGGGAGGGAAGGGGAGAGGGGGAGTAAATAGACCACAGGGGGAGGGGGATTAAAGAGACCACAGGGAGGGAAGGGGAATAAAGAGACCACAGGGAGGGAAGGGGAGGGGGAGTAAAGAGACCACAGGGAGGGAATGGGGGGAAGGGGGAGCTCTATAGGACAGTTGGCGGGACAGGGAGCTCTTTCACACTACGCCTACACACATAATGCATCCCTATACATACACAGAAACACACAATGCATACCTACACACACACATGCAAACACACACTGCTTCTCTTACATACACACAGAAACACAATGCATCTTACACTCAATGCACCCCTTATAGACACACACACTGCATCGCTTACATACACAGAAACACACGTTGGATCCCTTATGCATACAAACACAGATTCACACAATGCATAATTACATACAACCAGAAACACACAATACATCCCTTATACACAAACACACACTGCTTTCTATACCTTACACAAAACACATTGTTTCCATTAAACACAAATATACTGCATCACCTACACAAACTGGTATCCTTATGGGCATGCTCACTGTCAGGCCTTGGGGCCCAGATCTTGAGCTGAGTAAGGGCCCCCCCAAAAATGGAGCTGCTTCGCCAGAGAGCCTGTTCTACCCCAGACCAGTGGAACCAAACTGCAGCCAGAGCACATCCTCATCTGGTTGTAAGTAGGCAATCTAGTATATTATTAGTGACTAGTGATGTCCCGAACTGTTCGCCTGAAACCGTTCGCCGGCGAGCATAGCTTGTTCGTGGCGAACGCGGCGGGCGAACATATGCGATGGTCGGTCCGCCCCCTATTCGTCATGGAGGTTGAAGGGTCTGGGAGGGAGGGTCTGCTGCTGATTGGCTGGAATGTATCTGCTGACTGTTAGGTACAGGGTTAAAGTTTACTCAATGATGACGAATAGGGGGCGGACCGACCATCGCATATATTCGCCCGCCGCGTTTGCCACGAACAAGCTATGTTCGCCTGCGAACGGTTCCCGGCGAACAGTTCAGGACATCACTATTAGTGACATTAAGCTCTAATTTACCTCACATTAAAGGGACACTATAGTCCCAGAATCACTGCAGCTTAATTACGTGGTTCTGGTGTCTATAGCCTGTCCCTGCAGGCTTTTTAAATGTAAAAACACACTGTGTGCAGCACTGGCGTTAGTTCATATGGCAGATCATATGGGTTGGGGGGGGGCAACTTTTTTTTTTTGCCTAGGGCGGCAAAAATCCTTGCACCGGCCCTGGTTAATTCGGATACGTGCTTTCGGTTTGGAGTATATGGACTGGATCTATTGTAGCCAGTTAGGGCCAAAGCCCATGGTTTTAAGGGTTGCGGTTAGTAAGGACCAGTCCACCCTGTCAAAGGCCTTTTCCGCGTCAATTGGGGGCGTAGGCGATTGAAGAAGATTTTAGTGAAGATTATAAGGTCAATATTGATAAGGGAAATTGGGCGGTAACTGCCGCACAGCGTTGTGTCCTTCCCTGGCTTTTTAATGAGAGTTATGTGAGCTTCCAGGGCAGCGTCTGGTAATTGCGGGGAGGAGATGAGGAAGTTGAACGCTTCAGTAAAGTGAGCTGCAAGCAGTTTTGAGAATGTTTTGTAGTATTTAGTCATGAAGCCTTCCGGTCCAGGGCTTTTGCCGAGGGGGGAGGCTTTCACTGCTAAGAAGAATTCATCTATATGTATTGGTGCGTGCGTCTAGGTGTTGGATGAAGTTGCGGGGAATTGTTTGTTTGATTCGGGGAGTGAGGTATTGTTCCACTTCCGTAACAGTAGGTGGTGTGGATCGTATATTGTAGAGGTCGGTATAAAACTCTTGAAACGCCCTGAGGATGTCTGTAAGTTTATGGGACGTCTCCCCTGTTCGTGTTTTAAGTTTGGAAATAAATGTGGATTGTCTTGTGTCTTTGAGTGCGTTGGCCAGTAGGCGACCGCATCTCGCCCCTTGGGAGTAGTATGAGTGTTTTGTGAATATTGTTTGTCGTGTTCTCGTCAAAGTATTGTTTAAGAGACTTGTGAATTAGGTCAGTAGCTGCCTTGGTGTTTAATAAACGTTTGTTTAATTTCCATTGGAAGGAGCGGGGAGGCAAAATGGGGATCTGGATGGCAAGAGACAGGGGTGCATGGTCGGACCACATGATTGGTGCATATTCACAAGAGCGAATCAGGTGAATAAACCTGTGCTGGGTGAATATCATGTCAATCCTGGAATATGTGTGAGTCGCATGTGAGTACAAGGAGAAGTCACGGTCTTTGGGGTGTTTCGTCTAGGGGTGAGGTAATCCTTTTTCTGGCTGAGGAGTGATAGCGGGTCGCTGTGGATGTAGTGTCCATGTGTGCATCCAGGGAAACATTAAAGTCCCCTCCCATGAGTAAAATCCCTTCAGTGAATTTCTCTATTAGTTTGAGCTATTTACGGAACGTTCTGCCCTGCCTCCTATTAGGCATGTATAAGTTCACAAGGGTTATCATGTGGTGGCCCACTAGTCCCTTGACCATTGGCAATCTCCCTGTGTCAGTGGATTCATGCATCTTATAGACGAATGGGACCCCAGCTGCTATCAATATGGCCACTCCCCCCCCTTTAGAGTTTGTGTAGTTACTAAAGTATTCATTAGGGTAATGCTTGTTGCGTAGTGTGGGGGCGGTATCTGCTCTAAAATGGGTTTCCTGTAGAAAAGCAATGTCAGCTTTTAAGTTGTGGAGCTCTGCAAGTGAGCATTTTTCAGGAAGATTCAGGCCCCTAGCGGGGGTCTGCTCCTCTCTGCCCCTAGGGTTAAGAGATATTTGTTTGTGCTGGTCCTGTGGAGTGTAGTGAAACATTAAACAACACAATGCATCCAATATGGGGAACCTGGTTTAGCAAATAATTCAACAGAGCTATGTGGCGAGCAATCGTGCCGTGCATCAATAAGTGGTGCTTCTCAGGTGCACTTGGTTTATTCATACACTTACACTGCAGGGGTTGGGTGCTGTCACCATCCCTAGGGTACGCATGAAGGGGTTGCCCCAGCAGAGGAAGTATGGGGAACTTATAGGGGGGTCCCTCCCATTGGCTTATCCCTTGTTATTATTATAAAGTATTGTTTTTTGTTGTTGTTATTTTCAAACCCATTACCCGTGGAGAGTAGGGCGTTGTGGTATCGTAGTAGGCTTGTGTGGGGTAGGAGTAGTAGTACACTTTTAAGTGTCACGGAGGGATGATAGGGGCCTAGCACCCAGCCTGTTCGGATGTAGCGTACCCTTGGGGGAATATAATAGTGACAGAAAGAGGACTCACATTATTGGCATTTAAGATTGGTCTATGACATTGACATTCTGCATTTCCATCTTACGTGCTCTCGGTCCCTGTGTTAGAGAGTCCATGCTTTTGGAGGAGCCTGAGGATGCAGGGGCTCAAGGTGTGTGTGTGAGGCACCGGCCTCTAGGTGTGTAAAGTCCAGGGTGTATAACAGTCCAGTTCCTGGTATGAGATGCTGTGAATCAATGCGGTAGGTTGAGTCCGACATCAGGTCCCATCTTGGGTGGAATGGAGCATGCAGTCCCCGAACAGTGGGTATAATGATGCTTTATCTGCGTCCGGTTGGTCCTCTAGGCGAGTTGGCACTTGGTGGTGCATCCGAAAGATCATTTCTCCTTTTCTTAGCTGGGGTCTGCCATCTCTGCCTTTGTTGAGATTGTGTGGGCATAGCGGCTGAATTTACTCCATACCAATTGCAAATCTGGAAGTTCCATAGTTTGGATGTCCTGCACTGATGCCAATGAGTGAGTTTTGTTATTATGTGTGACAATAAGCGCCAGGGGGAAACCCCATCTATACCGAATATTCCTGGATTGGAGCAAATCTGTAATTGGGCGGAGTGTGCGCCTGGCTTGTAGCGTGTGCCAGGATAGGTCCGGGAAGATCTGTATGGGTTCATTGTGGTTGAGTAGAGGCTGTGAGGTTTGTCTGAGCACTCTGAGGATGTCTTCTTTAAGAGAAAAGTAGTGGATCCTACATACCACGTCACGAGGTTGAGCCCTATGTACTCTGTCCATTAATATTGGAGTTTCCACAGGCCTGCCAAATATGTGAAAATACAATAATAGGTCACGCTATACAGAAAGTATAACAATAAGTAGATAAAAATATATATGTACTCACATTTAATAAATAGGCAAACAGAGAATAAAAATAGATATGTGTATAAAAGTCCCAATATATGGTAAAATTCTTGTAGGTTCCAGTAGGATAGTAGAGACTTGATGGTGATATCAATGAGAGGCTGGGTCTTCTATAGCTGAGGGGATCTTGTCACAATGACGGACATGTAAATGAAAGGATAGAGGAAACTCCAATAGTGTAAACTGTGATTGAGTAGATAAAATAAAGTGTGTATTCGGGAGGTATTACACTCACCTATCCAAGAGCGTGTACTCGCTCAAGTGTAGTTGGCATTCAGTGGCGTTGACCCCCCACTGTCGGGATATAGGTGTGGATAATTTCTCGATATGAAAAAAAGATAGAGACCAAATATAGTGCTCACTGTATAATATAAATAAGTCTGAGAAGTAAAGGGTGTACTCACATTTGCATGAGCAGGATATACTGCTCAATATGATGGCGTGGGTGGTACAATCCCCACCTAGGATTCTTTAAACGATGGTCGGCTCCAAAGTGACGTGTAACCAGGTTAAAAATAAATGAATAAATTAAAATAAAATAAAAGGTATATGGCAAATAAAAGGTAAAAAAGCCAATATTCCTTTATTAATACAGTAAAAAATATATATAAAAATAGCCAAAACGCGTTTCGCCACACAGGGCTTTATCAACTGGCAATAATAGGTATTAACCTGGTACATAGAAGCTTATATAAACTTAGGAGATACATGGTTATTCGAATTTTGGCGCCAAAATGACGTCATCAATACAGTGAGAATCATATAAGGATATTAAGAAACATAAATGTGGCAGGAACATAGATTAGTCATTAAAAATATAGCTAAACGTTTTATAAATATCTTAAAAACGAGTGTTATTGATGGTAAATGAAGGTACAATAGATAGTCATGTGATCGCGAGCTACCGCGATCACATGGTGTGTCCCAATGCTTATTGGGAAATGTAGTATTACAGTAGGCGTTCAGGGAGACCAGAAGGGGGGAGAGAGGTGGAGAGCACGTGACCGCGATCGCTCGCGGTCACGTGGTGTAGTGTTGGGCTTATGGGAAATGGAGTGTCAGGACGGAGGTCGGCTACACAGGGCACGCCTCCGTCCCATGTCAGCAAGTGGGCGTGCGAGACACGTGAGCGCGATCGCGCGCGGTCACGTGTCCTGGCGCCAAGCATCATGGGGAATGTAGTGCCTTAAAGGGCAAGCCCCAATATGAAATAAGCATGTATCTCGATGAAAATGCTTGTTCTTGGGTAGAACATTGGCTTAAAAACAGAATACAAAGAGTTGTCGTTAATGGTAAATTTTCAAGCTGGACAGAGGTGGCAAGTGGTGTCCCTCAGGGGTCTGTTCTGGGACCCCTTCTATTTAACATTTTTATAAATGATCTTGAAGACAGCATTGAAAGTCATGTTTCAGTGTTTGCAGATGACACAAAACTTTGTAAAATAATACAATGTGAGCAAGATATTACTTTGCTGCAGAAGGATTTAGATAGACTGGAGGACTGGGCACTCAAATGGCAGATGAAATTTAATGTTGAAAAATGCAAAGTTATGCACTTCGGCGTAAAGAATACACAAGCAACGTATACCCTTAATAGAAGCGAATTAGGGATAACAACACACGAAAAGGACTTGGGAATTGTTATAGACAACAAACTATGCAACAATGTGCAATGTCAATCAGCAGTGGCCAAGGCCAGTAAGGTATTGTCATGCATGAAAAAGGGCATTCATTCTCGGGACGAGAATATCATTTTGCCTCTCTATAAATCACTGGTAAGACCACATATTGAATATGCTGTGCAATTTTGGGCACCTGTTCTAAAGAAGGATATCATGGCACTAGAAAAAGTGCAGAGGCGGGCTACAAAATTAATAAAAGGAATGGAACATATCAGCTATGAAGAAAGGTTAACAAATTTAAACCTATTTAGTTTAGAAAAACGTTGCCTGAGAGGTGATATGATAACATTATACAAATATATTCGGGGCCAATACAAACAATTGTGTGGAAATCTATTCACAAACCGGACTTTACATAGGACACGAGGCCATGCGTTTAGACTGGAAGAAAGAAGATTTCGTCTAAGGCAAAGGAAAGGTTTTTTTACTGTAAGAACAATCAGGATGTGGAATTCTCTGCCTGAAGAAGTGGTTTTATCAGAGTCCATACAGATGTTCAAACAGCTACTAGATGCATACTTGCAAAGACAGAATATTCAAGGATATAATCTTTCAATGTAGGGTAATAACTGCTTGATTCAAGGATAAATCTGACTGCCATTCTGGGGTCAAGAAGAAATTTTTTGTCCTAGCTTGTTGCAAAATTGTGCTTCAAACTGGGGTTTTTTTTTTTTTTTTTCTTTTGGATCAACAGCAAAAAACAGGTGTGAGGAAGGCTGAACTTGATGGACGCAAGTCTCTTTTCAGCTATCTAACTATGTAACTATGTAACGATATCTTAGAAGAAACAAAAAATATATGGAACAGAATGCTAGATATCAGCAAAACTAAATATAATATTACTGCAAAAGAAAGAAATAATAAAAATAAAAGGCTAAAAGTGACTATATGTGTAGGTTTTAGAGGATACAGGTGTAGAAGATATATAAAGGTAGAAAAAGGTGTAAGGATGGAGATATAGAGCAGAAAGGTATATGGATAAGTAAAACATACTATATTAGAAATAAAATAAAAAGATAATGTATGGGATATATATTCCTATATGGAGAGATGGTAAATGATGGACTAATTAAAAAGTATTTTTAAAAGAATTAGAACATGATATTAAAAGAGAAATTATAATAAATAAAAATAAAATTAAAATTAAATTTAATTATAAAATTAAGGTAAAAAGGTACAGAAATATTAAAAAAATAGTAAAAAAATATAACTATTATAAGAAGTTGAAAAGGTCGAATTCAGCATTAAGTCCTTCTGGAGCAAGAGTTTTTAGTTGGAAAACCCAATACATTTCCCTTTTTCCTAAAATGTTTGTAATATCTCCACCTCTCCAAGGGAGGGTAACCTGTTCTATCCCTATCATTTTTAAAAGTGTCGGGTCTTTGTTGTGACTGATGAAATGTTTGGAAACTGAGTGATTATCATAGCCTCTCTTAATGTTACGGCAGTGTTCTGCCAATCTTACTTTAAGGCATCTTTTGGTCATGCCCACGTATTGTAGTCCACATGGGCATTCCAAAAGATATATAACACCTTTAGTGTTACATCCAATGAAATCTTTAATAGGGTAGGAGATTTTGGTTTTGGTGGAAGAGAAATTAGTAGATTTGGAGTTTGTAGTACCTTTTGTGGTTCTACACACAATACATTTATTGCACTTAAAAAACCCTTTAGGCCTAGATAAAAAATGTTCTTTGTGATGTACGTTTTTTTTAGTGTAATTTTTAGTTAGAATTGATCTAAAATTAGGGGCTCCTCTAAAGATAACCTTAGGTTTGTCTGGAACTTGATCCTTTAAAAGGTCGTCCTGTTTCAAGATGTGCCAGTGTTTATTTATGATTTTTTTTAAAATTTTATTCTTATTATTAAAATCTAAAATGATGGGGAGTTGTGGAGGGTCTACTTTTTTAGCTTTGTATTTTAAAAGCTCCGTTCTGTCCTTCTCTTTTACCACCTCTAATGCTTTATTTAGATTCCCTACTTCGTAATTTTTTTCTAAAAACATATTCTTTAATGAGGTAGATTGGACATCCAAATCGGCAGTTGTTGAACAATTTCGATGGAGGCGGAGAAATTGGCTTTTTGGAATGCCGTCCAACCAAGGTTTATAATGACAGCTTGTTTGGTCTATTATTGTATTGGTGCAAACCTCTTTAAAAAAAGTTTTGGTTCGAATGCATCCATCTTGAATAAAAATATTTAAATCTAAAAAGTTGACTGACACATTGCTAAATTCTGATGATAAAACAATACCCCTATCATTGATGTTTAAGTGATCTAAAAACTGTTTAAGAGACGTATCAGAACCTTGCCAAATAAAAAAACAGATCATCGATATAACGAAAGTATGAGACCAGGTTTGCCCGCCAACCATGATCACCCCAGACGGCCGAAGACTCCCAGTCTGCCATGAAGAGGTTAGCATAGCTGGGGGCAAACCTGGTCCCCATAGCTATACCCTTCTTTTGTATATAAAATGAATCGAAAAACCAAAAATAGTTGTTGGTGAGTATAATGTTAATACCTTGTATAATAAAATCAATTTGTGAATTTGGAATTGAACTGTTTTGTTTTAAAATCCTTTCAACTGCTTGGCAACCAATATTGTGGGGAATTATGGTGTACAGTGATTGCACATCACAAGTTACTAGTATGTAATCTTGGCACCAATTAAAATCACTTAAAAAGGATAAGAGAGTAAGGGAGTCTTTCAGATATGACCTAGTTTCTTTGACAAAGGGTTGTAATAAAATGTCAATATATTCGGAGAGATTGGATAAAACAGAATTAATACCAGATACTATGGGTCTTCCAGGGGGTTCTGTTGCATTTTTGTGTATTTTGGGGAGAAAATAAATTACTGGGATTTTGGGATAAAGAATATTAAGATGGTTAAATTCTTGTTTGGTTAGAATACCCTTATCTAGTCCTTTTTGTAGGAATTCATTAACATCTCTTTAATATTGGAGGTGGGGTCAGAGGATAATTTATTATATACCTCAGGATCATTAAGTTGACGATTAGCTTCTTTTGTGTACATGGATTTTGATAAAATGACTAGGCCTCCACCTTTATCGGCGGGTTTAATGACAATTTCATCATCTTTTTGGAGTTCCTTTAGGGCTCTCCATTCCTTCTGGGTAAGGTTCTGTGGGTCATACTTATTGTGTTTGATCTTTTCGAAGTCCTTTAGGACCAATTTTTCAAAGACTTCTATGGGCCCTGACTTAAAATTAGAAGGATAAAATTTAGAGGGATTTTTTAAAACAGTATGTGTTATAGGGCATTCGGTAGAGGTGTCTGAATTCTGAATTTGCGGAACTGGATTTGATGTGGTGGAAACATTATTATGTTGAGTGAAAAATCTTTTTATAGTAGCTTTCCTAACAAATTTGTTGATGTCCAGAAATGCTTGGAAGGGTTTGAAAGAATTAGTGGGAGCATATTTTAGACCTTTGCTTAAAACTAGAATCTGGGTAGAGGTTAAAACTTTATGAGAGAGGTTAAAAATTCCGAATTTTTTCTCATCTATCGTACTTATTGTCTTTCCTTCCTTTCTCTTTTGTAGTCTTCTGCCACCTCTCCCTCCTCTATACTTAAGCTTCTTTTCCTTGCTCTGGGTAGGTATGGAGTTTGTGTGTGAGGTAGATTCTGTGTGCGTATGTCTAAAAAATTCTCCTCTGCGGTCTAGGTGTAGGTGTTGAAGGTTGGGTATAACTAAATTTGTTTGTAGTAGTGTGGTGAGGAAAATTTTGGTAGTCAGGTGAATCGTGATGTTTGTGAGTTTGGTAATTAGATGACTTGTAGTTGTGTGATACTCTTTGTCTATTCGGTGAGGAGTGTCTCCTGTCATTATTTTTATGTGAATACGTGGAAGGTCTTTGTCTGTTGTGAGTATAGTAATTTACTTGACGGTGACGGTGTAGTGGCGGTGGGGAAAAGTGATGTTGTGGTTTGTTATAGCGGTGGGAATCGAAATCAAATCGAAAAAGTGGAAACAGACACAAAACATATCAAAATAAAAAAATATGTTAGAGATAAACAAGATTACAGTAATGATCAAGTGAGGACATATAACTTCAACAAAAAATACACTACTGACACATACACTGTAAGAAACAAAGACTTTGAACACACTCGTCACGTTAATTCCCACCGCTATAACAAACCACAACATCACTTTTCCCCACCGCCACCACACCGTCACCGTCAAGTAAATTACTATCCTCACAACAGACAAAGACCTTCCACGTATTCACATAAAAATAATGACAGGAGACACACCTCACCGAATAGACAAAGAGTATCACACAACTACAAGTCATCTAATTACCAAACTCACAAACATCACGATTCACCTGACTACATAAATTTTCCTCACCACACTACTACAAACAAATTTAGTTATACCCAACCTTCAACACCTACACCTAGACCGCAGAGGCCCAGATTTGGCCACAAATACTCAGACATTCCTAAGTCACCACCGAATTACACCCACAATAATAGATACCAATTATTGTCTATCGATTCAGAGATTGAGGAGAATTTTTTAGACATACGCACACAGAATCTACCTCACACACAAACTCCATACCTACCCAGAGCAAGGAAATGAAGCTTAAGTATAGAGGAGGGAGAGGTGGCAGAAGACTACAAAAGAGAAAGGAAGGAAAGACAATAAGTACGATAGATGAGAAAAAATTCGGAATTTTTAACCTCTCTCATAAAGTTTTAACCTCTACCCAGATTCTAGTTTTAAGCAAAGGTCTAAAATATGCTCCCACTAATTCTTTCAAACCCTTCCAAGCATTTCTGGACATCAACAAATTTGTTAGGATGTTTCCACCACATCAAATCCAGTTCCGCAAATTCAGAATTCAGACACCTCTACCGAATGCCCTATAACACATACTGTTTTAAAAAATCCCTCTAAATTTTATCCTTCTAATTTTAAGTCAGGGCCCATAGAAGTCTTTGAAAAATTGGTCCTAAAGGACTTCGAAAAGATCAAACACAATAAGTATGACCCACAGAACCTTACCCAGAAGGAATGGAGAGCCCTAAAGGAACTCCAAAAAGATGATGAAATTGTCATTAACCCGCCGATAAAGGTGGAGGCCTAGTCATTTTATCAAAATCCATGTACACAAAAGAAGCTAATCGTCAACTTAATGATCCTGAGGTATATAATAAATTATCCTCTGACCCCACCTCCAATATTAAAGAGATGTTAATGAATTCCTACAAAAAGGACTAGATAAGGGTATTCTAACCAAACAAGAATTTAACTATCTTAATATTCTTTATCCCAAAATCCCAGTAATTTATTTTCTCCCCAAAATACACAAAAATGCAACAGAACCCCCTGGAAGACCCATAGTATCTGGTATTAATTCTGTTTTATCCAATCTCTCCGAATATATTGACATTTTATTACAACCCTTTGTCAAAGAAACTAGGTCATATCTGAAAGACTCCCTTACTCTCTTATCCTTTTTAAGTGATTTTAATTGGTGCCAAGATTACATACTAGTAACTTGTGATGTGCAATCACTGTACACCATAATTCCCCACAATATTGGTTGCCAAGCAGTTGAAAGGATTTTAAAACAAAACAGTTCAATTCCAAATTCACAAATTGATTTTATTATACAAGGTATTAACATTATACTCACCAACAACTATTTTTGGTTTTTCGATTCATTTTATATACAAAAGAAGGGTATAGCTATGGGGACCAGGTTTGCCCCCAGCTATGCTAACCTCTTCATGGCAGACTGGGAGTCTTCGGCCGTCTGGGGTGATCATGGTTGGCGGGCAAACCTGGTCTCATACTTTCGTTATATCGATGATCTGTTTTTTATTTGGCAAGGTTCTGATACGTCTCTTAAACTGTTTTTAGATCACTTAAACATCAATGATAGGGGTATTGTTTTATCATCAGAATTTAGCAATGTGTCAGTCAACTTTTTAGATTTAAATATTTTTATTCAAGATGGATGCATTCGAACCAAAACTTTTTTTAAAGAGGTTTGCACCAATACAATAATAGACCAAACAAGCTGTCATTATAAACCTTGGTTGGACGGCATTCCAAAAAGCCAATTTCTCCGCCTCCATCGAAATTGTTCAACAACTGCCGATTTGGATGTCCAATCTACCTCATTAAAGAATATGTTTTTAGAAAAAAATTACGAAGTAGGGAATCTAAATAAAGCATTAGAGGTGGTAAAAGAGAAGGACAGAACGGAGCTTTTAAAATACAAAGCTAAAAAAGTAGACCCTCCACAACTCCCCATCATTTTAGATTTTAATAATAAGAATAAAATTTAAAAAAAAATCATAAATAAACACTGGCACATCTTGAAACAGGACGACCTTTTAAAGGATCAAGTTCCAGACAAACCTAAGGTTATCTTTAGAGGAGCCCCTAATTTTAGATCAATTCTAACTAAAAATTACACTAAAAAAAACGTACATCACAAAGAACATTTTTTATCTAGGCCTAAAGGGTTTTTTAAGTGCAATAAATGTATTGTGTGTAGAACCACAAAAGGTACTACAAACTCCAAATCTACTAATTTCTCTTCCACCAAAACCAAAATCTCCTACCCTATTAAAGATTTAATTGGATGTAACACTAAAGGTGTTATATATCTTTTGGAATGCCCATGTGGACTACAATACGTGGGCATGACCAAAAGATGCCTTAAAGTAAGATTGGCAGAACACTGCCGTAACATTAAGAGAGGCTATGATAATCACTCAGTTTCCAAACATTTCATCAGTCACAACAAAGACCCGACACTTTTAAAAATGATAGGGATAGAACAGGTTACCCTCCCTTGGAGAGGTGGAGATATTACAAACATTTTAGGAAAAAGGGAAATGTATTGGGTTTTCCAACTAAAAACTCTTGCTCCAGAAGGACTTAATGCTGAATTCGACCTTTTCAACTTCTTATAATAGTCATATTTTTTTTTACTATTTTTTTAATATTTCTGTACCTTTTTACCTTAATTTTATAATTAAATTTAATTTTAATTTTATTTTTATTTATTATAATTTCTCTTTTAATATCATGTTCTAATTCTTTTAAAAATACTTTTTAATTAGTCCATCATTTACCATCTCTCCATATAGGAATATATATCCCATACATTATCTTTTTATTTTATTTCTAATATAGTATGTTTTACTTATCCATATACCTTTCTGCTCTATATCTCCATCCTTACACCTTTTTCTACCTTTATATATCTTCTACACCTGTATCCTCTAAAACCTACACATATAGTCACTTTTAGCCTTTTATTTTTATTATTTCTTTCTTTTGCAGTAATATTATATTTAGTTTTGCTGATATCTAGCATTCTGTTCCATATATTTTTTGTTTCTTCTAAGATACATGCTTATTTCATATTGGGGCTTGCCCTTTAAGGCACTACATTCCCCATGATGCTTGGCGCCAGGACACGTGACCGCGCGCGATCGCGCTCACGTGTCTCGCACGCCCACTTGCTGACATGGGACGGAGGCGTGCCCTGTGTAGCCGACCTCCGTCCTGACACTCCATTTCCCATAAGCCCAACACTACACCACGTGACCGCGAGCGATCGCGGTCACGTGCTCTCCACCTCTCTCCCCTCTTCTGGTCTCCCTGAACGCCTACTGTAATACTACATTTCCCAATAAGCATTGGGACACACCATGTGATCGCGGTAGCTCGCGATCACATGACTATCTATTGTACCTTCATTTACCATCAATAACACTCGTTTTTAAGATATTTATAAAACGTTTAGCTATATTTTTAATGACTAATCTATGTTCCTGCCACATTTATGTTTCTCAATATCCTTATATGATTCTCACTGTATTGATGACGTCATTTTGGCGCCAAAATTCGAATAACCATGTATCTCCTAAGTTTATATAAGCTTCTATGTACCAGGTTAATACCTATTATTGCCAGTTGATAAAGCCCTGTGTGGCGAAACGCATTTTGGCTATTTTTATATATATTTTTTACTGTATTAATAAAGGAATATTGGCTTTTTTACCTTTTATTTGCCATATACCTTTTATTTTATTTTATTTTATTCATTTATTTTTAACCTGGTTACACGTCACTTTGGAGCCGACCATCGTTTAAAGAATCCTAGGTGGGGATTGTACCACCCACGCCATCATATTGAGCAGTATATCCTGCTCATGCAAATGTGAGTACACCCTTTACTTCTCAGACTTATTTATATTATACAGTGAGCACTATATTTGGTCTCTATCTTTTTTTCATATCGAGAAATTATCCACACCTATATCCCGACAGTGGGGGGTCAACGCCACTGAATGCCAACTACACTTGAGCGAGTACACGCTCTTGGATAGGTGAGTGTAATACCTCCCGAATACACACTTTATTTTATCTACTCAATCACAGTTTACACTATTGGAGTTTCCTCTATCCTTTCATTTACATGTCCGTCATTGAGACAAGATCCCCTCAGCTATAGAAGACCCAGCCTCTCATTGATATCACCATCAAGTCTCTACTATCCTACTGGAACCTACAAGAATTTTACCATATATTGGGACTTTTATACACATATCTATTTTTATTCTCTGTTTGCCTATTTATTAAATGTGAGTACATATATATTTTTATCTACTTATTGTTATACTTTCTGTATAGCGCGACCTATTATTGTATTTTTGCTATTTCTCTTTTGAGGACGTTGGAGGGAACCTCATATCCATAGGTTGCAGCTTTTCTTTTCTTGTTTATTCCCCTCTAGAGCACTCAGCGCTGATCCTATACCCTTTCTCTGCCAAATATGTGGTTAAACAGGTCTGTTAGAGTAAACGGTAGGTCTTCTTGGTCCTGTTTAGGAAGCCCATTAATCCATAGATTATTTCTCCGCCCTCGGTTGTCAATATCATCCATCATTCTGTACATTGCAGACAGGTGTGAGGTATGGGAGTCTACTGTTTCTTGCAAGTATTGTACTTGTGAGACCAAGAGGACCCTGTCATCTTCGAGTGTGTGAACCCGTTCGCTTACCTGGCGGATGTCCGTCCCAAAGGCTTCCATTTTGATTTTGAATGAAACCTCCACATCGCGGCTATGTCCGCCTTGGAGGGGAGATTCCAGAGTACCTCCCTTAGATCCATCTGTCTGGCCATCTGTCTGGCATGCTGAGGCCTCTGAGCCCTCCGGGCTCGATAGTGCTGAGCCACCATGGGACGATCCCGGGGCTATGTTTGGGCCTAGTGCGCCCGCCTCGTAGTCCGTATTGTCACGGAAAAAAATCATAATGGCGCTCAATTTTCCTACCAGGCATTTGGTAATCGAGTGCTGGCTAGATGGAGTCCTTTTGTGGTGACCCATGATGTGGATTTAGCCCGATGGTAGTTGTAACGGACCGTTTCAGCAGACGACCTCCCAAGCGGCTTACACTCCTGGCAATCAGTCTCTATCAGCATACAGTGAATCCCCCCAAGAATAAAACAAGGCTCCGTGTTGAGGGTCAAGCAATGGTCTGGTTTATTATGGGCTACCCGCCCAGTATTAATGCAGGTCTCCCACCTGGTGGACACTCCCCTAGGGGACCAAATGGCAGACTGTAACAAAAGACAGACATGTATCACTTTAGGACATACAGTCACAATACTTTCCCACAATGCATCCTGGCTTCCTCCCCTCTGCCCTGGAGATAATTAAGAAATAATTCTGCACGTGGTGAACACAAGATACAATGTTACTTTAAAATACACAAAGTTACTTTTTGCACATAAAACACAGACATGTAACATATCCCCAGATAGCTCAGGTCTGAGTGCACATCATTAGGTGAATGGCATTTAGACCACACGAATACAGTTTAATCACCATGGAGCCAAAGTCTTTAATTACATGAATAGGCTCCATGGCATAGCTATCTGGGTTAAAACATTCCCCCAGCATAAAATACCGAATTTACATACATTCGTTAAATCGGTACAAATTAGAACCAGGGGCTGGAGGCTCAGTGGTGCTTAGCTGACACAGTGTCCGGGTTTGGCGTAGGAAAGCCGGACAGAAAAGCGCTGGCTGCCCGGGGAGCTCCAGAACACCACCATCGTGTGGCGGCTAGGTGTAACCACGACCACCCAGTAACAGTCAATTAAGTTGCGGTTGACCGCAGCTACTGGGTGGTCAATTGCCGGCACACGCTCGTTAAGCCACGGTAAAACGCGGCTTCAGGAAGGTAAATGGAGGGCACACGCCAGCTTCTACGTGGCCAATTAACGGCGCCTGCCGGCTCCCCACGGCTCTGGGGAGGCTAAGAAAGGGCTGTTTGTTCGGTAGATAGAATCTACCGAACGGCTGTGCAGAAAGGAATAAATAAATCTTTCTGCACAGAAAAATTAACCGTTTAACTGCCGGTCCATAATCCAAAGGCAGCAGGCGGGCAACCAGGCTCCCCCAATGCAATGTGGTGAGATTGCTCTCGTCACAGTAGTGGATTCCCACACTGTTCAGACAGAGCTGCCTCAGAACGCGTCCATGCAGCAGCGTGGTTGGCTCCACCCCCTCCTTAGACTGTAAATTTATGTCAGACATTTTGTGATTTAAAATTAATATTAGATTGCAAAGAACAGTTTAGCAAGCCATAGTGACTCCATTTTGGCAATTTGTCAGAATACAAATTATTATGCAAATTATATTTAAGTGTCACAAAGATTAAATATTTTGTTTTTCAGTTTAACTCATGGATGGCATTGTATCTCAGGGCTCTTTTGATCACTGAAAACAATCGTGGACACCTATGATAATTAGATTGCCAGGTGAATCCAATTTGAAGAAAAACTACTAATGGAGGGTGTTCCACATTATTAAGCATAGCACCATATTCATGCAATATGGGGAAGAAAAAAGATCTCTCTGCTGCCGAAAAGAGAGAAACAGTTCAATGCCTTGGACGAGGTATGAAAACATTAGATATTTCACGAAAACTTAAGCGTGATCATCGCACTATTAAGGGATTTGTGGCTGATTCAGAGCACAGACGGGTTCGTGCAGATAAAGGCACATTGAGGAAGATTTCTGCCAGATCCATCCATCGGATCAAGAGAGCAGCTGCTAAAATACCATTACTTAGCAGCAAACAGATATTTGAAGCTGCTGGTGCCTCTGGAGTCCCACGGACATCAAGGTGTAGAGTCCTCCAGAGTTTTGCAACTGTGCAAAAACCTTCTATTTGGCCACCACTAACCAATGCTCACAAGCAGAAATGGCTGCATTGGGCAGAAAAATACATTACTAATATACAAGACTAATTTTCAAACAGTCCTGTTCACTGATGAGTGCCGTGCAACCCTGAATGGTCCAGATGGATGGAGTAGCGGATGGTTGGTGGACGGCCACCCTGTTCCAACAAGGCTGTGATGTCAGCAAGGCAGTGGTGAAGTTATGTTTTGTGTCGGAATCATGGGAAGAGAGCTGGTCGGCCCATTTAGGGTCCCCGAAGGTGTAAAGATGACCTCTGCAAAGTATGTGGAGTTTCTGACTGACCACTTTCTTCTCTGGTACAGAAGGAAGAACTATGCTTTCCATAATAAAATCATCTTCATGCATGACAATGCAACATCTCATGCTGCAAAGAATACCTCTGCATCAATGGCTGCTATGGGGATAAAAGGAGAGAAAGTCATGTTGTGGTCTCCATCCTCCCCTTTGCATAATAATTTGGAACAGGGTGTAAATGAAATGGATACAATTTTTGCTTTCTTTCTCTGCTAAGAGACGTGTGCCCATTGTGTTTCCACTAACCAGGCCCTATAGTCTATTGAATGTAGCTTAAGTAAACATTAAGCTGGTTACACTGTCATAGTTTCTTTTTAAATTCTACTCCAAGTGGCACCAAAAGTATGATCCTACTGGAAATAAAATGACAGACATAATAACTAGCCGATTATTACTGTGCATGTGTCATGGTCAAATTAAACTTTTTAGTGGCAAAACAGAGAACCACAGCAAAAACAAATATTGATAAAATAGATAAAAGAAAAGCAGAAAAGCAAATGAACAAGTAAGGAAAAAGTAAACGAACTGTAAAAAATGGGGAAACATCCAAAAACTACAGCAGGGAAAATCAAAGAGAGGGGAAACAAACAGTGTCAGGTCTTTTTAGGAAAGAAGTGGAAGAGAGAGTTGTCTAAATGTGGAAGAAAGAACCTTGTTAACTTTAAAAATGCTGACAATAAAATATAACATTAAAAAAAAAAAAACACGTTGCGGCCTTAAAAGAAATCTGGCTCAATTTATAAAGTCGAATGCCATTGCAATGCAGGACAAACTGCTGTATCCAGTGTTATAATTACAGGTTGGTTTAGATGGAACTAAAAGCAAAATATTGAGTTAGTGAAATATACATGTACTGCATGAAGTTAATCTATGGGTCAAAGCACACAACAAAATTCCAAAATATTGGGCCAGTATTATTGCACAAGAATGATCTAATTTTAATCTGCAAGTTGTCACAAATAAAATGGAGTGCAGTGTTATTCTTCTTACAGCATAGGTTTAGTTTATGTAAGATTTATATAACACAGAAAATCGAAGGCAGGTGTTCCTAATTCTAAAAACAATGAAAAATGAAGCCAAGCAATTTCTTCCTAACACTAAACATCCCGTAGCCCTAGGCTCCCCTAACCCTACCTAGAAATTCCCTTTACCCCTAAACACCATTAGCATTAATCATACACCACCTTAACTGTAAAATACAAACAAACACACACTGTTGACCCTAAATAAACTCTAACCTTAAATCTCCCCTAAACCTAATATCTATATAAATGATCAATCTTTATTGGGGAGGTGCTTAGTTCACACAGTTAGATCCTCTGAGTGAGGCTTTATCAAGTGATGGTCACCAGATTGGGGTCAGCATCTCTTCTTCTCAAAAAACAGTTTGCCCCACGTTGAAGTATACTATAGAATTGCTGCCTTAGATTGGTGGTTATATAGATCAGGAAACAGGAGTGCAGAGAAGGTAAGACATATAATAGCATTTGTATCCACATTCCTTCAGTTGAATAGATGCAAAACATGTAGGCGATATTGGTGCCAAATTGCAAACCTTGGAAGACAAAAGCAGCAGCAATTGAATTAATAGCAACATAGTAACTGTCAAGGTGTCTTGTAAAACCAGTGTCTCTGCTCTTCATTTGCTTCAAGTGACGACACAGAGAGGACAGTAAGAGAAACAGCGAAATGCTGTTTATGATGAAGGGGCCACAGTTTCCAAGAGTATAAGTAAGATAATACATGCTGAGCTTTCTACTTTTGCATTGAATCCTTTGTAGATATAGCATAATTGTGGAATTGCTAATGTCCAATTCAGTGGAAACAATCCATAAATCCAGAGAGGAATTGCATGAAGCTATCAACACAGCTGCACATATGAAATACAACATTTTTTGCGATAGCATCCTTTTTAGATACAAAAAGACGTCATGGCTATAGTTCGCAATTTTCAAGAAGTAGATAGCAGAAAGCAAAGCTGCAAACCAAAGATTGGAGTAGAAGACCAGCAACATACAAAACCCAGTTAGAAAAAAATTTACATCCAAAACCAGTATGTGCTGAAAAGAAATTATTAAGATTTCATATAGAAATAAAAATTGAAAGCACAATCTAGAGATGGCTAGGGAGCATTGAATTTGGCCAGAAGCCTTAATCCGTCTCTGCCTCAACCAGCAAGAAACATTCACGGCTAGTATAAACGTATTGACCATTAGCCCCAGCATAAAGGTTATTATGCAAACTGAAAAAACAAAGTTTTCCTCTATCTGATTGCTCATCGTCTCACTCTTTTTAATGATTCAAACCCTCTTTCGTGATCTGTGTGTGGAAAGCACAGAACTGATTTTTTGTTTCTGTGCTTTTTATTAGGAAGCTAAATGAATTAAATTGCCTGTGCAAATTTTAATGCAAAATATTTCAGCTATCAATATTTACTAGATAAAACAATATGCAAAGTATTAACTTTGCATCGGGAAGTAGAATTTGCTTGTGTTTTTTTGATATGGGAAACGTCTGTAATAACCTGCCGTCCCCAAGAAGGCTAGCACCTGGGTCTTAGTGATAGGTGTGGGCCATTTAGCCACTGCCTCTACCTTAGCTGACTCCGGTCTCTGGCTTCCACACCACACTCTGTGACCCAGGTACTGCACCTCAGCCATACCTAGATGGCACTTCTCTAGCTTCAATGTCAGGCCAGCAGCCCAAATCTTATCCAGCACTACCCCTACGTGAACCAGGTGTTCTTCCCAGGACCCAGTGTAGATCGCAATGTCATCCAGGTATGCACAGGCAAATTCCTGGAAGCCATCAAGGAGCCTATCCACCATCCGCTGCAAGATAGCCGGGGCATTCTTCATCCCGAAAGGCATGACCTTAAATTGGTACAGGCCAAACGGGATGATGAATGCCGACTTGGGGATAGCATCCTCGGCCAGCACCAATACTTTCTGCCCAACCTGGAAGACCCGCTGTCGGGCACCCCAATCGTACCATCTCTTCTGCCTCCCCTGAGCCGCATGGAGATTCTCTCTTACCATCAGAGACAGTTTCTCCATGCGGTCCAGGAGTTCCTGGACATACGGTACTATGGAGATCCCCTCCTGCTCTGTCTCCCCCTCCCAGTGGCCTCCCAGTGGCCTCTAATGAGATCCAGGGGTCCGCAGACCCTTCTCCCATAAAGCAGCTCAAAGGGGGAGAACCCAGTAGATTCCTGGGGCACCTCTCTGTAGGAAAATAACAGATGAGGCAGGAACCTCTCCCAGTCTCTGCAAGTATCTGTAAAGGTCCTCAGCTTGAGGGTGCCGTTAAAGCGCTCGCAGAGACCGTTAGTCTGTGGATGATAGGGTGAGCTAAGCAGCGGTTTAATGCCGCACACCTTCCACAGCTGCCTGGTCGGAGAGGATCTCCTGAGGGAACCCGACCCTAGTAAAAATCCTAACCAGGGCATCAGCAACCTTCTCTGCCTCTATATTAGACAGCGCTACTGCCTCTGGATAGCGAGTGGCATAGTTCACCACAGTAAGAATATATTTCTTACCGGATGGACTAGCCCTGGCCAGTGGACCCACTATGTCAACAGCTATGTGAGAAAAGGGTTCCCCTATAATAGGCATTGACAATAGCTTAGCCTTAGCGTGGTCCCCCCGCTTTCCTACCCATTGACATGTGTCACACGTACTACAGTATACCCGCACAGCCTGATTAAAATTGGGCCAGAAGAAATTCTGAGTGATCCTATAGGCTGTGCGGCGAGACCCTAGATGTCCAGCTAATGGAACATCATGCCCAATCCGCAGAATCTCCTGCCGATATTTCGCAGGTATCACCAGCTGTCGATTTGGTGGAGGGGCAACACTTTTCTGGGAAGGCTTAGGAATTCTAAACAGCCTGTCCCCCACCCACTCGTACCGTTCCCCATCTACTCCTTCCTCTCCAGCATCTGCTCTATCCCTGTACTTCTGGAGAGTCGGGTCTGCCCGGGTTTCCCTCCCAAACTCCTCTGGGGAATCCCAGCTGCAAGGGGCCTGATCTAAAGTACCAGTCGGGGAATCGGGTCTTACCTGGGTCTCAGCAGCAGTTGGGCCGGTTCCAGTAGCATGGGTCTGAGCATGGGTAGTCACAGGATTAACGTCAGCTGGGCCCATCGGGGCATAGGCAGACACCAAAGGGGCCAAATCGTTCCCAAGGAGGACATCAGCGGGCAAGTCTTTCATAACCCCCACATCACCATGTCTAGCACCCACTCCCCAATCCAGATGAACCCGGGCAACAGGTAGACGCTACCACTACCCTCACCGCCACAGTGTCTCCGGTGTGTTAGTGTTCTGAGACTAAGTTCTTTTGGAGCAGAGTCATAGTGGCTCTGGTGTCTCTTAATCCGCTCACCACTTTGCCATTCAGCTTAACAGTTTGTCGGTGTTGCTGACGGTTGTCCTGATGAGCTGCTTGGACAGGGTCGGCCTTGTGCAATTTGCCCCAAAATTCCTCCTGCTCAACACTGTGAGCAGTAGACTGAGGTGGACGTTGATTACCGCCGGCTGGTCTTCTCCATGACTGTGCCTGGTTGACGTTGTTCAGCGGGCACTCTGGTCGCTTCTGCCCCAACTGTTTACACCCAAAACACCTAATGGGCTGTGAGTAATACCGAGCGTTGAACCGGGATGGCTGGATATAGTTGGTAGCTGGCGGTATTGTTGGGGTGCGTTGCGCCGGGGGTTAGTACACGGCATTGGTTGGAGGTGCTGCTGGTCTGTACTACACTCTGGTAGGGACCTTAGCTACTGCATTGTCCAATTTATGTGCGTCTGTATATTCATCTGTCAGACGGGCAGCTTCGGGCAGAGTGGAGGGTTTTCGGTCCCTGACCCACTCTCTGACTTCGGTAGGTAATCGGTCAAAGCAGTGCTCCAGCAAAAACACTTGCAGCACCTCTTCCCCAGTTACAGCTTGGCACCCTGCCACCCAGTGGGCTGCGGTGCGGTGTACTCTGCATGCCCATTCCACATAGGAGTTGCCAGTTTGTTTATTGGTTTCCCGGAATCGCCGCCGGTACGCCTCTGGGGTCACTGCGTACCTAGCCAAAAGGGCATCCTTCACTGCCCGGTAGCTGGTGATTTCCTCCTCTGGGATGGCCCGAAACTCTTTACTGGCCCGGCCGGTTAACTACCCAGAGAGGATAGTGACCCATTTGTCTGCGGGTACCTGGTGTAGGGCACACTGTCTTTCAAAGTCAGCCAGGAACCCATCAATCTCTCCCTCTGCTTCAATACAATTTTTAAATGCAGCAAAGGGTACCTTTTTCCTTCCAATATTATTATTGGGTACCTCTGTTGCTGCAGCTCCTCTTCCCTGGAGTGCTTGTTGTGCTGCCACTGCTGCTTGCACACGTTCCACAATGTCAGCTGTAGGGTTGGGGCCAAAGTGTGCCAGCCTTATCTGGACTGCCCGGTTGAATTGTATTTCCTCGGGTGTTAAATCCAAAATGCTGGGCACATTAGATCTCTCCATTCCTTGTGCTGCATCCATTTCTAAAAGCAAAGCAATAATCTCACGTTTCTTTAGATTACTTGCTGACCGTCCTCGGCATTGTAGTATGTCTTTAAGGGTAGCACGCCTTAATTCCTCATACTGCATTTCCTTCACCAAACAGGGATGTGAAGCTGACCTTCTGGACGATGGGACTCATCCCGTCGCTTGCCACCAATTGTTAAGACCCCTCTGGCATAAAGGAGTAAAAGAGCCGTTTAGTTAAACTTCCCCTTTCGCAATAATGCAATCTCCGTTCGTATACTCCAACCGTACGAACTGCAACCAGGGGAATGCACCAGTCTCCCGACCGGGACCCGTACTGATCCAAAACTCACGAATACGAAATCCACGAACCGCGGCTTATAGCCGATCAAATATAACATACAAGCGGCTTACGTTTCCAATAATCAGTCTCTAGCCGTGTAGTAAATATCCCCTCCAATAACGAGACCAAGCTCCGCATTGAGGGTAGAATAAGAACTGGCTTTACTGTGGGCTCCCACTTGGTGGACACTCCCCTAGGGGACCAAATGGGAGACTGTAATGGCAGACAGACCTATGGCACTTTTAGACATACAGGCACAAAATATTCCCACAATGCATCTCGGTTTCCTCCCCTCTGCCCTGGAGATAATCAAGAAGTAATTCAACTATCTCCTGGACAGAGGCAAATCGCCATTTTAATTTATACATAAAAACCGTGTAAAATTGCATACGTTTATAAGTACCGAACATATTCCATTCATGCAACATATCCCCAGATAGCCTGGATCACAGTGCATATTCTAAGCGAATAGCGCTCAGATCCCACACGTACAGTTCAATCGCCATGGAGTCAAAGTCTCTTACAGTCTTTCGGTAGGCGATTGACTCCATGGGACGGCTATCTGGGTTAAGTCCATCCGTGTAATCCAAACTCCCGAACAGCCGGTGTTCGTATGCCTTGTCGACTGAGAAGGGCGGTCAGTACTTTGAGCGGTGTTCGGCAGAAAGAGTGTCCGTTTTTAGTTCCATAGAATCTGTGCTCGTCTTTCGCATGGTGTAAAATGGCCGCCGCCTCGTGGTCGGCATACGAACGACGACCACCCTGAATACGGTTGGAATGGAGAGGTGTCTGTGGTTAACCACAACTTTCTAATTTGGGCCAAGAGGTTAACCAGCAGCACACTTCTCTCCCGGGTGGCCGTCCGTTTGGTAGTTTTAATCGGTTCTTTCAGGAAATAAATGAACAGGGGTATACGGACAGGCAAATAGATGAAAAGGGGCAAACAGACGAACCAGCAATCTTAGGCTATACAGATGGGTCTGTCACACTACCGCCCGATATCTCTGATCAAGCATGATTCAAAAATATTAGAGAAAATTATGGCGGGCAGGCTAAACCCGGTACTGGCTCGATTGGTCCACCCGGACCAGGTAGGGTGTGTGCCGTGTAGACAACTATTTGAAAATACAAGACGCAATGTAGATCTCATTTGGAGACAAGCCACCAGAAAAATACCAACGTTGATACTCTCATTGGACGCTGAGAAAGCATTCAACAGAGTCAAGTGGCCTTACCTTTTCACAGTTTTAGAACATTGCGGCATTCCACCCCAGCTCACAACGGTAATTCGCGCCATGTACGCCAATGTTAGGGCACATATTTGCATATCGGGAGTGAAAATAACCCCGTTCGGCCTCAGCAATGGCACAAGACAGGGGTGTCCTTTGTCACCCCTGCTGTTCGCTCTTTCTCTAGATCCACTCGTGCAGGTGATAAGTAAAGCCCCAGATATTAAAGGAATTGAAGTAGAAGGTCAACAATATGTGGTATCGGGATTCTCGGATGATGTCTTATTGACTCTGACAAACCCGAGGGAATCCATGGTGGTATTAACAGCTGTTCTGAAGACATATGGGGATATAGCCAGATATGAGGTAAATATGAATAAGTCCAGCGTGCTCCCCATAGACATGATAGAGTCAGATATAAATCATATAGGGAAGACACATCACATACACATAGAAAGGGACAACATTAAATATCTTGGCATACCCATCTCAGCTATATCAACAAAACTATGCTCCATTGTTCAGAACACTGATGACTGACATGGAAAAATGGACAGAAATAGCCATTACATGGATAGGGAGAATTCATTCAGTGAAAATGAACGTGTTACCTCGGTTATTATTTTTGTTTCAGGCACTCCCGATTAAACTGACAACAAACTATCGGCAAATTTATATGGCAAAACAAGAAACACAGGGTCTATTGCAATATCCTCTACTGAGCTAGGGGCAGAGGGGGTCTGGGCCTCCCACACTTGTACTTCTACTATGTGGCAGCCCAATTAGCCCAAGTGGCTCTGGCACTCCCCCCCCAGAGGCGAGGAGATGGGCTGACCTAGAAGCCTTCCTCCTGGGGATGGATATGCCTCAGTTTCTCATGTGGACTCCTAGGGAACACAGACCGAATATTAACGTAAATTGCCCAGCAATACTAAATTCATTGAAGATATGGGATGCAGTCGCTTCAAGGACCAGCCTGGCGTCCTCCCCTTCCCCAATGATCCCGTTCTTGAGGAACAAAGCATTTACACCGGGAATGACAGCCTGAGATTTCAGAGGCATAGAACGCGCGGGAATGCAAAGGCTATACCAATTCTTTGAAGGAGGGTCATTAATAATGTTTGAGGAACTACAAACCAAAACCCCTCTGAGACCTTTTGACTTCAGCTCAGGGAAATTTGCCCATGACCCTCAGGTTAAGAAAGCCGCATTGACACAGATAACATTCTTCGAACGGATTTGCGCAAGGGAAAATTTCCAGATCGGACTAATCTCATATTTGTACACGCACCTGAGCACCACCACATCAGAATGGAGTGAGATATCGTACATTGATCAATGAGCGGCAGACCATGGCGAGACACTGGAGGGCATAGAGTGGCAGGATATGTGGGAGGCGGCCGCACGGACATCTATATGTGTCTCACTGCAGTAACAGTCATACAAGACACTTTTTCGGTGGTATGCTACTCCAGTAAAACTATGCCGGATGAAAAGAATCTCAACTGATCTCTGCTGGCGGGGATGCGGCCTGAAAGGAACGTACATTCATATGTGGTGGTAATGTCCAGTAACACAAACTTATTGGCAACAAATAGCACTGCTCTTACGGAAATATTTGAGAAAGAGGTTAAGTTAGACCTGTGGTTGTTCCTACTGGCTAGAACTATGGACAACTGGACAAAACCGGAACAGGCTCTAATACATAAGGTGAATCTGGCCACTAGGAGAGCTTTGGCACGGGTCTGGCTGCAGAGAGAGATTCCAAGCCTTTTTTGCGGTGATACAAAACATTAAAGATACCTGCCTGATGGATCAGTTGGCAGCAAAGGTTAGAAGAACCACAAAAAAGTTTTGAAAGAATATGGGGCCCCTGGATAGCTAGCACAGTGAATGACACCTCCATAGTCGGTACCTATAGTATACCATCCGTCAGATTTAAGGGACTTATAGAGAATTATACCCCTATGTGAGAAGCTTGCACAATAGACGTCGAAGGACACAATAGACCTAGACCTAAGAAAGGCCCACCTCTGAAAACTGGAGAATTCTCTGATTGCTTCGCCCCCTCTACCCTCTCCCCCTCCTAGCTCTATCCTTATATTCTCCTCACTCTCTTCTCTCGCTTTACTATGTGAGAATCTCTCACATACATTCTCTTCTTACTCTTATATAATCCTATATACAATTAACTACTATATCATGTAGACAGACGAAAATGAAAATTATGAGAAAAGAAAATGGATCTGTTTACAAGCTGGATATATAAACATTTGACTTGACATCCATATGAGCAACCAAGGAACAATATGTTGAAACAATATCTGTTAGCATTGTAACTTTAGTTTATCATGCTTATATTTTATCATGTTTATATTTTACAAAAAACACCAGGACGGGCAGGGCATCTGATGCAGGCAAGGACAAAAAAAGAATTAATAAAAAGATTACTTAAAAGACGCAAAGACTTACAAATAGAAGACGGAAATTGACGCTGAATGTCGCTAAAGCTACAAAATAATCTGTACTGCTTACTGTTGTATAATATTTTGTGTATATTGGATGCCTTGTCTTGCCTTGGTATAAATAAAGAAATCCATCAGAATCCATCCAGAAATTAAAAAAAAAAAATCCATCAATGTCCCTGTCTTGGTCATCAAATGTTTGAATGACTGGTGCATCACCTTAATGTTGCAACTCGAGTTGGATCTCTGGAGGAACCACATATCTTCTGGGATGCTGACAGTAGCTTTGGATCTGCTTATGCCCAGTACTTTGGCCCGCTCCTTCTCTGCTGCCTCCATGATTATTTTTACCACCTCATGACAGGGGTTTTGGCACAAAAAAAAAGCCAGGTGCTCTCTTACCCTTCATGAGATCACATCCTGTCTGGGATGCTGGTGAGCCAGGTGATTCGCTTGGAGGGCTGACTGGCCTGGCTGGCTGGACTTTCCTGGTCCAGGGCTTTTGGCGTAGGGTCGAACACATTTATCACTAAATTGTAGATGGATTAAAAACAATATGCAAAACTACAGAGAATTTGATTTTAAATTTAAGATAATATAAACACCACTTCAGTGTTTTATTAACTACATGTATAATCTAGCCTTTCTAAATCAGCCTTGTTCTGTATCTTGGTTGAAGCACAATATAATGGTAAACTAATCCCGACATCATTTAAGTCAAGTGATATTAATTTATCCATGAATACACTATCTATCTCTCTTATCTAATCTAACATCACTCTTAGGTAATCTAGCTAGCGGGCTTATCTAAAATACCCAATCTATATATCTCGCTTATCTAATCTATCGATCACTCTTATCTAATCTATCTAATATATCGATATCTCTTATCTATCTAATCTGTCTGTGTGCCCATTGTGTTTACAGTAGCCAGGCCCTAAAGTGTATTTAAAAATTACGCTGGTTACATTACAAACTTCTAATATTAGTGTTAGAAAGGTAAATAGCCCATACTTAAGAGAATATATATATATATATATATATATATATATATTGGAAGGCATGGCCTGAAGTTGTGGGAGGGGCTATAGACCTACAAAAGGGACTCCCCCCTTTCCCTACTTACCTTTGTGGGTCAGACGAATAGCACTTCCAGGTCATACAAGACGCCATTTTGATTTCACCTTTGCTCCATGAGGTCTCATACTCCAAGCTGTGTCCAGGAATCCTGCTGCAGGGCTTTCCGTTAATCCTGTGGCTTTCTTTCCGGTCAGCATCACATTTGGTGCCTCAGGGACTCTCAAACCGTAAGTTGACCCACCTGTCGCGCCAGGATTAGTTCCCACGGCGTTCAGCACAGCACGGGTCCTCACTTTACGGTTTCCTTTCGTTTTGCACGGTTATTTCATTACCTAATACTGACCTAGCTGTTCATGTAAAATCTGTTGTTTAAAATCTGTTGGGTTAAAATCATCTGTGCGGCTAAAACTACAAACAAAATACAATTTTTCGCCTACACACTGTCCCCTACCGGTCTTTGGGTGTACTACAGGCTTCTTAGACATTATCGCATTTCATGTACAAACCAACGAACCACTGCATTTTCACCTACACACTGACCCCTATCGGTCATTTCGGTGTACTACAGGCTTCTTAGACGTTGTTTGCATTTTCATGTATAAACCACTAAATTTTCACCTACACACTGACCCCTACCGGTCATTCGGTGTACTACAGGCTTCTCAGACATTATTGCATTTCATGTACAAACCAACGAACCACTGCATTTGAGCCTACACACTGACCCCTACCGGTCATTCGGTGTACTACAGGCTTCTCAGACATTATTGCATTTCATGTACAAACCAACGAACCACTGCATTTGAGCCTACACACTGACCCCTACCGGTCATTCGGTATACTACAGGCTTCTCAGACATTATTGCATTTCATGTACAAACCAACGAACCACCGCATTTTCACTTACACACTGACCCCTACCGGTCATTCAGTGTACTACAAGCTTTTCAGATATTATTGCATTTCATGTACAAACCAACAAACCACTGCATTTGCGCCTACACACTGACCCCTACCGGTCATTCGGTGTACTACAGGCTTCTCAGACATTATTGTATTTCATGTACAAACCAATAAACCACTGCATTTTCACCTACACACTGACCCCTACCGGTCATTCGGTATACTACAGGCTTCTCAGACATTATTGCATTTCATGTACAAACCAACGAACCACCGCATTTTCACCTACACACTGACCCCTACCGGTCATTCAGTGTACTACAAGCTTTTCAGATATTATTGCATTTCATGTACAAACCAACAAACCACTGCATTTGCGCCTACACACTGACCCCTACCGGTCATTCGGTGTACTACAGACTTCTCAGACATTATTGCATTTCATGTACAAACTAACTACTGCATTTTCGCCTACACACTGACCCCTATCGGTCATTCGGTGTACGACAGGCTTCTCAGACATTATTGCATTTCATGTACAAACCAACGAACCACTGCATTTTCGCCTACATGCTGACCCCTACTGGTCAATCGGTATACTACAGGCTTCTCAGACTTTATTTCACTTCATAAGCAAACTAACTACAGCATTTTTGCTTTTATACTGACTCCTACGGAATATTTGCATGGTTGCACGCTTAAAATATAAGTCAATTACGTACTTTCACACATTAGGTTATTAAGCAGCCAGTCATGATTCACTACACTCATGTTTCCGGGTACAGTTGTATTCCATATCACAGATGATATAACACTCCCGACAAGTTAATTTCCTTCAAACAGGGGCATTAACAAGCATACAATAAACATTGTGACGGAGCTCTATTAAACATGCATAACACACATATGGGTATACGCTTTTAAATGTCTATATTCAATTTTCATACATTGTTTTACCCGTCCGGGACACAGGTATTAATAACCCTTACGACCAGTAAGGGTATCTAATCATACTACCAGGTATATACACCTGCTTATGTGGTATTTACATACATTTTCTGTTTTCCCCTGGATACATCCTTAGCATACTGGCAATTAGGGACTATAGGTTTCCAATAGGTATTCTCCTTTCTTGGCATCTACGCCTATCGTATAGTGGTCCCGCGAGGCCAACACCCCGCCTCAACGCTCGGAGGCAAACACCCATCGGGCCACTCGTGAGCTAGCCGCCTCGCATGGTATATAGAGAGGGCCTCACCTGTCACTCCCCTCCCCTTTTTTTCTGGTTACAGTCACCGAGAGGCCAACATCCTGCCATTACGTTGGTGGCCACAAAATTCCCTCGCGCCATTGCATAGATAGAGCCTCTCAAGCCACTTGGCAACTAGCAGGGCCTCATCTGTCACAAAACAAAGGAGTAATTGTTTCGCCACGCGGCTTTAGCTAGCAAGCCAGTACTAGCACACTGTGGGTTCATATAATAATGGCTATCTTCATCTTTCACTTGGAGAGGATGTTGCTAGTCCCACACGACAATTTTGTCCCAACACAGCGGACGATCACGTTTCATTCTCCAAGCTCTAGCACCTCAGAACTCCCAGAGACAAATTGGGTTGTCTCATTCTCTTTGGCAAATCCCAGATTTGCAACAATTTCCATGTTGGCACAAGTAGTTTCAGTGCATGCAGACTGTGGCAGGTATGTTCCCAATACGTCAGGGCACATGAAAACCATGTGTCCCAATAACTGTACCTTGAACATTACTTCACGTCTGTAAACATTATGCATTTCCAGTACTTTCTAACTCATCACCCTTCCAGACATTTAGTTGATTTCCTAATCTCCGATTTTAAAGGCCTTCCGGACAGGTATTGCCATATACTTTTGGGGAAATCTAGAATACTTGCAGTCATCACAGCAGCATCCAACAGCTAGCAATACACTCATGGCCCAAGAATGACAGAAAGATTTCTACCTGGGCCTCTCCGATCTACACCATTTACCGCGTGGCGCAATCCCATTGGGATTGTCACAGGGAATCTTCCCTCACACTGTAACTGATCATACACTTATCTGCACCTCACGCCTCAGCTACCCCAAGTCTCAACTCCCTCATAACCTTCCGAGGAGTCTTCATTACAGTATGCCACCATTGTTCATACCATTACAGCGATCACTCAAGCAGCGGGGGAAGCCTGGTTAAGTAAAACTGATATCACAACGCATTTCAGACTGTCATCATCCACCCTACACTGGCACTTACAGGGCATTTATGGGCAGCAGTCATATATTTCTTCTCCTGCTTAACTTTCGGGTCAAGAGCAGCCACAATCTTAAATATATTTATAGAACTATTTGCTGGTTGTGGTTAAACATATCCAGATGCTCCACAGTCATACACTCCCGAGATGATTTCTTGTTGGTCAAAAGGAACGCCTTTCCCTCTAGAAGCTTCAAGGAAGCCATTAGTATGTCTGAACACTTGGGGGTCCCAGTATTCCATAAGATCACAGAAGACCCAGAAACTATCGTTACATTCCTGGGCATACAACTTGACTTGGCATCCTTGCCAACAAGTTACCACGTGAGAAATAGGAACAGTCGCAACAACACCAATTACCAATTCCTGCTTGGTACTCGCAACCGCATGGAACTACAATCCCTGCCAGGTTCCTTAAAATGTGCCATGCGCATCATACCGCAGGCTGCGCTTTCATCTCAGACCACTTTGCTTTTTCCACACTCCCGCATGATGATCAGGGGCTGTCCCTAGACAACCAAGCCACGGCAGACCTAACCACACGTAATGGTAAACTACTATGGCAGCTGACGTGACAGCCGCCAGTGCTGGGGGTCATTTATGGTCAAGGTCATGGATTACATGAACTTGCTACAGGGTTTCCACTTATACAATACGTTTCATGTCGGACCATGACTTAGATAGCTGGTCTGAGGTTTCACCATTTATGGCATTCACTTCTTTTTGCCACCTTAAGTTAAAAATTCTCGCACAACACGGTTAAACTTTATCTCACGGACATTCAACACTATACGTATTTCTCCTTCCCAAACAACAAAGGTTTCTATCCTCCTACCCCATCCATACCTTACTTAGAGACATAGCCAAGCGGACGTTCCCGCTACAACTAAATACTGGTCATAGACATACAATGTTCAAACCATATCAGAACCACTCGACCATGCACCTTCCGATCCATGCACTAATGCAGTCATCAAAACTGCTACCTATCTAGCCTTTAACTGCTTTCTCAAGGTATAACTCACTATCATCTGCAAACATCATAAACAAGAGTGCCTGTTGACCTCTTATTGTTCTAAAACACACAATACCACTATGTCCGGTCCCTTCCTAAAACTAAGACGAGTAAGATGTGCGAACCAGTGCATATAACCTACTATCTTACAAGCAATGCTGGGTGCCCGGTTTAAGGTACTGGTTACGTTCTTGGGCACACCACCATACGCACCACTGAACCATTACTGTCACTGTACAATACTGTCCTTACCACAGGTAAGTTCATGCACTATATAGCCAAGATATCCCCGCACACGTTAAAGACACGGGGCCGCTCGGAATCATAGGCTTATGCGACTTACATACCACAGCCGATTCAGGAATTAGGAAGCTTTCATTAAAATGTCTACCTGATGGTTAACAAATACACTATGATCCTGTATAATGTTTTGCATTAATATTTCTCTTTTTGCCCACTTTTTACCGGCCTACAGCATACGTTGGTTTCGGCACACCTCAACCGATTATTCCTAAAGCTACATCGCTACAACCATCTTATTCTATATCATATGAGAATGCCCCGAACACAAATTGGAAGGCATGGCCTGAAGTTGTGGGAGGGGCTATAGACCTACAAAAGGGACTCCCCCCTTTCCCTACTTACCTTTGTGGGTCAGACGAATAGCCCCACCCTCCACTCCCATTGTTCTTATTTCCTCTATGTAAGCCCACTTTTTACCGGCCTACAGCATACGTCGGTTTCGGCACACCTCAACCGATTATTCCTAAAGCTACATCGCTACAACCATCTTATTCTATATCATATGAGTGCCCCGAACACAAATATATATTAGGATTCATGATTCATGAATCCATCATGATTCCCTTTTAATCCTGAAGTTGTGTCCTTAAGGGGTTAATATTTTTTCATCTAACAAACTATGCATGTTATGTTAATTCTAAACTTTCTAGCAATTATAAGACACATATATCTATATATATTAACAATATAGTTACATTATGTATTATAAAACTCAGACACAGATAAGATAAGATTATATATATATATATGTTTATATGTTTAAGGCCAAAGGCCTGTATTTGTGGGAGGAGTTCCTATATAAAGCTACTCCCCCTTCCTACCTTGCCGTAAACACACGCTGTTTACCTCGCTTCCGTGACAGCCGAACTTCCGGTTCTCGTCCACCGCTCTTCCGGTCTCGCCGTCCTCTTTGTACTACCGCTCCTCCACCAAACATACGAATGCCAGGTAATTGCCAAATAACAGCATTCGGGCTATTTGCCGTTCGACAATTCACAATCATGTTGTACATTTTCTCTCCCCTTCTTGTTCACCACCTCAAATACTTTTTATATGAATATATTTTCAAATTACGTGTTTCTTAGCTGAATAATTAGCTGCAAACTGGTATGGTCAAACTGTCTGTACAAGAATTTACCTAAATAATGTTAACATAGTATGTGCTTCTCAAATTTGTATTAGTGACAGAGAAAATTGTAAAGCTAGTTAAAGAAGGTCACAAAGTTTAACATCTCTTTAACTCTTTAAATTTTGTTGTAAGTGTATGAGAAGACTTGGTTACTTGGTTACTTGATCTGATTAAAGCATCCCTCCCATGTTTGGTCAGGTCACATGAACAAGTAAGATGCATTCAAACAATGAAGCCAATTCTTTCAATAATAACTAGCAGGCACATGTCCTTAAAGTGATACTCCACTCTTTCTGTAACTCATATGATCCATGACACCAAACCGCCAAACTACCAAACACCCAGGTAAATGGCGGGATTAGCCGGGTTTGGGCAATTCCCGGCGTTCGACACTTTTCAGTTCATATTGGCACATATTTCATGTGCACGAACACACATGTGAACGCGGTAACCACTGAACGGTTGTCGCATACACAAAAGTAATAATACACATCAATATGTAACTCGCACATAAACTAAATATTTCATAAATCAATAGGCACGTACGCTGTTCATTAACTCAACACAGTAATTTTTATATGAAAAGCCCTATACGGCTACTCTCACCTTTCAGTTAAAAAAAAAAAATCCAAGCATGTCGTTCGGCTAAATCAGTGTTCAAAGCCTATACAAGTTACATGCACAGACACTGCCATCTACTGTCAAAAATTGCTAACTGCATAAAGCCTAACTATTAAACAACTGTTGTTATAGTTGGTTTACACAGGTGCAAGCAGGATATGTATTTATGGCATGATATATTTAATTACGTATGAAAATCTATTACGATTTAAAATTGTAGATTATACAAGCTTTAGTGTAACTATAATCTTAATTTTATTAATGACAGGAGGCGAATATTTGCTTAAGTCTCTCTTTACTAGAACTCCACAGCAGCACATTAACAGAGATAAACACCAAAGACAAAAACATAAGGTATCTATATAAGGCTCCTCCTAAGCCACCATTTCCTCTTTCACGCTGCGACAACGTAACGTACACAACAATGACAATAACTAAATAAAGAAAAATTCACAACATAACGATGAATGACATCTGGAAAAACTTCGCATAATGGATGAACTTGATCTTTATCCCGCCAAACGGCCGATCCTATGAACTGAAGTCGAACCATTAAACTGAAACGAAATAAACAGAATCGAAAACACTGATTAGTGAAGGAAATGTACTGATAAAACATAAATCCCACGATCCAGTACTGATAGAATAAAGACACGAAATCCATACTAATGACCGTCAATACAGTATCACTTGCACTTCCCACAACATCACCCCAGACTAACCAACCTAGCCCAGATAATCAGACAAATCAACAGAAATACAATCAATGCAATCCATCCAAAACAAGGAGGGGAAGAAATCAAATTGGGTGGGAAATATTCGCCTCCTGTCATTAATAAAATTAAGATTATAGTTACACTAAAGCTAGTATAATCTACAATTTTATAGCATGACAGGAGGCTTCATATTTGCTGTTTTAACGCTCCGACAGCAAAGCAAAAGAAGCATGTTCCGACGGTCTAAAGTAAAATAGGCGAAAAAACTCTACACGGGACCCGTCCGCCGAACGCAAAATGTCCTGAAGGGAAGCGCTCGCCAAAAATACTCCGGAAGCTGCGGCGCCCCTAATCAAGAGCGCTCCGAAGGTCGCATCCGCGCCCGCCAGAGCCAAAAGACATCTTATCCATCGCGCCAGTGCCTTCGCTACACGAAGCTTAGGCGAGTCCTAGAAGTAAGGGCATGATACAACCGACGATTCCGACATGGTACGTCTAAGCACCTTGACGGAGACCCCCTCTGGAGAAAAACGAGAAAGCGCCGACATCGAAGGCCCGGACATCCGAAACACGTCTGAACGAGACCAGACACAACAAGAGGGCAAATTTCGCTGAAAGCTGGCGAAGAGAAAGGTCCTGGTTATCAGGCCAATTCCAAAAGAACGCCAAAACCAAACGCACGTCCCAGAGGGAAGAATACTTGGGCGCCGGAGGGCGCACCAGTCTCATTCCACGCAGGAGCCTGCAGACTAGCGGATCCTGGCCGATGGGGAAAAACCCGAAGCGGGACAAGTGCCGTCGAGATAGCTGATCTAACCATGATAACCAAGTGATGTGACCGACCCAGGTCAAAGAGAAGAGACAAGAAATTCAGCACGCTAGATACAGGACCCGTAAAGGGATCGGTATCCCGTTCCAAGCACCAGCGAAACCAGGAGCTCCATGTTGAGAGATAACACCTCCTCTAGTGCTCGAAACCGAGTGGTTGATGTATTGCACTGCCGAACCATTGTCCATCCGAAGGAGCACGCATCAGTCCGACAGATGCTTCGCCAGGCTCCGAATTGCCAACGAACCTGCAATCAACCCCAGGCAATTGATGCGGGATTCCGATCTATTGTCTGACCACGGGCCCCCCGTGGACCTAGTCGTGCACGAGGCACCCCAGTCCCAAAGACTCGCATCCGACTCCTACACGAGATCCAGGGTCATCCCGAATATCGCCTTGCTGTTCCAGGCGGATATATGCAGGAGGCACCAGCTCAATCCGGCCTGCACGTCCGAGGCCAAGGAGATCATCTGGTAGGTAGAGTTGCGTAGAGAGTGCGCCTTCAGCCGCTGCATGGCCCTGTAATGTAGTGGGCCTGGGTAGAACGCCTGTATCGAGGCCAAGAGGAGACCCACCACGCGAGCCAACCTCCGGAGGGGAGTTCGGTCCTGTCGAAAACACGTCTGATCTCCTTCCGAATGGTCGTTATCTTCGCCGCAGGCAGGCAGAGAATGTCGTCTTGCGCAACGACTACGAAACCCAAGAATTCCACCGTCTGCGCAGGCTCAAAGGCCGATTTCTTCAGAATGACCACGAACCCCAGGCATTCCAACGAGGAAAACGCAGAGCGCGTCCGAAATCTGAGCCCGGCGGGGTCCTTGCAAAGATAAGCAAGTCGTCCAGATAGACGATGCAGCGTACGGCCTCTGCTCTGAATTGGGTGACCACCGGTTTCAGGAGCTTGGTGAAGCACCAAGGGGCCGAGCTGAGGCCGAAGGGGAGGCATGGGAATTGGAACGGAGAGTCTCTCCATACGAATCAGAGGGGACTGCGACAGGCCCCGTCCACCGGGACGGAGAGGTAAGCGTCTTCTAGGTCCAGTCTCGCGACCCAGTCTACTGGCCAGAGAAGGCTTTGAAGAAGGTGAATGCCCTCCATCTCGAGCGTTCATTTCTCCTAAATTGATCACTGGACGGAATTCTACAGACTTCTCCCTTACCAGGAGAAAATCGAGCTGACGAAACCCCCCAAATCCGGGGCCTGTAGGACCGCGCCTTTGGCTAGCGGAGCTCGAACTTCCACCTCCAACAAGGGCTGTTGGCCTCTTGTGATGACAGGGATCCTCGGGCGTCCAACCTGTGTAGGGGAAGAGTGGAAGTCTGTGACATAACTCCGCACTGTCCCAAGGGCCCATACGTCTGAAGGTAACCGTGGGCGGAAGACCTTCCCGATCGAAGACTTCGCTTTATCCCGGGAGGTAAACAGAATAACCTGTTTCTGCAGTTCCTCAACGAAAGGCTACCTGAACAGCAGACCTTTAGCCAGGGGACCCACATCTTCGGCTCCCAAATCCGACAGCTTGATGTCCATATGGAAGAGTGCCGTCTTCCTGGGTTCCATGCAAAGGGCCACAGTGGCATTGCCCAGCAGGTAAATGGAACGAAGTGCCCAGTCCCTCATGGTGGCTGGGTCCAGAGCCCTACCTTCTGTGAAGGCCTCGTCTGTTAGGGTCAACATCCGGGGTAACCGCCACCCTGTCCGGCAGTACCGGTCTGGGGCATTCCGCCCGCAGCTTCTTGCAGGCCTCACTTCCAAGGGGTCTCCGGACCCAGTAGTGCACGAATTGTGCCAAGTGGTCGGGCAGTGACTAGTCCGAGGACCTGGGGCGTTGGATAGATTGAGGCTCTAACAGAGGTTCTCCAGTAGTGCCCAAAAGGGTATCGTCCCCCAACATTGTCGTGGGGGCCCTAGTCGGTGGCGCGTCTTCCTCTTCCCAGCGTCCACCGGGACCCTCGCCAAGGTCCGCAACCCAAACATCTTCTCCATCTGAGGGAGGCTGGTCTGCCCGCCACACATCCAGCGCGGCCAAGGTGGGTGGGGTAAGGAGGCCTCCTCCCCTGCGCCCGATAGGCGGTGGCGCCTGGCCGGCGAGGTTGTCAACCTCAAACCACGTCACTTCGCCGGAGTCTTGCCCGTCCGGGAGCGTGGTTCAGGGTCTTCACCCTTTCTTTTTTTTTTTTTTTTTAATTCTTTATTTTGTCAGATTTTGAATTGTTTTCAGTGTCATTGGGGTAGGGGTACAGAAGAAAACAAGGGAATAAGGTTGTAGTTACAAAGATCACAGAGCTTACATACCATGTGAATGACAATCATGCATAAGAAACAGGTTAGGTGCGGTCTATCTTTGGTTACATTGTTGGATGGTTGTTAGTACATTTATACTCTGTATGTAACATTCGTTGCTGCTCTGGATCTAAGGGTTAGGGAGGGGTACAAGAATAGAAAATGAAGGGGATACGGATGCCCTGTTTTTGTTTAAGATTCCTTATTTGTAGAATTGGATATTCAAGGGCATGGGGTACAGGGTGAAAGGGAACAAAAAAAAAAGGGGGGGGAGGTTGTAGGGTCCAAGCGTTGTAACAGCAAGTGTCGGATCAGCGTACATATATTACATAATCTTAATTTCGTTGCTGAATTAGCTTCTTTCCGAGTTGTTTTGGCCGTGTATGGCCCTTTCGGTCTTCCAGTCAGGATCGTCCTTGGGATAAGAAGTGGTTGTCGTCTCGTGGGGTGGGTACCGCGTCTGTGTAGGTGTGGTAGTTGCGTCGTGAGTGGTCCTGTGATTACAGGAGGGGTGCGGCTGGTGGGTACATCTGTCAGGGTGTGGGTGGGGTGTCCTCGTTTGGACTGTTTGGGGGGGGGTCGTCGGCCCGGTGGGGCCAGGTCGTCGGTGGAGAGTAAGTGTTCGTTTGCAGGGTCCCACGGCCCCCCCAGGGAGGGGGTGGGGAGGGTGGGTGGGGGGTGGGTACACCTCGGTGTGTGTCTCAGGTAGTGTTGGTGGGCTAGTGATTAGGTGAGGGTCGTGGTTCATATTCTGCTGGTGCTAATTTGTGGTATATGGTATGTGTTGTCTTACCAGGGTAAAGATGTGTCGGCCATGAGCCAAGGGTCCCATGTTTTGTGGAACTGTTTGGTGTTTTCGTGGATTTGGGCGGTGAGCCTGTCCATGTCCATGTGATCTTGGATTTTCCTAAGTATTGTGTGTTGGTTGGGTGTTGTGGTTGTGGACCATACTTCGCCAATTGCTCTACGTGTGGCAAGGGCCACTCTTGCTATCAATTTGTTTTCGGCTCTTGTGAATGTGTCCATTGGTTTGGATAAAAGCATGGTCCATGGGTCTAAGGGGCATGGGTTATTCAGGACTCTGGTGAGGATTGCTCCTACGGAGTGCCAAAGGGGTTGGAGTTTTGGGCACGTCCACCAACAATGGAGGAAAGTGCCTGTTTCTCCACATTGCTTCCAGCACTGGTTTGTGGGTAGTCTGTGCATGCTTGCTAGCCTCTGGGGGGTGAGGTACCAGCGGAATAGCATTTTATATGCCTGTTCTTTGAATGTTACACATATCGTTAGCGATGCGGTGGCTTCCCAAATTTCGGCCCAGTCTCCTGTGTCAGCTGGTGCGCCCAGGTCTGTCTCCCATGCCCTGATGTATGGGAGGTTGATATGGGTTGTGTGGGTTGCTATCGAGAGGAATATGTCGGAAATTTGTCCCTTTCTGGCCGGGGCTGTGGTGCAGTCTCTTTCGAACTTGGTGGGTTGGGATTTGCCTGCTTGTTGGATGCAGGGTGTTGCTGCCAGGCTGCGGAGTTGGATGAAGCGAAAGTAGTCAAACGTGGTTAGTGTGGTGGGTTCGGGTAGGTTCTCGTAGGTGATGGGCTGGTTGTTCGTGTATAGGTGGCTTAGTCTGGCAATTCCTCTCCTCTCGAATTGGGCGAAGTGTTGGGCTGTGAGTCCCGGGGGGAAGAGTTTATTCCTAAGAATCGGGGTCATTGGGGAGAGTTCCGAGGAGAGGTCGTATTTCAGGTGTACTTTGTCCCAGAGGTCGAGTGAGTGTGTTATGGTGGGTGCGGTTGGGGGGGGCAGTGGTCGGTGCTGTCTGGGGGTCCACATGTATTGGGAGGGGTGGTCATGGCCAAAGATTGAGTGTTCAATGTCCACCCATCGTTTCTCCATGGGCGGGAGATGCCACGTTTGGATTTGGGATAAGTGGGCAGCGTATAAGTAATGTATAAAGTTGGGTAATCCTAGGCCGCCTGATCGCTTAGGGACGTATAGTGTTTCGCGCCTTACTCTGGGTCTTCGGTGGTTCCATATGAAATTGTTGACCGCTTTCTGTAAAGATTTTATGTCTGCTATTCTAACTGCTATGGGTAGCGTCTGGAAGATGTACAGTAACCGTGGTAGGAGGTTCATTTTGATTGAGGCAACTCGGCCCAGCCACGAGATCCCTAGTGGGGCCCATGTCTGCAGGTCTGCGTGTGCCCGTTTAAGTATGGGTGTGTAGTTAGTTTGATACATGGTGGAGATGTCGGCTGTAAGTTTTATGCCTAGGTAGTCGATGGCCGTTGGGCGGATGCATAATGGGAATTGGTCCTTGATGTTGGTTAGTTCATGTGGGGGTATGAGTATCGGCATTAGATCGGATTTTGTGATGTTCAGTTTGTAGCCGGATATGCGAGAGTAGGAATGGATCAGTGTCATAAGGTGGTCGATGGAGGTGCTTGGGTTTGTGAGGGTAAGGAGGATGTCGTCCGCATAGGCGGATGCCTTGTAGGTCTGGTCTCTTATGGTGATTCCTCCAATGTCTGGGTCAGATCGTATTGCTTCCAGTAAGGGTTCCAGGGATAGGGCGAATAGTATAGGTGATAGTGGGCATCCCTGTCTCGTCCCGTTAGAGATGGTGAATGTGGGGGGGGCTATGCTAGGGAGGAGGAGGGAGCCCTGTGAGTGTGAGTAGGCTGCTTCTAGGAAGGCGATGAATTGTGTGGGGAAGCCGAAGTGGGATAGGGTCTGGTAGAGGAAGGGCCATAGGAGGCGGTCAAATGCCTTCTCGGCATCTAGGGAGATTATTGCCGTGGGGGTGTGTTTGTGAGTGGTGTACCAAATGAGGTCTATGGACCTTCTAGTATTGTCTGCCGCTTGTCTGTGGGGGATGAAGCCTACTTGGTCGGGATGGATTAGGGCTTGTAGTAGGGGGTTTATGCGGTTGGTCATGACTTTTGTAAGAATTTTAAGGTCTACGTTTAGGAGGGATATGGGTCGGTAATGTCCTGGTTCGTCTAGTGTCTTGCCTGGTTTTGGGAGGAGGCAAATGTTTGCTGCTACCATGTCCGTCGGCAGCTTCTCGCCGCGCAGCATGGCATTGAATACCGGGCAGAGGTGTTTGAGTAGGAGGTGGCTAAAGGTTTTGTAGTATATTGCCCCAAATCCGTCAGGGCCTGGGCTTTTATTGGGCTGGAATGCGCGGAGGGCTAGAGTCATCTCTTCCACTGTTACGTCTTCTGTTAGCGTCTGGCTAATCTCTGTGGTTAGCTTTGGTAGTTTAAGTGCGTTCAGGAATGTCTGTGTAAGGGTTGAGACGTCCTGCGTGGTGTCTCCTAGTGGTGTCGTGTGGTTGTAGAGTTGTTGGTAGTAGGATTGGAATATGGAGCCTATCTGGTCGGGTTGGGTGCATATGTTTTGGCCTGGGTCGCGTATGCTTGTGATTTTGTTGGCCTCAATGCGGCGTTTTAGGCGTCTTGCCAGCATGGTGTCAGCTTTATTGCTTTTTTCGTAGTATTTCTGTTTGAGCCACTGGAGGGCTTTCGCAGTGTCCTCCATGGTGAGGCGTTTTAGTAGGGTTCGGGCTTCGGTCAATTGATCTAGAGTGTTGCTGTCTCTGGTCCCTTTGTGTATGGCTTCGAGGCGGTGTATCTCCGCTATTGCGTCTGTGATCTGTTGTGTTCTACGTTTTTTCCGGGCTGAGGCTAAGCTTATGAGTTTGCCCCTGATGACCGCTTTGTGCGCCGTCCACAGGGTCGTGGGGGATGTTTCTACTGGGTTTGAGTTTAGTTCAAAGTAGTCTGATAGGTCTTTGGAGATGGTGTCTGTGATGGGGAGGTCATGCAGTAGTATGGGATTTAGTTTCCACGTCCATGGGCGTGTGATGTCTGCAATGCACAGTGTTAGGTTGATGTCGGCATGGTCTGACCATGATATCGTACCTATGCTCGTGGACTTTGTCTGGGAGAGGACGTTGGGGGAGATCAGAAAGTAGTCAATCCGCGAGTATGAGTTATGGGGGTTAGAGTAGAAGGTGAAGTCTTTGGTGGAGGGGTGTTGGGCGCGCCAGATGTCTATGAGGTTTCGAGAGGAGAGGAACTGCTGGAACAGTGTGTCATTTCTGGCAGGTCGGTGTGGAGGTTGTGCGCGGTGTGTTCTGTCAAGGTGTGGGGAGTGTACTGCGTTGCAGTCCCCGCCTATGATGAGGCGGGTGTTGGATAGTGTGGCTATGTGTGCGGAGAATGTGTTCCAGAAGTCTGGGTCTGGTTGGGTAGGCGCGTATATAGAGCAAAAGGAGTAATGATTGGTGCCTATTCTCCCTGTTATTGTGAGGAAGTGTCCTGAGGGGTCAGGGTGTGCGGTTATATCTGTTAAGGGGCTTGTGCCTCTTAAGATGATGGCTACCCCTTTGGTTTTGGGCGTTGGTGAGTTGGCTAGGAAGCTAGTTTTGTATGTCCGGTTCGTGAGGGGGAAGTGTTTAAGTGCGGTGAAGTGGGTTTCCTGGACTAGGAGGATGTCGGCTTGTTGCCTCTGGGCCCATCTAAGTAGTGCGTGACGTTTCTTGGGGGAGTTGAGGCCCTTTGCGTTGATGGAAGTGCATTTGAGGTGAGTCGGCATGTTGCGTGGTTGAGTGTGCGAGGTGTCCCTTTGGGAGCGGGTGATTGGGTTGGTGTTGGGGTAGGGTAGGGGGTATTTGGGGGTTACAGAGGGGCGTGGGTCCCTGCAACCCGGACCAGCCGGGTTCGAGTGTGTGTGTGTGTTGCTGCTGGACTTACAGTTTAGGCCAGCAGGCGGTGGGGAGTGTCGTCCAACGTTCCGTGGGAGGTACAGTCGGGTTGTTCCCTGCGGAGGTGTGGTGGAGTTAGTAGGTGTGTCGTCCGCAGTGAAAGTCTCCGTGGGGCCTCTCTGGGCTCTCCCGCCTGTCTGGTCTGTCGTTTGTCCAGTTGGGTTGTCCCCTTCCTCCCCCTTAGTGGGAACAAAACATTTCAAACGTTAAAGGTATTATACATGGAATGGTAGAGTGAAACATGTTGTACACTGGAACCTATATACTAGTATAGAAGAGAGAGATCAACAAAAGAACATATTAACGTTATATGTGGTACATTCAGTTTGACAATTTTAGACATTTTCAGATATTTCCTGCCTTCCCTCCCGCCTCCCCACCGGATCCCTCAGCATGGTTCACCTGTGTTATCATTGCTGTCGTCTACTAAGTTGTCGGTGCTATGAGTCCTTGGAGTGGGCGTCCTGTCCGTGGTCCTCGGATTGTCATGAGGGGGTGCGGGGTGTGTACAGATCGCCCAAGGTCCCCTCCTCATGTCTGTTGGTTTTCGGTTTCTCGTGAGGGGATCTGTGGGCGGCTGTTTGGTGGTGATGTGGGCCTATGGGGGTGTTTAGTAGGGAGAATGGAGAGCTGGCTTCTATGTTCGGGGGTCCATGGGATGTGGCGTGTGTGGTGGCCCTAGGGTCGGGGTGGGTCGTTCCCTAAACCTGCGTCCTTGTCATGGTGGTGTTTCTAATTTGGGGGGGTCCGTCTTGGGTCTGGGGCTTCCCTAGTGGTGAATGCGAGGCCGTGGTTTCGGTCCGTGTCCGTCCAGTGTGCTATCCCCTTTTTCCCCTCTACCCTTTCTCCCACCTGTGCATATACATAAGCATTTTATGGATGTTGGGTGGGCCAAGTAAGGCAATGTCCCGGGTCTACGGAGCTGGTGGAGAAAGTTCGTGGGCCCTAGTGGGCGTGCGGTCCCCGGGTTTAGTTTTCTTGTCCGCCGGGGTATGGTAGCCGGTGGTCTAGCTGCAGGTGGTCCTGTTGATGGTTAGTGTCCCTTGGGTGGTCGTCTGTGGAGGAGGGCTGTAGGCAGAGGGATGTTGGGGATAAGTCTTCATGTGCCGGTGATGAGTTAGTGGCCGGTGAGTTTTGTGCCAGTCTGATTGTTCATCTCGTGTTCATATTTGCAGGGTCTTTGTTCGAGGAGATGCGTTGTCATGCTGCTTTGGGGATGGCAAGTGGAGTCTATTTAGGAGTGTGAGGGGTGGTTGCTGGTGGAATTGTTCCCGGTTGGTTGGCTAGGAGGCCGGGTGGAAGGCAGGTGTCTAAGCCCGGGATTAATGCTGGGACTGGTCTCTTCTGGAGGGTCTACGACCCCTCTGTTGGGATTGCCAGTTTCTTCCTGCCGTGGTCGGTAGTTCTCGTCGATCTCGTTGTCTGTCTGGTTCCGGTTCCAAGCGAGGCAGGCCTAGTTGGGCCGCAAAGTCTGCAGCGTCCGCAGTGTCGTGGAGAGTGTAGGTCCTGTCTCCTTTGCGGACCAGCAGCTTAAAGGGGTGCCCCCAAGCGTACCTGAGGTTCTGTCTCGTGAGGGCTTGAGTCAGTGGTCTGAGGATCCTCCTTTTGAAAAGCGTGCTAGGGGCCAGGTCTTGGAATAATTGGACCTGGTGTCCGTCTACGTGGACTGGGGAGTCTCGTGCGGCCCTCATCAGTGCTTCTTTCACGTGGAAATAATGGAGGCGAACAATGACATCCCTAGGCTGTGTGTTCGATGGAGGCTGGGCTCTGAGAGCTCTGTGTGCTCTGTCGATGATGAGTTCAGCTGGGGGGGGCCTCGGGGAGCATTCCGCTGAATGTTTCTCTGAGGGTGGTGTTTAGGGTGTCAGGGGCTATGGATTCGGGGAGCCCCCTGATCCTGACATTATTTCTGCGCGACCTATTGTTTAGGTCTTCTTGCGCGCTCTCAAGGGCTTGTACCTGTGCTTGGAGGTCTTGTATAGCTGTGTCATGTCTGCTAGTCGTCGTGGAGATGTCCTCCATTTTGTCTTCGACTGCTAGAGTGCGTCTGGTCAGGTCTTCCAGGCCTTCTTTGATGGGAGCCATGTGTCTGGCTAATTCTGCAGCCATGTTGGCGTTAATGTCCCTCAGAAGCCCCTTCAGGTCCCCTCTGGTAATTGGGGTGAGGTCTGCAGTACCTTTTTCCACCTCGCTTGTCTCAGATTCAGAGTCAGTTTCCCGCCGGTCCTCCGCGCCTGTGCGGCCTTTGTCTGCGCGGTTGCGGAATATCGGCGCTACCATCGGGTCGGTTCTCGTTTTTCTACCCATTCTGGGGTTGGAACGTGCTTTGGGGGAGTAAAGGGGTAAGCCTCGGTGGTTTTCGGGCGGTTGAGCGTGCTTAAAATAGCTGATTTAGGGCCCTGAGGTACGGAGCTCTTTCAATGTGCGGCCATCCGTACCGGAAGTCAGGCGCCGCCCCCTCGTCTTCACCCTTTCAATAGCGCGTTCGCGCACTTGCCTGCTCTCGCACCTGAGAGTCTGACTCATCCGAGTCTTCTGCCAACTGAGGGGTTCCACACACACCCCTGTCCGTATGTGGTTGAGGGAGGGCCCTAGGCAGGGCTTTTTCAACAGATGCGGTCACAGCCGCATTAAGTAAAGCCTGCAAATTCTGCTCCTGTGCAGAGGCGTCCATAAAGTCTATGATACTTGATACCTACGAAGCTAGAAAACAGGTATCATTAGCAGGCAAAAGGGGCAGCACCCCTAGTGTTGGCAGAGGCAAGTAATAATGCATGCAGGCTCAACAAACCGTTATCCAGGGTATGGAGCCACCAGTCCAATAGCATGCATAGTATGGCACAGACAAAGCAGGCCAATCATGGGGCACAGACAAAGCAGGCCAATCATGGGGCACAGACAAAGTAGGCCAATCAAAGGGGCACAGACAAAGCAGGCCAATCAAGGGGCACAGACAAAGCAGGCCAATTATAAAGGCACAGACAAGGCAGGCCAGTATAAGGGTACGGGCGGTACCGACCCAGAGGTATAATGCAGGCGGAAACCTAGATCCTTTTAGACATGTAGTAGAATCTTGACTATTAGGGTGCAGGGTAGAGACGAAGCTGGGTCCTTATAGGCAAGGTTCTTCAAGATAGCGAAACACTTTAGTTTTTATATGGTTGTGCCTAAACCATTAGGCCACAAAATACGAGTGCCACGCTCAACCACCCAGATGGGCCTGAACCCATAATCCCTGGCTTTGGACGCCAGTGCTACCTCCATCAGGCAACTGAGGCTTGATTAGAGCAGTCCTAGTTCAATAAGTGGGTAAGGACACCAGGCAGGGACACCTGCAGGAGGCACGCAGTGCCATGTGGAAGTCAGGAAAACCAGTAAACCGTAAAACCATGTCCATAGAAAAACATGCAGGGCAAGCACACATGCAAAGAATCGAAAACTAAAGTCTATTGCTTAGTTACTTGGGGAGGTGAGGGGGATTGAATCTGCGACCCTCATATATGGGGCATAATTTATGATGCAAGGGCTCACAGAGCTGCCTCACATGGACAGAAAAGAAAGCTGTCACCAAAAAATACACACCCCCAAACCGCCCAGGAGATGGAGAAGCACACCGGACCAGCTAGTCACTGTACCTTTAATAAGGCAGTGACGCGTGCGGCAAACACGGAGGAGAGCCGCGCACCCGCTGCCCGACCACGCGGTCGCGGGGAAGGTGACCGGGAGCGGAGGCTCCCGCGGCAAATGAGTAGATCCCTGCTCCGTCCCCACTCTGATAAGTGTTAGCGAGTGAGCGGGGACGCGGGCAGGGTAAAGAACAAAACGGGGATTCCCGCTCGGCGGACGAAGCTGGCGGGCGGGAATCAAAGGCAACACACAAGGGACCGCAGGAGTCTTTCTCCGTGGTCCCGGCGGTCGGCCCGGGGAGCGGTCGGAAGACCGCTTCTCGGCGACCACCACGGCCAATAAGCCAGAGGAAACAGAACAAACAATAAAGCCAACAGGGTAAAACAAAACTCCCAAGGAGAAAACAGGCACAAAGAAATAAACACATGGTAAACTACCAGTAATCTGTATAAATAAACACATGGTAAACTACCAGTAATCTGTATAAATAAACACATGGCAAACTACCAGCAATCTGTATAAATAAACACATGGCAAACTGTCAGTAATCTGTATAAATAAACACATGGCAAACTACCAGTAATCAGTATAACTAAACACATGGCAAACTACCAGTAATCAGTATAACTAAACACATGGCAAACTACCAGTAATCTGTATAACTAAACACATGGCAAACTACCAGTAATCTGTATAACTAAACACATGGCAAACTACCAGTAATCAGTATAACTAAACACATGGCAAACTACCAGTAATCTGTATAACTAAACACATGGCAAACTACCAGTAATCTGTATAACTAAACACATGGCAAACTACCAGTAATCTGTATAACTAAACACATGGCAAACTACCAGTAATCTGTATAACTAAACACATGAAAAAACTATCAGTATTGTAAAGGAAACATTCCCCAAAGAAAATAAAAGAGCCAGAAAGGCACATAAATCTCACAACCAAGCATAGTTCATAACAGTCATAAATAAATCACACTAAATCCCAAAGCCACCCACTAGAAGCAGGAGGCAGAGGTACTCTGACCTGTACTGATGCAGAGCAGCAAAGAAAGAGGAAATGGTGGCTTAGGAGGAGCCTTATATAGATACCTTATGTTTTTGTCTTTGGTGTTTATCTCTGTTAATGTGCTGCTGTGGAGTTCTAGTAAAGAGAGACTTAAGCAAATATGAAGCCTCCTGTCATGCTATAAAATTAATGTGGCGTTGGCTCTAGTCACAGAGAGAGTGTCAAGTAGTCCTAATGTGGGTAAAAAATACATAAATATGGTCAATCATTCAGAATTTTTCTTATGTATACCAAATTACGCTCATATTGGCATAATGTCCTTTCAGAATTCAGGCAATACCTTGTCGCTTACCAACCTGTCCCATTCATTTCCTTTGTACATGGTACATCAGTCTTCAGTACCTGTTCAAGTGGGTATGCTAGCATCTACCCGAAACGCGATCTATACCTAATTAATATTAATTATTAACATCGCTATTCACTGCCTCTACAAGGCCACACAACACCATAAAAGGGTTATTAACATACGGGGGCTTGATTTCTCGCCTTGCCTCGTCAGGCCACGGCTTCACTCGACTACTCATCATACGTTATTATCAACTCTCTCGCAATAAACATCTTGAACTCCTTTAACACCTTTCATTCCTTCACCATTTTCCCTCCATCAATACTACCATGCTTTAAGCACAATATTTTCAAAGATCGCCTTATAGGGGAATTACTAATGCTAAACAAACGTGCACTCGTTACACCTGCTATACCTATTTCCTTTCCAGTATTCCATCCTATATATATTGTATCGTGCATTTACTGTTCCATCAGGCTAGGTTGAGTGAATCTTTAACAACATTGTCCATTCTATTAATGTACTATTCTGGTAATTAATTATGGGTATGTAAGTACTCAAAGGAACTGATACGCTATATAACTGTTACCTGCTAAGAAGGGGGAATGTCCATTGTCTTTTTTATGTGAGCCTAAACTGTTTGGAATCTGTTCATTTAATTCCCCCCCACTGGGTTAGAATGCCCCTACTTTGTCCACCATTATCACTATTACCGTCTGCTAAACAACATCTGTTTAAGGTAGTTAATTTACATGATTGGCATAATGTAATACCACTAATTAATAGGAGGCTATTATATATTTAGAGGTCACCTAAAGGATATAATTTCCCTTCTAATACAGCACCTTAATATCAGGTTTCGGACGGCATTCTACCAGTAGACAGTTACTGGTTCTTTATTGTTTCCTGTCTCTATCAGATACAAACACATTTCGTTCACATTTCAAACAACTGCCTCAACAAGGCCACGCATTTACAATGGGGTATTAGGGTACGGGGGCTTGATTCCCACCTTGCCTCGACAGGCCACGGCTCTACTCGATAACACGTCATACGTTTATTCAAACTCACTATCTGTAAACAATCATCCTGTTTCTAACAAACCTTGCTCATTTCACCTTCCACTTTCCGCCACGTACTATCATGCTTTCACGGTACGATGCCTTCCTAAATCTCCTTGCAGGGATATATGGTAGCTATACAATATTGAAACAGCTACACTCAGGACTTCCAGCACACAACCCTGCAGGACTTGCCATAAGCAGAGCCTGGGCCCCATACAATATTGAAACAGCTACACTCAGGACTCCCAGCACACAACCCTGCAGGACTTGCCATAAGCAGAGGTAGCATTTCTGGATGATCATCTTGAATACCTGGACTTCTTATTTCTCCTACTTTTGTTTTAAATTGTATTTCTTTCTTTATCCACCCCCCACAGTATTACTGCTTAATTGATGACTATTGCACCCTCCATCCTTAACTCTTGTTTAGTTAAATGTTTGTTTTGCTAGTGTTAGTAATTGCTCTCTATGCCTCATTAATTTATGATGTTCCCCATTTATTATTTTTACCTATCTTATCTCTGACATTTCCTCATATCCTTAAATTTAAATTCCCTTTCATCTGCTTTTTCCTTGATTTTGTTTTTAACACCCCAATGATTCTCCACCCACAATCTGCTTTATCTAACCCCAGATTCTCTCCTTTATAGCCTGGGCCCCATACAATATTGAAACCGCTACACTCAGGACTCCCAGCACACAACCCTGCAGGACTTGCCATAAGCAGAGCCTGGGGCCCATAAAATATTGAAACAGCTACACTCAGGAATCCCAGCACACAACCCTGCAGGACTTGCCATAAGCAGAGGTAGCATTTCTGGATGATCGCTTCCCACCCACAGTAATCATTACATTTATAGATAGCTTAAATTACCTAGCTTTCCTGTTAACCAATTATGTCCACCAAGCCCTCCACACCCAAAATAGCTATACTCGCACAATACCTCTTTAACCCTTAACCCTTCTAACCACAGCTCTTAAAAACACAGCACCTTCTCTCCTACTAATGTTCTCACTTCTATTTTTCACTTTCTGTCTCACTTCCCTCATCATTAAAATCTCTCTATCATTTTACTTACCTGTTCCTGCTAACACCATCTTCATTGCTCCCTCTCTGCTCCCCTCATCTCTGTATTCATCACATGCACTTTACTCATATTTATCCAGTCTTTCTCCACACACCCTTCCTAAATACCTTAAATACAAGCTCTCATCCCCAACATTTAAATCATACTCGCACCTTCTCTTACTTTCCATCCTACTACTCCTAGCAGCAGGTGATGTCTCTCCAAACCCTTGTCCCTCCACTACTCAGCCACCTGGTACAAACACCCAGGGCCGCCATCAGGGGGTGACAACCGTGACAGTTGTCACGGGCCCGGCGGCCCTGGGGGGCCCGGACTGCTCTGGCAGTCCTGGGCCCCACTTTCCCTCCCTGCACACATAGATAGCGAATATCGCTATCTATGTGTGCAGCCGCGGGCCCCCCAGCTTCCTGTTACCGCAGAGGGGGCCCAGGCAGCACACTTCCTGTTCTCCTCTTCTCCTCCTGGCTAATAACTCTCGCGAGACCCGGTTGCCATGGCAACGCTCCGCGGGTCTCGCGAGAGTTATTGGAGGAGAGAAGAGGAGAAGCTGTGTGCTGCCTGGGCCCCCTCTGCGGTAACAGGAAGCCGGGGGGCCCCACCATGCCACCGGACCACCGGGGATGGAATCTCCCCCCTCCCTAGACACAGGTAAGCAGGGAGGGGGGAGAAACAATTGAGTTAATTAAATTATTATTTATTTTTTTAATAATGTTAAAATGCCACCCCTCCCCCTCCTCATTGGACATTTACACACACACACACACACACTACATACACTGACACAACACACACACTATATACACTAACACAACACACACACACACACACACACTACATACACTGACAAAACACACACACTGCATACACTGACACAACACACACACGCGCACACACACTACATACACTGACACAACACGCACACACACTACATACACTGACACAACACACACACACACACACACACACTACATACACTAACACAACACACACACACTACATACACTGACAAAACACACACACTGCATACACTGACACAACACACACACACACATACACTGACACAACACACACACACTACATACACTGACACAACACACACACACTGCATACACTGACACAACACACACACACTGCATACACTAACACAACACACACTGCATACACTGACACAACACACACTGCATACACTGACACAACACACACTGCATACACAAACACACACACTGCATACACTAATACAACACACACTGCATACACTAACACACACAGTGCATACACTAATACAATACACACACTGCATTCACTAATACAACATGCACTCTGCATACACTACACACTAACACACTCACTGCATCCACTATACTGACACACACTCTGCATCCGCTACACACTAACACACTCTGCATTCACTACACTAACACACACTCTGCATCCGCAGGGGCGGACTGACCGGTCGGGCACTTCGGGCATGGTCCGAGGGCCCGGCCGGGAGGGGGGCCCACCATCAGGGGGCCCGGCCGCCCCTTTAAATGCTGCAGCCGCCTGAGCGCTCTCTTAAGAGCGCTCAGGCGGCTGCAGCTTCTCACCTCCCCTCCCCGTAGCGTGGCCGAGCTGCTCTGCGTCCGCGGTGCCGGCCGGAGTTATAGGAAGGTGCACACACACTGAGTGTGCACCTTCCTGTCAGTCCGGCCGGGTACAGGAAACAGAAACTCCTGTTCCGCGCTCCTTCCTATCAATCCGGCCGGCACCGCGGACGCAGAGCCTCTCGGCCACGCTACGGGGAGGGGGTAAAAAGAGAGAGAGAGGGAGGGAGGGGAGGGGAGTTAAAAGAGAGAGGGGGGGGAGTTAAAAGAGAGAGGGGGGGAGTTAAAAGAGAGAGGGGGGGAGTTAAAAGAGAGAGGGGGGAGTTAAAAGAGAGAGGGGGGGAGTTAAAAGAGAGAGGGAGGGGGGGTTAAAAGAGAGAGGGAGGGGGGTAAAAGAGAGAGGGAGGGGGGTTAAAAGAGAGAGGGAGGGGGGTTAAAAGAGAGAGGGAGGGGGGTTAAAAGAGAGAGGGAGGGGGGGTAAAAAGAGAGAGGGAGGGGGGTTAAAAGAGAGAGGGCGGGGGGGTTAAAAGGGAGGGGGGGTTGTTAAAAGAGATGGGTTAAAAGAGAGAGGGGGGTTTAAAAGAGGGAGGGGGGTTAAAAGAGAGAGGGGGGTTAAAAGAGGGAGGGGGGGTTAAAAGAGAGGAGGGGGTTACAAGAGAGAGGGAGGGGAGGCTAAAAGAGAGAGGGGAGGCTAAAAGAGAGAGGGGGGGTTAAAAGAGAGAGGGAGGGGGGTAAAAAGAGAGAGGGAGGGGGGTAAAAAGAGAGAGGGGAGTAGGGGGGGTAAAAAGAGAGAGGGAGGGGGGTAAGAAGAGAGAGGGAGGGGGTAAGAATAGAGAGGGAGGGGGTAAGAATAGAGGGGGGTAAGAAGAGAGAGAGGGGGTAAGAAGGGAGTAAGAAGAGGGGGAGGGGGAGTAAAAGAGGAAGGGGGGAGTAAGAAGAGGGGGAGGGGAGAGTAAGAAGAGGGGAGATTAAGAAGAGGGGGGGAGTAAAGGGGGTAAGAAGAGGGGAGGGGGGAGTAAAAAGAGGAAGGGGGAGTAAGAAGAGGGGGAGGGGGGTAAGAAGAGCGGGGAGGGGGTAAGAAGAGGGGGGAGGGGGTAAGAAGAGGGGGGAGTAAGAAGAGGGGGGAGTAAGAAGAGGGAGGAGTAAGAAGAGGTGGGAGTAAGAAGAGGGGGAGGGGGGAGTAAGAAGAGGGGAGAGTAAGAATGGGGGTAAGAAGAGAGTGGGAGTAAGAAGGGGGTAAGAAGAGGGGGAGGAGGGCGTAAGAGGAGGACAATTGCCCCCTCCCCTGTCCGCAGGCACCGTGCGGGCAGCCGGCAGGGGAGGGAGGAAGAGAGGACCCGGGAGCTCAGCCTGCAGCTCCTCTGGGTCCTTCTTGCGCGAGCACAGATCGTTGCCGCGGTTACCACGGCAACGTTACGGCTCTTGCAAGAGTAAACTCTAGCCCTGGAGCTACGGGCTAGAGTTCACTCTCAACACTGTGACCACCAGGTATTCCTGGTGGTCGCAGTGGTGAGAGTGAACTTTAGCCCCATAAACACACTGCCCCCACACCATACACATTCACACACTGCCCCCCATACACACACACTGCCCCCACACACACCATACACATTTACACACATTGCCTCACACACACACACATACACTGCCCACCCATACACACTCAGCCCCCCATACTAACATTGCCACACACATACACAGCCCCCTCGTACACACATTGCCCCACACACCCTACACATTCACACACTACACCCCCTCACACACACTGAACCTTTCACACAGACTGCACCCCTTACACATTGCACCACTGCTCCTATACCCTACCACAGCCTCATATCCCAGCAGACCCCAGGTAAGTTGTCAAACTGTTCTTAAACGGTTTGACTACTTACTCTGGGAGGGGGGCCCGGCCCTCCTGGCACCATAACGACTACACAGAGTAGTAGTGGTTATTGTGCATGGATTATTTCTTTAAATAATCTACGAGTGCCCCAGTAGCCAGCAAGCCAGCCAACCCACAGGCTGGCCAGTAGACAGCCAGCCAGCCTACAGGCCACCAGTTAGGCTTAAAGCCAGCAACACCACAGCCTGCCAACCGCAGCCAGCAAGCCACAGCCTGCCAGCCAGCAAGCCACAGCCAGCAAGCCACAGCCTGCCAGCCGCAGCCAGCAAGCCCACAGCCTGCCAGCCGCAGCCAGCAAGCCCACAGCCTGCCGGCAGTAGCCAGTAAGCCCACAGCCTGCCAGCAAGCCCACAGCCTGCCAGCCGCAGACAGTAAGCCCACAGCCTTCCAGCAAGCCCACAGCCTGCCAGCCGCAGCCAGCAAGCCCACAGCCTGCCGGCAGTAGCCAGCAAGCCCACAGCCTGCCAGCAAGCCCACAGCCTGCCAGCCGCAGCCAGTAAGCCCACAGCCTTCCAGCAAGCCCACAGACTGCCAGCAAGCAACAGTAATTAAGGTAAGAGGAGCCAACTTGGCCTAGGTATCAGCTATGTTGTGTTGCTATATTGTGAATAGGAACCAGAGTGTTGGAGAGACCCCCCTCCAGGCCCCATTAGACTCCATTGTAGTCTCTAATGGGACCTGGAGGAAATTCTTTCTAACACACTCTCTAAAGGACACTGAGATAGCCTCTGCTAGAATGCTCCCCCCCCTCCATGGCCCATTAGCCCTCAATTGTAGTCTCTACTGGGGCCTGGAGGCGACTGTTTCCAGCAGGGACACTGAGATGGCCTCTGTTAGAAAGACCCCCTTCCAAGCCTCTTAGACTCCATTGTAGTCTCTAATAGGGCCTGGAGGGGATTCTTTCTAACACACTCTCTAATGGACACTGAGATAGCCTCTGCTAGAAAGACCCCCCTCCATGGCCCATTAGCCCTCAATTGTAGTCTCTACTGGGGCCTTGAAGGGATTATTGCACTTTTGTTCCTTGTGTCTAAAGATTGTGTAGGGTGTGGCTGGAGGCGGGACATGGGTGGCGCTTGCTGCGGAGTATGGGTGGGGCCTGTAAGGGGGCCCTTGATTTATTTTGCCCGGGGGCCCTGAGGGTTCTCAGTCTGCCCCTGTGCATCCGCTACACACTAACACACTCTCTGCAATTTACTTCACATTAACACTCTGCATTCACTACACTAACACAGACTCTGCATCCGCTACACACTAACACACTCTCTGCATTCACTACACATTAACACACTCTCTGCATTCACTACACTAAGACACTCTCTGCATTCACTACACATTAACACACACTCTGCATTCACTACACATTAACACACACTCTGCATTCACTACAAATTTACACACACTCTGCATTCACTACAAATTTACACACACACTACATTCATTACACTGACACACTCTGCATTCACTGCACCCTAACACACACTCTGCATTTATTACACACTAACACACACTCTGCATTCACTAAACTATGCACACACTCTGCATTCACTACACTAACATACACTCTGCATCAACTGTACACACAGCATCCACTACACAAACATCCTGTATTCACAGTACACACACTACATCCACCACAAATTGAAACATTCTGCATTCACTATACACAGACACTGTGTCTAATACACACACTACATCCACTACAGACACTGCATCCACTAAACACATTTCATCTAGTACATACAAACACTACATCCACTACACAAACACACACTACATCACTGTACACACACTACATCCACTACTCAAACACTCTCTGCATTCACTACACATTAACACTCTGCATTCACTACACTAACACACACTCTGCATCCGCTACACACTAACACACCCTCTGCATTCACTACACATTAACACACCCTCTGCATTCACTACACATTAACACACCCTCTGCATTCACTACACATTAACACACACTCTGCATTCACTACACATTTACAAACACTCTGCATTCACTGCACTAACACACACACTACATTCATTACACACTAACACACACTCTGCATTCACTAAACTATGCACACACTCTGGATTCACTATACTGACACACACTCTGCATTAACTGTAAACACAGCATCAACTACACAAACATCCTGTATTCACAGTACACACACTACATCCACCACAAATTGAAACACTCTGCATTCACTATACACAGACACTGCGTCTAATACACACACTACATCAACTACAGACACTGCATCCACTAAACACATTTCATCTAGTGCATACAAATACTACATCCACTACACAAACACACTACATCCACTACTCAAACACACTCTGCGTTCACTATACACACTGCATCCGCTACACTAACACACTCTGCATTCACTGCACAAAGAGTATCTAATACACACAAACACTACATCCATTACACACATTCTAATTCACTTCCACTATACACACCACATTCAGTCCCGCATCATTGTCAGCGGACTATGTAGGGCGTGGGCGGGCCCGGGAGGGAGGGGTCGGGGGGGCCCGCCCACGCCCTACATAGTCCGCTGACAATGATGCGGGACTGAATGTGGTGTGTATAGTGGAAGTGAATTAGAATGTGTGTAATGGATGTACATACATAGGGACCTTGTGCTTTGTCAGGGGCCCGAAAATTTCTGATGGCAGCCCTGCAAACACCAGAAACCACAACAACCTAATACCCATTCCATGTAATTCTCACTATAATTCCTCTTTTAAAGCTGCCCTCTGGAATGCACGCTCTGTGTGTTGCACCTTTAAATCTACTTCCATCCATGACCTATTTATCTCACACTCCCTAAACCTACTTGCACTAACAGAAACATGGCTCTTTCCCTCAGATACTGCTACCCCTGCCTCACTGTTCTTTGGTGGTCTTCACTTTACCCACAATCCAAGACAAGCGGAGATTAAAGGTGGCGGTGTAGGTTTTCTTCTCTCACCCCACTGCTCCTTTAAAACCCTGCCCACCCCCCCTTCCCTCTCTTTCCCATCATTTGAAATTAACTCAATTCGCCTTTTCAAACCCTTCACTGCTAACATTGCCATTATCTATCGTCCCCCTGGTTCCCCTCTCCTCTTCCTTGACCACTTTGCTGCCTGGCTACCCTACTTCATCTCTTCCAACATTCCATCCCTAATTCTTGGAGACTTCAATATTCCCATTAACCCACCTTTAACCCCAGCATGATCTAAACTACTTTCAATTACTTCCTCCCTTGGACTATTGCAGTGGGCTAATTCTCTCACTCATGTAGCTGGCAATACCCTTGACCGTATTTTCTCTTATTCATGTACATTATCTAATATCTGCAACACCCCATCTCCTCTCTCTGATCACCGCCTCTTATCATTTGCTCTCAATTACCCCCTCACCCAACAACCTCAGCCTAACCCCCCTTAGCTCAGGAGGAACCTTAACTCTATTGACCTCCAGTAGCTGTCAGCTGACATTGATTCACAACTGCTATCCATCCCTTCCCTCTCCTGTCCCTCACTGGCCATCTCCACATATAACACTACCCTCACATCTGCCTTGAATGCTGCAGCCCCGCTCCAAACATGCACCTCGAGGAGGACACGACCCCAACCTTGGCATAATAAATCAACACGCTATCTGAAGAGTTGCTCCCGTTGTGCTGAACGCTCATGGAGCAAGTCCCGCACCCAGGCAGACTTTCTCCATTATAGATTCATGTTGCTTTCATACAGCGCAGCCCTTGCCCTCGCCAAAAAGTCCTACTTTTCCTCTCTCATTAGTTCATGCTCCCGCAATCCCAGACGTCTCTTTGACACCTTTAATTCCCTTCTCCGCCCTGCTGTGGCCACCCCCCAAACTAACCTTACAGCTGATAGCTTTGCATGTTACTTTACTGACAAGATTGAACAGCTAAGGAAACAATTCTCCCCTCCTTTCTCTTTCTCAACCACACGTAAATCATGCTTTCCCTACCCTCCAGACTTTCTCCCCGGCTACTGAACAAGAAGTGGCTGCGCTTCTCCATTCCTCTCGCCCCACCACTTGCCCGCTCGATCCTGTCCCATCTCACCTCATCAGATCTCTGTCCCCTTGTCTTGTGCCTACCCTAACACACATCTTTAACGGCTCTCTCTCTTCTGGCACTGTTCCTGCTGACCTTAAACATGCCACTGTATTACCTATCCTGAAAAAAAATATCTCTTGACCCATCCTCCCCCTCTAACTATCGTCCCATATCCCTGCTCCCTTTCTCATCAAAGCTTTTGGAAAGACTTGTCTTTACCCGTGTGTCTCACTTCCTTAATTCCAACTCTCTCCTTGACCCTCTTCAGTCTAGCTTCCGTCCTCTCCACTCTACTGAGACCGCTCTTATCAAAGTGACAAATTACCTAATCTCCGCTAAATCCAAAGGTCACTACTCCATATTAATTCTCCTTGACCTCTCTGCTGCCTTTGACACCGTTGGTCATGCTCTCCTCCTTCAAACTCTTCAATCACTCGGTCTCTGTGACTCTGTCCTCTCTTGGTTTTCCTCCTATCTCTCCCAACGCTCATTCAGTGTCTCCTTTTCCAAGGAAACCTCCTCCCCTCGTCCTGTCTTGGTTGGAGTTCCCCAAGGCTCTGTCCTTGGTCCCCTTCTATTTTCTCTTTATACTGCCTCTCTTGGAAAACTTATTGCCTCTTTTGGATTCCACTACCACCTGTACGCTGTTATGGGCAAATGCAAATATTACAAGTTTTAGAATGAAATTTTGTATTTCTTAAACTGTGTACTTTGTCTTTAACCCCTTAAGGACCAAACTTCTGGAATAAAATGGAATCATGACGTGTCAGACATGTCATGTGTCCTTAAGGGGTTAAGAGATATTGCAAATTGACACCGTGTTAGAAATGGAACATATTGTTTTTCATAGATGTTTCTTTAAGCAATAACCTCAGTGCATATTATGTTCACGCCATTTTGTCCCAGACGAATTACAATAAAAATAATGCATAAACAAACTTCAAGGCTATGCTACGACTCTTTCAGTACACAATATACTGTGGTAACCCCAAGTTAATGGAACTTCCCCAAATCCGGGAATCTCACACGACTGTGCACTTACGTCTTAGTATAAACAACAGATAAGCTATTCAGACTTTGGGAAGCCATCTTGTCCCTTGAACTTGATGGAAGTTCCCCAGGTCCGGGAGTTTCCCATGACGTGTGCACTCGCTTCTAGTTATGGACTTTTTCATATGAACTATGGTGACTCTAAAATGACGACACCTAAGGTATAAATAAGTACTTTTAAATGTTAACTCACAGAGGAGAGACTTGGAGACAGACGCTGCTCCATCTTAAAATGACTGAGAGGCTGACATGATGACATGTTCAGAAGGGTATGTTAACCTATTAATGATATTTGCAAGCATTTAATTTCATCTTATAAACTCTGCTATAATGGATTTTATATGTCTATATTTATATTTTTATATAATAAATATCTAAAAGACAAAACTATTGCTTCCAAGACAATCCTTATTTTATATTGTATTCTCAATTATTTACATATGTTAAATAGAGGATCTCTTACTAACTATATAACATTATGGCTAAGATATCTGTATGGTTAGCCCTGCTAAGTTCTATGCTTTAAGACATTATAGTGGTAAATAAGGGAACCGCCCGCGGTTACAATTGGCGACCATGAAGGGACACAACGCTGATAACACTCTGATATACCTCTCCACCCCGGACCTCTCCCCTGCCATCCTGCAACTTGTCACTGCTTGCCTTTCTTCCATCTCTGACTGGATGTCGTCACACTTTCTCAAACTTAACCTCTCTAAAACTGAACTCCTTGTCTTTCTTCCTCCTAATACTGATCCTCCTCTCTCGCTCTCCCTTCAAGTCAGTGATATCCACATAAGTCCATCCCTGCAAGCGCGCTGTCTTGGCATCTTACTTGACTCTGGTCTCACCTTTGAGTCTCACATCCAGTTTGTTGCCAAGTCCTGTAGGTTCCAACTCAAAAACATAGCCCGCATCCGCCCCTTTCTTACGCAAGATGCTACCAAGGAGCTTGTCCATGCTCTAGTAATTTCCCGCATGGATTACTGTAACCCTCTCCTGATTGGTCTCCCCAAAAGCCGTATTGCCCCGCTACAGTCTGTAATGAATGCTGCAGCTAGACTGATTTTCCTCTCTAGTCGGTCCTCTCACACCTCGCCCCTCTGCCAGTCCTTACATTGGCTCCCTGTATCCTATAGGAGTCAATTCAAAGTGCTGACCCATATATTTAAAGCACTGAACAATTCCAGCCCCTCTTATATCTCTTCACTGATGCATAGGTATGCCCCTCCTCGTACCCTCCGCTCTGCCCGTGACCACCTCCTGACCGCTGCTCGCACCCGTAAGGCCAACTCGGGCTTGCAGGACCTCTCGCGGGCGGCTCCTCTCCTATGGAATAGCTTGCCTACTGCCATCAGACTCTCCCCTAGTCTTCAATCATTTAAGAATGGCCTTAAAACCCATCTCTTCAGGAAAGCTTATGGCCTCCCAGAGTAATCTCTACCTTACATACCTGTCTCTTGCTCTCTCCTATGGGACAGTGCTTTGCTCTCTCCTCCAGCTCTGCTTCACTCCTACTTGATATTTCCTGTCCTAATGTTTCTAATACCCCACCTCCTATAGTCTGTAAGCTCATTTGAGCAGGGTCCTCTTCAACCTATTGTTCCTGTAAGTTTTCTTGTAATTGTCCTATTTATTGTTACATCCCCCCCCTCTCAAAATATTGTAAAGCGCTACGGAATCTCTTGGCGCTATATAAATGGCAATAATAATAATAATAATAATATTATTATTATTATTATTATTATTATCATTATTATTATTATTATTAACAGGGGAATCTTTAGCACCCTCAGGACCTAAGTATACAATACTATCAGCTGTCTCTAAGAACTACACAGTGCTAAACTTAATTTCTCTCTCTCCTCTCCCTCCACCACAGCTCCTTTCCTCTTCTGTCTTCTTCCTTTCTATCCCTTCCTTTTTCCTCTTTTTTCTGACAAAGGGGTCTCAAGGTTCCTTTCACAATCACGACTCGATACGCCAATATGTTACATTAACCCGTCATCAAGCCCCCGTCTAGGGTCAGAGAACTGGCTATCTAGGGTTAGGAGCTGGCCTTAGCTGTACAATGTAGCTGGTCCCGTGAGGTCAACCCCCCAATCTCAACACGGAGATTTTCACCCCTCGGTCCAAATCATAGTTATAGCCTCACATTCACCCACCTATTGGGCTTATAGTTAGGGCCTCACTTGACACGGCCACACGTTTTTAGATCTTTTACTGTCACCGAGAGGCTGACACCCCACCACCATGCTAGTGGCTCGAGCCCCATGCCCAAATCATAGGTAGAGCCTCTCACCAGCCGCTTGGCAACTAGCAGGTCCTCACTTGTCACGGGGCAGAGAGATTTTTGCTTCGGCACTAGTTAGCCAGCCAGTTCTACATTTCTCAACCGTATTGTTATTAATCAGTTCATTGTTGTTGTGATATTCTTTTTGAGTATGTCCCAAGAAGGCAACATCGGACAAGAACAATCCCTCCCTAGCGCAACCACTGGACCGGACACTGAAAATTCTGTGTTGGGGACCAGCTCACAAGGAGAAATCTCAGACATTATAGGAGACCTAAACTCCATTCTGGCTATAGACTGTCTAACTTAGAGAGCACCAGTCCGGCTCAGACAGGCCCTCTTCCCGTAGGGTCTAAACACACTTACTCCCACCAAAGCGCAGGGTTGGCCCCCTGCTTCACCTTCGCTGCCCCCCCCCCCCCTCACGTCCTGAGTACTCACCCGCTAATTTGTGTTGATTTCAACACAGGCATATGTAGTTCTACCAACTGCAAATTGCTCCACGTATGCGCCATATGCCTCGGGGCTCATGTCAAAACCATCTGCCCGTATATATTATATCAAGGTCATGAGTACAGAGGGAGGTAAGCTTTGACGTTATGCATAGTCACATCCGTCCCCGCACTTGGTGATTTAATCATTACACATGGGTTCCACATTGGGTTGGGGTCACTCCCAGTAGGCACCCTAGATGTTCCATTCTCCTCGGCTAGACACGTATCATATACTGTAAACTACCAGCAATACTATAATAAACAACATCTCATCATTGATCTTCCTGCTCCTCATTCAGTAACAACCTATGCCTTAACTATGCCTCATATCATCCACCTAATTCTCTCACAGTCTTCATGTCATAGGTTCATACCAATTATGGTACCATACAGTCAAGTCTCCCAAGGATAAGATGGTGTGCAGTCGTATAGACGAACAAGTCCCTTCAGCGGGGAACTTGAAATTGAAATACCTGCAATCATTGCTGGGTTCTTGTACGTCACTATGTGCACTATCCCGCTGGGCATTTTATTCATTTACCGGCAAGCTCGCTATCAGGTCTGCTTGTCAGAGTTAGGGTTATTAGATCCTCTGGCAAGGCAGACCTGGTCAGGTGGGGGGAATCATTAGAGCTCAGAATTGGGTTTCTGTGTTCATACCGCCTGGTTCCAACCAACTCTCAATCTTTTGGTACAGATGAAACCACTATCCTGGGTTGCAGCATTTACATACTATTAGGGATTACTGACCAAGAGACACTCGGTCTCATACCTCACCCAACTGACAAACACTCGAGCATAATCCGCATTTCTATGTCCTCATCCGGTCGCCCGGCTATTGAGACTCGACAACAAGTTATCACCTATAGCGTTATTCACTTTCACTAAGTATACATACGACAGAGAGGTGACATTCTTCCAGGACTCAGTGGAACACAACATCCACAAGCATACCGTTCAAACTGTTGTCTATTATGCCACATTTTTGCCACCTTTCATTCAAACCTTCATACAACAACACGTTCTGACAAGCCTTTCAACCATACTCCGTCTTCTTAAATGCCTACCATAGGATATCAAGGTATAAATAATTGGTTCATCACTCACCCAGGGGCGGACTGAGAACCCTCAGGGACCCCGGGCAAAATAAATCAAGGGCCCCCTTACAGGCCCCACCCATACTCCGCAGCAAGCGCCACCCATGTCCCACCTCCATGCACCGCCTCCAGCCACACCCTACACAATCTTTAGACACAAGGAACAAAAGTGCAATAATACCTTCGAGGCCCCAGTAGAGACTACAATTGAGGGCTAATGGGCCATGGAGGGGGGTCTTTCTAGCAGAGGCTATCTCAGTGTCCTTTAGAGAGTGTGTTAGAAAGAATCCACTCCAGGTCCTATTAGAGACTACAATGGAGTCTAATAGGCTTGGAAGGGGGGTCTCTCCAACACTCTGGTTCCTATTCACAATATAGCAACACAACATAGCTCGTGATACCTAGGCCAAGTTGGCTCCTCTTACCTTAATTACTGTTGCTGGGTGGCAGTCTGTGGGCTTGCTGGAAGGCTGTGGGCTTGCTGTGGGCTTGCTGGCAGGCTGTGGGCTTGCTGGCTACTGCCGGCAGGCTGTGGGCTTGCTGGCTGCGGCTGGCAGGCTGTTGGCTTGCTGGCTGCGGCTGGCAGGCTGTGGCTTGCTGGCTGTGGCTTGCTGGCTGCGGCTTCCTGGCTGGCAGGCTGTGGCTTGCTGGCTGCGGTTGGCAGGCTGTGGGCTTGCTGGCTGTAAGCCTAACTGGTGGCCTGTGGGCTGGCTGGCTGGCTACTGGCCGGCCTGTGGGCTGGCTAGCTGGCCGGCCTGTGGGCTGGCTTGCTGGCTACTGGGGCACTTGTAGATTATTTAGGAAGGCTGAACTTGATGGACGCAAGTCTCTTTTCAGCTATCTAACTATGTAACTATGTAATGTAAAGAAATAATCCATGCACAATAACCACTACTGCTCTGTGTAGTCGTTATGGTGCCAGGAGGGCTGGGCCCCCCTTTCAGAGTAAGTAGTCAAACCGTTTAAGAACAGTTTGACAACTTACCTGGGGTCTGCTGGGATATGAGGCTGTAGTAGGGTATAGGAGCAGTGGTGCAATGTGTAAGGGGTGCAGTGTGTGTGAAAGGTTCAGTGTGTGTGAGGGGGTGTAGTGTGTGAATGTGCAGGGTGTGTGGGGCAATGTGTGTATGAGGGGGCTGTGTATGTGTGTGGCAATGTTAGTATGGGGGGCTGTGTGTGTATGGGTGGGCAGTGTATGTGTGTGTGTGTGAGGCAATGTGTGTAAATGTGTATGGTGTGTGTGGGTGTATTGGGGGCAGTGTGTGAATGTGTATGGTGTGTGGGCAGTGTGTTTAGGGGGCTAGAGTTCACTCTCACCACTGCGACCACCAGGAATCCCTGGTGGTCACAGTGTTGAGAGTGAACTGTAGCCCGTAGCTCCAGGGCTAGAGTTTACTCTCGCAAGAGCCGTAACGTTGCCGTGGTAACCGCGGCAACGATCTGTGCTCGCGCAAGAAGGACCCAGAGGAGCTGAAGGCTGAGCTCCCGGGTCCTCTCTTCCTCCCTCCCCTGCCGGCTGCCCGCACGGTGCCTGCGGACAGGGGAGGGGGCAATTGCACTCCTCTTACTCCCCCCCTCTTCTTACTCCCCCCTCACTCTCTTCTTACCCCCCTTCTTACTCCCCCCTCCCCCTCTTCTTACTCCCCTTCTTACTCTCCCCCTCTTCTTACTCCCCCCTCCCCCTCTTCTTACTCCTTCCTCTTCTTACTCCCCCCACTTCTTACTCCCCTCCCCCTCTTCTTACCCCCCACCCCCGCTTCTTACTCCTCCCCTCTTCTTACTCCCCCCCTCTTCTTACTCCCCCTTTCTCTTTTTACTCCCCCCCCTCTTCTTACTCCCCACTCCCCCTTCTTACTCCCCCCTCTCTTCTTACTCCCCCCTCCTCTCTTCTTATCCCCTCTCTCTTCTTACTCCTCCTCCCTCTCTTCTTACCCCCTCCCTCTCTCTTCTTACTCCCCCTTCTTACGCTCCCCCTCTTCTTACTCCCCCCTCCCCCTCTTCTTACTCCCACCTCTTCTTACTCCTTCCTCTTCTTACTCCCCCACTTCTTACTCCCCTCCCCCTCCCCCTCTTCTTACCCCACCCCCTCTTCTTACTCCCCCCTCTTCTTACTCCCCCCTCTTCTTACTCCCCCTCTTCATACTCCCCCTTCCTCTTTTTACTCCCCCCTCCCCCTCTTCTTACTCCCCACTCCCCCTCTTCTTACCCCCTTCTTACTCCCCTCTCTCTTCTTACTCCTCCTCCCTCTCTTCTAACTCCTCCTCCCTCTATTCTTACCCCCTCCCTCTCTCTTCTTACCCCCCTCCCTCTCTCTTCTTACCCCCCTCCCTCTCTTCTTACCCCCCTCCCTTTCTCTTCTTACCCCCCTCCCTCTCTCTTCTTACCCCCCTTTCTCTTCTTACCCCCCTCCATTTCTCTTCTTACCCCCCTCCCTTTCTCTTCTTACCCCCTCCCTCTCTCTTCTTACACCGCCCCCTCTCTCTTCTTACCCCCCTCTCTCTTCTTACCCCCTCCCTTTCTCTTCTTACCCCCTCCCTCTCTCTTCTTACACCCCCCTCTCTCTTCTTACCCCCTCCTTTTCTCTTCTTACCCCCCTCCCTTTCTCTTCTTACCCCCCTCCCTCTCTCTTCTTACCCCCCTCCTTTTCTCTTCTTACCCCCCTCCCTTTCTCTTCTTACCCCCTCCCTTTCTCTTCTTACCCCCCTCCCTCTCTCTTCATACCCCCACTCCCTCTCTCTTCTTACCCCCCATCCCTTTCTCTTCTTACCCCCCTCCCTCTCTCTTCTTACACCGCCCCCTCTCTATTCTTACACCACCCCCTCTCTCTTCTTACCCCCTCCCTTTCTCTTCTTACCCCCTCCCTTTCTCTTCTTACCCCCCCCTTTCTCTTCTTACCCCCCTTTCTCTTCTTACCCCCTCCCTTTCTCTTCTTACCCCCTCCCTCTTTCTTCTTACCCCCCTCCCTCTCCCTCTCTGTTCTTACCCCCCTCCCTCTTTGTTCTTACCCTCCCTCCCTCTTTGTTCTTACCCTCCCTCTTTGTTCTTGCCCCCTCCCTCTTTGTTCTTACCCCCCTTTGTTCTTACCCCTCCCCCTCTTTGTTCTTACCCCCCTCTTTGTTCTTACCCCCCTCCCTCCCTCTTTGTTCTTACCCCCCTCCCTCCCTCTTTGTTATTACCCCCTCCCTCCCTCTTTGTTCTTACCCCCCTCCTTGTTCTTACCCCCCTTTGTTCTTACCCCTCCCCCTCTTTGTTCTTACCCCCCTCTTTGTTCTTACCCCCCTCTTTGTTCTTACCCCCTCCCTCCCTCTTTGTTCTTACCCCCCTCCCTCCCGCTTTGTTCTTACCCCCCACCCCCCCTCCCTCCTTGTTCTTACCCTCCACCCCCCTTCCCTCCCTCTTTGTTCTTACCCCCCTCCCTCCCTCCTTGTTCTTACCCCCCTCCCTGTTCTTACCCCCCACCCACCTCCTCCCTCCCTCCCTCCCTCTCTCTGTGTTCTTACCCCCTCCCCTGTAGCGTGGCCGAGCTGCAGTCCGGTCCACGGTGCCCGGCCGGAGTGATAGGAAGGTGCACACTCAGTGTGCACCTTCCTGTCAGTCCAGCCGGGTACAGGAAACAGAAACTCCTGTTGCGCGCGGAACAGGAGTTTCTGTTTCCTGTACCCGGCCGGACTGACAGGAAGGTGCACACTGAGTGTGCACCTTCCTATCACTCCGGCCGAGCACCGCGGACCGGAGTGCAGCTCGGCCACGCTACAGGGGAGGGGAGGGGAGGGGAGAAGCTGCAGCCGCCTGAGGCTCTTAAGAGAGCGCTCAGGCGGCTGCAGCATTTAAAGGGGCGGGCGGGCCCCCTGATGGCGGGCCCCCCTCCTGGCCGGGCCCTCGGACCATGTCCAAAGTGCCCGACCGGTCAGTCCGCCCCTGCACTCCGCAATAACAAACATCCATAGATGGGAATTCCGGGCAGTGTCAGACTCCCTAGACAGCATCCTTACCACACAAACCCTTTCTTAAACCTCTGTGCCTTTAACATTCTAAGGGTTCCGGAACACAACAACTTCACGATCACAGCTTATCAGACTGACAAATTATGTCTCCTCAAGGAAAATTTAAGAAGGTACATACACTACCTCATGTCACGCCAACATTCAAACCAGACAATTAAGTCCCTTCCTCTACTAAATAATACCATAACTACTTCTAAATGCGGTTCTACATTCATACTCCTTGCATTAGATTAGATTGGGACCCTGACTCCTATTTAGAACATCTATTCAATATAAGTACCGCATCCAGTAGCAGTACACATAAATTAGGTTCACTGGAAATCAGCTATATTATACAGAAACATTCCACAACGGATAGAGGTAAGGCAAACAAATCTTATGTGATAATTATATTGCAACAAGTGTGTTTTTCTTGCATTTCCTTTTGCCCTCTTTTACAGGCCTACCCCTACGTCGATTCCGGCACACCACACCGACTAAATTCCAATCACAAGGTATTTCACGGTAACGATATTAACCGACCACAGATATATATATATATATATATATATATATATATATATATATATATATATATATATGTATGTATATGTAAAAAAAACAAAGACAATTTGTATCTTGTTATACCTTTTTTTATATTGAACTGACAGTTTTTTTTAATGACAGGCTTTCGGGAGAACCTCCCTTTCTCAAGTCTGAAGCATTTCTGAGCAAGGCGACACATAGAATTCAAAGTTGAGTTGTGATACAGGGGTTAAAGCGACATAAATGCAGATAAGACACAGGTTTGATAGAAAATAGACACCATTCTTGCAGAGAGTCATAAATATCTTTCTGAAGATCAGAGTGAGGGAGGAGAGGGAGAAAAAAAACAAGCAGACAGTGCAGAAGATGGTACACTTAATACACACACACACACACACACACAAATATGTATATGCAAACGCAGAAACACATGAACACATATACATACACATAAACACATATACATACACATAAACACATATACATACATGCACATGAACTCATATACACACATATAAATGCACAGTCATATATATAAGCATACATACATAAGAGTATGGGAAAGCATAGGTCTACACATAGTACTTCGTATATAGATAGAATAAACATATTGGAATGAGTTTAGAGTGTTGATACATATGACAGAACAATAAGATAATTTAGGGGAGTGTTTATGTAAAGTGTTGATAGTGGAAACCCAAATCAATATTTAGTCCTTTATTCCTGCTGTTAAACAATTTGATCATTCTGGCTTCAAAAGTTTTTCTTTCTTGGCTATTTTTAAAAACCCCTTAAAAATACCCAAGAAAGAAAAACTTTTGAAACCAGAATGACCACTCTCTGACCTAAAAATGGTCACTGAAATGTTTTAACTACTTGTGGGAGGTGTTTTATTGGAAGATGGTTTCATGATAAGGATGTCACAATGTAATTATCATTGAACACGCCTCTTCGTTTTATTCGTTACTTCAAACAGTAGGTGGGATTCAACAGAGATAAAAAATGCTTTATAATAGCCAAACCAAAGGTAGAGAGACAACCTGAGGCAGAAACTTTCTCTCAACTATTTCTATATTTAGAACAACCCTTCTTGAAGTCCTTGTCTTCTATGCTAACAGCACTTTCACTCTTAACTTCTTCTAACTCTTCTAATCATCTTTACCGAGTCTAATTCATCTTCCCAAGAACAAAATAAAATTCTACTAGAGAAAGGCTGGTAACTATAATTGAATTTATTTTTAAATTTTTCTAAAATATATATATACCTGGAGAATTCAGTTCCATTATTTATAGAAATAGACATATTTCCATAAATAATTGAATCAATTATGATGAATCACAGCAACGTTTCGACATGTACCCAGGCCTTTGTCAAGCTTGAGTACAGGTCGAAACTTTGCTGTACACTTTGATGTTCCTTTAAATGCTGCTTTAATTTTAAACACATTGAGTGCCTGAACATTTTTTCCTCTGTTACATGCATGTATGGGGTGTGCTGAACCTAGCTCAGTTGCAACCTTTTTTTGTTAAGCCCTTATTTTCTTTTTACACTTCACTGAAGTAGTCATGGTGCTTGCAGTAACCCTTTAAATCATTTTGTTTGTGCAGCCCAAGAGCCCAAGAGACACCTTCTTTGCGTCAGACCTAAACAGTCTCAGTACAAGTTTCCTTTAAAGAGAGATGTAATGTTTAAGCTTCATTTAGGATTTACTGCTCTGTCATAGGCTGCTAGAGCCTACAACAATCTCATGTGTGTGATTAAAGTTCAATGAACAGATTATGTGATAATAACTTCTAAAGTAAACACAATGTTCTATACGATCTGATTCAAAATTAAGCCCTTTTTTCATGGTCACAGCCAGGGGAGGCGAGGCTAGTGCTCCATAAACGGAAACACAGTTATTTAATTTCTAAATAGCAGAAAACTGAGCAATGAAACTGCAGGACATGAAATATAAACCAAAACTACTTTATTAGGCTAAAGTTGTTTTTGTGCTTACAGTAAAAGAGTTTAAAAGAGTAGCACATTTCTTTAATCAGAGTAGAAAATATTTGTAATCAGAAAAAGGTATTTGAAACTGCCAGGCTCTCTGTGAAGTCCTGCATTCATACAGGCTTCCCAATCATCCTGACTTTGGTGAGACAGTCCCTATTTTAGGGTCCTCTCCCACAGGTTTGTCTTTGTTCCCTGGGGTCTTGCTTTTGGGGTCCCTGGGAACCAGAAAGCATACCAGGAGTTCATAATTTGCAGGGCTGGCCTGTCCATAGGCCCCGGTGGAGCCATGGCCCCAGGCGGCACTTTAACATGGGCGGCATTTTGCTGCCCCTGTGTCTGCCGTTATGGGCCCGGGCCAGCTATCTGCATATACAGCCAGTGCTCCCCCTGTCCCTGGGGTCCAGTGGGGTTGCTGTGAAGCAGGCAGCTGTAAGTGAATTCAAGGTGGCGAGGGAGCTGTAATTCTTCTGCTCCCACGCTCGCCGTCTACTGATGCCGTCATATTCCAGCTCCTGGCATCAGTAGATGACCCGCATGGGAGCAGAGCAGATGGATTTCAGCTCCCTTGCTCCTTCTCCACCTAGAATGCACTTACAGATGCTTGCCTCACAGCAACCCCACTGGACCCTACGGACAGATCCACCCCAGCTCTCTAGGTAAGGAGGCTGGGTGGGCAAATTAAAATAAGTGAATTTGAGGAGTATTTAATTTGAAGATTAAATTATTTTCAGATGGTCACAGGATTTCAATTAAACAGTGATCCTGGTATTTTATCCAAAGGCAAAGGATAACTTTGTTCAGGTACTCACACCAGGAGAATGCAACAAAACTAGGCGAGCTGAAACACAAATTGCCTAGCTCTGCAGATGACAGCACATCAGTTTTTGCATACTGTTACTTTATTTCTTATCTAAGGCAAAGGAAAACATATTATTGCCATTACTACTTCAGAGGTTGTTGTAGGCTTCACTTTTTCATATGGACACACAATTTTGATTTTTTTATAAACATACATTATCTTTTCATCTACTATGAATGGCCTCAATTTTATATTGATTTAATATTTTTGGATAAACCTTTAAAATAATTTAAATGCATTTAAACATTTATATATTTTTATATATATATATTTCTATATATGATATTTATTTGTTATATTTTAATATTTAAAACAAATTATAATTTGAAAAGTTTATAAAAAAATGAAATTACATTTTAAAAATATATCCACAAATATTAAATCATTTGAAAGCTTATCCAACAATATTGAGTGAATAGTTATTTTATTTATGTACTTGCAGCGAAGTTAGGGGATAAGTAATACATTGATTTATATTTTGTGCTGTGATTTCTTAACATTTAATCTGTTAATCAGCAATATGTTTTCCTACCTCATTACATCATCCCAATTATTAATATTCAAATTCTGTAAATAATGAAAATCATGAAATGAATGCTACTGGACATTAAATATAGGGACATGAGTGGAGATTTATAATTACACTGGGGATGTTGAAGACTAATGATCAAAACAGAATACTATAAACTAGAAACAAACACTTTTCACAAACACAGCAAGTATTTTTTACTGGCCTGCAGCTTAGCGTGCCAAATTGTGAGTCCAGCTACAAGACACAACAAAAGTTTGTAAATTACAATGATGTTAACATTACAACATTTTCTAACTGTATGCCATTTCATAACAATATGGAAACAAATACAATCTATACATGTATTTTAAAAATTGAATCATGAAATTATATGAAAACATTCTTTAGAATGTTTCTCTTTGTCATAAACTAAAAATGTTAAGAAACATATATATGTTAGTTTGCATTTTAGTATTGTAATTTAAGTATAACAAAAGAGCGAGGAAGATGGATAGATAGGTAGGTAGGTAGGTAGATAGATAGACATATGTAATGATTTATTTATTTATAAAATATTTTACCAGGATGGATACATTGACATTTCTCTCGTTTTCAAGTATGTCCTGGGTCCACAAACTAGTTTAGAATGAGTGACAAAGAGTTATGTTGCTTGGTGGTTCTAATGGAGTCTCCATTTGGCCATTCAAGTTGATTTCAGTATCTCCTCTTCTCATTGCACAGGTTCGTCCATGTTGAAAAATATTATAAAATAGTTGTCTTAACTTGGGGGTTGCATAGACCAGGTAACTGGAGTGAAGGTTAGGAAAGAAATTCAATGATATGAGAATCCATATATCTTCAGCTAAAGAGCTACATATCATAGAGAGCATAGTGATACCAAACTGTAAACCATTAATGAGCAAACAGGCAGCAATTGATTTTATAGCTACATAGTAGCTGTCCAGGTGTTTTGGTGTAAAACCAGCATCTCTGTCTCTCATTCGCTTCATCCTACGGCATAGAGAAATCAGTAACAGCGTGATGGAGGTGCTGTAAATAATAAAAGGTCCACAATTCCCAGCAATGAAGATAAGGACAGACTTTACTAACTGAGAATGTTTGCCGTTATCATTCAAGAGACATTTAGTTTGTGTAGAATTATTAAATACTAAGCCACTGTAGACAGCCCATATATCCAGACAGGAATAACATAATGATATGAGCAGAGCTGTAATTATGAAATACAGCACTCTTTCTGATATCATCCTTTTTAGATGCAAAAATAGGTTATTCTTGTAGTTTGTAATCTTCATAAAATAGAGGAAAGAAAGCAGGGCATCAAACCAAAGACTGGTGTAAAAACATATCATTTTACAAAATATGAAGAGAACTAATGAGATATCTGAAAATGGATTATGATATGTCACAAAGTCAAATAAAGAGAGACACTGAAAGCCCAATCTTGAAATTGCTAAAGAGCATTGGATTTTGTCACAAGCCTTTATCTGTCTCTGCCTCAACCAGTCAATGATATTTACAGTAACAATAAATAAATTAACCATTAGCCCTGTTATTGAATTGATTACATAAACAGAAATTGCTAAATTCCATTCATTCTGGTGTCTCATTTTCTCCTTTTCTAATGGTTAGTGTGAAAATATGAATCAACTCTGTTTTAATGATGCTTTTATAAGAGCCACAAATCTGACTTTGCTTAGACATTGAGTTTTTTTCTTATAGAGGATAATATAGATATAGCTTGTGCAAATTATAATGCAAAACATTTCAGCTATTAATACGAGCCCAACAAAACCACATGTAATGTATTCATTTTCCACTGGAAAGTAAAATTTGTTATTTTATTACAGGAAACATGTAGGTCCATGTTGATAGCACTAAGCAAATGTTGCAGATTTCTAGGTTGCACACTCATGTTGCAAATATTCCATTCCATCACATTTCAAATGTGCAGTTGGAGTACACTGAACATATGGCCATGTTCATAGAATAACTATGAAATTATACGCTGTTACGATTGCCCCCTGTCTAGCAGGAGGGTTGATCGCTTGGATGTCCTGGTTCCCGGCTTGAAGAGTAGAATGGAGCGATACTCGGTAGAGACCTGTAAGTGTAGAATCTCCCCCTAGCTATGGTGCAGCTAGGATATTCTTTCCCCCCACAAAACGAGTCGAGGCTGCGAATTGAGGGTCAAAATGAGAACTGAGGACTGGGATGCCCAGCCTGCTTTTTATTGGCAATACATACAAAGAGGACACTCCCAAGGGGAGGCATAAAATACCCAATCATATATTGGGTTCAACCCACATGTCCCCTCCCCTCAGATAACCAAGTAACACAATTATATTACACATACTTTTGTCCACATTCTGGATGTACCCCAAAACCAGGGGGTACACCCATACACCCTGCATCACTAGATAGATCTTGTTCTGGAGGCCAACATATCCAAAAACTGGTCGGATCGAATGAGCGGTTCGGGAGTTAGGGGCTCCTAAAGTTTAGACCGACCGCACGGACTTTTCAGCCGAAAATAGTTCCATACGTTTAGGCCTTGCGGTCGGTCTTCGTTCGGACGGTAAAAACCCCACAACCCTTTGTCTTCCGTAGTCCTTCCTGGGGTCGCTGTAATCCCCAGGTGCAGGGCAAGTGCTTTACTGAACGGTGAATAGTTCGGTATGTCCAACACTGAGTTCTGTGATCCTGGAGGTCTCAGCGGTGTTCGCCTAGGTGGGTCTCCGTTTTTGGTTCCAGATGATTCTGGGCGACCACCGCTGATTGTAGGTAAGATGGCCGCGACCACGTGCAAAAGTCCCGAAATGGCGGCCACCTCTAGGTGTACATAGCGGGTTCGGGCTGGACCATACGAGGACTGTAAATTCGTCAGAACAGTGTCCAAAGCACCAAAAGTATGGGACCGAATAAATCTTTTATAACAGGGGACAACAGTAATGTAACAGTGCTCCCTCCTTGTGGAACACTCTGGCAGACACCGTCTGACCCCTTTTCGGGGTAGACTAAGGCTGTCCAGACTTCTGGTTAGGCTGGGCTGATATCGGTTTGCCTGGACAATCCATCGGCATTGCCATTCTGTTTCCCGGGTCGATAAGTGATGGTAAAATTGAAGGGTTGTAGAGCCAAGCTCCATCGTAACAACCGGCCATTATCTCCAGAGACCCGGTTTAACCATACCAAGGGATTGTGGTCCGTTACCAGAGTGAATTCTTGCCCGTACAGATAAGGAGTCAGTTTCTTTAGTGCCCACACCAGTGCCAAGCACTCCTTTTCCACGGCGGCATAGCTAACTTCGCGTGGCAGGAGCTTACGACTGATGTAGGCAATAGGGTGTTCCCCTCCGTCGTCGCCTACTTGGCTGAGGACGGCTCCCAGCCCGAACATGGAAGCGTCTGTGTGGACGATAAAACGTTTGTTAGGGGCTGGGGCGGCCAACACGGGAGCATTCACAAGAGCAGTTTTTAAGGTTTGAAACGCTATTTCACAGTGGGGAGACCACAGGACCTGTCGAGGAAGGTTTTTCTTTGTCAAGTCTGTCAGGGGTTTGGCAATGGCACTATAGTCGGGCACAAACTTCCGATAGTATCCTGCGGTACCTAAGAAGGCTAGTACTTGTGTCTTGGTGGTGGGGGTGGGCCAATTGGCAACTGCCTCTACCTTGGCAGGTTCTGGTCGTTGTTTCCCGCATCCCACCCTATGCCCCAGATACTGCACTTCAGCCATGCCAAAATGGCACTTCTCTGGTTTCAGAGTCAAGCCGGCGGCCCGAATCTGATCTAAGACCATCCCTACATGGGTTAGGTGTTCCTCCCAGGACGCGCTATGGATCGCTATGTCGTCCAGGTACGCACAGGCGAAACCCTGGAAGCCATCAAGGAGTCTATCCACCAAGCGCTGGAACGTGGCCGGGGCATTCTTCATCCCGAATGGCATAACCTTGAAGTGATATAGGCCAAACGGGGTGACGAATGCCGACTTGGGGATAGCCTCCCTGGCCAGGGGAATCTGCCAGTAACCTTTACACAGGTCAATGGTGGTTAGGTAGTTCCCCTGGGCTATGCGATCCAGTAACTCGTCTACCCTGGGCATGGGGTAGGCGTCTGTCACGGTTTTATCATTAAGTTTCCGATAGTCCACACAGAATCTGGTAGTACCGTCCTTTTTGGGTACGAGTACTACCGGGGATGCCCAGGGACTATCGGAGGACTCAATGACTCCTAGGTTCAGCATTTCCGTGATTTCTTGTTTCATACCCGCTCTGACCGCCTCGGGGATGCGGTAGGGGGCCTGTCTCAAGGGTTGCTGTCCAGGGGTATCTACCTGGTGGGTGGTTAGGTTGGTGAACCCTGGCTTTTGGGAGAACATTGCTTGTTTTTCTCGGAGCAATTGCTGCAATTGCTCCCTCTCTACTGGGTTAAGCCGCTCGCCTATCTGTACCTGGCCCACTATATCGGCCGGTTGGTCCTGGGTAAGTAAGTCGGGAATGGGTAAATTATCGGGGTCTTCGGCTGCGGGACTACATATGGCCAGCACATCTTCGGGGCGTTGGAGATATGCTTTCAACATGTTAATATGGAACAGTTTCTTTAAGCTTGGGTCGTGGCAGCTGGCAATCACGTACGTGGTATCTCCTTTCTTTTCTATTATTTGGTAGGGGCCTTGCCAGGCTGCCTGTAATTTGTCTGTTTTAACGGGTTTCAGAACCATTACTTTTTGCCCTATCTCAAAGCTCCTTCTCCGTGCTCCCCTATCATACCAGACCTTCTGTCGCCTTTGGGCCGCCTGGAGGTTAGCCCGGACCGACCTGGCTAGCTGCTCCATGCGGTCCCTAAGCTCTAGGACATATGGTATGATGGGGACTCCGGTGTTCTCCGTCTCCCCCTCCCAATGCTCTCGGATCAGGTCTAGGGGGCCCCGGACCTTGCGCCCATACAGCAGTTCGAACGGGGAGAATCCGGTAGTTTCCTGCGGCACCTCCCGATAAGCGAATAGGAGGTGTGGCAAGAAACGTTCCCAGTCCCTATATTCCTGGGTAAACGTCTTTAACATTTGCTTAAGGGTCCCGTTAAACCTTTCGCATAGTCCGTTGGTTTGGGGGTGATATGGGGAACTGAGTAGGGATTTTATTTTACAGACCTGCCATAGTTGTTGCGTTAGTTCCGCCGTGAACTGGGTGCCCCGGTCGGACAGGATTTCTCGGGGAAATCCTACACGAGAGAAGACTTGGACCAGCGCATTGGCTACCGTGTCTGCTTGGATATTAGATAGTGCCACCGCCTCCGGGTAGCGGGTAGCGTAATCCACAATAGTAAGGATATACCGTTTCCCGGAGGGGCTGGGAGTGGCGAGGGGTCCTATCAGGTCAATGGCCACTCTACTGAACGGTTCTTCGATGAGGGGCATGTTTATGAGGTGTACCTTGGGGTGGTCTCCTCTTTTGCCGACCCTCTGGCACACTTCGCACGTATTACAGTACGTACGCACATCGGTATGTACCCCTGGCCAAAAGAAGGTATGGGTGATACGTTTAAGGGTCCGGGTTACGGCCAAATGTCCGGCTAGGGGGATGTCGTGGCCTATCCGGAGGATATCTCGTCGATATTTGTGAGGGATTACTAACTGCCTCCTACGGTTCCCTTTCTTTTCCGTCTGTCGGTACAGTCTCCCCTGTTCCCATACAAATATCTCTTGGTCGGATCCCCCCGTCCCAGTGTCGGCCCGCTCTCTGTATTTCTGGAGAGTGGGGTCAGTTTTAGTCTCAGTCTCGAAGGCGGTAGGGGTATCCCAGGGTAATGGGTCGGGGAAGGTAGGTACAGTCGGGATCGGTCTTACCTGAGTCTCCCGCACCGGTGAAGCCTCTCGAGCCCGTCCTGCCTGGGACCGGGTGGTAACCGGATATGCCTCTGAGTTATAGGAGGGGGCAAATGCCGAAGTCATAGGGCCCAGGTCGTTGCCCAGTAAGACCTCAGCGGGTAAACTGTCCATGATCCCCACCCTCACAAGTCCTTTTCCCGCACCCCAATCAAGATGTACTTTTGCTGTGGGTAATTTGTATATGTCCCCTCCAGCCACTCGGACTGCCACCGTGTCTGTGGAGCGTTTATGTGGTGGTACGAGCTTCCCCTGGACTAGGGTGATGGTGGCCCCTGTGTCTCTCAATCCTTGTGCCGGGCGGCCTTCCAACAGTACCTCCTGTCGATGGTGCTGTCGGTTGTCGGTTGCGGCATACACAGGGTTAGCTTCATGTAATGGTCCCAGATACTCTTCCATAGTATTTGCTTGGTCTACGCAAAAAGCACGGGCGGGGCGGTTGTTACCCGGGAGGTTGTTGTTTAGGGGGCAGTTGGAAATGAAGTGCCCCGGCTGCTTGCATTTGTGGCAAGTGGGGCGTGTACGCTCTTGGGGGTACTGGCTGGGTGGCCCGGCATATCGAGTAGGTCCGGCCGGCACTGGGGTACGAAACTCGGGTCGGGGGTTTGGTCTAGGGTTTTCTCGGAGTTCGGGCCGGGTGGCTATTCGAGAGTGGGAGTATTCGTGAACTTGAGCGTCCCGATGTTCGTCAGCTAGTCGGGCTGCCGCATTGAGATCGCTCGGACGCCGATCCTTTACCCACTCTCTGTCCTTTGGGGCCAACCCGTCATAAAAATGCTCTAATAAAAACAGTTCCAACACTTCGGTTGCGGTAACGGCACGGCACCCATTCATCCAGTGGGTAGCCGCCCTCCGCATGCGGTGAGCCCATTCAGCATGGGTGTCATTTACTTTCTTACTGGTGTTGCGGAATTGTCTGCGATAAGTGTCGGGGGTTACGGCATATCTCTTAAGTAGGGTGTCTTTTACCGTCTGATATTGTTCCGCTTCCTCGGGGCTGAGAGTCCGAAAAGCTTCCATAGCTCGACCCGCCAGTTTCCCGGCTAGTATCTTGGGCCAAGCTGTTGTGGGGATTTGGTGCAGTGCACATTGCCGTTCAAAATCGGCCAAGAACTCGTCAACCCCCATTTCACTCTCCACAAACGGCTTAAATGCTGCAAAAGGAATCTTTGGGATTTCCGTTGTCTCCGGGGGGGTTCGGCCGGCGAGTTTCATTTTGTGTTCGTGGGCTCTGGCCTTTTCGACATCTGCCTCAGCTTCGGCCATCAATTGCCGTATGAGTTCCAGGGAGGGGTTTGGCCCATACAGGGGCAGCCTCTCCCGGACCAACCGGGTTTTCTCATCGGTGCAAGTGGCAGTGGCTTCGGCCATGGTAAGGCTCTGGTCCATTTCTGTTAGTTCCGCGATTAGCTCTCTCCTTGGGCGGCTGTTCGCGTGTCCCCCTCGGCTCTCCAGTAAGTCCTTTAACGTGGTGCGTTTCAATTTGTCGTAGTTCCTCTCCATCCGTTCTGTACTTCTTCTAGGAATTCCAGGATGATCCCGCCGCTGCCACCAATTGTTACGATTGCCCCCTGTCTAGCAGGAGGGTTGATCGCTTGGATGTCCTGGTTCCCGGCTTGAAGAGTAGAATGGAGCGATACTCGGTAGAGACCTGTAAGTGTAGAATCTCCCCCTAGCTATGGTGCAGCTAGGATATTCTTTCCCCCCACAAAACGAGTCGAGGCTGCGAATTGAGGGTCAAAATGAGAACTGAGGACTGGGATGCCCAGCCTGCTTTTTATTGGCAATACATACAAAGAGGACACTCCCAAGGGGAGGCATAAAATACCCAATCATATATTGGGTTCAACCCACATGTCCCCTCCCCTCAGATAACCAAGTAACACAATTATATTACACATACTTTTGTCCACATTCTGGATGTACCCCAAAACCAGGGGGTACACCCATACACCCTGCATCGCTAGATAGATCTTGTTCTGGAGGCCAACATATCCAAAAACTGGTCGGATCGAATGAGCGGTTCGGGAGTTAGGGGCTCCTAAAGTTTAGACCGACCGCACGGACTTTTCAGCCGAAAATAGTTCCATACGTTTAGGCCTTGCGGTCGGTCTTCGTTCGGACGGTAAAAACCCCACAACCCTTTGTCTTCCGTAGTCCTTCCTGGGGTCGCTGTAATCCCCAGGTGCAGGGCAAGTGCTTTACTGAACGGTGAATAGTTCGGTATGTCCAACACTGAGTTCTGTGATCCTGGAGGTCTCAGCGGTGTTCGCCTAGGTGGGTCTCCGTTTTTGGTTCCAGATGATTCTGGGCGACCACCGCTGATTGTAGGTAAGATGGCCGCGACCACGTGCAAAAGTCCCGAAATGGCGGCCACCTCTAGGTGTACATAGCGGGTTCGGGCTGGACCATACGAGGACTGTAAATTCGTCAGAACAGTGTCCAAAGCACCAAAAGTATGGGACCGAATAAATCTTTTATAACAGGGGACAACAGTAATGTAACATACGCACTTTGTGGCATGATGTGCTACCATGCTGGAAGTACCCAGTAAGTATGTGTAGACTGTAGCCATAAATGAATGCTCATGAACAATAATGAAACTTGGTGTCACACGTGCCAGAAGAGGTGGGGGCGCACCTGATTCTCTTCCCAGCTGCTGGTAGATGTTTCAGTTCTTTGGTGGAGCACTACGAGTGCAGGAAGTGCACTCTTACCTTGCCACCACACCCTGCAGCCGCTCTACATAGGTGTGCAGAGGAAGGGAGGCCATGCTGGGTGACATGATGAAGGGAGGTCATGCTGGGTGACAATGATATCGTCAGTGAAAATGTCTCTGGCGGGCATGCTGTGTGACATGTGTGCTGTGTTTCCTGCACAGCACCAGGATCCCGTCAAGGTGTTAGAACCCCAGACGACCCATACTAGAATTCATGGGAGCAATGTTCCTGCTAGACATATGTAATTCACTTTGTTCCGAATGCAAATTTTGGAAATTCTGATATTTGGATGCTTCTGAATGTCCGAAGTGCCGAAGTGCCAAATTGCCGAATTGCCAAAGTGCCGAATTTTGGAATGCTGAACCGAACCGAAGTGCAGAATTTCGGAAGTACCGAAGTGCTTCAGATTTCTGAAAAGTGGCAAAACAGGAGAGGGTTGGGGTCAGCGGTTGGGGTAGGGTTAGGGGTCGGGGTAGGGTTAGTGTAGGGTTAGTGGTTGGGGTAGAGGCAGAGGCGTAAGTAGAACACAGATACACTCACAGACACACTCAGACACATACACTCACAGACACACACGCATACAGACACACACATCCACTCACACTCAGACACACACACACTCACAGACACACACATTCAGACACATACACACATGCATACACTTACAGACACACACTCACAGACACATACATACACTCAGATACACACACACTCACACATAAACTCAGATACACACACTCATACTCAGACACACACTCGTACACTCACACTCAGACACACAGACACACACACTCACAGACACACACATTCAGACACACACACACACACATACACTCAGACACACACACTCACAGACACACACACGCATTCATACACTTATAGACACACATGCACTCATACACTCACACACACACTCACAGACACACACATTCAGACACACTCACTCACATATACTCACAGACACACACATTCAGACACACACACACATACTCACAGACACACACATTCAGACACACACACATACACTTACAGACACACACACACTAACAGGCACACACACATACACTTACAGACACACAGACATACATACACTCACAGACACAAATTATTCATATACATTTTCCACCCAGCTTCCCTACCTGACGTGGCTCTGTCCCTGGGGTCCAGTGAGACTTCAGTGCAGCTTGCGGCAGAGTTCCTTTCAGACACAGCGAGGGAGCTGTGTTCTCCCTGCTCTGCTCTCCCTAACATCATATTCTGACTCCCGGTTTCACAGAACTACCTTTCACTGCATATATACAGTTACTTTTGTTGCATTTGAACACTTTGTTTCACACAAACACTGTATACCAGCCATTCGTCTATACGAATGATCGACCACCCGGACCTTGGCATGTGCCGCCATTTAACCTCATTGACCCTGAAACTACTGAACGAACAGACGAACAATCGACCACCCTTCTACAGAAGTGTGCCAACGATTAACTTCCCAGGAGGTCGCAGTCTGTGGTTAACCGCAAGTCAATTGACTATCATCAAGGAGGTCTCCGTTCGTACACAAATTACCCAAATGGAGTACCGAATAATATGCAAAAGAACTGTCGAAAGACGACCACCCATATCCGGCGTGTGTTCTCAATTAAGTGGTGTTTTTTGCGGTTAACCACAATCTAAGTACCTAACCCCATCTTGTTGCCAGTGAGGGTTCAGCGGTACTTGGTAGTAAAATCTCCGGAACTGTAATCAGCGACAGAACTCGTTTTGTAGGGAAGAGTGTGTCCTAGATATGCCATAGCTAGTGGGATGAGTCTACACTTGCAGGTTTTGCCGATTGAAGCAGCGTTCGTCTCTCCGAGTTCGGGAACCAGGATATCTGAAAGCAGTCCAACCTCCAGCCAGCCTGGGGCAACCGTAACACCCGGCATCAGCAAACGGCGTGCGAGGGAGCAGAGCAGAGAGAATACAGCTCCCTCATCGCGTCTGACAGGAACTTTGCCCCGCCGGTGAGGTCCATTAGGTGGCCAGTGGGCCACCTCTTGGGCCCCTCTATGACAGGGGGAGCACGGGGGTGGTATCTAGACAGCCCTAAGTTGCAGGGGTCAAGGCTATGGCTGGGCCCCCTGCAGTGAGGGACCAGGTCACAGCTTTGACCCCTGCGACCTTGATAGGTACACCATTGAGTAGAGGTAGGGATAGGGTTAGGGGTAGGGTTAGGGTTAAGGGTTGGGGTAAGTTTAGTGGTTGGGATACGGGTAGGGTTAGTGGTTGGGGTAGGGGTAGGGTTAGTGGTTGGAGTAGAATTCGGGATAGTGTAGGGTAACCCTAACCCTATTCCTAACCATACCCCTAACCCTACCCTAACCTTACCCTACCCTATACTTACCCTTAACCCTACCATAACCCTACTCCTAACACTAACCCTGCTCCTAACCCAACCCTACCCCTAACCCTACCATAACCCTATCCCTAACCCTACCATAAACCTACCCCTATCCCTACCTTAACCCTACCCCTAACCCTACCAAGAAGTCTACGCCTAACCCTACCCTTACCCTACCCCTAACCCTACCCTAACCCCAAACCAACCCTAACCCTACCCTAACACTATCTGTGACGGTCAGAATAGTTATTACCATCTGATTCCATGAAATAATATCGCCAGTAATCCAAAGGTTACAATGTCGTTGGTGTCGCATAATAACCCATACATGAGCCAAAGCTTAATGCTGGGACAAAACTGGTTTAATGGCAAAACAGGCATTCAATTTATACAACACGTAACTCCTCCTCTGAGCCAGCGAGATGATTGAGTTTTGGAAAAATATTAAACTCAATTATCTGCTGGCCAGAAAAAGTTAAAATTTTCATAATTTTTAGAAATACCTCAAAAATACATAAAAACCCCACAAAAGTAATATCCCCAGGTAGCTGATCTTGTGGGAGAAACATATTAAAATTTCAGCCAAATCGGTTTGGTAGTTTTCGAACGGCACTGTGTGAAAAGTTGACCAGTCTGCCACGAGGGTGAATCCGAGAAACAGTTCCAGAGGATTTGTAGCAAGAGCCCGTTCATGTGGATTCATACGAAAGCTACAATAGGTTAAATAGAGATGGTTCGTGTAGAATGCTCCTGTCGTTCGTCTGTTTCAAACCCCCGAACTCTCAGTTCGGTAAAACGAATGATTTAACGAACAGACATAAAATAAAACAAATAACTAAGGGAAATAGATAGCAGGTAGTGGAAATAGCCAAACGGTGCTGGGAATTCCTTCACACTACCCTAACCCTACCCCTAAACCTACCCTAAGCCTACACTTACCCAAAGTCCTGAAGACCCAAAGTGCCAAAGTTCCGAAGTGCCAAAGTGACGAATTGTCGAAGTTACGAAGTGTCGAAGTGCCGAAGTGCCAAAGTTTCATAGTGCTGAACCGAAGTGACGAAGTTCCAAAGAAATATTTTTCCCATGCACATCCCTAGTTCCTGGCTTGGTTAACCCTTTCAAGCCTGTTCATGCCTTGGTTAACCCTTAAGCACCTGTCCTTGCCTTGTTAATTCAGAATCAGTTGTGGTTATCTCTCGCCTGACTGATCCAGTGCTAGGCCATCTGATTATACCTTGTTTATTTGCTTAACCCATTAATGACTTTATATTATATTTGTTGAATCTAATTAAATTGTCAACCAAGACTTTACTTTGTTTTTTGGTCCTGATCTTGCATTCTTTGATCTTGTACTGGGATCTTTCAGTCGGGAACCTCCTTAGGCCTTTAGGCGTCCTGTGCAGATAATCTTCACACCCCCTCATTAAAAACTTTTCACTGTGTACAAAGTGAAAAGCCTCCATTACATAGGTATTTTGTATAATGTAATTTCTGTGCATATTATGCATATACACATGTATGTTAAAAGATGTGTATATATGATAATAGGCATAATATTTAATGTATTAATATACATGCATATATATTTATATATATATATATATATATATATATATATTACTCTCAGAAATCACATTAAACTGTACTGGTTATGGTACATAGAAATAAAGTTAAACAATCTAAGTGTAGTATAGAGATTTAAGTTGAAATAATATATATCTATTGATGACTCAATGAAACTTTCCACCCACGAGTACTTAAGAAGCTAAGTGGGGAAATAAGTGAACCTCTGTATTTAATTTTTCAAGATTCTTTTGTTTCAGGTATTGTACTGGAGGATTGGAGGAAGGCAGATGTTGTTCCTATATTTAAAAAGGGTCCTTGCCTGGAAATTATAGACCTGTGAGCTTAACTTCTGTGACTGGGAAATTATTTGAACGGCTATTAAGGGATAATATTCAGGAATTCATTGAGAAGAACTGTGTTATTAGCAATAATCAGCATGGTTTTATGAAACATAGGTCATGTCAAACTAACCTAATTGCATTCTACGAAGAAGTAAGTAGAACTATAGATCAGGGTGTTGCCGTGGATGTGATCTACTTGGATTTTGCCAAGGCATTTGATATGGTTCCTCACAATAGGTTAGTCTTCAAACTAAAAGAAATTGGTCTAGATGAATATTCTTGTTCTTGGGTAGAACATTGGCTTAAGGATAGAGTACAACGAGTTGTCATTAATGGTAAATTTTCAAGCTGGACAAAAGTGGTAAGTGGTGACCCTCAGGGTTCTGTTTTGGGACCGCTTCTATTTAACATATTTATAAATGATCTTGAAATGGGCATTGAAAGCCATGTATCAGTGTTTGCAGATGACACAAATAAATAAAATGTGAGCAGGATATTGCCTTGCTGCAGAGGGATTTAGATAGATTGGGGGACTGGGCACTAAAATGGCAGATGAAATTTAACGTAGAGAAATGCAAAGTTATGCACTTCGGGGTTAAGAATGCACAAGCAATTTACACCCTAAATGGTAGTGAACTAGGGATAACCACACACGAGAAGGATTTGGGAATTGTAATAGACAACAAATTAGGCAGCAATATGCAATGTCAATCTGCCGTTGCTAAGGCTAGTAAGGTTTTGTCATGTTAAATAGGGGCATAAATTCTCGAGATGAAAATATAATTTTGCCTCTTTATAAATCGCTGGTAAGACCACACCTTAAATATGCTGTGCAATTTTGGTCACCTGTTCTAAAGAAAGATATCATGGCACTAGAAAAAGTGCAGAGACGAGCTACAAATTTGATAAAAGGAATGGAGCATTTTAGTTATGAAGAAAGGTTAAACAATGTAAATCTCTTTAGCTTGGAAAAACGGCGCCTGAGAGGGGATATGATAACATTATACAAATATATTCATGGCCAGTACAAACCATTATCTGGAATCTATTCATAAACAGGGCTATACATAGGACATGAGGTCACACTTATAGGCTAAAAGAAAGGAGATTTCATCTAAGGCAAAGAAAAGGTTTATTTACAGTAAGAGCAATAAGGATATGGAATTCTTTACCTGAAGAGGTGGTTTTGTCAGAGTCTATACAGATGTTTAAACTGCAATTGGATAAATACTTGCAAAAACATAACATACAGGGATATAATTTCTAATTAGTGGGGTAATAGCTGCTTGATCCAAGGAGACAACTGACTGCTATTTTGGGGTCAAGAAGGATTTTTTTCCTAGTTTGTTGCAAAATTGGAAGCACTTCAGACTGGGTATTTTGCCTTGTTTTGGATCAACAGCAAAGACATATGTGAGGAAGGCTGAACTTGATGGACGCAAGTCTCTTTTCCGCTATGTAACTATGTAACATGTAAAAACATAGACAAGAACATCCAATAGTGTAATATGTCTAGTACTATGTATATATTCTAGAAAAGTAAAAAATATATTTTTTTAGAGCATGAACCTGCTCTAGTATGGTGGAGCTTTAGTGGTATAATCCCCACTTGGGATATGCAGGTCCAGAATACCAGTAAAATCCAGGAAACCAAAGGAAATGTATAAAGTAAATACCAAATAAATAATAAAATTTATAGTAATAAACTTTATTTAACAAATAAAAAGGTATATATAAAATATCTGTTTAAAATTCAAAAAGGAGGCACACTTAACATATTTCACCATGGGGTTTCATCAGAAGTGTGGCTTGACTTTGAAATAGGTAAGATGTATATTTATACATTCTTAATAACAATAATAGTTGTTGAAAAGCTGGTAAAAAAAACGATCTGTTTTGCAATGTCTGTTAGGGATGATATGCATACTGTCTATAATTGTTTCTTCCAGTAAACCATATGCAAATCCTAAGTGAGTGTTCACTCCTCTGGTTCCCGAAAGGGCTTGTTCACTGCAGCCATCGATATATCGGAGCGATCTTTAACTGCGCATGTTCGGTGACATCGTGTCAACGCGCATGACAGGAGGGAATATTCTATTTGTTGTTCGGTGCGCATGCGTGGATAGAATATAACATAAATACATATAAACATATATATTTTTATTGTTGAAATCCGACAGTATTGGTAGATTAAAAGTTTTACTATCATTTTTATTAAATAAATTTGGTTTAAAAATATCAGTCTGCCTGGAGTGGGCATGGCTGGGTTGATAGCCCGGTGTCCTATTTTAGATATATTGATGATCTTATTTTTATATGGAATGGATTTTTTATATATATATATATATATATATATATATATATATATATATATATATAGAACAATAATATTCAGACAAAGAACCATTTTAAAAAGGTACATACAAATAATTTTATAGATGCTAAAAGCTATCATAATAAACCATGGCGTTCCAGAGTGTTCCAAAAAGCCAAATTTTAAGGATGAGGAGAAACTGTTCAGAACTATCTACGTTCCAACAACAAGCATCTGATATAAAAGATAAGTTTATCCAAAAAGTATATAATCCACACACTCTCAATGTAATTATAGAAGAAAGTGAGAAGATTGCTAGAAAAAAATATTTTAAACCAAATTTTTTTAAATAAAAATGATAGTAAAACTTGTAATCTACCAACAGTGTTGGATTACAACAATAAATATATATATATAGCAAACAAATTTTCAAAAAACATTTGAATATTTTAAAAGAGGACAATATTTCAAATAAAATCATCCCAGAATCCTAAAGTTAGTTTTAGAGGAGCGCCAAATCTTAGGATATTTATTCCTGTATTCAATGCACAGGATGTAAATACAGTAAAAATAAGACCCTAAAGGGTATAAATACATGTAGGAGTAAACATAATGGTAACGAGTTTGATATTAAAGATTATATCACCTGTTTTACTAGAAATTTAATTTATTTGTTAATTTGCCCATGTGGACAGCAATATGTGGGCTGTACCATGCGCCCACTCCATAAAAGAATAGGAGAGCATGTAAATAATATTTTACGGGGAGTTACTCAAGACTTTTTTTCAGCCCATTTTAAAGCAAAACACAATATGGACCCAAATGACTTAATCTTTTTAGTAATTCAGGTTGTTAATAAACCATATAGGGGAGGAGATCATATTTTAAAAATAGAAAGAGAGGAAATTAAGTGGGTCCACAAATTAAAAACATTAGAGCCACATGGTCTTAATATAGAATTTGACCTTTTTAATTTTTTTATAGGATTTTTTACATTTTTATAAAGGTTAGGATAATTATTATTGTTCTTAATTATATTACAAAAGCTTTTAACTATAGGTTTATAGATAATATATGAAATGCAGAAGGGCATTTTAAGATGTGCTATATAGGCACATAAGACTCACTTAATATGTAATTAAACATGTACTAATTCTACTCCCCCTCCCTTTCTTTTTTACCCTTTTTGTCCTCTTAGTAGGTATAGTTACATATAATATAGTGTTTACACTTATGTAGACTTTAATGTACAATATGCTTCATAATAGTACCCATTGGGTATGGGTAGGAGAATGTCCTTCTCCATAAGATAGACAAGTTTACAATGTGTGTGTGTATTTTATTATTTTCTCTATAAAGTTATTTTTAATATTTAGAAAAATGTCTGTGAACATTTTAGTGAATAATCCCCTAGATACTGATCAGAATTTGGGTGGTATCTAATGAGTATGGTAATATGTTTTTTTCAGTATGGCCAATCATAAGGCTAGAATTGCGGACTTTTTTGGGCAGTCACGCCCCTTACTAAGACTTATATTGAGACTGTGGTGGATAAGTTGGCGGATCTGATGAAGCCGAGTGTATAGGCGAAATGCGTCATCACACTCTGACGTTATCATGTCATCTCGCTCAACGTCCGTAAGCCCCGCCTCCCAGAACGAGGGGTAGAGTTTGTAGCCCTAGGAGTCCTGTGAAAGCCGGCACACGACCCAGGGACTTAACCACATATTGGAGAGGAGGAAGATGCAGAAAGAAGACTTACAAGCCTGACAGCTGCTTTTAACCCACCCTTGAGTGGCAGGTGGGGGCCCTAAATCAGAATATGGGGGGACCTATTGTCCTTCCCCCAGCCCCCAGCCCGCACCCCTGAGTGGTGGGTGGGGGCCCTATATAATAATATTACCCCACAAGGTGACTAGGGTCCCCAAACCCCTAGTCACCCCCTCCCAAAAAAGAAATTATAATCCCCTTCCTACCCCCCTCATCCTAAGAATAGTGAGGGGGGAACAATAACTAAGTACCTGTAAAAAATTAAATAAAACTTACCATTTCATGTCTTCTTTTTTCTAAAATCTTCTTTTTTTCAGGCCCCAAAAAGGGCAAATAAAAAACCATAATACCTGGCGCAAAAAAAAAAAACCTGAGCGCAAAAAAATTTGACGAAAAAAATAAACCTGAAGCTGAAAAAGTCATGCATCTTCACCCATGGAGGGTACCGTGCAGACTGAGCTCTGCAGGAACTTATAAAGCCTTGCTTTGTAATTAGGCTCAGAGTACTCTGATTGGTTGGTTTAAGCCAACCAATCAGAGTGCTCTGACAGGTAAATGAAGAGACTGACAGGTAAGTCTCTACATTTACCAGTCACAGCACTCTGATTGGTTGGCTGGAAATCCAACCAATCAGAGTGCTCTGTGTCATTTTACAGAGCGTGGGAAAGTTCTTTGCAATTTTCCCACGCTGTGTAATTTGACTCATAACTCTCTGATTGGTTGCTTTCAATCAACCAATCAGAGTGTTGTTATGTGTCAAATTACACAGTGTGGGAAAATTCCAAAGAACTTTCCCACTCTGTGTAAAATGACACAGAGCACTCTGATTGGCTGGATTTCAAGCTAACCAGGTTGCTCACTGTTTAATAGACATATCCCTACTCGCGGTATAGCGAGTAGGGGCAGAATTGACTAATACTAAGTAATTTTTACTTAGTATTAGTAAATTTGTCTGAAAGACCAATTTAGGTCTTTCAGCCTTTTGGGAGATAGCTCCCTAACACCGTGGGAATTTGTGAGTTATCTATTAAACAGCTGCAAGAGAACATCTGAAGTCCCGAAGTGCTGAAGTCCTGAAATTCCGAAATGCCGAAGTTCCAAAGTGCCTAAGTTCCAAAGTGTCGAGGTGCCGAAGTTCCGGATTGCCGAACCGAAGTGCCGAAGTCCTGAAGTTCCGAAGTTCCGAATTGCTGAAGTCCCAAATTTCAGAATGCTGAACCAAACCGAATATTTTCCACATGCACATCCCTACCAAAAAGGTGTAAAGTGAATACAGTGACAGATAATCTCCGGATAATCTTTGCTTTATTATGAAGTTGAAAAAGAGATTAAATCAATTGAAATTTAAATTGGCAAGGAAAATAATGAGGAAATTATCAAATAAAATAGTACACAATTAAATGAAAAATTAGAAGAAAAAATTGTGGCCACTAAAGAGTGAAAATTAAATAGAGATAAAGATGATTACAAAAGCGTAAAAGGAAAAGAAAACAATTAACGTCTAATAAAATGGTTAAATTTACTTACAACATAGTAATAACCTTGCCCAATCAATAAGGGTTGAGCATGAAGATGTAGTGGTAAGATGCAAAAACTATCTAAACCTTCGGAAACATACCACGTAAGGGAGGGTTTAAGGAGACCACAAAGATTTTTTAGAAAGGTGAGTCGGGAGTCAATATCAAAGAAGTCCCATAAAAATTGTATGGCATCACAAAAACAGATTTACCACCCCGACGACAGCTCAAACCCCCCTCCAAAAATAGAAAACTCTTAGGAGTGGTAGGAGGATTAGAGGATCTAGAGGAGAGAGAAATGACCGATTAGACAAAACTGAGAATATAGTAGGGATTTTTAACCTCTCAAAATATGAACTCAGTAATGACCAACTAAAGATTCTCAGTAAGGGATTCAAGTTTGCCCCTCAAAAAGGTCCCAGTCATTTTGAATTGTTCATTGACACACACAAATTCCTAATAAATTAACCATTAAACACTTCTTTGAAAAGAAGGACAGTACTGATAAACATTGTGATAATATCATTGAAGAACATGTGGAGCTCATAACTCCACAAATAGCAAAAATGTTCCCACTTAGGAAAGAGGCAATTTTATTCCTGTTTTTAGTGATATGATTTTAAAAGAGTTCAATAAGCTCTCTAGAAAAAGTGGAAAAGAAAATCTCACTAAAAACAGAAAAGATAGCCCTGAAACAACTAAAAGAGAATAATGAGTTAGTCGTAAGGCAAGCAGACAAGGGAGGGGGAACTGTTATTTTAAACCGCGAGGACTACATGCAAGAAGCTTTTAGGATTTTAGGAGATAAAGATAAGTATATGATTTTAAAAAAGTGGAGACTTTTAAAAAGCAATTACTTATTCTTTTAATGGAAGGTTTACAGAATAAAATTATTAATAACGACGCGTTCGATTACCTTTTTATAAAATCCCCCCCCCCCTCCCCCCCAATTGGCCGTTTTTTTATTATTTACCAAAAATCTATAAGAAATTCCTCCCGGTAAGCCGATAATCAGTGGTATCGGCAATCTAACCAGCAATGTCTCGGAATATGTCAACCATTATTTACAACTATATGTTGTAAAAGCCCCTTCGTATATTAAAGATTTAACTCAGATTATTTCTGAGGTTGAATATATGATCTGGAAATACAATGATATATGGGCCACAGTTGACGTTGTTTCTTTTTACACAGTAATCGACCACAAGAAAGGTATACAGGCTATAAGAGATACTTTGGATAATGATCCTAATATGCATAAGTTTTAAGGAGGGAGACAGGCCACAACTGGAAGAATTGTTATTATTTATTAACACCAATTTTATAACATGACAGGAGGCTTCATATTTGCTCAAGTCTCTCTTTACTAGAACTCCATAGCAGCACAGAAAAACAACCAATCAGAAAAAAGTTAGGTACTATAAAACTCCCCTCCCCATGCATCATTTCCTCTTTCTTTGCTGCTCCACATCAGTACAGGTCAGAGTACCACTGCCTCCTGCTAATAGTGGGTGGCTTTGGGATTTAGTATGATTTATTTATGAGTTAAATGTATTATGTTTTGTTTTCTTATTATATGCCTTTTATATATTTATTTATTTTTTAGTTATATATCATTTGGTTATTATGTTATATATATTTCGTTTTATATTATATATATATATTTTATTGTATATTATGTGATTTACTTTGGGGTTTCTTCACCTTACCCCTCTTTGCCCCCCATGTTGCACCTTCAGTCTGCTCTCCCTTTGTTGTTTTTTTTCTCTCCCCCCCACTCCACCCCACTTTCCAGCGCCACCGGACTACGGGCGCTACGTTTGGGGAAACAGGAGACTAGCCTGCCTCCTCTGATTCCCCGAGCTGCAGTGTGAGCCTGCCGGCGACCGGGGTTTCTCGCGGTCAGACGCGAGTACCTTGCGACCTCCCTCCCACCCCCCATCTCCTTACTAACTCTGAACAACAGGTAGAAAAAATAAATAGAACAGAACTTTAAAAAAAAAAAAATTCTGAAAAAGAACCATAAGGATTTTAACATTTCTTTTATAACAAAATATAATAATAAGGCACATCTTATTGAGAAAGTCATTAGAAAATATTGGCCTATTTTGATACAAGATACATTTTTACAAATATTTTACCCAACAAAACTCAAATTAAATCTGGTAAAAAATTGTCTACCTCAAGCACTAATAATTTCCTCAGAGAGAAACCTAAAGGTTTTTATAAGTGCGTACAAATTCAGAAAACAAAAAACAATAGATTTTAAAAGCACAATCACTAAGGAAGATTTTAAAATGAAACATTTTATGAAATATAAAAATAAAACTTTATTTATTTACTAGAGTGTAAATGTGGAATACAGTATGTTGGCCGCACCATTAGAAAATTACACATTAGGTTTTTAAAACATTTTGATGGTATCAAAAGAGGACATTTCTTGAGGTTTTAGCCTTATCTCTTATATTATCCATTTTTATATTACCTTTTTGTTCTCTTTCTCCTTTTTTGAAATATAGGAATATGTCCTCTGTCTTTTTCATTTCTATTCAGATTTTATATCCTTTGATTATTTTTGTATTTTTATATATTTTCTGATCGTTAATACTTTGAGTTTTTTTATATTCACTGATCTTATCATAATGTTCATCAGTACATACCATTCCATATGAAAACTTTCTCATAGAATGTCCTTTATCATTCTGGATTACTATCATTTGTCAGTATTATGTTTTTTTAATCATATTATTATGTATTTAATGTATTTAATATGTTTATATGTTTATGTATTGTTTCATTATGTATTTATTAATATTCATTCGATTTCCACAACAAGCGCAAATGGTAGTTGGATCAGCGCTTTGAGACCAATAGACAGCTGATTTAAATGAGAGATGGGCCGCAACCTAAGGTTATGATGTTCCCTCAAAACACATCAACAGAAAATACAATAGTAAAAACCAGCATATAGGTAGGGCCAAAAAACTGTAATAAAAACCATGCGTACTTACATAAAATGAATAAAAATGGAATAAAGTCCTGATAAAAGTTGTAAGAATTATAATAATCCAAGTTTGATTGAAGAGGTAGGTAAAATCAATAGACCTTAATGGATCCGAGGAAGTCAGGTATCTAGATGATGCGGAAGCATGCAGATAGAAGAGAGAAATTCCAATAGTGTAAAACTGTAATGGGAAGATGACAGTGGTGGTAATAACAGTCCTTCTTACTCACCTATTTTAGAGCTTTAGCCAGCTCAGGAGTATATAGCATTCAGTGGCCTTGATCCCACACTGGTAGGATATAGGTGTTGGTAGGTACAGGTCCTTGGTATATAGAAAAAAAAGAGAAACAAATAGTGCTCTGTGTACAGAAGTAACAGATAAAAGGTATAATACTCACATATAATGAGCAGGAATGCACTGCTCACTATATTAGCGTAGGTGGTATAATCCCCACCTGGGATTCTTGAGTGTCAGGATCGGGTCAGGGATCCAACACGCAGAGTACAAAGAGTAGCAGATACGTATACCGGACCTTAGAATGGCCGGACTTAACGTAATACTACGTATAGAATGGTCAGGGACAAGCCGAGGTCGAGGGAACGAGAAGACAGGTAAGCGAGAGACAAGCCGGGTCAGGGATAACAGAAGACAGATAAGTAATAACAAAGCCGAGTCAGAACCAAAAGACAATAGAATACAAGAGCACTGTGTGACTAGGGAACTAGAACCACGACAGGGCAATGAGTGAATGAAAGAGACAGGTTTAAATACCCTGGTTACCGTGAGTAGATCCGCCTCCGATGAGTCCTGAGTGGTTCTCGGTCACTTGAGTGACAGATCGGTCCGGACTAACGTCATGACGTCGGGCAGCGTGCGTGACGTCATAAAATTAGCCAGATCCCTCGCAGCCGGCTTGAGAGTGACTAGGAGAGCCGCGAGGGATGGAGGAAGCCGACCTGCTGGAGGGATAAACTACTAAGTCTCTGCCTCTTTCGGAGGCAGAGACCTCAGGTACCCTGACAGTACCCCCCCTCTCAGATACGCCCACCGGGCGGAAGGAACCGGGACGAGACGGAAAGCGTGAGTGAAACGCCCTGCGAAGGCGAGGAGCATGAACATCCTCTTGTGGTACCCAACTCCTCTCCTCAGGACCATATCCCTTCCAGTCGACCAAATATTGTACTCTCCCCCGAGAGATACGAGAATCAATGATGGAGTTAACCTCATACTCCTCCTGACCCTCCACCTGAACAGAGCGAGGAGGAGAATCGTGGAGGAGAATTTGTTACAAACTAAGGGCTTCAGCAATGAAACGTGGAAGGAGTTCGGGATGCGTAAGGCAGCTGGAAGAGCTAGACGGTACGCCACTGGGTTAATTCGAGTCAAGATCCTGTAGGGACCAATATAACGGGGAGCGAATTTCATGGAAGGAACTTTAAGCCGAATATTCCTAGTACTCAGCCAAACTCTATCGCCTGGAACAAAAATCGGAGCCGCCCTTCTACGTTTATCAGCGTGTCTCTTAACCAGCATAGAATTGTGTAGAAGAATTTGTCGAGTCTGGTCCCACAACTTCCTCAAACTGGCAACATGGACATCAACCGACGGTACTCCTTGGGAAGGAGAAACCGAAGGAAGAATAGATGGATGAAAGCCATAGTTCATGAAGAAGGGGCTTGAATGAGTAGAGTCACAAACGAGGTTGTTGTGCGCAAACTCCGCCCAAGGAATCAAACCGACCCAATCGTCCTGGTGTTCGGAAACAAAACAACGTAAATATTGCTCAATTTTTTGGTTGGTACGTTCGGCAGCTCCGTTAGACTGAGGATGATAAGCGGTAGAAAAATTCAATTTGATGCCTAATTGAGAACAGAATGTTTTCCAGAAACGTGAAATAAATTGGGAGCCTCTATCAGAAGTAATTTCAGAGGGTATCCCATGCAAGCGAAAAATTTCTTTTGCAAATATCTCCGCCAATTCAGGAGAGGTCGGAAGTTTAGGTAAAGGCACGAAATGTGCCATCTTGGTAAACCTATCAACTACCGTGAGGATAACAGTGTGCCTTTTTGAAACAGGCAAATCCACAATAAAGTCCATCGCCAAACAGGACCAGGGTTTCTCTGGAACTTCCAGAGGATGTAGAAGGCCACAAGGAAGTTAATGCGGTAGTTTAGTCTTGGTACAGACCTCACAAGCTCCGACAAAATCCTTAATATCCCTCCGTAAAGAAGGCCACCAGAAATCCTTGGAGATCAAGGAATAAGTTTTGCGGACGCCAGGATGACCAGCCACCTTACTTTCGTGAAGACACTGTAAGAGCTCCAGTTGGAGTTCAGGAGGAACGAAGTGTCTAGACGCAGGAGTCAGTCTAGGTGACAGATGTTGCAAGCTCCTGATCTGATCAAGAAGCGGGGAATGGATTTTGAGAGTAGTGTTAGCGATAATGTTACACTTAGGTACTATAGAGGACAAAACCGGCTCAGATATGGCAGAAGGTTCATATTGGCGAGACAAGGCATCAGCTTTAGAATTCTTAGAACCAGGCCTATATGTGAGTATGTAGTTGAAGTGAGTGAGGAATATAGACCAACGAGCCTGCCTCGATGATAATCGTTTGGCCTCCCCAATATAAGATAAGTTTTTATGATCTGTCAAAATAGTAACAGGATGTAAAGTCCCTTCCAATAAATGTCTCCACTCCTTTAAGGCCATGATAACCGCTAGGAGTTCCCTGTCACCAATGTCATATCTACTCTCAGTACCAGATAATTTTTTGGAAAAGAACCCACATGGATGTAATGGTTTATCTACACCCAACCTTTGGGACAGAATGGCACCTATACCTGTCTCAGAAGCGTCAACTTCGAGTAGGAAAGGCAGAGTAGTATCAGGATGAACTAAAATTGGTGCGGAAGCAAACAGCTCCTTGAGAGTCTTAAAAGCCAGAAGTGCTTCAGTAGACCAATTCTTAGTATCAGCCCCTTGTCTGGTCATATTGGTGATGGGAGCAATGATAGAGGAGTATCCCTTAATGAAACGCCTGTAGTAATTAGAGAAACCAATAAATCTCTGAATAGCCTTGAGACCCTTAGGTAAAGGCCAATCTAAAATGGATTGGAGTTTCTCCGGATCCATCTCAAACCCCTCTCCAGAAATCACGTAACCAAGAAAGGTAGTTTGGGACTGGTCAAAGCTGCATTTCTCTAATTTGCAGTATAAGCCATGCTGAAGAAGTTTGTGCAAAACCCTTCTGACCTGTCTGTGGTGAGTCTCAATATCCCTGGAATGTATAAGTATATCATCGAGGTATACAATAACACAGTCCTGTTGAAACTCCCTAAGAACCTCATTAATTAGATCCTGAAATACCGCCGGGGCATTACAGAGACCAAAAGGCATTACAGTATACTCATAGTGCCCATAACGAGTATTGAAGGCAGTCATCCACGCGTGTCCTTGCTGAATTCTCACCAAGTTATAAGCACCTCCAAGGTCTAACTTAGTGAAAATCTTGGAACCCTTTAATCGATCAAAAAGCTCGGTGATCAAGGGAATCGGATAGGCATTTCTTATGGTTATCTTGTTCAGACCTCGGTAGTCAATGCAAGGTCTTAAAGAACCATCCTTCTTTTTAACAAAAAAAAATCCAGCCCCAGCAGGAGAGGAGGATCTCCTAATGAACCCTTTGTCTAGGTTTTCACGAATATATTCCTCTAAGACTACGTTCTCATTCGTAGACAAAGGGTATATGTGACCCCTAGGAGGCATAGTACCAGGAAGTAAATTAATTTTGCAATCAAAAGGCCTATGTGGTGGTAAGGTATCAGCCTTTCCTTTGTCAAATACCGCCTTTAAATCTAGATACAAGGACGGTATCTGTACCTTAGTAGAGTCGGTAGAGTTATTAAGTGTGTTAATACTACAGAGAGGTGACACTTTCTTTAAACAACTCTCTTGACAACCCTGACCCCACGAAACTATTTCCCCTGATTTCCAATCTATACTGGGGTTATGTCTCTTAAGCCAGGAGTATCCCAGAACTACGGGAACAGAGGGAGATGAAATGAGTAGTAGAGATATCTCCTCCTTGTGTAGAATATCAGTAGTTAAGTTAAGGGGTGTGGTCTCCCGGAAAATCACAGGCTCAACTAAAGGTCTACCATCAATGGCTTCAACAGCCAAGGGTGTCTTCCTTAACTGGGATGGGATAGCGTGTTTGGTGAGAAAAACTTGGTCGATAAAGCTCTCAGCAGCTCCGGAGTCTATCAATGCCATAGTCTCTAAGGTTCCCTCCTCCCAAGTTAAAGAGACGGGTAATAGAAGCCTATGTTCTTTGTAGTTATGAATAGAGGACAAAATCGAAACACCCAAGGTCTGTCCTCTATAGAAACTTAGGTGCGAGCGTTTCCCGGACGACTGGGACAGTTCAAACGTAAATGACCTCTGACTCCACAATACATACACAGTCCCTCCCTTCTCCTGTACTGTCTCTCCTCCTCTGACAGGCGAGTAAGGCCTAACTGCATAGGTTCTGGAAACTGTGTAGTTTTGGTCTCAGGACTTTGAAATGATGGAGCTAGTCTAAAGGAAGATCTACCGGTTCTATCTCGAGTGTTCTGCCTCTCCCTTAGACGTTCGTCAATGCGAGAGATAAAGGAAATTAGGTCCTCCAAGTTCTCGGGAAGCTCTCTCGTCGCTACCTCGTCAAGTATTACATCAGATAAGCCGTTTAAGAATACGTCTATATAGGCCTGTTCATTCCACTTCACCTCTGCCGCCAAAGACCTGAACTCTAGTGCGTAATCCACAAGTGTTCGGTTGTCTTGTCTAAGGCGCAACAGTAATCTAGCTGCATTGATCTTCCTGCCAGGAGGGTCGAAGGTTCTTTTAAAAGCAGCTACAAAGGCATTATAGTTATAGACTAATGGATTATCATTCTCCCACAACGGATTAGCCCATCTCAGAGCCGTCTCAATGAGTAAGGTGATAATAAATCCCACCTTTGCCCTATCAGTAGGGTAGGAACGGGGTTATAGCTCGAAATGAATACTGATCTGGTTCAAAAAGCCACGACACCTCTCAGGAGAACCAGCATAACGTACAGGTGGGGTAACTCGGGAAGAAGCACCTACAGTAGCTACCTCTAGGCCTGAACCCACAGGAGGAACAGAAGTATTACGCATCTCCTCAGGTGGATTAATAGGACGTGATAGTAACGCCTGTAGTGCTAGTGCCATCTGATCCATCCTATGCTCCATGGCGTCAAACCTAGGATCAGGAGAACCAAGCTGACAATTTGTACCTGCAGGATCCATGGCCCTGTCGTAATGTCAGGATCGGGTCAGGGATCCAACACGCAGAGTACAAAGAGTAGCAGATACGTATACCGGACCTTAGAATGGCCGGACTTAACGTAATACTACATATAGAATGGTCAGGGACAAGCCGAGGTCGAGGGAACGAGAAGACAGGTAAGCGAGAGACAAGCCGGGTCAGGGATAACAGAAGACAGATAAGTAATAACAAAGCCGAGTCAGAACCAAAAGACAAGAGAATACAAGAGCACTGTGTGACTAGGGAACTAGAACCACGACAGGGCAATGAGTGAATGAAAGAGACAGGTTTAAATACCCTGGTTACCGTGAGTAGATCCGCCTCCGATGAGTCCTGAGTGGTTCTCAGTCACTTGAGTGACAGATCGGTCCGGACTAACGTCATGACGTCGGGCAGCGTGCGTGACGTCATAAAATGAGCCGGATCCCTCGCGGCCGGCTTGAGAGTGACTAGGAGAGCCGCGAGGGATGGAGGAAGCCGACCTGCTGGAGGGATAAACTACTAAGTCTCTGCCTCTTTCGGAGGCAGAGACCTCAGGTACCCTGACATTGAGTGAGTGAATAATCCAAACTTTGCAATGACCAGGTAAAAGTAGAATAAAATGATATAAATAAAAATTATAATATATAAAAATATATATATAAAATAAAGGTATATGGCACAAACACAGTGTTAGGGGCCAATATTACTTTAATAATAGATAAAATACATATAAGAAACAGCCAATTACACTATTGGAATTTCTCTCTTCTATCTGCATGCTTCCGCATCATCTGGATACCTGACTTTTGGTGGCTGACAAACTCTTTCTCTTTGTGCCACTTATTTTGTGAGTGTATCCATTGTTTTGATCTTCTTTCTTTTGTCATTAAATACTTCACTATGTATATTTTCTCTTATGTTTCTATTACATGCCAAATTCAACCATCTGAATGGTAATTATATTTGTAAATTTGTGATAGTGGTGCCCTCACTGGTATATGTTTTCAACTATAATATTTTTGAATCTCGTGTTGGCACGATACTTAGAATACAACAGAACTCCAGGTGAGAGTATCTGCTGTAATGAATAGAGATGTCCCAAACAGTTCGCCGGGTACTGTTCGCCGGCGAGCAAAGCTTGTTCGCGGTCGCCGCGGCGGGCAAACATATACGATGTTCGGTCCGCCCCCTATTCGTCATCATTGAGTAAACTTTGACCCTGTACCTCACAGTCAGCAGACACATTCCAGCCGATCAGCAGCAGACCCTCCCTCCCAGACCCTCCCACCTCCATGACGAATAGGGGGCAGACCGAACATCGCATATGTTCGCCCGCCGCGGTGAAAGCTAACAAGCTATGTTCGCCGGTGAACAGTTCTCAGCGAACTGTTCGGGACATCTCTAGTAATGAATACTCCTTACCACGTAGAGACTTGGACCACACGTGTACTACCTAGGATTGTTAATTATGTAATGGAACAAGAACACCGAATAATCATCGCTTCATTATGAAGGTATAAAAATACAAACCAGAGAACCAGGGACTTACACATTCTATACCCAGCTGAGGACGCTACACTTGGTAGTTAAACGCATACTAGGATTATACAGTTGCAAGAAAAAGTATGTGAACCCTTTGGAATGATATGGATTTCTGCACAAATTGGTCATAAAATTTGATCTGATCATCCTCCTTTGACAGCAATAACTTCAACCAAACGTTTCCTGTAGTTGCAGATCAGACGTGCACAAAGGTCAGGAGTAATTCTTGACCATTTCTCTTTACAGAACTGTTTCAGTTCAGCAATATTCTTGGGATGTCTGGTGTGAATCGCTTTCTTGAGGTCATGCCACAGCATCTCAATCGGGTGGAGGTCAAGACTCTGACTGGGCCACTTCAGAAGGCGTATTTTCTTCTGTTTAAGCCATTCTGTTGTTGATTTACTTCTATGCTTTGGGTCATTGTCCTGTTGCAACACCCATCTTCTGTTGAGCTTCAGCTGGTAGACAGATGGCCTTAAGTTCTCCTGCAAAATGTATTGATAAACTTGGGAATTAATTTTTCCTTTGATGATAGCAATCCGTCCAGGCCCTGACGCAGCAAAGCAGCCCCAAACCATGATGCCCCCACAACCATACTTCACAGTTGGGATGAGGTTTTGATGTTGGTGTGCTGTGTCTCTTTTTCGCCACACATTGTGTTGTGTGTTTCTTCCAAACAACTCAACTTTGGTTTCATCTGTCCACAGAATATTTTGCCAGTACTGCTGTGGAACATCCAGGTGCTCTTGTGCAAACTGTAAACGTGCAGCAATGTTTTGTTTGGACAGCAGTGTCTTCCTCTGTGGTATCCTCCCATGAAATCCATTCTTGTTTAGTGTTTTACATATTGTAGATTCGCTAACAGGGATGTTAGCATTTGACAGTGACTTTTGTAAGTCTTTAGCTGACACTCTAGGATTCTTCTTCACCTCATTGAGTAGTCTGCGCTGTGCTCTTGCAGTCATCTTACAGGACGGCCACTCCTAGGGAGAGTAGCAGCAGTGCTGAACTTTCTCAATTTATAGACAATTTGTCTTACCGTGGACTGATGAACAGCAAGGCTTTTGGAGATACTTTTATAACCCTTTCCAGCTTTATGCAAGTCAACAATTTTTAATTGTAGGTCTTCTGAGAGCTCTTTTGTGCGAGGCATCATTCACATCAGGCAATGCTTCTTGTGAAAAGCAAACCCAGAACTGGTGTGTGTTTTTTATAGGGCAGGGCAGCTGTAACCAACACCTCCAATCTCATCTCATTGATTGGACTCCAGTTGGCTGACATCTCACTCTAATTAGCTCTTGGATATGTCATTAGACTAGGGGTTCACATACTTTTTCCACCTGCACTGTGAATGTTTACATGGTGTGTTCAATAAAAACATGGCAACATTTCAATATTTGTGTGTTATTAGTTTAAGCAAACTGTGATTGTCTATTGTTGTGACTTAGATGATGAGCAGATCACATTTTATGACCAATTTGTGCAGAAATCCATATCATTCCAAAGGGTTCACATACTTTTTCTTGCAACTGTATATGGACATTGTTCCCTTTTTATTTGTATGTTTTTAAAATGTATTAATACATTTATTTTTATTTTACCCTGGTTCCCGGAATCACCTTTATAAAGAGGGGGTGTAGTCCTGAACTACACAATACAATACTGCAGAGCCACAGGGGCTCTATGTTTGCAAGTGTTGATTTGGCTTACAACAATTTATTATGGTTTTGAGACTATACTACTCTATTTTGGCTTTATTTGCCTCCCCTAGGCCTAGACATTCATCTGCTATAATGGTGGGTTTCCTAAACGGACCCGAGGTTATCCACACCGGAGGTAGGTTCAATAGCTCTCCGTTTGTGAGTTTCCTGAGTATATTCTTTCTATCTCTACTTTTAAATGATATGCACTATGTTTTAAATGATATGCACTATGTTATATTCTTTATATTTAAGTTTGGAGACTCATATAGTTGAACGTACACCGATTGTTAAATTTAAGGTAATCATTACCTTACAATAAGCGCTACACCTTTTACATATTGAATTGACACCTTAATCTCTGAATAAAATATACATTTAGGTAATCAATTAATTATCTTTTTTTTCCCCATTAATCATCTCTTTTTTGGCACCATGGTTTAATTTCAGAATCATGAATGAAAAAAAAAAACATACACATCCATTGTGCATCTCGGTTGGTTTGTAATTCGGCTATATTTTGGCTTGGAGTTCTGGAAATCGCCCATTCAACCAATTGTCCCAAATTTGGATGAATTGCTGTTTGGACTTTAGCAAATCTCAAAGTTAACGTTACAGCTTTTGAGCAAAAGTTTTTAATGAGATTTTAATGAGAAGTGACCAACAGATTAGCTGGAAAATATAGGGAGCTGGAATTATATTTTTTAAATTTATAAATATAGATTTTTTTACTGCTCCTCCTTATTTTCTTCTATAGGTTGCCACTAGATCTTTGATCACAAAGGGGGATGGGGGCAATGAAACTTATCAGTGTACTGTAAATTAAATAGCTAATATTTATATTACATATATATTTTGAAGTTAACTGACTGCTTCATTTTACCATAGTTTTGGTTTGTCTAAATTATTTTTCACAAAAAGAAAATGCATGCATGGAATTTGCTTGAACTGAAATACCGGAATATTTGTAGTGCTCAAGCTTACCCAGAACTAAAGATGACTTGACTACCAATCTTAAAAATATTAAACATTGGTTACCTAAATAATGCAGACTCTACATTTATTTTACAAGTGTATCAAAACCATAAGTGATGAGCATTGACAAACCTGCAACTCTATCAATCAAAATTAACAATAAAACACGAACTTTTATTTTATTGAATATATAACAAAATATATCAACATCAAGAGAACAAAAAATGAAATAAAAATATTAAACATATACACAAGTACAAATTAATTGAACTAATTAATAAATAAGTAAACAAAACTACATAAATGTCCATGGAATAGAGAAAAATGCCATTGCATTACACTCAAAATAATATTTCATTATATAAACAGAGTAAGAATTATCTGAATACAGGTAGGATATATGGATATTAAAAAAAACAATCCTCTTGGAACAACATACATCAACTGTGGAACTGAATCCTAAATGTTTCATTGTGTGAAGTTAAAACATTTATTTACCCACTTTGTAACAGAACCTAACCAACAAATGTCCTACCCAGAGACATATAAAAGCACTTGTTTAGCCAGGACTGAAAGTAGCACAGACCACTGATATTAACAGCCAAAAAATGATGTACCACGAGTCATTTTCTTCTCTACATTATACCTCCAAACACTGGAATGTATTTGCTTAAGACTGTGGTTGGCAGCCATAATGGATATTGTCAGCAACACAATTAGCATCTCTGGTAATACCCACATAATAATAATACAGTACCCAATAGGAAATAAGTAGGCCCATCCACTGAAGGGGTCTGTCAGCCTGGCATCAAGTATGCAAAAGACTATGCAAAGAATAGACTATGTAATAAAAGTGAGTTTAATTGATTTTTTTTTCTTTTTTGTAATGGCATATTGGGGACCAGGACATAACTACAACACAAACAACACTATACATGCGTTCTGTTGTCAGACAGAAAGGGGTCTACATTTGTTGCCGTGAACAAACATGGTGACATACATTCTTTTAAATCTTCTTGCCATAAAACTGCAGTACGACCCTTTAAGATATATTATAACACCAGACTACTGTACTTTGACCAGATGGTGAAATAACTCAGTTTATACATTTCAGAAAAAGTCCTAAATATAATAGTCTGCATATTTTAATACAATTTTACAAGTGTACGTGTTATATATATATATATATATATATATATATATATATATATATATATATATATATAATGTTCAAATTCAGTTCTCCGTTTCCTTTTCCACAGTGGAAATTCTTGCATATCAACAACACATTTATCAATAATACATAAATCTGACTAAATATTTTATAGCATATACAGATAAACTAGGCTTGTGAAAAACTTAGTGACATAATTAGAACAGGACTTCTTGTTTCAATAGGAAGTACAGAGAAGTAACAATTTGTGAGTGCCATGGAAAAAAACATTAAACGGTGAGCACTGTTACTGCAGTGTAGTTTAGTATGTGTGTGGATTAGGGTTACGTTGCAGTAGATGACTGCAGTATATAGAATGCTTGGACATACTTGTCTGCATGAGAGACAATACAGGAGATTCAAATGTAAGAAATAAAAGACATGAAGATTGTTAATTAAAATATGTAAGTAAGTAAATAAGCAAGCTACTTAACACGCTAGCTGTACAAGAATTATAAGCAATAAGTGCCGTGGGGTCCATGCACAGCTTCCTATTAATGCATAAATGATAAATGCGTTCAATGACTAATTCAACTATGCTTGGTGCTTTGACTCGCTGACACTAAGGCTAGAGTAAAACTAACCATTAGCTGTATATCAGAGCTAGATAGGTTTCCTGGAGGCCTGCCTCCACATTTATATTACACAAAATAATAGGTAAGGCAAATCATAATAAAAATGCAAACAGTGTACATAAGTAAGAGCTAACTGTATGGCAATTAGTAGTGGGCTCAGGATGATTACTTCAGTGTCAGCTGACGCCATGTTTCATCCATTGTGGGTGACAGCCTGGGTGCTCTATGAAGCAGGGGTTGAGCGTGGGCTCCCTCCAGCCCCTGGTCCGTACCGGGGGTTTGCATCCTAGGTATTTTGCCTTTAATGGTCTGGGCAGCGGCTGGTGGATCTCTTCCCTGCAGATTGAGCATGTCCCAATGGCAATTCGTCCCAAGAGTGTGGGCTCTGCTTGGGTGGATATCTTCCAGTGGACTGAGGCCCAGGTAGGTGTTGGTGGGTGGCAGGGTGTCTGCTTCGTTGTTGGAGCTGTCTCCGTTTCTTAGCTCTCTGCTTCCGTGACACCCGGGTAGCTGCATGATGGGTCGGCTGAGGTCCCAGTCTAAGGGTACGTTTAATGGCCCGTGGGTTTAGCTGCTTGTTCCCGCACTTTTACTGGTTATGTCGCAGTAGTGCCTCCCAGAGCCTTGGTGGTTTAGTTTGCCCTGGATTAGTGGGCAGTCGAGCCTGAGCCAACTGTGCATGATTGCACCTTGGCCCAGAATTGCGACCAGAATCGCTCGAAGGCCTGGTTAATTCTCTCCACATGAGATGTCTGGCGCATAGGTGCATGCGTACCCGTAAGCCTCATTACAGTAGCCATCTTGGGGGCTAGGCTGCGGTGGCGAGACCCCCGGATTTTCCAAGTCTCCCTTCCAAGGATCACTGCCGGTTTAGGCCTTAATATGTTTCAAGCCACGAGTTGTGAGATGAGGCTGCAGACAGACATGAGACAGCCCCACCGCATGCAGGGTCAGTTGCTTAGTTTCTTGAGTAACATTTGAGGGCCTAATCCCCCCATTGCAGCTAGTTTTGTTAAAGATTTGTGACAAGCTGGTCAGGCCCTAGCCCTCCCCCCCACCCCCCCTGTTAATTTTTTGCAGTCAATAACCAACCACTAAGTTAAAGAGTTAGCTGATCAAAAGTAGCGACAAGGTTGTAAATGAGCCTTAAGTTTGGTGCAGCATCGCTTCATCTAGTCAAACATTTTCCATCTCGACTAATTATTTTGCAAACTTGCCTCCTCAGTTTGGGCGTTCCATAGATCAGATAACTGGTGTGTACAGTAGGAAAGATACTAATTGCTAGGTCAGTCCATATTGGTTTGATTAAATTACTGCAAAACATATTGGAAATATTGGTGGCAAATTGTAAACTGAAGATAAAGAAACAGGAAGCAATGTATTTTATAGCAACATAGTAACTGTCCAAGTGAGTTGTTGTAAAATGATCATCTTTTCCTCTCATTTGCTTCATGTGACTGCACAGAGATTTCAGTAACAGGGAGAATGAACAGCTGTACATGATGAAAGGTCCAACATTTCCAACAATGTGAAGAAGATGAGAATTTTTAAGTTTTCCAAGACTGCAAGAATTGTTTGTTTGAATGTTGTAATGGGTAACATTATCCAAGTGTGTTTCACTGTACAAAGTCCATGTATTCAGACAAGAAATGCATAACGATAGCAACACAGCCACAAATATGACATATAGCACCCTTTGGGTTATCATCCTTCTCAAGTGTAGAAAGATGACATGCTTATAGTTTGTGATCTTCATGAAATAGAAGACAGAAAGTAAAGCTGCTAACCACATACTAGAGCAAAAAAATAATATGAAATAAAAATCCATTATGTAAAACCAGATATTGAAAAGGTAACTGTGTTGAAAAATATAGAAAAAGGCAAAGGAGAAACTTCCAAACAGGAAGCCCACTCTAGAGATTGCTAATGAGCATAGAATTTTGTCAGAAGCCTTAATCTGTCTCCTTTTCAACCAATCAAAAACATTCACAGCAACAATAAATGCATTTAGCATTAGTCCTGCTGTAAAGACAATCATAGATAATGAAAAGGCTAATATAATTTCCAAAAGGCTCATCGTCCCTGTGCTTGAAGTGATTCTTGTTAAGAAATAAAGTATCTCACTTTTCTTTGTGATCCGTTTTTAAAGATGTCAGAGATAAATTTGATAAGATTCGGACTGATTTATTATAGAGCATAACATGTAAATAGCTGTGCAAATTATAATGCAAAGCAGTCTGACTTTAAGAAGTATCCGGCCAAAACCACATGTAAAGCTTTCATTTCCATCGGGTAGTAATGTTAGTTACTATTTCACTAAATCCATCCATGAAATGAAATTATTTTCTTTTGACCCCATCACTATTGTTGTTGTTATTGGTATATTCTGCAGAGCTTTATGTAACGGACCGTTTCAGCAGACAAGGGGTTAAAATCCGTTTAGGCGATATGCCCCTTTCTGAGAGACAGGCACAGCTACTGCAGAACACCAAACTCCCGAACTGGATGCAAAATAGCACTCCAAACTGGAACCTCACGAATAGCTGCTAGCAGACGAACAGGAAAAGCATACATCAGCTTACACTCCTGGCAATCAGTCTCCAACAGCATACAGTGAATCCCCCCCAAGAACGAGACAAGGCTCCGTGTTGAGGGTCAAGCAGTGGTCTGAGGTGCTGGCACACCCAGCCTGGTTTTTATTACAGTCGTGGCAAATACAGGACCGCCCACAGGGAGGTATAAAACAACCAATCACATCACAGTTACATCCCACATATTCCCTACCCTTATCCTGAGAGGAAACTCAATTACACATACAGTTAAAACATACTTTTTACCCAACTTTCATAACTCTAAAACCATACATCACATTCACAATCAATCCATTCAGGGGAACAACATATTAAAAAATGGCATGAATCAGACCAGGGGTTCAAAAGTTAGTAAAAGTATTTGGGGCCTGGCTTGCACATGGCTATCTAGCCCAGACCGGTTTCAGAGTCTTCTATCCTGGAGATAATGGAGAAGTAATCCAATTACCTCCCAGGACAGAGACCAGACTCCATTATGCACATGGGGACACAAAGACAGTAAAACACTTTAAAATACATAAAGTCACCTTTTACACATAACACACAGACATTTCACATATCCCCAGATAGCTGGGATCTGAGCGCACAAAACTACCGAATAGCGCTCAGATCCTATTCACACAGTTCAATTGCCATGGAGCCGAAGTCTTTAACTACACGAATGGGCTCCATGGCATAGCTATCTGGGTTAACACATTTACATAAAGTCTGGTCCATAGTCCAAAGGCAACAGGCGGGCAACCAGGCTCCTCCAATGCAATGTGGCGAGACTCTCGTCACACTTTACAATAGAATAAATGGGGGAAATTTAGCAATAAATGGGACAATTACAACATAATTCAGGAACAATAGGTAGATGAGGACCCTGCCCATATGAGCTTACAGACAGGAGTGGAGTATAAGGACACAATAGGAAGGGCATCAAGGGGGACAACAAACAAACTAGGTGGAAAGTAATAGAGCTGGAGCTGAGTGTGGCTCTTTAAGAGAGTGCCAGAGACAGATTTGTGACATAAAAGTTACTCTGTGAGGCCATAAGCATCTCTAAACAGATGGGTTTTGAGGGACATCTTAAATGATTGATGCCTGGTGAGAGTCTGATGGGGGTAGACAGGCTGTTCCAAAAGACAGGAGCAGCCCATGAAAAGTCCTACAAGCTTGAGTTAGTAGTCATGGTGCGAGGACAAAAGAAGGTAACCGGTAAAGCACAGAGACAGAGAAGAAGCATACCTACAAGTCAGTGAAGAAATGTAACAGGGGCAAGAGTTGTTTAGAGCTTTACAGGTAAGGTTATTTTTTTTAATTGACACCTATGGGATACAGGAAGCCAGTGTAGGGATCGGCAGAAGGGCGAGGAATGAGAGGAGCAACAGGAGAGAAAGATCAGCCTGGTGGCAGCATTCATTGCAGATTGTAGCAGAGCAGTACAACTTCTGGGGAGACCAGTTAGAAAATAATTACAGTAATTAATGTGAGAAATTACCAGAGCATAAATAAGCTCCTTGGCAGCATGTTGCTCAAGAAATGTGCAAATGCAGAAAAGTGCAGAATTTAGAAAGAAATCCTGGGCAGAATCTACTGGTATCACCACTGAGTATTTAGTCAAATGTGTTTTTTTTAATTCTTTATTTTTGTCAAGATGGTGATCATCAAACAAATGCGTGACATTTAGTCGAATAAGTACACAAATGAGTGTCACAGTATAAAAATGTATAACAACATATCTTCTAATACAAATGATTAGGACAATGATAACTGTTCTTAGTGTATAAGCTCTGGATCTTGAGACGATCTGCCTGGGATTTTTTTTATGTAATAAATAGAGTTGAGCGAACCCAAACTGTAAAGTTTGGGTTTGTACCGAACATTACGGTTTTTGGACCCCGGACCCGAACACGGACATTTCAGATTATGTTCGGGTTGGAGTTCGGTGTTCGGTGATTTAATGGCGCATTTTGAAATGCTGCAGGGCAGCCAATCAACAAGCGTTTGACTCGTGTGCCCTTAGAAGCCATCACAGCCATGCCTACTAATGGCATGGCTGTGATTGGCCAGTGCAGCATGTGACCCAGCCTCTATATATAAGCTGGAGTCACATAGCGCTGCACGTCACATGAGCTGTTATTAGTGTAGGGAGAGGATGCTGCTGCTGTGAGGGGCAGATTAGAAAAGAATTCTGGTGTTGAATCTGCAAACTACAGCGATTATTTTCATGGCTGCTATACTACATTTTTGTACCCTGCCCTGAGCCCAGTGCCACAGAGAGTGCCGTGCACTTGCAACTGCATGTGTGCCAGGCACATTACTTTAATCCTGTTCTGGTAGCTCAGTGGGCAACATCCAGGCATTTTTAAATACTGCAATTTTTTTAGGGCTAAATAGTAAATTTGAGTACTGCATTTCTTGCAGTCTAATAAAACCCTTAAATACTACTGTTACATTGTTGGTTTAAAAAAAATCCCACTTTTTTGTGCTAAATAGTACATTTGCAGCCTGCGGTGCATTTCTTGCAGTTCAATAAAACCCTTAAATACTACTGTTATATTGTTGGTTTCAAAAAAATCACACTTTTTTGTGCTAAAAGGTACATTTGCGGCCTGCGGTGCACTTCATATCTGAGAGTCAAATAGAACCGTCAAATACTGTGGTTACATCGCAGTTTTAAAAATTCAAATTTTTTTGGTGCTAAGTAGTACATTTGGGGTGTGCACTTCATATCTGAGAGTCAAATAGAACCGTCAAATACTGTGGTTACAGCGCAGTTTTAAAAATTCAAATTTTTTGGTGCTAAGTAGTACATTTGGGGTGTGCACTTCATATCTGAGAGTCAAATAGAACCGTCAAATACTGTTGTTACATCGCAGTTTGACCAATTAAAATTATTTGGGTGCTTTTTTCGGGCTGCGGTGCACTGCATATCTGAGTCAAATAGAACCGTGAAATACTGTGGTTACATCGCAGTTTTAAAGATTCACATTTTTTTGGTGCTAAATAGCACATTTGGGGTGTGCACTTCATATCTGAGAGTCAAATAGAACCGTCAAATACTGTTGTTACATCGCAGTTTTAAAATTTCACATTTTTTTGGTGCTAAATAGTACATTTGGGGTGTGCACTTCATATCTGGTGTATGTGTGCAACACTGGCTAGTTACCGCTTCTCAAGAAAGTCTAAAGACAAATAAATGTTGCCTATAGTGCAGGTAGTATAGAAGGCAAGACTGAGACAAATCATTCGGGTTGCGTTTGCCTGTTGACATGTTAATTATCTTAGACCATTAAAATTCAATAATCAATGAAAAACACACACTAAGTGTCATACAAAATTATATATTATAGACAAGTTAAAAACAAGACTACAAGTCATGCTATAAAAAAATTAAACAAGTTTTAAAATATGCATGGGCCAACCAGTGGCTGTAAAAAAACAAGTTTTACTGGTTACATTCATGACTACACACTCTAGTGAACAGGACCTTCATGTAGTGTGTTCTTTTTTTTTTTAAAATCATACAGAATCCTTTCATGTGCTTTTCAGATGTCATATTGTGAATTACCAATTTCTGTGTAGCCTGATTTTTTTTTTTTTTAAAAAGTGAAAAATATTGTGATCGCTTCATATGCAGAAGCATTATTATACATTTCTATATTGGGTAAAGACACAACTACAAAGTTAAAAACCAAACACCAAAACAACGTGCCAGACAATCTACCTGTGCATGGCTAGTGTGATACAATAAGTCTACATCTTAAAAATGCAATAACCCACAGAAGATGGGCGAGAATGGAAATGGAACTTTGATTCAAATTTACTACATCGGTCACTTGTAATATTGTTTCACACCTACAACACTTGTTACACAGATCTAAGTGATAGAAAACAGATTGTTATTTTCTACACTAGAAACTACCAGATAACAAGCTGCTATATTTAAACCAGTTATCAATAGCTAAGAGGTACTTAAACAATATTGTAATTCTGGGGCAATACCTTCACAAGTCAAACTGAGAGGTCAGTTTATAGGGAAAACTGTTGCCTAGATACAATTCTAAAACAATCTCCATATGTCCTTTGCAGACTTTAACATTTAAATTGTTCAGTGATTTTAAACATGTGAATAAAAAAATATTTTAAAAAGTGTGTAAATATCAAAAAACAAGCTTAAAAAAATGAAAAACCCCACACTACGAACACAACAACACAGCATACAAATCCACAGTAACCTCATAAATGATGCTACAATGTGAAACAATGTCCCCCCCCCCCCCCCAATAGTTACGCTTCGGAACCTTCTCCCTAAAAGGAACAGAGTCAAACGGTAACAGCAAACAACCGCTACTGTAACAAAAAGTAAAATGCCATGTAACTACTTATTAACTATAACTGTTACAGACAATGTTATTACAATGTATGAACTCTGTAAAACTAACCTTGATCCCAAGTTTTATTTTCTGTACCCTAACCCTGATACCACCCTGATCAAAATAAAGAGTTTATAAAAAAAAAAAAAATGAAAAGCCCAACTCTGAAGCATGTTTGTCATTCTGGATGTTCAGTTGGTCTGCAAAAGAATAATGAGTTATTAAAGTATACCGCACAAGTTTTACATAGGTTGCCATTATACTGTATATGAAATATTTGGAGATACAATTTAGATTACTTGCACTTTGAATCTTTAACACTCCACGCAGCATTACCACTCCAGCTTGACAACGTTTCACCCCAAGGTGCCTGAGGCTCCTGTTCAGGACCTGCCAGTACAGGAAGGTGCTACCAACACCCAGTGGAACCCAGGTAAGTTGTCAAATCGCAAGCTGACTACTTACACTGGGAGGGCTCCAGGACACACCTGGGACATAATCTTGATCACTAATCTACAGGCTGTACCAATTATAGTGTTTGCCATTTCAGTAAGTTATTCTTAGTGAACTTTACATGCTGGAAAAACACAGGTGCCAACTGCTGTGGCTTTCTGCAGTGTGCAGACCGGCAAGGAGGGCAGGGTTGAGGAATGGGTGGAATTAAGGTTATGCGAGTGACGTGTGCAGTTTGGAGGAAGAGACGGTGGCCGCACAGAGGCACCAGCACAGCATAAGAGGGAGCACGGTGCAAAAGTGGAGCGGCCGTCCCCTTGCGCTCGTCGGCATTTATTAGTTCAGTTGTCCAAGTGACAGATGGAGTGATCAAAGGAACCATAACTGATTTAATGAGCCATTCACAGTTTCACTGTAGTGGCTGTGCACGCTTTTGGCGTTCTCACGCTACTGCTGCTTGCCTGTCTGCGCTGCAGCGTAACTTCGGCCTTCACACTCACCGCCTCATATGCGACGTGCCCACAAGGTGGAACTCCACTTTGCACATGTTGGAGAGACTGTGCAAGCAGCAGCAGGTGATAGTGGAACACTGCCCTAGATGACTGGATGAAATTGAAGCAAAACTACTTCAGAAATTAAACCTGGCAGCCAGGAGGGACCTCGCTCAGGTATGGTTCTAAGGGAGAACCCCTCCACTGGACACAGTAGTCCAAATAAAAGATACGTATATCATGGATATACGAAATATGATATATGATATACAATATATGAAAACATTCAAAAAGGTTTGGCGCCCTTAGATGGTCAGCGATGTGGGTGGCTAGGGAAATAGTGGAGTTGGTTCAGTCCCCCACATTTTCCGCTCCTCCATGCTTCCTGCCCCAATCGTTTGCTGGATTCCTCCTTTTCCCCCTGCAAGAAATGTTTCTTTTTTTATATGTCCCAATACTTTGGGGGCTACCCTAATAAAAAAAAAAAAAAAAACAGTGTTGGCTACCTCCTCCTCCTCCACCGCCGCTTCCACCTACACCGCCACGGTCACTGCCTCCTCAACCTCCTACTCCACATCCACCTCCTCCTCCTAGTTCAAGATTATTATTTTTAATTTTTATGTGTTTTATGTTATTTTAAGTTATTTCCCTATCCATATTTGTTTGCAGGGCACTTGTTATACTCTTACCCCATTTTACCTCCCTTTGCAGCCCTCTAGCCCGTCCAGGGACTTTTTTAGAGGCATTTTAGTGCCCAAAAGTTCGGGTCCATATTGACTTCAATGGGGTTCGGGCTTGGGGTCAAATTTGGGTCAAGTTCGAGCCCGAACTCAAACTTTTTGATGAAGTTTGGGTGAACTCAGTGAACCCGAACATCCAGGTGTCCACTCAACTCTAGTAATAAACAAAAACACGAGCAAAATAAGAAAGAAGGATAAAACTAGGTGCCTAGCTTAAGAACTACGATGATCTCTGAAAAGTTCAGGGCACTAATGTCCTACTCCCCACCTCCACCAGTGTCTTTTATCCTACTGGAGTATATCCCCCGGGGGGATCCTTAAAAGTCCCTCAGCAGGGGGAAAAGGAGGAATTTCCCTAGCCACCCACATCACTGACCATCTAAGGGCCCGAAACCTTTTTGAATGTTTTCATTGTGCCTCTTACCTGGGCCATCAACTTATCCATGATATACGTATCTTTTATTTGGACTACTGTGTCCAGTGGAGGGGTTCTCCCTTTGGATCCATACCTGAGCGAGGTCCCTGCCAGGTTTAATTTATGAAGTAGTTTTGCTTCAATTTCATCCAGTCATCTGGACTGTTGGTGATCCACGAGGACTGGGTTGGGGAACACTGGTCTAAGGGTTTGGTTAATTAAAACACCCAAGGATTTAACCTGATGTCAGTGTTGAGAACATCCCTCAATAGTTCCTTGACACTTCCCCAATGCAGTTGCACCTCTAAGCATTCCCACCACATGTGAATATATGTCCCTTTCTGTCCACAACCTCACTAACATTAGTCAGTGGGAGTCTTGTTCAATCTATGTAGTTTAAGAGGAGTGGTGTACAATCGAAACAAAGTCTTATACAACTGTTCCTGCATGGTTACACATATGGATGACGTTTCACTCGCTTCCCATATTTATTGCCACTCAACCCCTTTTAGCGTTTCACCTAGGTTATCCAAATGTTTTAAGGGCACAATTTGTAACAATAAAGATGGAAATAAACTTATCTTAAAAGAGATCAAAAATGATCTAGTCAAGATTGGTATGAAGATAGGTTCCTAACCTGAAAGGGTTAACATATGAGATTTCGACCACTAGTTCCCATTTGATAGTTCAAGATATTCAAGAGAAGCATGGGCTAGTGGGTAAGACTGAGTATACTTCAGTACAGGTAGAAGCTACTGCTGTAACAGGTAACACATGGAAAATAAGTGAAAACAAGTGAAATTGTGTTTCACCTGAAGAGCATGAAGAAAGATACCTCATGTCTGTAGAAATACAGAATTCGCTGCCTCAACCTTTCAAAGGGTTAAAAGATACTGGTTCACAAGCCACAAACCACTATCTTACTCAATACCTACTTGAAGCAGGTAACGGATTTAGCAATGGTTAAGCTGAAGCTAAAAGGTTTCCCCAATGCTATACTAAGTGTAGGAGGAAATGCCCTTCATGTTGTTGGCAATGCATGGTTAAAGTTTAAAATAGGTAACAAAACCTTTAAACATCCAGTAATAGTGGTAGATCTCCCCTATGACTGACTGATTCTAGGTATAGATATACTTAATAGGCTTAACACAATTCTGTATGAACTATTCCTGATATATATTTGTAACATTTTTGTTCAATAAACAGTTTTTTTGTAATTCACAACCAGTTTGTACCATTGCTTTCCATTTTAAGTGGTACACTGTTTGTATTACCATAGCAAACAGTCTTCTATACTGTATTGCTACATTATATATACTTTTTATTCTAATTGTATCTTTATAATATACAAAGTATATCATTTGGAGCAAGTATCAACTACTGCACACATTTTTTTCTGCACATTTTTAATATCATCTATTACTTATTTTTGTTTTTGCTTTCATCTGTTGCAATTTACCTTCTTAATCATTATTACTTTTTTCTCTTTATTCCTTCCTTTTATTTTCCTCAGTATTTCTTATCTGCTTTTATATTTCCCATTCCTCTTTTTTTCATTTCTTAAAAGCACAGTACAAATATTTTATACCTATTTTGCACTACATTGATGTTGTTATATTGCACCTTTTTTTTTTACGACCACCATGTTTGAGCCATTATCACAGGTCAGCTCCTGATATTTGCACACTACTTTAGAGTGTTCCCTTTGCCATTAACAAAATTATTGACTGTGTGAATGTAATGGTATGGTCAAAAGCTAAGGTTCCCATAACCTATGAGAAATCTCATACACAATCTGAATGTAACTGCCAATGTAACTGAGGTCCATTTTAGGCATAGTCAGTCACTTGACGTAACTATGCTGCAGGTGGAGAATGGAATCACACCTGTAGATAAGAATTGCATACGAGTAACCACAGAGAGAATACAAAATATCTCTCTGGAAGGTGACATGTTATCACAGGGACTATATTGAAGCTGTAGATCTGGCAGGTCATACTCAATTTCTCGCCAGAATTGAAAGTCATATAAATGACTTAGGAAGAAATAGGAATGCTAAGCTGAACTTAAAGGAGCACTATAGTGCCAGGAAAACAAACTAATTTCCTGGCACTATAGGGTCATAAGGTCCACCCCCACCCTCAGGGCCCCCCTCCCTCTGGGCTGAATGGGTTTAAACCCCTTCAGCCACTTACCTTTCTTCAATTCCGTGCTCCAAGTGCCTGTGCTGGGGAACTCTCCACCCCCTGCTGACGTTAGATCCAAATGCTCATGCGCGGCAAGAGCTTCGCGCACATTCAAACCGCCCATAGAAAAGCATTACTCAATGCTTTCCTATGGACGTCCAGTGTCTTCTCACTGTGATTTTAACAGTGAGAATTATGGAAGCGCCTCTAGCGGCTGTCAGTGAGACAGTCACTAGAGGCTGGATTAACCCTCTAGCAGTTTGATGTTTCAGTTGCAGGGTTAAAACTAGAGGGATCTGGCACCCAGACCACTTCATTGAGGAATTTGTGGAAGTCCCATTTTGACCGAACGCACGCATGGTTTCATGCCCAAAACAGTTCCAGAGAATTAGGCTGTGTGGCCGGTCTATTTCCAACTGTCGAAGTACTGTTCGAATTACCTAACGAAATAGTGAATGGATATAGTCAATATGTGTCCCTTGTTTGTGGGCTTCGACTCACCGAACGTCGTTCGACTCCCATTTGAATTGTCGAAGACTCCTGGTAAGAAACTTTTCAGCGGTATTCGTGCTGTTGCGTGTCCGATTTGAGTTCCATGAACTCGACGACAAAACACAGCTGAACACTTTGACCAAATAAGATGGTCGCCGCCACCACGTGTTCAAATGTCAAATGGCGGCCACTTTGACTACTTCGACTGTTTAAAGTGCCACTTCGACTACTTCGACTGTTCAAGTACTATTGTTCAGAGTCCAAATAGACACAAATAGGGTCTCTCAACATTAAACGGGCCATAGTCACAGGGCATTCATAGGGAAAATTAGGATTACTGAACAAACAGACAAAAGAAGAAATAAAATATAAAATCCAGGGACAGAGTGGTCTGTCACACCGTGTGTGTGTGTGTGTGTGGCTACCTATGGCTGTGTGTACTTGTCTGCCTGTGATTGTGTGATGCTGCCTGTAACTGTGTGTGTCTGTGTGTGTGTGTGTGACTGTCTGTCTGTGACTGTGTGTGTGTGACTGTATATGTGACTTTCTGCCTGTAACTGTGTGTGTGACGGTGTGTGACTACCTGTAACTGACTGTGTGTGTGACTGTCTCCCTATAACTGTGTGTGTGACTGTCTGCATGTGACTATGTGTGTGTGACTGTGTGCATGTGACTGTGTGATGTTGTCTGTAATCATGTATGTGACTGTCTGTCTGTGACTGTCTGCCTGTAGCTGTGTGATGCTGCCTGTAACTGTGTGTGTGTGTGACTGTCTGCCTGTGACTGTGTGTGTGTGTGTGTGTGACTGTATATGTGACTGTCTGCCTGTAACTGTGTGCGTGACTGTCTGGCTACAACTGTGTGTGACTGCGTGCAACTTACTGTGTGTGTAACTGTCTGTCTGTAACTGCGTGTGTGACTGCCTGTGACTGTCTGTCTGTAACTGTGTGTGACTGTATGCCTGTAACTGTGTGTCTGACTACCTGCCTGTAACTGTGTGTGTGGGGTGCAGGAGTTTGTAGGAGAGGGGCAGGACAGGGGTTTTGTAGAAGGAACTGACATAGGTTTTACAAAGTTTACAAATTTGTGCAATACATAAAACAAGAAAAGAAAACATGTAACAAAAGTTTCAGGTGTTTTTATTTTTTATTTTTAGGGGGGAGGGTGCCAAACACAGGACTTGTCCCGGGTGCCCAAAGCTCTAGGTCCGCCCCTGATTGGCAATAGTCTGTTAAAACAGATAGCTAATCCTAAAATGATCAGGTATGCTTCCCCACATGACAGGTGGATCCAAAACATGGATGACGAATCAGAAAGTCACAAGTGATAGCAAAATGTTTACTATTCCTTTCCATAGGAGATACGATGGCTAAACATTTATTCCTAGTAATAGATGAACCTCGCTTCCAGCTTTACATTACATTGATGTATTACATTGCTTTGCCATACACCCTGACATGATCTATTCCAACTTGTGGACAAGGTTAAAAGGTAATCCTTGTGGATATCAACACGAGGAAAATGCCCTGAAATCAGGACAAATACTACCATATGCAGTAAGTATTCATGTACTGAAGACATAACCATTCCACAAGGGACGAGTAACTTTCTTTTGCCCATACAGGTGAAGAAAGGTCAAAGGTTGAAAAACAATGACGCCCTAATTTGTTTATCTAATCGGATACAAAAATTAGGAATGGTGGTGTTAGTAAGAATACCATGTTATTGTCAACAATGTTACACCCAATAGTGTTACTTTGCCAAAAATAACATTATTAGGTCTTACATTGGATGCTAAGTACTATACATTTGGTTTCCAAAACCAAATTCTAGGCCTCATCCCTGTAGAGTACTTAACTGAGGACAACATTGTCAATCAATTATTCCATTACTCTCCAGAATAAATATTCACTATTCTATCTGCATAACCATTTAACATCGAAGAAGTTTGGTGTAAAATCGAAGAAGATCACCTTCGATCATCTGCTCAATGAGCAGGAAACACGAGAATATAATGACCAAAGACAAAAAACAAGTCAACACCGAACTGACCTAACTTCTAGGCTTGAAGAAGCTTATGAGATAGGTCAGTCTGAAATCTTTCCAGGATTTCAGGAAAGGTTTGAAGAGCAAATATCTTTCGCTGACAGTTGCTCCAAAGATGCTGAGCGGCAACAGTTAAGGGAAATCCTTATGGAATTCCAAGATATTTTTTGCCAAAGATTCCTATGACTGGGGGTTAACTAACCTCCACGTAGCCAGAATACAAACTGATCCAAATTTACCACCTGTATTTATCAAACAATATAGACTCCCATTAGCTTCATATGATGGTCTACAAAACATCATTCAGAATTTAAAGGACAGGGCATTGTACAACCGGTGTACAGTTCGTATAATAATCCGGTCCTAGTAATTTTTAAACCTAATGGATAATGGCATTTATGCACTAAATTAAGACAGCTAAGTAAACATGTCTATATGTCTGGTTGGCCAGTGCCATACATAGACCAATGATTGGTACAAATTCAGGGGTCAAAAATATTCACTGCCATTGAATGTGCATAGGGATATTGGACTGTACCAGTCCATGATGTAGACCAGTACAAACTGTCCTTTACATTTGGAAAACAACAGTATACCTGGAACCGTATGCCTTTCAGTTACATAAACTCTGGTCATGAATTTGCTGTGTTCATGCATAAAGCTATGCATGATGCACTTGAGAAAGGAACGTTATCATACCTAGACAATGTCTTGCTGAAAAAAGCACTTCCTTTGGTAAGCATATCATAGAGATTAGACATATTATCAATCAGTTAAGGGAGGCAGGAATTAAACTGTCATTACAAAAGGCATAATGGTGTTGCACCTATGTCAATTTCCTTAGACACGAGGTAACTTCTGAAGGTTTAAATCCACAGAAGAAAAAGGTTGAAGCTGTACTAAAGGCTAAAACACCAACTAATATTAGAGAATGAAGATAATTTCTTAGTATGACTAACTACTCCGGTAAGTTTATAGATAACTATGCTAGCAAGACTTTGTCACCTGTTATAGTTAAATTCAACATGTGTGAGAAGGTATTATTGTCAACTGTTTGGGCACTACAACATTTTCGTAGCTATATCCAAGGTGAGAAAATTATTGTAGAAACTGCTCACCAGCCTCTACAATATCTGCAGAGTGAAATAATTAGAGATGGTAATCTCTCTAACAGTCAGATTACTGCATGGACTCTATCCTTATGGGGATGGCTGTTAGAAGTATGTTATAACCATAACAAGAGAAGCACAGTTGCCCAAGGGTTAGCAGAATTACATGATGTGGCAAAAGTGACCTCACCACTGGTATTTGGAGTGGCCTGTTTGCCAGCCTCCTACCCTGTGACTATGGCTCCCGTGATAAACCTAGCTAAATACTTTAAACAGGCTCTGTTCATGTGAGTTATGTACTTTTGTACTCCAGACAGAGAGACCGACCATTAGCCCTGATTCTATGGAACTGTTTTGGGCATGGGACCATGCCTGCGCCTGGGCAAAACTATGACTTCCATAAAATTCCTGAACCCCTGAACCGATCTGGGTGATTTTTGAAAGTGTTGTTCACCCAGATCTGGGCTATCAGGATGTAACTTTTATGGGGTTTTATGTGTTTTTAAAGTACTTTTTGCGGTTTCATAAATGTATATGTTTTTCTGTGCTTGGAGATAATTGGGTTAGATTAGTCAGTTCCTGATTCAATTATCTCCCAAGCACAGAGGAGGGATTCTATTGTTTGTGTATGGGAGTGTCTCATGGTATGACTCTGTTTTTATTGGTTTGTTCACTTTGTGTCCCTGTGCCCAACTAGGTCCACCTGGGTGTCGCCCTTGTTGGGAAACTTGCATAAAAGGCCAGTGTGCCTCCATTAAAATTCAGTTACAGTTTTACCCTCAACATAGAGTCTCGTCTCATGTGTGGGGGAAAAGGCTGCATCAACCCTGGGTATTGCTATATCACTATACTCCCCAGGGATTATAATCACTAAGCTCTTTTAAGAGCTGTTCCTGCTTGACTCTCTTGAGGAAGAGAGGCTCACACACTGGAACCTGGAGCCTTGTTGTAGGTCAAAGGTGTGTAGGAGACGCGAGATCCCAACCAAGCTGTGGCAGTTGTGGGATCTGCAGTGCTTATGGTGTCTGGTGGAGTGCTTGGAGTCCTCGGTGAGCACTAGGAGCATCCATCGGCGGAGGTCAGGGCACTGTACTCGGGCACAAACTTGCACAAACTGGGTATTAGTATGGGGTTGTGGCCAGTTGGCAATAGTCTCCACCTTGGAAGGTTCGGGTCTCTGTTTGCCCAAGCCCACCCTATAGTTGAGATCCTGTACCTCATGGCACTTGTCAGGCTTCATAGTGAACCCCGCTTCCTGAATTCGCTTCAGTACCCTAGACAGGTCGTCCTCGCATGCGCGGCTGTAAATGACAATATCATCCAAGAATGCACATGCAAAGTCCTGAAATCCTTGTAGGAGCCTATCGGCCATCCTGTAACACATAGCTGGGCATTCTTCATCCCAAAGGGCACATTAAACTCGTATAGCCCAAATGGGGTAACAAATGGCGACTTAGGAATGGCTGTTGGCTCCAGAAGGATTTGCCAATAGCCTTTGCACAAATCTAGGGTAGTCAAGTCAGCCATATGATCTAGTAACTCCTCTATCCTGGGCATGGGGTAGGCATTGGTTACTGTCCTGTTGTTAAGCTTCCGGTAGTCAATACAGAGTTGTGCTGTCTCGCTTGGGTACCAGCACTACCAGAAAATCCCAAAGACTGTGAGAGGGCTTGATAACTCCTAGCTTTAACATCTCCTGAATCTCGGACAGCATATTCTCTCTAATGACCTCAGGGATACGATACAGTTGTTACATAGTTACATAGCTGAAAAGAGACTTGCATCCATCAAGTTCAGTCTTGCTCACATTTGTTTTTTGCTGTTGATCCAAAAGAAGGCAAAAAACCCAGTTTGAAGCACAATTTTGCAACAAGTTAGGAAAAAAATTCCGTCTTGACAGATTTATCCTTGGATCAAGCAGTTATTACCCTACACTGAAAGATTATATCTTTGAATATTCTGTTTTTGCAAGTATGCATCTAGTAGCTGTTTGAACATCTGTATGGACTCTGATAAAACCACTTCTTCAGGCAGAGAATTCAACATCCTTATTGTTCTTACAGTAAAAAACCTTTCCTTTGCCTTAGACAAAATCTTCTTTTTTCCAGTCTAAACGCATGACCTCGTGTCCTATGTAAAGTCCGGTTTGTGAATAGATTTCCACACAATGGTTTGTATTGGCCCCGAATATACTTGTATAATTTTATCATATCCTCTCTCAGGCGAAGTTTTTCTAAACTAAATAGGTTTAAATGTGTTAATCTTTCTTCATAGCTGATATGTTCCATTTCTTTTATTAATTTTGTAGCCTGCCTCTGCACTTTTTCTAGTGCCATAATATCCTTCTTTAGAACAGGTGCCCAAAATTGCACAGCATATTCAATATGTGGTCTTACCAGTGATTAATAAAGAGGCAAAATGATATTCTCGTCCCGAGAATGAATGCCCTTTTTCATGCATGACAATACCTTACTGGCCTTGGTCACTGCTGATTGACATTGCATATTGTTGCATAGCTTGTTGTCTATAACAATTCCCAAGTCCTTTTCGTGTGTTGTTATCCCTAATTCGCTTCCATTAAGGGTATACGTTGCTTGTGTATTCTTTATGACGAAGTGAATAAATTTGCATTTTTCAACATTAAATTTCATCTGCCATTTGAGTGCCCAGTCCCCCAGTCTATCTAAATCCTTCTGCAGCAAAGTAATATCTTGCTCACATTGTATTATTTTTGTATAGTTTTGTGTCATCTGCAAACACTGAAACATGACTTTCAATGCTGTCTTCAAGATCATTTTTTTTAAACATGTTAAATAGAAGGGGTCCCAGAACAGACCCCTGAGGGACACCACTTGCCACCTCTGTCCAGCCTGAAAATTTACCATTAATGACAACTCTTTGTACTCTGGTTTTAAGCCAATGTTCTACCCAAGAACAAGCATTTTCATCTAGACCGATTTCCTTGAGATTAAACACTAATCTATTGTGTGGAACTGTATCAAATGCCTTGACTAAATCCAAATAGATCACATCCACTGCAACACCCTGATCTATACTTCTACTTACTTCTTCGTAGAACGCAATCAAGTTAGTTTGACATGACATGTGCTTCATAAAACCGTGCTGATTTTTGCTGATAACTAGGCATGTGCATGGGAAAAAATTTCGGTTCGTTTCGGCATTCCGAAATTCGGGATTTTCGCAATTCGGGACTTTGGCAATTTGGCACTTCAAGACTTCAGAACTTCGGCAACTTCGGCAACTTTGGCAACTTCGGAACTTCGGCACTTCGGCACTACGGAACTTCGGCACTTCGGCACTTCGACACTTCGGAAATTCTGCAACTTCGGCACTTCGACACTTTGGAACTTCGGCATTTCGGAATTTCAGGACTTCGGCACCTTGGGACTTCTCTTGCAGCCGCTTGGTAGATAACTCCTTAATTCCCACGGTATCAGGGAGTTATCTACCAAATGGCTGAAAGACCTAAATTGGTCTTTCAGCCAAATTTACTAATACTAAGTAAAAATTACTTAGTATTAGTAAATTTTGCCCCTACGTGCTATACCGCGAGTAGGGGCATGTCTAGTAAACAGTGAGCACTCCCCCCAGACACTCTGTGTTACTGCAGATACTCCCTCCAGACACTGACACAGAGCAGAATAGGGACTGTTCCCCCTACATAGGGTCACTTGGCAGATATGGATTGACACCTATCCTAAGGATCCCTGATAAACACTGACACGGCGCCCTCCATGGGTGAAGATGGATTAATTTATTTTGGCGCTCTGGTTTTTTATTTCATTTTTAAGTTCGACGGGTATGATGGCTTTTTATTTGGCCTTTTTTGGGGCTAAAAAATGAAGATTTTAGAAAAAAGAAGACGTTGAATAGTAAGTTGAATTTTACTTTACAGGGTAGTCATTTTATTCCCCCCTCACTATTTTTTAGGGTGAGGGGGTAAGGGGGGTAGGTAGGGGCTTTTTTATTTGGTTGTGTGACTAGGGGCTTGGGGACACACACTGCATACACACTATACACACACTGCACACACCATACACACACTACACACAATATACACACACTATACACACAATATACACACACACTGTACACACTATACACACACTGCATACACTATGCACACACTATACACACTCACACTACACACACTGCATACACACTGCACACAATATACACACGCTACACACACTGCATACACACTGCACACACTATACACACTGCACACACTATGCACACACTGCACACACTATACACACACTGCACACACTGCACACACACTGCATACACTATACACACTATACACACACTGCATACACACTATATACACACTATACACACTGCACACACTACACACACACTGCATACACACTATACACACACTGCACACACTATACACACACTATACACACAATATACACACACACTGTACACACTATACACACACTGTACACACTATGCACACACTGCATACACTATGCACACACTATACACACACACTACACACACTGCATACACACTGCACACAATATACACACACTACACACACTATACACACTATACACACACTGCACACACTACATGCACTACACACACTGCATACACACTATACACACACAGCATACACTATGCACACAATGCACACTCTATACACACACTGCACACACTATACACACACTGCATACACTATACACACACTATACACACTGCATACACACTATACACACACTGCACACACTATACACACTATACACACAATATACACACACACTGTACACACTATACACACACTATACACACACAATATACACACACTGTACACACTATACACACACTGCATAAACATACATTTAAAAAAAATTGCAGCTGTTTTTTACATTTCAAAGTTGGGGAGGGGGGTGCCAAATAAAGGATCCGCCCCGGGTGCCAAATGCTCCAGGTACGCCCATGTATAGAGGGGAGCCATGTTACTCTGTATATAGAGAGGAGCCATGTTTACACTGTATATAGAGGGGAGCCATGTTACTCTGTATATAGAGGGGAGCCATGTTACACTGTATATAGAGGAAGCCATGATACTCTGTATATAGAGGGAGCCATGTTTACACTGTATATAGAGGGGAGCCATGTTTACACGGTATATAGAGGGAAGCCATGTTCTCTGTATATAGATGGAGCCATGTTACTCTGTATATAGAGGGAGCCATGTTTACACGGTATATAGAGGGAAGCCATGTTACTCTGTATATAGAGGGAGACATGTTATTCTGTATATAGAGGGAGCCATGTTTACACGGTATATAGAAGGAAGCCATGTTACTCTGTATAAAGAGAGGAGCCATATTTATACTGTATATAGAGGGAACCATGTTACTCTGTATATAGAGAGGAGCCGTGTTTACACTGTATATAGAGGGGAGCCATGTCACACGGTATATAGAGAGCAGCCATGTTAACACTGTATATAGAGGGAGCCATGTTACTCTGTATATAGAGAGGAGCCGTGTTTAGACTGTATATAGAGGGGAGCCATGTTACTCTGTATATAGAGAGGAGCCATGTTTACACTGTATATAGAGGGGAGCCATGTTACACGGTATATAGAGAGGAGCCATGTTTACACTGTATATAGAGGGAGCCATGTTACTCTGTATATAGAGAGGAGCCGTGTTTAGACTGTATATAGAGGGGAGCCATGTTACTTTGTATATAGAGAGGAGCCATGTTTACACTGTATATAGAGGGGAGCCATTTTACTCTGTATATAGAGGGGAGCCATGTTACACTGTATATAGAGGGAGCCATGTTACTCTGTATATAGAGGGAGCCATGTTTACACTGTATATAGAGGGGAGCCATGTTTACACGGTATATAGAGGGAGCCATGTTACTCGGTATATAGAGGGAGCCATGTTACTCTGTATATAGAGGGAGCCATGTTACTATCTGAGGTGGTTAACTATGATTGGCCCTGGCATGTTTGTTAGTCTGGCCTGCATGGTTGTCTGGCATGAATAAAAGTAGCATGTTTCAACTATATTAGTAGTTAGACTAGTTTGCACTAAAACATGTGCAAATGGGGAGTTTGCGGTTGTGTAAATGGACTGTTTCCGGTTGTTTGCGGTGCGTTAAACGGGGAGTTTGGTCTGTCACTGTGAAGCGGGCGTAACCCTTACACTACCTGATAGATACAACATCATACCTGATGTTTTAAAGCACGTTATTCCAAACAATTTAGGAATGTTAGGTGATTTCTGCCCTTTATGGATTAAAACCAGACTCTGCATCAACTGTGTAATTTTCCATGGGAGTTTTGCCATGGATCCCCCTCCGGCATGCCACAGTCCAGGTGTAAGTCCCCTTGAAACAACTTTTCCAGCACTTTTGTGGACAGAAACAGTCCCTGTGGGTTTTAAAATTTGCATGCCCATTGAAGTCAATGGCGGTTCGCCCGGTTTGCCGGTTCGCGAACGTTTGCGGAAGTTCCCGTTCGCCGTTCGCGAACCGAAAATTTCAGGTTCGCGACATCACTACATATTGGGGTGTTCTTTGTCAGAAACACATAACAGGAACTGAGAATCCATGCCTAAAGTACAATGTGAGAGAAAAATAACCCAAAGGTTTGACAAAGACTGGTGATAAAATTAGTGCTAAAATTAGTGTTAAAATACCACCATTTGAAATATCCTAGGGTGTCTACTTTTCAAAAATATATGGTTTGATGGGAGAAAATTACATTGGCCAGCTTTAAAAAATTCCCAAATAGGAATGCGCACCCTCCAAATAAGGTATTTTAGCCCTCAGAGAACCCTGTTCTTTAGCAGTAACCCTTAATGTTCTTAGTACATGTATTCTTAAATTGGTATGTGTGTCAAAAAAACACATCATTTTTTTTTTTTTTTTTAAATTTGGCATACATTGGTGGTAAAATGGTTGCATTAAAAGAGTCAAAATACCCCGAGTTTAATGCCTTAGGTTGTCTTCTTTTAAAAAATATATACATGTGAAGGGTTATTCAGGGATTCCTGACAGGTATCACTGTTACAATGTAACATCAGTTAATTTTGAAAAAAAAAATGGTTTGGAAATAGCAAAGTGCTTATTGCCCTATAACTTTGAAAAAAAGCTAAGAACATGTTAACATTCGGTATTTCTAAACTCATGACAATATTTTTAAACTATTTAGCGTGGGTGTTTTGGGGCTATTGTAGATGCGTAACAGATTTTGGGGGTCAAAGTTAGAAAACGTTTTTTGCTGTTTTTTTTTACCATATTTTATCTTTTTTTTAACGTTAACTATATGATATGATGACAATAATGGTATCTTTAGAAAGACAATTTAATGGTGGGAAAAGGTATATAATATGTGTGGGTAAAGTAAATGAGAGAGCCAATCACAATGATCTTTAATAGGAAATCATTGCATAGGCTGAGACAGTCAAGGAGGCAGGTCAGGAGCAGTCTGCACAAGCCAAACACAGCCCTGGCCAATCAGCATCTCCTCATAGAGAATCATTGAATCAATGCATCTCTATAAGGAAAGTTTAGTGCCTTCATGCCGGGGTTGGCGATACGAGACCATGAATGTCAGTCACACTGTGCAGCACTGCCCCAGGAAGCACCTCTAGTGGTCATATGAGAAGTGGCCAGTGGAGGTATCTCTAGGCAGTAAAAATGCCTGAAGGGAATGATTATAGTAGCCAGAACAAATACAATACGCTGTAGTTGTTATAGTGTCCCTTTAATATGTTGATAAAGTCATTTTAAAAGTTTATCCAAAAATATATAATCATTTGTTTTAAATCTGTTTTTATTGGTGCATTAGATAAGCGGTCATCCCACGCAGGGGAGGCAAGCGAGTCATAGTAAACATACGTCAGATGCATGTATCACAAAGTGAATTATCAATTAAATTAAAACAGTCGGTGCCTGGTAAGGCGAAAGAATGAAAGCATGTGAATATAGGATGTGTATAATTAATTGTACTAGTAAGTCGGGTTATCTGCATGCATAAAGCTTAGTCTAAGAATTCAAAGCAAGTTTGCAGCAATATGTTGAACGTGCTGCAATATGTTTAAACCTGGATTGAATGCATGTTGAGAAAATTATGAAGACAAACAGATAGCATGAAGGGCACACTCATTTTTAAACTAGGGTCAGGACATGGAGGTATTTGTCAGTGAATGCATCTATCTGGATGTTAAGCGAGCAATGAACTGTATCTATGTAGTACGCAGCGTTTAGCAAAGGTATACGTGTGTATCTAAAACTATCTATAAGCTTCTTAACCATCTCCTCAAAGTGACAGCGAGTTGATAGAAAGCACGTGGCGATATAATTTGTTAACAGCGATGTCCAGATTAGAAAATTAATGAGCTTGACTAAAGCAGCTGCCGCTGGATATCTGTCACTAACCCTTCATGAACATTCTAATGCAGCGCTGTCTACATATATTGCTTAATATAGCGGGTATTGACCATAAATGCTCAATTTTCTCTGCGGTGCAAATGCAGATGTTAGAAAATCCCCTGTTCAGATACTTAAATGTCTAACCTTATAGGCATAACAGATCCTAACGTGATAGCCGAGCAATTGCTTAATTTGCTGCCCTGTATAGCACATTGTAGCTGAGTATGTATTAACTAAGGAGCAGTATATCGTTAAGCAGTATTAAAGGGTATGAACATAAAGGGTATGAACATAGACAAAGCTTATACATTTTTAAACTAGGGTCCTACATGTTCCGTTAGTCCCCTAAGGATATGGGAACTGATGCAATGTCCATATATGGAGGTAAGAAAGCAGATCTTGATAAGGTAACTATGCATGGCTGGATCATCATGTCGGCTTGCATGGCCGTGTGTGAGGAGTCTCTCACTGCGTCACCATCATACTGTCCTTGGGTCGCCAGGCCTCCTTTCGTCTCCCCTTAGCTGACCCCCGCCCGTCAGCCGGGTCTCCGCGGCACTGTGGGCACTCAGGAGCACAAACCGTCCTTTGGACCCCACCACAAAATCCGCGGGTCGTCAGCTTCCTGCAACTCCCCAGCTTCACGTGGGTCCTCTTGAAGCGCGCACTCTGCTGTCTCACCCAGTGCCAGCCTCATATTTGGAGCTGGTGGCTATCCTCCTCGACCACCGCTCCGTCGGGAGGGCAGCGTTGGTCCTGCCCCACCGGGCTCGCGGCATCAGGGACAAAAGCTCTCCGGGGACCCCACAGACCCAGAGGCTCAGGCGCCCTCTCCATTAGCAGTCAGGAGTTCAACGCGGGGGGTCCGTCCGGCGCTTGGCACCGCCTGTGCCCGCATACTTACTCCTCTGCGTTCCCTCTCCTTTGGAGTAAGTCTGCAGGCGGGTCCCAGTCTGGTGGCCTTTGCCTGTTTAGGGGATCGGTGTAGACCCCACGTAGTATCTTCCGCCCTGGAGTGTGTCGTCCCCATTACCCCAACTGGGGGGGCGGGGCCGGGCCACCCCTTGCGGCTTTGCTGTCCTTAGTGAAGATACCATTGCCGGGGTTCAGTCTTCCCTGGCCTGTTGTGCGATTATCTGTGCGCCTACAGGTGCCTTACATGTCCAGGCTCATTATGTTGCGTAGGCCCGCTTCAGGAGTCTCAATGTTCCCATCCCATTGGGAAGAAGAATACATTTTATTTAGGCCAGACTGGGTGCAACACTTGGTAACCTATGGACGGTACATTGATGATGTATTTTTTATATGGAGAGGGGAAGAAAGACTTTTAACTCAATTTTTAGATTATTTAAATAATAATACATGGAAAATATCCCTTGGAGTTTATATAAAGTAGATTTGTTTTAGACATAACCATATATATTGACCAAGATAAAATTAAGCCAAAACCTTATGTTAAGATAGTAGATACAAATAGTTATAGTGGAACAGACAGCTGCTGTCATCACATAATTTATTTTTATTAAGGAGAAAAGGAGGGTTGCACTCAATCACAGTGTTTAGCACATGGTGCACTGAGCATGGGTCAGCAAACCCCAAACAATTTGTATAAATGTAAAAGTACATAAAATAATATGCATAAAAAGTTTTTATGCACTTTATTTTATGTACTTTAACTGGAATTTTTGAGTTGTAAGTCTCCATATATTTTTGGGGGATCCCTGCCAGCTCAGATCCTGATTCTGATCCAAATTTCCATTTCCATACCTTTGGAACGATGATGAGCCTGATTTTGCCGTGTGTTTGCGAGTTTTTTTACCTTTTATTTACTAGGGTGATTTTATTACAGTATTACGCTATGTATCATTTATGTTTTTTCGAGATTCCTCCATATATTAGAAGAATATCATATATTCACTTTTCAAGGTCATTATATTTCCTTTTACGTGTACAGGTTGTATAGTAGCCATCTGAGTTACTGTCACTAGACTTGTTACTAGGCAGCAGTGTAAGACACTGCCTTTTACTTTGAAAAGGCAGTGTTTACACTGCAAAGACTCCAGGGTCTAGGAAACCTACAACAAGCTGGTCAGCTTAGTGTCCCTTTAAATACGGCACATCATTAAGCTGTAGAGGTTCTGGTCCCTATAGTGTTCCTTTAAATGGGGCTCTTAAAAAATCACATCTAGTGGCATACTGAGGGTGTGGGTGGTGCTCTTCCAGATTAAAAAATTGGCCTAAATTCTACACATTCATTATCAGTAAGTCAGCTTGTGCTGTAGTGGAAGAAAAAGAGGAGGAATTACAGCATTGCAGTGTCACATAGTGTGCTTAACATTTAGAGTCAAAATGTGTACGTAAACCCTTTCCCAAGGGAAACAATGCACTGTGGACAAACCTCCACTGAGTGACATTAGAAACCACAAAGATTACTTTTGCCTTTTGCAGCTCTATACAATACTTTTGTATACACTGAGTTGGTCAAAGTTTCATCTTTAAGCAAGATGGTCCAACACATACCTCCAGACCATGGCCTAGGTTTCATTCATATACCAAACAAATATATCCAGAACTACACTTGTGCATTGGGTTTCAAATGAATTGCGATCATCTAAATTTTGGGCGATCATCAATCGTGCGAAATCCTGAACTTCGAAGCACTATATGGACAAATCTTGAAACAAACTAAACTGACAATCGATGAACCTTTTCATTTGTTTTGCTTGTGGCAAAAAAAAAAAAAGGATTGATGGGAAAAAAGATAATTAATAGTTAAGGAATAGTCATCAAATGTTAATTCTATTCACAGATCAAGTGAGAAGTGACTAACAGAGGAGCTATAAAAAAAGGATATTTATATAATTTTATATTATATAATGAATTTATACAATTTTAAATTCTAGATTTTTATTTTTTTTACTACATTTTCTTTTTTTTGTTCTATTGGTTGCTATATCCCACTGGATCTTTGCCCATTATCGAGTGAGGGAGGGCAATGTACTTATCTGTGTATTGCAAAATGTATGGAAATATTTATATGTTTTTATTTTATGTATATATTTTGCAGGACACTGATTGGCCAATTTTCACATCATTTTAGTTCATCCAAATCATTTTTCCAAAAACAAAATGCATGGATTGAATTTGTTTGAACTGAAAAGCCAAAATCTTTGCCATGCACAAGATTACCCAGGCTCTACACTTATTTTCCTAGCCATTGCAAAAATATCAGTCCTGTTTGTAGCAACACTACCAATGATGCACATTAACAAAACTGCAACTTAATAATCAAAATTAACAATAATACACACAATGATAAACATTAACCAAAACTGAAATTTATAAATCAAAATTAACAATAAAACCTACACTTTAATTTTACAGAATATAACCAAAAATGACTACATAAAGAGGAAAAAATGAAATCTAAAAAGTAAACATTTACCCTAGTATAAATAAATTAAATAAATGAATAAATAAAACTACATAAATGTCCACGAATCAGTAAGCAGAGAAAAATGCCATTGAATTACACTCAAAATAATATTTCATTATATAACCAGAGGACGAATTATCGGAAAACGGGTAGGAAAGATGGATATAAGAAAAAAATCCTCTTGGAACAAAGTACATCAAATGTGGAATTGAATCCTAAATGTTTCATAGTGTGAGGGTAAAACAACAATTTATCCTCTTGGTAACAGAGCCTAATCAACATATGTCCAATCTAGTGACATGAAAAATAATCACTTATTTACCCTGAAACATAAAGAACCGTAGATCACTGATATTAACATTCAAAAAATGCTTTACCACTAGAGTAATTTTGTTCTCTACATCATACCTCCTAACATTGGAAGGTATGGGATTGGGACGGTTGATGGAAGGCCATGGTGGACGTTGGTGACAATGCTCATAGTGGGTAGGGATAGGCCCTTACAGAAAAGGGGCAGGCATGCCCACTAAAGGGATCTAGACTGAAATGACTTGCTATAAGATGTACTATAACACCCGATTACTATAATTTGCCCACAAGCTGATATACCTCAGTTTAAACATTTAAGAAAAAGTGCTACATTTCTATAAGAGTACATATTCTAATACAATTTTACAAGTGAATATATATATAATTGTCCATCCTTGCACTTCCAGAAGAATGTTCAAATTCAGTTTGCCATTTCCTGTTCTACGGATAAAATTATTTTATATCAACAGAGACACAGAAAGTTTTTTCAGCATTTACAGAAAAAATGGCTTTGTGAAAACCTTAGCAACAGAGTTAGGACGCGACTTCTTGTTTCAGTAAGAAGCATAGAGATTTAGCTGTATTTAAGTACCAATTTGCAGGTACCATGGAAAAAAATGAACCTGTTAGCCGCTACTTATCAGCTGGATTTTTGCATCTCTCTCTCTCATCACTGTTAATATTTTGTAGTCGGTAACCAGCTTTACTCGCCAACAGTAGTGACAGTCATGGTAGCGAGAAATGACTACCTGGTAGAAAGTAGCGACAAGGTTGTAAATGGGTTGGATTCTCCATTGCTTTATCTAGTCAAACATTTTCTTCCTCGGCTAATTATTTTGCAAACTTGCCTTCTCAGTTTGGGCGTTCCATAGATCAGATAGCTAGTGTGCAGAGTAGGGAAGATGCTCTTTATAAGGTCAGTCCATATTGGTTTGATTGAATTACTGCAAAACATATAGGAAATATTGGTGGCAAACTGTAAACTGTAGATGAAGAAACAGAAAGCAATGGATTTTATAGCAACATAGTAATTGTCCAAGTGAGATGTTAAAAAATGATCATCTTTTCCTCTCATTTGCTTCATGTGACTGCACAGAGAATTCAGTAACAGGGAGAATGAACAGCTGTACATGATGAAAGGTCCAACATTTCCAACAATGTAAAGAAGATGAGAATTTCTAAGTTTTCCAAGACTGCAAGTATTGTTCGTTTGAATGTTGTAATGGGTAACATTATCCAAGACAGCTTCACTGTGATGAATCCATATATGCAGACAAGAAATGCATAACGATAGCAACACAGCCACAAATATGAAATGGAACACCCTTTCGGTTATCATTCTTTTCAGGTGTAGAAAGATGACATGCTTATAGTTTGTAATCTTCAAGAAATAGAAGACAGAAAGTAAAGCTGCTAACCACATACTAGAGCAGAAAAATAAGACAAAATAAAAAACTAGTATGTAAAACCAGATATTTAAATGGAAACTGGTTTTATAAAAATATAGAAAGATTAAGGAGAAGCTGGTAAACAGGTTGCCCACTCTAGAGATCACTAATGAGCATTGGATTTTGTCAGAAGCCTTAATCTGTCTCCCTCTCAACCAATCAAAAACATTCACAGCAACAATAAATGCATTTAGCATTAGTCCTGCTGTAATGACAATCATAGATAATGAAAAGGCTAATCTATTTTCCAAAAGGCTCATCGTTCCTGTGTTTTTTGTGATTCTTGTTTAGAAATAAAGTATCTCACTTTTCTTTGTGATCCGTTTTTAAAAACTCGAGAGTTTGATAAGATTCAGACTGATTTATTATAGAGCATAAAATGTAAATAGATGTGCAAATTAAGATGCAAAACAGTTTGACTATTAAGAAGTACCCGGCCAAAACCACATGTAAAGCTTTCATTTTCCATTGGGTAGTAATATTAGCTACTATTTCACTAAATCCATCCATGAAATTAAATTATTTTCTTTTAACCCTTTTACTATTCCATAGCCTGGAATCGTGTATACATGATGCTAATAATTGGTAATGCAATTTGTTTATTGCAAACATTTTCGTTTGCAATTGGTGTCCCAAAACCAGAGCCTATATTATTATTATTTTATCAGCTCTGCTGAGCCAACCAGCTGCACAGGTCAATAAGAAGATCTACAGAGCTCCCTGTCTGACCCTGTGACTCTCATATATCAGGTCTACTCCACTAACTGGGTGCAGTTTCCTCAAGGTCAGATCCAGAGCAGAATCTCAGGAAGATTATTTAATTCCAGAACCCGGTTTGACTATTTACAATGGGAAGACAAGACAACCATAACGACTAAACTAGGGCACCATAACCACAAAAATTTAGACAGTAGAGTGATTTCCACTTGTACAATGTGCATGACATAGCAAGGGTAGGCTCCTCCTAAAAAGATTGTGTTTAAATTGTCATGCATTTGTGCCAAGTTTACTGAGAGCAGTTCTGGCCAGCCATTCTCAGGGTTGACCATGCAGCAATCTTGCACCATTATGGCAGGATTTGGGGATCTTTAGGGTTAAGTTTAGGGGTTCTGATTTATCAAGTTGTTAGTGCAGGGAGACTTCTAATCTAAAAATGTGACTTGTGCTACTCACCTTAACTGCTTATCGTAGCAGTATAAAATGTAATGGTACTACCTATATTGGGTCTGCAGCACAATATTTGCTCACCACTGATGATCCTAGATCATGCCTTTCCTACCCTTCAGATTTTCTCACTGGCTACTGAACAAGAGGCGAAAGCCTTTTCTCTCACCCTACCATTTGCCCACTTGATACTGTCCCGTCTCACCTTATCAGATCTCTCTACCCTTGTCATGTGCCTTCCTTAACACATATCTTCAATTGCTCTCTTTCTTCAACATTATACCTGTTGCTCCTAAAAATGCTACTGTAGTACCTATCTTAAAAAGCAATCTATTTACCCGTCCTCCCCTTCTAACTATTGTTCCATATCCTTCCTCCATTGTCCCTCAAAGCTTTTGGAAAGACTTGTCTTTACCTGTCTGGCTTGCTTCCTCAATTTCAACTCTCTCCCTGACCCTCTTCAGACTGGCTTCTACCCCCTCCTTACTTAGACTGCTCTTCATAAAGTTAATGACCTAATTGTGGCTAAATCCAAAGGCCACTACTCCATACTAATTCTTCTTGACCTTTCTGCTCCCTTTGAAACTGTTGATCATGTTCTCCTCCACCAACCTGTTCAATCACTTGGTCTCTGTGACACTGCCCTCTTGTGGTTTTGCTTCTATCTCTCCCAACACTCATTCAGTGTCTCCTTTTCTATTTCCATTCTGCAACGTGTCACCGCTTGCATTTCTTCCATCTCTGATTGGATGTCCTCCTGCTTTCTGAAACTCAATCTCTCCAAAACTGAGCTTCTTGTCTTTGCTCCTCATAATACTGATCCTCCTCTTTTGCTTTCCATTCAAGTTGATGGAACCTACATCAGCCCATCCTTGTAAGCTCACTGTGTTGGTGTTACATTTGATTCTGGCCTCACTTTTAAACATCATGTACAGTCTGTTACCAAATCCTGTTGATTCCAACTTAAAAACACTGCCCGGGTCTGCCCCTTCCTTACACAAGATGCTGTTAAGGAGTTTGTTCATGCTCTAGTAGTCTCTCACATTAACTATTGTAATTCTCTCCTAATTGATCTTCCCAGAAGCCACACTGCCACGGTATAGTCTATAATGAATGCTGCCGCCAGACTGATTTTCCTCTCTAGTCGCTCCTCTCACACCTAACCCCTCTGTCAGTCCTTACATTGGCTTCCTGTATCCTACAGGAGTCAATTCAAAGTAGTAATCCATATCTATAAAGCACTGAACAACATAGGTATGCCCCTTCTTGGTCTCTCAGCTCTGCCGATGTCCTACTCCTGTCCGCTGCTCACACCCATACTGCTAACTTGTGCTTGCAAGACTTCTCGAGGGCGGTTCCTTCCCTTTGGAACAACCTGCCTACCGCCATCAGACTCTCGTCCTCTCCTCCGAGCAATTCCAATATGAATCTGTTGAGTGCCAGGTGCATGTAACCACATATGTATCACTGTTAAAATTTCCCTGTTTTTGCTTGCTGACATGCACTTTATTCCTGACAATGATACAGAAATATAAGTCCTGTTTTCCTGCTGTGCATGTTTCCACTTTAAGAGGATATACACCTTTGACTAATTCAGTGCAATAAAAAATCTGTACTTTTTCACTTTATGGGTGTTTACATCTTTAAATTAACCAAGCGCAATTATATATGAATTTAAATTTATTTTAATGGATATTTCATTTTCTCTTTTTTTAGAATAAGTAATTAATGTTTTTTTAGATATGTTTATACTGTTGTTGTATACTATTTTATATATTTTTCTGATATATATTTTTTTTCAATTGAAATGATGTCCCCTTTAAATGCCGAAATAGTTGTGTGAGACACAATGTTTTTTTCTAAGTGTGGACTTGCAATCTTATGCTGTCAAAGACAATTAGCAGATAGGAATATGCAAATGAAGTCTAACTGATACTCCTATCAGCAACATGAACTATCTTTGCAAAGTCTGTTAAATACCCTGATCTAAGATGGTGAGGACAGCATTACATCCTGACAGGGCCGGACTGGGAATTAAAAGCAGCCCTGGAAAAAAATATTTACCAGCCCCATAATGCGTCGCGCCAGCATAGTGTGCAGATACAGAGTTAGAAAAGAGAACTTAAAATTAAAAACTATTACTCCAACGTAAAGAAAAGCACTCATAGGCTTCAAAATAAACAAAAGTGCTGATTTATTTTAAGCAGATGTGCCTTTGCATGTAATCAATGTTTCAGTCCAACTACCTGGACATATTAAGGAAAGCTTGGTAATGGGACTGAAATAGTGAATGTATGTATGGCACAACTGTAAAAAATTGACGTTATCTTATTTATATTGAAGTACTGTGGGTGCGCACTTCACTTTAAATATGTTATTGTAAATATAAAAGGCATAATTTTATATATATATATATATGTGTATATATGTATGTATATATATATATATGTGTATATGTATATATGTATGTGTGTGTATGTATGTATGTATGTATATATATATATATATATATATATATATATATATATATATATATATATATATATATATATATATATATATATATATATATGTATGTATATATATGTATATAACTAATACACACATTAATATACATGTCATATACCATTGGAGGATCCAGAGCCTGATCCCGGGAGGGGAAAAAAATCCATGTACAATAACCAGTACTGCTCTGTGTAGTGGTTATGGGGCAAGGAGTGCCGGGACCCCTTCACAGAGTAAGAAGTCAAACCGTTTAAAACCCCTTAAGGACACATGACATGTGTGACATGGTATGATTCCATTTTATTCCACAAGTTTGGTCCTTAAGGGGTTAAGAACAGTTTGACAACTTACCTGGGGTCTGCTGGGATATGGGGCTGTAGTAGGGTATAGGAGCAGTGGTGCAATGTGTGAGGGGTGCAGTGTGTGTGTGAAAGGTTCAGTGTATGTGTGTGTGTGGGGGTGTAGTGTGTGAATGCGTAGGGTGTGTGGGGAAATGTGTGTATGGGGGGGGCTGTGAATGTGTGTGTGGGGGGCTGTGAATGTGTGTGGGGGGCAATGTGTGCATGTGTATGGTGTGTGTGTGGGGGTAGTGTGTCTATGGGGCTAGAGTTCACTTTCAACACTGCGACCACCAAGGGAGAGCCTCGTGGGGGAGGGAGGAGGTGGGGGAGGAGTCTCCCCTCTCCTTCCCAGTCTCTCTCTTCCCCCTCTGCCTTTTTCCCCCTCCCCTTGTGTGTGTCTCTCCTTTCTCCCTCTGTTTCTCTCTTCCCCCTCCCCTTGTGTGTCTCTCTCCTTTCTCCCTGTCTCTTTCTTCCCCTCTGTCTCTGTCTCCCCCCCTTTCCCTGTGTCTCTCTCTCCTCCACATCTCTCTCCCCCTCTGTCTCTTTCTCCTCCCTTTCCCTGTGTCTCTCTCCCCCACATCTCTCTTCCCCTCTGTCTCTTTCCCCCCATTCCCTCTCTCTCCCCCACATATCTCTTCCCCTCTGTCTCTCTCCCCCCTTTCCATGTGTCTCTCTCTCCCCCACACATCTCTTCCCATCTGTCTCTCTCCCCCACATATCTCTTCCCCTCTGTCTCTCTCCCCCCTTTCCATGTGTCTCTCTCTCCCCTACATATCTCTTCCCCTGTCTCTCTATTATCCCCCTCTGCCTCTTTCTCCCTCCTTTCCCTGTGGCACTCTCCCTCCCCCTCTGTCTCTCTATTCTCCCCCCTCTGTCTCTCTATTCTCCCTCCTTTTCCTTTGGCACTCTACCTCCCCCTCTTTCTTGCACCCCCTGTCTCTTTCTTGCACTCCCCCTGTCTCTTTCTTGCACCCCCCCTGTCTCTTTCTTGCACCCCCCTGTCTCTTTCTTGCACCCCCTGCCTCTTTCTTGCACCCCCTGTCTCTTTCTTGCACCCCCCACCCGTCTCTTTCTTGCACCCCCCCACCCATTCTCTCTCCCCCTCTGTCTCTTTCTTGCACCCCCCCACCCATTCTCCCTCCCCCTCTGTCTCTTTCTTGCACCCCCACCCATTCACCCTCCCCTTCTGTCACTTTCTTGCACCCCCCATTCTCCCTCCCCCTCTGTCTCTTTCTTGCACCCCCCCACCCATTCTCTCTCCCCCTCTGTCTCTTTCTTGCACCCCCCACCCATTCTCCCTCCCCTTCTGCCACTTTCTTGCACCCCCCCATTCTCCCTCCCCCTCTGTCTTTCTTGCACCCCCCATTCTCCCTCCCCCTCTGTCTCTTTCTTGCACCCCCCCATTCTCCCTCCCCTTCTGTCTCTTTCTTGCACCCCCCCATTCTCCCTCCCCTTCTGTCTCTTTCTTGCAACCCCCCATTCTCCCTCCCCTTCTGTCTCTTTCTTGCACCCCCCCCAATTCTCCCTCCCCTTCTGTCTCTTTCTTGCAACCCCCCATTCTCCCTCCCCCTCTGTCTCTTTCTTGCACCGCCCATTCTCCCTCCCCTTCTGCCTTTCTTGCACCCCCCCATTCTCCCTCCCCCATTCTCCCTCCGCCTCTGTCTCTTTCTTGCCCCCCCACCCCCCTACCTGAGAGGAGTCAGGGGGGGGCAGCGCATTCCACGCTACAGCCTCGCCGCTCGGGCGGCATTTCTAATGCTGGGGGCTGAGCCTGAAGGAGGAGGGAGGAGCATGTCTCTGTACCATGCTCCCTCGTGGTTCCTGTGCTGTGAATTGTGGGAACCGCGAGGGAGCATGGTACAGAGACATGCTCCTCCCTCAGGCTCAGCCCCCAGCATTAGAAATGCCGCCGGACCGGCGAGGCTGCCACCCGGTCCGGCGGCTCCAGCGTGGTATGCGGCCGCCGGCCGGCCCCCTCAGAGTATGTGCCACCGGACCGGCCACCCGGTGGCACATATATTGCCAGAGCAGCCCCCAGGTGCCACGGCCCACCGGGAAATTTCCCGGTATCCCGGTGGGCCAGTCCGGCCCTGCATCCTGAGGATGCTGGGCAGACCGGAGAAACGTATTGATGTCATCAAGGGGGCGGAGATTACAGTTACCCGGCAGGATCAGGCTTATACTACTTGGGCTGCACTGAAGCCGGACCATTACACTCCGGACACAACAGCTTTGCAGAGCCAGTGTCTCCAACTCCTCCGTATATTGCAAAGCTGGGCAGTGAGTAACAGCATATGCCGAGCCTACTCACCACTTTCTCTTGTAAGAGACAGTCTGTTTATTGATTTTTTAACACAGAGTTTTTTTTTATAAATTGTTTATACTTTGCCAATATCAGAGTTCCATCACTGTATGACAGATACCTGATCTCCTTCCTATTACAACGGAAGGAATTTTATGGGACTCTCTATCTACAGTATTGATGGTGTTGAAAGCATTTTTTTGTGAAACTATCTGCATAATCATGTGTTTTTATGTATTCCCTTTACATGTGCTGTGAGCTGTGTTAACTGTGAGCCATCTACTGACCATTGAGTATTACTGCAATACCTTCACAATTAACATTTGGTTTTGGGTTTATCACCTAAACATACTTCTCCACTCTTTTCTATATTTTTTCCTGTTTTGATTCTGTTTTATGTGTTAGGGGTATAACACATTGAGTGGGTCAGCAGCATTGTATAAAATTTTTTTTACATTTTTTAAATTTTTTCGGACTAAAATGTTAAACTCTGTTAGAATTCACTTTGGATTCTCAACAATTATTTACCGTAGCTTCTGACACTAAAGTGTATCACATTTCTTGCAGCAGACACACACCCTAAATTGTTTAGGGACAAGAGCACGTGACCTGACTCAATGACTCAAATAGTAAAGGTTAAAGGTTCAGAAGTGCCGATTTAAAAGCAGAACAGAACAGAGATCCTAATCTTTCTCTTTTGTTAGAAAACCAGCAAACACTTCCAAGTGGCTATTATTTAAAAGAAGGGTTGTTATATTACAGTGGTCCTAATGACCAACAAGCAAGACTTCTTTTTGTTGTCCCCTGACCATTCGTAGATGCCCATTACGCAACAAACACATGCTTTTATTGGTCACATTGGGCAGAGTGCGTTAGAGTATCACCTTAGCCAGACATTTTTGTGTCCTAAAATAAAAACGTCAGCTCTGCATTGTATTCAAGAATGCCTTTTTTTATGCCCAAGAAAATCAATGCACTCAGGGACAAAGAGAGTGCCAGTGGCAGATAGTCCCTGGAAATCAATACAGATTGATTTCATAGGCCCATTTCCAAGGAGGGTATCTGATATGGCTTGGTAATTGTTGATACATTTTCAAAGTGGGTTAAGGTCATTCCCCACAGGTGAGACTCAGCACTAGCTACTGTCAGGATCCCACGGGCGGCTGTGAGGGGAGGCTGCAGTCCGCTCGCGGCACTCACCCTCCAGCCATCCGCGGTCCCCTTCCCGGCGTATGCTCGGCGGGTGGCATCCTCCACGCCTCGGATGCCGCCCGCGTCTTCCTCTCTGTCCCCCAGCGGCAGCATGCATGACGCTGCACGCTGGGAGACCGCCCAGTTTTGTAAACGCCGGGGTCAGCCACCTTACCTGGCGTTAAAGGCACAGTGCCTCAATCACAGTGGGAGGTATAGATATCTCCCACGTGTGATTGTTAATTCTGATTGGAAATTATCCAATCAGAATTAATCTATGGGTTTAAATACTTACCTTTCCTGTCTCTCTCTGCCCTGTTGTGGTCTTTGCTTGCTAGTATTGCTACTGAACTTGTGTTTCTCTCTGGTTACGTACTCTCTGGCTTGTGTATCCGACTTTGCGACTTTCTCCTACCCTTTGACCTCGGCTTGTCTCTCGTTATTCTGTCTTCTGGTTCCCCTTACTCGGCTTGTTTCCTGACTATTCTTTCTGTGCTTAGCCCGGCCACTCTAAGGTCCGGTACTGCACCTTTTCTGTGTGTGTGTTAGCGTGTTTGGTTCCCAGAATCGTGACATTACAACAGGGCCATAATGGAACCTGCTGACATTCCACAGTTATTGGTTAATCAGGAAGCTAGAATGGATGGTTTAGACCACAGTATGGACCAATTTGCTCAGGCTTTACCAACCATACTGGCTCGTACTGCTCACTTGCAGCCTGGTGTCCAAGAAGCAGTTACTACGATGCCAGAACCCGTTCCCGAGCCAGTACCTGTTCCCGCTCATGTAGTGCATATGACGCCACCACAGCGTTATAGTGGTGATCCGGCATTATGTTTATTGATATCCATTTGGTGATGAATCCTCGTTCCTATCCCACTGATAGAACTAAGATTGCTTTCCTTATTAACCATCTTTCCGGGAGAGCTTTGGCATGGGCTAATCCCATATGGGAGAATACGTCCCCTACATCCTTTGCTGAGTTTTTGACAGCTTTTAAAGCACTTTCGATCTACCCGGTAGGGCTGCTTCTGCTGGCAAAGCTCTGCTTAGGGTTCGACAAGGGAACAGATCAGTAGCGGATTACACTATTGAATTCCGCACTTTAGCAGCTGAAGTGGTTTGGTATAATGACGCTCTCGTAACAGCATTCCAGGGGGGTTTGGTCGCTTACCTCCTGGATGAAATAGCGTCCAGGGAATTGCCTGTCCTTCTGGATGATCTTATTGATTATATCATCCGTATTGATAATCGTATTAGAGAGAGACATAGTCAGAGGCGTATGAATACACATATGTTACCTGCTTTGCCCAATACTGCACTACTAGCATTACCCCCTTCTAGCCAACCTCCCACTGAACCTATGCAATTGGGTGCTACTGGGTTAACTGAGTTTGAAAAATCATATCGAAGAAGGGAAGGGTTATGCTTTTACTGTGGGAAAAAGGGGACATCTTCTAAGAACCTGCCCTGAATTGCAGGGAAAACTTCAGCAGCTAAGGCCTATAGAGGGGTCGGCCTCGGGTGTTATGTCCTTTTCCCCTCATGTCCCCTTTGCTAGATCGTTTATTACGGTTACCCTTTTAGTTAGGAATACTACTGTGACTACCAAAGCCTTGATAGATTCAGGGGCTGCTAACAATCTTATGGATGAGAGTTTTGCTAAAACCGCATCTTTGACTCTGATCCAAAAGGTTATTCCCTTGGCCGTGGAGGTCATAGACGGTAGACCACTGGAAAAACCTCTGGTGACCCATAAGACCCAAGAACTGGTTATGTCTGTGGGTGCCTTGCACAAGGAAAGGTTGTCCTTTAAAATAATCGACTCTCCTACAGCCTCTATCATTTTGGGCTTCCCCTGTTTGGTTAAACACAACCCAGTGCTTGATTGGGGTTCTTTGGATATTCTCTCCTGGGGAAAATCTTGTCAAGGGGATTGTATGACCCGTGTTTGCCCTGTTGGCTTGCTTAATGTGCCCACAGCCAAACCACTTTCTGTTTCGGTCCCACCTGTGCATGCAGACCTAACAAAGGTTTTTGAAAAAAGGGAGGCAGATAAACTGCCACCGCACCGTGAATATGATTGTGCCATAAACCTCTTACCGGGTACTATGCCACCTAGGGGTAAGGTATATCCTCTTTCCGAAAAAGAGAACCAAGTCATGGAGGAGTACATACAGGATGCCTTAAGGAAATGTTTTATCAGAAGGTCCTCCTCTCCTGCTGGGGCTGGTTTCTTTTTTGTTGCCAAAAAGGAGGGTGACCTAAGGCCATGTATAGACTACAGGGGTCTGAACAATATAACGGATAAAAACGCCTACCCTATCCCCCTCATCACTGAGTTGTTCGATCGTGTTAAAGGTTCTAAGTATTTTACTAAATTAGACCTCAAGGGGGCTTATAACCTTGTCCGTATAAAGGAGAATGACGAGTGGAAGACAGCGTTCAATACGCGTAGTGGGCATTACAAATATCTGGTCATGCCTTTTGGACTGTGTAATGCTCCTGCAGTGTTTCAGGACCTCATAAATGAGGTCCTTAGGGATCTATTGCATGTCTGTGCCGTGGTGTACCTTGACGGCATACTTGTATATTCTCCTGATTTGAAGTCACACCATAATCATGTTAGGATGGTGCTTTAAAAGTTATTACAGAACGGACTTTATTGTAAGTTAGAAAAATGTTTGTTCGATCAGACCTCTGTGCAATTCCTAGGATATATAATTTCCGAACAGGGTTTCAGTATGGATCCTGCTAAACTGGAAGCCATACTGTCCTGGCCACTTCCCCAAGGACTTAAGGCTATCCAGCGTTTTATAGGATTTGCCAACTATTATAGGAAACTTATAAAAAACTTTTCACCGCTTATCTCCCCTATAACGAAGCTGACTAAAAAAGGTCTACACCCTAGGGTTTGGACTCCTGAAGCCCTTAAGGCCTTCGAAACTCTCAAGAAGGCATTTGCCTCTGCCCCAGTGCTACACCACCCTAATCCTTCTCTTCCCTTTGTTATGGAAGTAGACGCTTCTGAATCGGGTGTGGGAGCAGTACTGTCACATGTATCGTATGACTAACCCCTCCATCCGTGTTGTTACTTTTCAAAAAGGTTGTCTGATCCAGAAAATAATTACGATGTTGGGAACAGGGAACTATTAGCTATTGTGTTAGCTTTTAAGGAATGAAGGTACTTATTAGAGGGTTCTAGACACAAAATTATGGTTATAACAGATCATAAGAACCTCTCCTATAGAGCTGATGCTAGAAGGTTGTCCGCCCAGCAGGCTAGATGGTCTCTATTTCTTTCACGCTTCCAATACGTTATTACCTATAGACCTGGTTGCCGTAATGCCAAAGCTGACGCTATCTCTCGACAGTATGAACCTTTAGAATTTGTTAACCCCACTCCTGAACCTATTGTACCTGCGTCTCAGGTAATAACTGCTAACCGTGGTTATTTCGTCTCCTTTCCTTGATGGTATTAAGACATACCAAACCCAAGCACCCCCTGAGACGCCTGTTGGCAAACTATACGTTAAAAAAAATGACAGAAAAAAGTTGTTAACTTTATTTCACACCACCAAAACTGCTGGTCATCCGGGGGTTACCAAGACTTATAAGGGCCTCCTTCAACAGTTCTGGTGGCCTTCACTTAAGCGAGACGTAGTGGATTTTGTACAGGCTTGTCGGGTCTGTACGCAGTGTAAGTCTCCTAATGTGAGACCCCAGGGTCTACTGATGCCTCTATCTGTACCCAAGAAACCATGGACCCACTTATCCATTGATTTTATTGTAGACCTTCCTCCTTCTGATGGTCAGACAGTGATATTGACTGTGATGGATAGGTTCTCTAAAATGGCGCACTTTATTCCACTTAAGAAACTGCCTTCTGCGGTTCAGCTAGTTCAGGTGTTTGCCAAAGAAGTGTTCTGCTTGCATGGGGTACCTCAGGATATCGTGTCTGACAGGGGTCCTCAATTTGTCTCTCGGTTTTGGAGAGGCTTTTGTGCTGAGATGGCGGTCTCCTTGTCGTTCACTTCCTCCTATCACCCGCAATCTAATGGTGCAGCCGAACGTGCTAATTAGTCTGTGGAATTGTATTTGTGCTGCTTCACTAATGCGCACCAGGACGACTGGTCTCACCTCCTTCCATGGGCTGAATTTGCCAGGAATACGGAGTCTCATTCGTCTACTGGCTTAAGTCCTTTTGAGGTTGCGTATGGGTTTCAGCCTTCTGTACTCTCTGGCTTGTGTATCCGACTTTGCGACTTTCTCCTACCCTTTGACCTCGGCTTGTCTCTCGTTATTCTGTCTTCTGGTTCCCCTTACTCGGCTTGTTTCCTGACTATTCTTTCTGTGCTTAGCCTGGCCACTCTAAGGTCCGGTACTGCACCTTTTCTGTGTGTGTGTTAGGGTGTTTGGTTCCCAGAATCGTGACAGCTACGGCCAAAGCATTATGGGAACTTTCCATGCTGGAACTTTCCTGAAATAATTGAGTCAGACAGGGGCACTCATTTTACAGGACAGATCATGCAAAACCTAGTGGGAATTCAACATATATTTCACATACCATACCAAGTCAGGTAGTGGAAAGGATGAATCACACTCTAAAGTCCAGGTTATATAAAATGCTGGTACCATATGGTAAATAACAGGTTAATCGTCATCCTGCAGTACTCGTGGCTATCAGAGCTACACCCTCTAGTGTTTCTAGGTATTCTCCATATGAGCTCATGACAGGAAGACAGATGGCATTAGTCTACCCAGGTGAACCACAACTGTCAGCTCCAGTGAGAGAATCTAGAGACCAGTATTTCTCCCAAATTCAGGATCAGTTGAACTCCTTACTTCTCTTTGCTGTCTCAAATATGGCCCCAACAGAGTGTAAACTTTTATCTACACCTCTGTATGAGAAGGGGGGGATTAGTAATGTTTAAACATTTTAGCAAAAATTCTCCCAGGGATGCAAATTGGGAAGGGCGCTATGTAATCCTAGATACATTGGGCACAACTGTTTTAAAAGTGCAGAGGTCTAACCCCAAAAAGGCCACAAGGCAGCTGGGATATACATTGAATTTGCATACATAAAGTGGAGCTATGAGGGTAGAATGAAGTATAAATCTGTAAAAATACAAAAGTGAAAGAAAATAGTGCAATATTGCCTGAACAGATATTATATGAATCTGTGACAATAGGAGTATCACTCACAAGTGGAGAGCCATTAACAACATATATCTCGGATGGTTGGCATGGATGGACACTTTATAATATGACTAACTCCTTATTCCTCTAATCCTCTATATGCAGCCTAGACAGCTTTAACACACAGGATACCAGAGGTCACACAAGGGGTCTTTTATTCAATAATAAAATCAAACAAGCAAAAATAAAAAAATAGCTCTAAAAGCAGTATAAATACCAAATGGTAAGTTCACTGATAAGTCCAAAATGCATTTCGCCCCAAAGCAGGGGCTTCTTCAGTTGATTGTGGTTTTCTCCCGAATTTGCCTCTCTTTAAATCTGCCACTTTCACTAGATTTCCAGTTTGTCACTTCCGGTGTGTGTGTGCAATGCATTTATCAGCGTATCAAGAAATGACGTATATGCACATTGCGCGTTTCAGCACCGGGGAATGACGTACATGCGTGGGATTTCTTTGTACTGGTTCTCGGTGGAATGCAATGCCATGTTTTGCGTTCCACCTAGATGCCCGAGGGGCTGGAGTCCTTTCATTTACAGGAACGCAATGCCATGTTCTGCGTTCCACTTATGATGTAAAAGTTAAAACCTCATTAAAATCCAATTATGTGAAACATACAATGAAAACAATAACACACTTTTCTAAAAAGAAAAGGAGACAGTATTAGGCACCATATTGCTAATGTAGGAATTCTGTACCATAATATTTATAAATATGTACATACTAAAAATTATATATAAAAAATGGGTAATTTCCAATAAAAGGCATATACATATATAAAAGCAACCCTTTTTTTAAAAAAATATAAAGTGCCATCTAAGGATTAAAGAGTTTAGCTCATGAAGTTACACAGTTCAAAGTCTTGGTTTAAACCTTGAGGGATCATTGTATTAAAATTAAAAATTAACGTCATTTCTTCAATTTTCTTGTAATAATCTCCCCCTTCTCCAATCCTTTTTGACCAATTTAATTGCACAGAAGAACAGCCCTTCTGGATTTTGATTATGGAACAATTTGAAATGGTTGCTGACACTATGTGACTCCAACCCTTTCCTGATGTTCCTCGCAAGTTCCGCTATCCTCATGTTGACACAATGGATAGTTATCTGGATATATAGAAGGTTACATGGGCATTTCAGTGCATATATCACTACCTTAGAGTGACATGTTAGATGGTCTCTAATTTAAATTTCTTATTTATATGTGGTTCCATGTCAGTTGTATGTATTTTCTTATTTTTTGTTGTCCTACAAGCTAGACAGTAGCCACATCCATAGTCGCCTTTGCTTTGGCTTAGGAAGTTGTTCTGAGATGTTAATGGTTTAAGTTTACTATGGATTAAAGTGCTTTTTACATTTCTTACACCTCTATATATCAGTCTAGGTCTTGATGGTAAAACAGATTTAATAATCGGAAAAAAAACTGAAATGGGTAAGTGGCGCTAAAAATCAAATAAGATATATGCAAATGGTATATCACATTGTGTCTAAACACAACCCAGTGTTATGTCACCTAAAAACACTTACGTAAATGAATGGGTACAAAAAGAAAGGTGGTTTGCGCACACGATGGATATAGTAGTTACTGTATTTATATCTGCAGAGGATAATCATAAAAGACCATCATAGTGCAATATGTATATGCAAAATATAAAATAGAAAGTAACTTGGAGCACTCATAATCTAAAGAGCCATGTGAGTCAGCTCTAAACTGTAATGGCGTGTAGGTAAATCCAATATGGGTACTGGAAAAGAAATGCAGGTCCCCCAGGAGAAGAACGGTATTCATCTGGATGGAAAAGACAAAGCAAGAAAGTAGAAGCTAAGAGTGCACTCGTATTGGGGTTAACCCAAGGGCTAGAGAAGTAGTAACAAAAAAGAAAAAATGAGTGCCCTAAATGCAATTAAAATATAACCTTTAATAGTAATCCTAAAAACTATTGTGAGTGTCCATAGTAGGAGTAATGCTCCAAAAATAATCAACTAAGGGATATACAGAAACAAAGTAGAAAAAGAAGGTCCCTGGAACCCCTGACGCACGCGTTTCGCCCACAGGGGACCTCTGATGAGCTGTGGGCTATTACCATGTATGGTACACTACTACACTACTAGACAGTTAGAATTTACAAACTTAGATGTAACAGCTTTCTTCCTCCTTTTATTTATAGCGGAGAGGTATTTTATATCCACGGAGGTTGTATTGTTATTTTGGCTTATTATCATATACCGATCTAAGTATTTAGACAGACATATTCTTTGTCGCGACTTTACGCTACAATTGTGAATTGCAAAACAGAGTTTTGCACACATCAGTAGGCAAAGGTCTCTGAAAACTTATGAACAGGACCTTTTACTAGTCTGCACCAACATTTATTTATCAGGCTAGCTTTCCATAATCCTCTCTTTGATCGGCAACTAGCTTTGTTACATCATTTATATTCCATTACGCTTGTCTTTTACATCCAGACACTGATTTAAGAGTCGATATAGCTAATGCTACTTTACACAGCCACTGTGGATTGCAAAACTACTAGCTACAGGTCCCTGAAAATTATGAACAGGACCTCCAACTTTTTGGCACATACTTTAGTTTTTTTTATCAGAACTAATCTGTATATACTTTAGTTGTTTATCTATCATGTATATACTTTAGTTGATATAGATTTATATAATTGTCTACACCACAGATTATAAATTTAGTGGGTTGCAAAAACTATTTTTTGCATACATCACTAGATTAAGGTATTTGGACCTTCTTTTTCTACTTTGTTTCTGTATATACCTCAGTTGATTATTTTTGGAGCATTACTCCTACTATAGTTTTTAGGATTACTATTAAAGGTTATATTTGAATTGCATTTAGGGCACTCATTTTTTTTCTTTTTTGTCAATCAATTGGTCTTCCTCAGGTGAAGTAATATCAAGTACATATCATAAGCTTATATGACTTATACAATAAATGTAAATAAAATACACATGTACACAATTAACAATATCCCCATCCTTCAGGTCCATATATGGAAGTCCGGTTTTATCTCCTCTTCTAATATGGTGGACAGCCAATCTTTACCGTGCAGATGTATGTATGATGACCTTCTCATCGTGGCGGCATGTCCCGGTCAGTCACGTGGGATAGGGTCACTTCTGGTATCGGTATGTAGCGTCATTTCTGTCTCGAGTCATTGTAAGCGGAGGTAAACTCAGCCTCTACCGTCCTTATTAGTAAGGGGGCGTGTATCGCTCAGTCTGTGAAAGTAAGATTGGTGGTACTCAAAACCGCCATGTTTATAAAGGTAAAGGAGAGAGGGCAAGGAGATAAATAATAATATTAATATAAAACATAAATACAACACATTAATCTATAATGATCTAAATAGGTCAGAGGTGCAAAGTAAATTATAAGTAAAATACATATTCATTAAAAAATTGTTCAATTTAAAATTAATAGACTTAATGAGACCATATGAAATTATTACTTTTAGTGTTTACATGAAACCATAATTGATAAGAAGATTGTAATATATGTCATCTCTACTTTTCAGTAGTAAAAACTGACATATTTCCTTAATTTCAGCATTAAGCATTTCAGTTTTTTATATTTTTTTATTTCCCTCAAGTATATACTCGAGTATAAGCTGACCCAAATATAAGCCGAGGCCCCTAATTTTACCCCCCAAAAACTGGGAAAAGTAATTGACTAGAGTATAAGACTAGGGTGGGAAATGCAGCAGCTACTGGTAAATTTCTAAATAAAATTAGATCCTAAAAAAATGATATTAATTGAATATTTATTTACAGTGTGTTTATATAATGAATGCAGTGTGTGTATGAGTGCAGTGTGTGTATGAGTGCAGCGTGTGTGTATGAGTGCAGTGTGTGTATGAAGGAGCTGACAGGAGCTGCAGGAGAGGTAAGTAAACGCTCGCTGCCAGCTCCCCTCCTACACAGCCCCCTGTCTGTATTATGGCAATATAAATTGCCATAATACAGACAATTGACTCGAGTATAAGCCGAGTTGGGGTTTTTCAGCACAAAAAATGTGCCGAAAAACTCGACTTATACTCGAGTATATACGGTAATTTAACTACAAGATTTACCACCCCCTTTAAGTGAATGATTGGAACTGACAAAGAACGCCAATATAGACTTATTTCAGTCTCTGGCCATTGTATATTCATTTTATTCTGCTTTATTAGGTCCAAGTCGGAAACCATCAATAAAATAAAGATCAACCATTCACAAGAACCTTGTTCATAAAGCCTTTCTGAATAAAAAATAATCACCTATGCAGTGGTTCTTAAATGTATTTAATCTCTAGACTGTTGCACACTCACTACATCCCAAGGACCAATTCACTACTTATTATCATAAAAATGACACAGCAAACGATATTCAAGTGTATACATAGATATATTGTATTGTGTACATACAAAAAACAACACTTTTTTGTCCATAAAACACTTGCTCCCACTTTTTGTTTTGTGCACCCAAATTATCTAAATTCATAGTCTATCTAATCTACACACATTGTATTATTCATATTGTGGATCACCCATACAGTTTGAAAAATACCAAGCAACATGAGATTATTGGAGCTATTTATATGCAGAACATTAAAATAATATTGAAAATTTAAATGAATCAAAATGTCAAACGCAATCAACCTAAACAACTGTATTATAAACTAAATTGCACAAAATTAAGAGTAATTTTAAATTACAAAATACATTTAAAAAAAAAAAGAAAAGAAAAAGGTTTTAACAGCATCAAAAAACCGTTGCGATTATGATTATACCTATGACTTAAGTTATTGTAAGATAGCAATAAATATTTTAAATATATATTCATTGACCCACATTCACTGTGCAACTGTCCATCTTTTCAAATTCACTTTGTCTTTGGTGGAAGAGTCCGGGACTTTAGAAAATATCTTAACATAGTGGAGAATTTTAAACATTGTTTTCCTGAGTTTTGAGTTTCCAAAAATGAGAACTGTGGAGTGTAAGGTAGGATAGGAAAAAATTATGAAATAACTTATATGTTTTAGCACCGGTTCGGGATAGGTAAAAAAAAAAATAATATTAAAAACAAAATTGTACATTGTAACCATTTCCAACAAACAAACAGACCTAATGGCAGAAAAGTGGGCATCCATGCTGGGTGTCGTAAAACTTGTAGTATTATTTTTAATGTTCTTCACATGAACCACAATGGTAGAAATTAAAAGTGAAGATGTAATTGTAACCATAAAAAAGGGAAATCCATGTCCTATTATGAATGATGAGATCATCAATCCAGAAAGTGTTTCATTATTTCTGTTTATTTTATAAATTTTCTCATGATTCAAGATTTCTGTGCTGTATCGATTGTCCCATGTACTCATCAATCCAGAGAAAAATGAAATTAAAATAGATACGGAAATCACATGCTGAATGTATTGGGGCATCCTTAGTTTAATCCGGAGTAGAATATGATTCCTAAAGATGGTGATTTTGAAGTAGTAGAAGATGCAGAGCCATGATGCAAGCCACAGGCTGGAAAAGTCTAAAAAGAACTCAAACATTTGAATTATCCACTGCTGAGCTATTATTGAAATCTTCGAGTCAACTAATTGAATTAGAATTTCACATAAAACTAAACAATCCAGAAGTAATCTTGATACACTGAGACTAATTAAAATCTTATCACAGACCTTCAGTTTTTTGTCTCTTAAATAGTCAGTGATGTTTACAATGATGACAAATGAATTGACTAATATACCCAATGAAATTTCAGCTACTGAAAAAATATCAAAAGTCAAGCAAACTGGGTAAGACATTGTGAAGACAAAACGATAAGCTTCGATATGTTTTATGATACAGACTATACCCACTGTGTCATAATTTACAAATTGACATCTCTCTTCATTTATATATCCTAAATGTTCAATGTAGATTAAATATGCACTGCCCTTTTCATTAGGACAATCAGTTTGATTGATGCAAAGTGCAGATTGACAGTAATAAAATATGTAAACATTGCTGAGCTTCAATTGCTGACAGCATTACGGCATGATTAATGAAGCTGTAATTTGCAAGGACTGATAAACATGTCCATCACATTTTGCAAATATTATTAAAATAATTTTATGTTTAAAACAACATGTCATTTATAAAATATCTCGAATTATTGTATGCGTCTTTCTTAAAACCATAATACCCCTCACGTAGTACATTAGAACATTATCTGCAAAGGTAAAAAAGTTTGAACTTTTCCTATGATCCAGAACTGCCAAGTTTATAAGAGCTATTCACAAAACACCATTGTTCAGATGAAAAATATTAATTGAAAATGACATACTGAATGGAATGTCAATTCTAATGTTCATTAACCCCTTAAGGACCAAACTTCTGGAATAAAAGGGAATCATGACGTGTCAGACATGTCATGTGTCCTTAAGGGGTTAAACCAATGCCGATCGGAAGTTGGTCAAGCTAACCAAATATTCACTAATCAGATGGATGCATTCACTATCTGGTTTAAAATCAATGCTTTTCGCATCCCAACCCTATACAAAGTATAGGATCCAAAATATTAACACAATTTTAGACAAAATTTCAGTGTCGTTTACTAAATTTGCCAAATTTATTTATAGAAATCACTTCATGGGTGCGTTTTTTTTTCAAGTCGCCTTTATCCAATGACGTTATGTCCCTCTGGGTGAGCCGTACGATTGTCAAACTTGTATGCTACTCATATGTCCCACCAGGTGGGACATACGATCGGAATGAGAAAATTAAAATGTCCCACCCTGTGGGACAGTCGAGGGAAAAGGGTTAAACTCCCTCACTGTGTTAACCACTACTACTTCAGCTGCAGGACTATTCAATGCATCCACTACCAGTAATACTTTCTGATATTAATTTAATACTTCTTGATATTATTTCTATATGTGTAGAATTGTTCTAACAGTTAATACTGAATACACCATTTAAGAAAACTTTCAGAATAACATGCTTTGAAGGGTTTAAAGCTGCAGGTTTTGACATATTCCCCAGTCTTTGCATGATGGTTGCCTTAGTCTTTAAAATACCTATCTCACACAGGAGGCTGATGGTAGAGCCCAATTCCAAATAGCTGGCAATTAACAGAGCTGTGAACACTTCATAGCTCTGAGCAGAATTATAAAAAAGTAAACACTTTGCTGACACTCTGCCCCTGAACATTAAGAGACAAAAAATGGCATATCTTTTCAAAAAGCATGAAAGTAGGCTGTATGTAGGACATCATATGAAGGTGGGGTTAGGACTACAGAAATAAATGTAAATGTCTCATAGCAAGAATTAAGCAGAAAGACTGCAAGGGCATTATATGTGCACAAAAACTGCTGGGCAACATGTCCCTTTCGCAAATGTCTTTCTGCTGACACCAACATTATGGCTTGATCACCAGCTTACCATGGATTGAAAATGGAGAGTCAACTACTGTTATGTTTCTAATTCCCCCACTATGTGTGATTGATAAGTAAGGGAATGAGGCAATATATTCTTCTTGAAATCTATACATTAAAACGCACGTTTGTTAAAACAGCGTATATATATTAAAGTTATTTGAACTATGTCTAAAGTTATATTATAGGCTTCAAAATAACTTTATACGATAAAGAAGGGTTGCCTGACAGAAATGTAAAACTTAATATTTAATCACTCTGATATTAAGAAATTTTTTTGAAAAATGGGCAAAACGAAAAAGTGAAAAAGTTCAAAACAGCCGGGCTGGAAAAGTTCTCCAAGTCAGTCGTGCTTTCAAACTGGCTACTCTGGACTTAAATTTGAAACCCACCCCGAATTCATCCTAGATTCTCAGATAAAGAAGGGTTACCCAGACACAAATTTAAAACTTAACATCTAATCACTCTGATATTAAAAGAAATATTTTGAAAAAAGTATATTTACATAAAACTCAACTTCTTTGTCCTGTGACACCGCTGTCTGGTCTTGCCCACCATGCTACAGCTCAGTTTAAGGGTCTTGGCAATCTTCTTATAGCCTAGTCCATCTTTATGTAGAGCAACAATTATTTTTTTCAGATTCGCAAACAGTTCTTTGCCACGAGGTGTCATGTTGAACTCCAAGTGACCAGTATGAGAGAGTGTTAGAGCCTGCTCCCCATTCACAACTGAGACCTTGTAACACTAATGAGTCACATGACACCAAGGAGGGAAAATGGCTAATTGAGCCCAATTTGGACATTTCCACTTGGGGTGTACTCACTTTTGTTGCCAACGGTTCAGACATTAATGGCTGTGTGTTGAGGTATTTTGATGGGGACAGCAAATTTACACTGTTATACAGGCTGTACACTTACTACTTTACATTGTAGCAAAGTGTAATTTCTTCAGTGTTGTCACATGAAAAAATATAATAAAATATTTACAAAAATGTGAGGGGTGTACTCACTTTTGTGAGATACTGTATATATCTAAATATCTAGATATATGCATGTATATTTATGTAATCTTTTTATCTATTCAAGTACCGTATATACTCGAGTATAAGCCGACCCGAATATAAGCCGAGGCCCCTAATTTTACCCAAAAAAACTGGGAAAACTTATTGACTCGAGTATAAGACTAGGGTGAGAAATGCAGCAGCTACTGGTAAATTTCTAAATAAAATTAGATCCTAAAAAAAATATATTCATTGAATATTTATTTACAGCGTGTGTGTATGAGTACAGCGTGTGTGTATGAGTGCAGCGTGTGTGTATATGAGTGCAGCGTGTGTGTATGAGTGCAGCGTGTGTGTATGAGTGCAGTGTGTGTGTATGAGTGCAGTGTGCTTATGAGTGCAGTGTGCTTATGAGTGCAGTGTGCGTGTATGAGTGCAGTGTGTGCTTATGAGTGCAGTGTGCTTATGAGTGCAGTGTGCGTGTATGAATGCAGAGTGTGTGTATGAATGCAGTGTGTGTGTGTGTGTGTTGCAGAGCCTTGGTGGGGGTTGGGCAATGATTTTTTTTAAAAAAAAAATATTATTTTAATTTTTTTTTATTATTATTTTTTTATTTAATTTAATTATTATTATTTTAGTATTATTATTTATTTAATTATTATTATTTTTTTATTATTATTAATTATTTTTTTTTTTGTCCCCCCTCCCTGCTTGATACATAGCAGGGAGGGGGGCTCCTTCCCTGGTGGTCCAGCATTGGCAGTTCAGTGGGGGGAGAAGGGGGCTGGCAGAGCTGTACTTACCTGTCCTGCAGCTCCTGTCAGCTCTCTCCTCCTCCGCGCGGTCTGTGCAGCTCCCTCTGTCAGCTCACAGTGTAAGTCTCGCGAGAGCCTTACACTGGGAGCTGACCGAGGTGCTGAACGGACGGCGCGGAGGAGGAGAGAGCTGACAGGAGCTGCAGGACAGGTAAGTACAGCTCTGCCAGCCCCCCTCTCCCCCAGTCTGTATTATGGCAATGCAAATTGCCATAATACAGACTATTGACTCGAGTATAAGCCGAGTTGGGTTTTTTTAGCACAAAAAATGTGCTAAAAAACTCATCTTATACTCGAGTATATACGGTACTTTTATTAGTTTAACAATTTTAAGGATCTGCCTGAGAACCAAGGCAGAAAGTCCAAAGAATTTATTTTGCAAGCCCTATATTTAACTCTGTAACTTTCCAATATACCATAAAACTGTACATGGATAGCAATGTTGTACTCAGGAGACTTTGCTGAACACAAATATTAGTTTTTCAAAACAGTAAAACATATCACGACAATGATACCATCACTGAAAGTGCCATTTGTGTGTGAAAAATGCAAAAAAAAACAAAAAAACAAATGAATGCTAACTTTGGCCAGTGTTTGTGATTAAGTAGCAACAAAAAAAAGACTGGACATAGCCCATATTGAATACCCTGGGTTGTCTCCTTTTGCAAATGGTATACCATGATGGGGGTAATTCTCATTCCTGGGCTGCCATATGGTTCAAAAGCAACATAGGCCCGGAAACCAATGTTGCAAACTGAATTGGGAAAACCCTATATTGACCCTGTAACTTCCAAAATATAATAAAATCGGAACATGGGGGTATGACTGAACACATATATGAGTGTTCTAATACATTAAAATGTATCATGACAATGATATTATTAGTGAATGTGCAGTTTTTGTGTGGAAAATGCAAAAGGTATGCCATGCTGGAGGTTATTCTCATTCCTGGGCTACCATATGGTCACAAAGGCAACATAACCAATCTGGCAAATTTCAATGTGTATAAACTGAAATGGGCAAGCTGTATATTTGACCCTGTAACTTATAAAAACAGCATAAAACCTGGGCATGGTGTGTGCCATGGCACTCTTGAGACATCACTGAACACAAATAGTTTAGAGCAGTAACATGTATAATGCTGATTATATCATCAGTGAAAAGTTTGGTCAGGGTTTGTGACTAAGTGGCTCTTTACAAAGACTGGACATACCCCATTTGCGTAATACCCTTGTTTGTCTACTTTTGCAAAAGGTATGCAATAATGGGGTTCATTTTCATTCCTGGACTGCTATACGGTCTCAAATGCAACATAACAAATCTGGCAAATTTCAATGTGTATAAACTGAAAAAGGGAACATGCTATATTTGACCCTGTAACTTTCCAAAACCCTATAAAACCTGTACATGGGGGTACGTTTGCACTTGTGTGATATAGCTTAATACAAATATGTGTATTTTATTATAGTAAAAGCTAACCGTATTATGACATTCACCATTTAAATGCCATGCAGAACTAAAACAATAACAAACATTCTTCATTTCTCACACTTTTTTACATTTTTATCCATATTAAATTATGTTTCATATATAAATATTTGATGAGAAATAAAATCCATGTTTCTCCTGAATAAAACAATATATAATAAGTGTTGGTGCACTTAATATGAAAGAGGTGAATTATGGTTGGACAGACATTTAGTCAAATTACAGGTTCTGTTTTGATTTTGTTTTGATCAGAACACACAATTGCCTCCGTCCTTAACCCCTTAACCCCTTAAGGACACATGACATGTGTGACATGTCATGATTCCCTTTTATTCCAGAAGTTTGGTCCTTAAGGTTAAAGGGACACTCTAGGCACCAAGACCACTTCTGCTCATTGGAGTGGTCTGGGTGCCAACTCCCACTACTCTTAACCCTGCAAGTGTAATTATTGCAGTTTTCTATAAACTACAATAATTACATTGCAGGGTTAACTCTACCTCTAGTGGCTGTCTATTAGACAGCCACTAGAGGTCACTTCCTGGGTTCTATCACAGGAAACCTGTGCTAGAGCGTCGCTGGACGTCCTCATGCTGTGTGAGGACATCCAGCGTCGCTCAAAACCCCATAGGAAAGCATTGAAATGATTTTTCAATGCTTTCCTATGGGGAGATGTAATGTGCATGCGCGGCATTGCCGCGCATGCGCATTAGGTCCCCTCAGCCGGTGGGCGAGATCAGTCTCGCCCACCGGCCGACGCAATGAAGAGGAGGAGCGTCGCAGAGGCGGAGACAGCGACGAGGGACATCGCCGCTGCCCCAGGTAAGTCACTGAAGGGGTTTTCACCCCTTCAGTAACCAGGGATTGGGGGATGGGAGGGAGAGGGACCCTCCAGTGCCAGGAAAACGGATCGTTTTCCTGGCACTGGAGTTTCCCTTTAAGGGGTTAAAATAAGGCTTGGATGTCTCTAAACAGGTTTTGATCTAATGAGAAATCTGATTGTCATTATGGAGTAAAGAATTAGATTTTTCAATTTTTGTAGCATAATTGAAAATGGTTACAATGTAGTTTTTTTGCCTTCTTTTTGATCAGAAGCATACAAGAATGGGTTTTAAGGATTTTGATGGACTACTATGGGCCTATGTAAATCTTTTTTCCATCAAGCATCTTTTTTTTGGACACCAGAGATGGAACTCTAAATCGCAAAATAACGTATCCATTTTATTTATTTCATAATTTGTCCATATAGAATTTCAAAGGTGTGGAATTCGGTCAAATTGATGATCGCCAAAAACTCACAATTTGAAAACGAATGCGTGCATCTACTAACCATTGTAGTGATGAGCTGTAGTGATTATGGAGCTTAATGTATCACTTTAAAATTGACTCGGGGTCATAATTATACTTCGCAATAGATTGGGTGATTGCAGCTATTTATATTTTTTACTGATCCCATCACTAATTTTTATAAGTATCAGTGGTTGAACAATGGTTTACACAATACACACATGCGGCCCCTGCTTAGTTGTAATGGTCATTTTGGCATAGAGAAATATTTTAATATTTCTTTATTAAGTCATGTTCCTGCAGATGCAAACCACTTTGACACCAACTTATTTGTGTTTTTATGGTTGAGCAATAATGCAAAGCTTTACATTTTATTAAATATTTTCCTAGTAGCTAAAGCTGTCTGGTAGAGGATGAATATAAAATCATCAAAGCCATTCACATTTGCGAAAACAATGACAATTAAAGCAAATGCAAATAAAAGTTGTCTAGGACATATTTTATTAGTATTTGAAAATAGTGTGTTCCATAAGTCTTATGTTACGCAATCTAAAATTAAACCAATAACATGTTCTTAGAAAGTTATCTTTTTAAACATTATATCAAATGGTGCAAATATACTAGACAAAATTATAAAATAATTTCAAGCAATTATTTAAAGGAAAATGCAATCGGGCACATTGACTAAACAGTGATCCGGATCACTAAATTGTAATTTGGCAGTGATTTGGAAAACTAACTTGTGATATTCAGGTCAAAAAAGTTCTCCCGCTATGCTATTTTTATAACATCGCACAAGTTAAGTTATATTGTTATGATTCCCGAGAAGATATTTGTTATTCTATTTTCAGAATTTTATCATCAATGATTTTCCTGCTCGGTGATAACGTGGAAACAGCCTTTTTCATGGTGTGAAGATATCGAGTGACAATTTTTTAACGAAGCCTGGATATCAAATGATCTAAAGAGAGAGGTATATGGAGCATCATCTATTTTGTAAATAACCATGATGCAAATTGAGAAAATTTGACATATTAGAATTTTTGTGTATGCTTTGTGTCATATTTCATTTTATAAATTGTGATTACATTAATTCGATGAAACCCATGTATTTGTAAATTCTGGTTTAGATTTGTTAATGCACCATTGTAAGTTGCATTATAAAACTCTGATTACGCACTCTAAAACATAGGCTTAGAAAAAGCTGTGTATGGGTCAAAATACACCTTTTGTTGTGATTGCAATACAGGTATCATTCCTTCATGCAATTGGTTTGGTTTAAATGGATATTAACGATTTAGCAAATGATATCGCAATCCATTGACATTTTCACCTAGCCTACATTATATTAAAGGAGCAGAAACAGAAACATAATTGATAAGGTGACTTTAAGATCATTAATAGAAAAGTCGAGATTTCCCTTTGTCTTTGCTCCACAATAGTAGAGCAAAGGGCTAGGGAAAGGAGGTCAGATTTGGGTGGTACCAGCACCACCGAGATGGGCTTGGACCCTTTGTAGTAAATATAGAAAAAATGCACAATGCTAAGGTAGTATCCCTTTAAGGGGGTAACTTACCCAGCAAGCTGGTATAGTGTAATTAAAGAACACTGATATAAAGCATTAACTGCTTGGTTTTTAGTTAGAGTAAAGAGGGTACATAAATTCATATAACAATGCTGGTGGTTGATGGTGAATATAGGTACAGACAAAACGGAATATGGACCGATAAATACGGTATAGGGAAATCTTGCATCAACAGTGACTTTTAGATCATTGATCATTTAATGTCTACCAGCTGATTGCAAACACATTATCATGTGATAGGTTTGCCTACTATTTACAATCTACGATTCCAGGGATCTTGTTCCCCCACAATGTACAGTACGGTCTTCCAATGATCACTGTAGGTACAAGGTGGAGTGGTGATACAACCAGCACTGCTTTTGTTAGCTGACTATATCCTTGAATTCATTCTTACAGAACACTAGAACACAACAGTTTTTTGTACAAGACCTACTGGAACAAGTGTCACTGTAGCAATAATACATATGATGTATATTTTTTTTATTTTGTGCTGTGCGTAGGCTGCTGGTTTGTGGTTTATGGACTTGGATGAATGCTTTCTGCATGAAACCCTTTAAGATATTTTTCCATTGTCAAATCCCAGAGCAATTTAGATTTATCTGAGTGTATTTTAACACATTGCCGGAGATAATGGTATCTTTTGGTGAGCTTAAAAGCTTTCACTTATTTTATTGCAAACCACAAAAGTCTAATCTCTGTGAAAAAGAAAAAAAAGATTGTCTCTGAGAATGTATGTAGATTTTTGTCTCCAATTGATTAACTTAGCGAGTAATTGTTGTTTTAGCAGAACATTTAGAATGGCAGATTGGTGAAATGATAAACGTATGTGCATTGTCTACGTACTGCCACTAGATGTCAGTATAGGATAACTGCCAACAATTCCGACTGTACTGTTTGGCCTGTCTAGACCAGTAACCTCTTTTCAAACCTAAGTTGTCTCCTTAATAAATAAAATAGAAAAAAAACTGTTGTTAGGTAATAGGCAATGTCTGCCTTCAGTCTTATGTTCAAGCAGTATCAGAACCTACATTTGAAGTCCAGTTTTTTGCTGCTTCCATCATTGAACAAACTCATATGGCTACCCCCAACTAAAAAGTCTTGTGAAAAATTCCATTCCTCGTTCATTTTGGTAAAAGTCCTAAAGATTGTTGGTGTTCCACACCCGCACTATAGTTAACCATAACATCATTATTCATATATAGGAACAGATTATATTTCTACAAGGACGTTTCTAGAAGGAAGAAATGTCAACTTCTTGTATAGTAGATACGATATTCATCTAATATGAAAAGACTACATAACTGATATTACGTCCTAGATTGTGAGCTGTTTCTTTCATTTTTCATGCAAGGAATAAAGCGAATTATACGTAATATATAATATATTATAAACAAATAAAATAACAAAGAACAAATGGCGCTTAAAAATGTCCAAACTAATTTTAATAATGTGCAATTTGTGCAAGTAAGCAGCACCTAAATTGCAAATAGCCCTTAAATAAGTAAAAAAAAAAAACTAAAATAGGTGCACTGTGTCTTTAAGACTCAAATTGAAAAATAGTGAATACACACTTATCTAATTTAAAACCATCGAAGTGTATCTGAATCACTAAAGTGATCTAGTGCAAAAATCTAGTGTGGTCCCAATATTGTGCAATGCCTCTGCCAAAAGTTCTTTGGGTGAAAAATAGTTCTGCAGCCGGCGGCGGACTGAGAGGTCTGGCGAGTCCACACACGAGAGATCCACAAAGGAGAAGAATACTGGGGACGTTTTAACAATTTGATGCAATAAAGTGTTTGAATTTTACCTGTTGCTGGCATCCTTTCCTGCATTGTTTATCCACTAAGGGATCTACTCAAGCTGACCAGTCAGCGCAGGCTCATCTGCTCTTTGTTTGTGAGTGTTCCATCATAGTATTTTACATTCACTCATTGTATTTACAGATTTACACTATGTATCTTTCTTTGTTTTTGTATTTTTGAGCTGAAGTGGAAGATACATATGTACTTACAGTCTCATACTATATATTGACCATAAAGAGCTTTTGGCAGAGGCATTGCACAATATTGGGACCACAATAGACTTTTGCACTAGACCACTTTAGTGATTTAGATACACTATGATGGTTTTAAATTAAATAAGTGTGTTTTCACTATTTTTCAATTTGAGTCTTAAAGACACAGCTCACCTATTTTTGTTCTTCATATAATATTTTATACTAAGTCCTAGTGCTAACTCGCATTTCTTTACTAACATTGTATTAAAAAAAAAAAAAAACTGAATACAGAATGCAAAGTGAGACAAGCTGATAAGCCATGAGAGAAATTGGCAATACGTTGCAGGAAACAGTCATGTGAAGTTATTATTATTTGTGAAGTTATTAAGTAATATGATCTTAATTACTTACAACTTGACTGTATTGCCTCATTCTATCTACTTCCAGTGACCCGGATGTTGTTCTGAGTTCTCCATGTGGTTCGTTTTAATGGTGGCTAATCCTTAAGAGCACCCTCTACAGCTAATTGATGCAAAATGGTTTGCCAAAAAGTTTAAAGTAAAAGCATGTTCTGCTCATAGATGTTGGGGCGGGCTATGATGCTATATTAACACACTGACACTCACATACACACTGACACATGCACACACCTTGACACACAAATATACACAGACATGGGTCGAATTTGTTGTTTTAGCACAGATACAATTGAATTGAGATCTGGGGAATAACACTTGGTCCTAAGTGCATGGGCCCCATGAGCCGGCAGTAGTTCTGCCACTGCATTATAGCGTATGTGTGTATGTGTGTTATTATTAATAAGTAATAACATAAAAATATGCCAAAAGACTGATAAATACCTACATATAATGTAACCACCTTATCACTGTATACGTGCTTCTCTGAAATTTATGCTATCATTTATCTGCCTATCTATCAAACTGTATATCTATACATAAACAAAGCATGCCCTGTGTCTATACCTATACACTATTACTATATCATTTTATTTATCTTTATTTATCCAACTATTGGGGATTCATTTACCACATTTTTCAGATATTGAGCCATGGCAAGCTCATTACAACCTCCCACCCAGATGATATTACATTACATGGCTCATAGTGCAACGTGTTTACTATCGGAACACAACAAAGCCTTTAAGCCAGTACATCTACTAAATTATCAGACAGGAAGTGAGTCAGCTCATGTTTTATCTCCATGTCCTCTTTTACACTTCAGTACGACCACATTACGTTTTATGTGGCAAAACAGAGGTAGAGTAATAAAGGCACTTTAACTTAAAGCCACAAAACATTTCGTGAAACTAATGGCATGAATGGCATTGTGGAAACTTCATTTAATTCTCAACACCAAAACCTGGCTCACCACACTTCCACACTTTGAATACATGAGTATTATCATACATATGATCAATGAACTGAATCTATCTGTCCGTCCGTCCGACTGTCTATCTCACAAGCTTCCCATTAACAGATAGTTTTTTTTAGATCCCATGCAGCACCTGCATTTTGTCCTGTAATATACACTGTATGTTAAACACTGATCATTCACAACATTAAAACAGATTAGGTCCCCCTCGTGCTGCGAGAACAACTCTGATTCATTGAGGCATGGATTCCACAATACCTCTGTCCTGTGTCCTGTGGTATGTGGCATCTAGACATTAGCAGCAGATCCTTTAAGTCCTGCAAGTTGCAAAATTAGACCTCCATGGATTGAATTTGTTCCAGCACATAGAAACATAGAAACATAGAATGTGACGGCAGATAAGTACCATTCGGCCCATCTAGTCGCCAAATGGTTCTTATCTGCCGTCACATTCTATGTTTCTATGTTTTTTATGTGCTGGAACAACAAATTCGATTCTGGGGAATTTGAAGGCAAAGGCAACACCTTGAACTCTTTGTCCTGTTTCTTAAACCATTCCTGAACAACTTTTGCAGTGCGGCAGGGTGCTGTAATGTACAACCCAACCCAACATGCAGAGTGAAAACCCACCAGAATAAATGTAGATAGATAGAAAGTTCCTAAACCGGTCCATAGAATGGCCAGAAAATAGAATATAATTCAAGGAGAGTCAGAAAGAGCCAAGGTCAAGGGAAGCCAGAAATACACTAATACGATAGACAAAAGCCGAGTCAGGGGGGTCAGAAATACACAAGTACGAGTAACAAAGCTGAGACAGAGGAGCCAGAAAACGGAGTAGTCGAGAGCAAGCCAGGCCAAAACCAATAAATACCAAAAAGGACAAAAGAAAAATAGGGCACTGTGCTTTGGGCAGACTGGGATTTTCTATGGTTCAGGGCATGGTTGGGATAATCACGCCCCCAAAAGGTAAGAGTGTTCTGAGCTCTATTGCTTAGAGCTCCTGTGGCAGCATGGCACGCATGCACCACATCATAAAAAGGGGTGGGCGCACAGTGGCCGGCATCCATGAGGCTGTCTGGAGCCTCATACTACATCGGAACAGCGGTCCATTGGAGCGTCGGCAGATCGGCAGACCGCCATTGCCATTGCTATGAAGGGGTGTATGTGATCTGCAACAATCTCTAGGTAGGTGGTACATGTCAAAGTAACAACCACATGAATGCCAGGACCCAACAGAACATTGCCCAAAGCACAACATTGCATCTCTAACCCAGGTAAACAAAACACACACCTAGCCATCCACCTGATATAAAAGATAAGATATAAAAAAGACAGGTCTGGGGCAATGCACTGTGTTTTCTGACACCTTTCTATCATGGTCAGAATTACATTTTTCAGCAATTTGAGTTACAGTAGCTCTTCTGTGTAAACGGACCGGACAGTCCCAGGTGCATCAATGAGCCTTGGGCGCCCATGACCCTGATTTTGGTTCACCAGGTGTCCTTCCTTGCACCACTTTTGGTAGGTACTAACCACTGCATACCAGGAACACCCCAAAAAACTTGCATCAAGCCATCACTATTTGGCACGTGTTAAAGTCACTCGGATCTTTTTGCTTGCTCATTTTTCTGTTTCCAACACATGAAATTCAAGAACTGACTGTTCACTTGCTGCCTAATATATCCCACCCCTTGACAGGTGCCATTGTAACGATATAATCAATTTTATTCACTTTACCTGTCAGTGGTTTTAATGCTGTGGGTGATGAGTGTAACTGCCATATATGTCCCAACTGCCCAAGATTAGTGGGATTTACAGTCCTGGCTGGTACCTTTTACATGCAACTGAATTCATGTTAATTTAACCCTCTCTTGAATGAAACTAGCAATAACCTTAGGCAGACCAGAGCATTCATTTTTAAGTACTGCCCGTAAACTTAATGAATATTAGTGCTAACTCTGTACCTAATCCTACCATTAAAACTAATTCTGACATTCACAGATTACCCAATGCCAGAAAAGAGAACCCTAGCACTTATAATAACTAGATAATTTATAGAGAATTAAATTGAGATAGTGGTAATTACATATAACTAGAGAGCACAGCGCAGGCGGCAGAGAGGAGGAGGAGGTGGTACAAGCAGGATGTGGAGAGAACAATGGTAAACAGAGACCTGTTCAAGCTCCACACGTCTATCCTACCAGTCTCAATCAGCAGCAGGACCCCAAGCAAACCCCCCTCCTAAACATCAAATGTATGTTAGCAGGAGAGTGGCTGAAAATATAACAATTATGACATGTGTATCTGTCAGTGTGTGTATCTATGTGTGTCAGTGTGTGTAAGTCAGTGTGTGTGTATGCCAATGTGTCAGTGTGTGTATCTATGTGTGTGTGAATGTGTATGTTTATCTGTGCAACTATGCATGTATGTGGCAGTGCATGTCTTGACTGGTGTATAGTCGCCATATGGGCAGTCGGAACCTTGGACAAAACCCCCCCACATACCTATCCCAATAACACGCTGACACTAGGGTATATGGGTCAAATTGTCCACAGCTTTAATTAAACAAATATAATAATAACGATAATAAAATTAATAATAACAATCATAATAATGATAATAATAATTTTACATATAAACATGGGTCATAGCCCCCATACCCCGCCCTCGCGTTCGTATCCTTCTTTTAATATAAAAGGCAATGACCCCAACATTACTAACACACACATATATATATATATATATATATATATATAACAATTTTCAACCATACTCCAACATGAACAAATTTAAGTGCCAACCATAAGTAACCACGGCAGGGGTATACCCGGATACCCCACCAGGTTCTGAGCCACCTCCAGGACTCGAAACCTACCAACCACCAGTGACCACAATTTTCCATGTTCATCACGTTCCTCATGGGGAGCCTATTTCCTCTTCCTCAGCTCCCTATCCCACCGCTATGACAAAAACGGGATAACCCCCATTTAAAACCAAATCTTAGGGAGGGTGGGTGGGACAAACTCGACCAGGTAGGAGATTAAAAGTGCTCATTCCAAAATACCTATTTAAATAGACAAACCCCTTTTCCCACAACCCACCAGTCCTAGCCGCTTCCTCCTATGCCCGCCTCCTAACCCCTGTCAAGGCCCTTTTTTCGCTAAGCTGTGCTTCGGCTACATGGGACTACATGTGCATACATCATAGCAATCAAATGCCAACACTACATGCAAACACACCCCTGCAGTCAAACACCAATACTACACACAAATGTACACCCACATTTTACCCAACACAACATACAAAAACACAATTGCATCTAATTTAAAACATTTAAAACAAACACAGCCCTGTATTAAAATGCATAATTATATTCAAAACCCTCCCATTAAAACACCAACACTACACACAAAAGTACATTTAAAATCTAACACAACATACAAACAAACCCTGTATTAAATTACATGAAAGTACACCACTGCATTCAAATGGAACAGAGAATACAAACTACATGCACACACATTCTCCACACAAAACATGATTACATTCAAACACACAAACACTGCTCACCAATACAAACTGGCCAGGATGGGCAAATGGTACATTCCCAACTGGAATATCATTATGGGTGTTGTACGACAGATAGGGATCTACCTTTTGGCCTCCCTTGCACAAAAAATGTCTTTCGCACCAGGGCCCTCTCCACATTAGTTCCGCCATTGATGAAAGCTAAGTGGATGTGTGCAAGGATGTGTTTGTACAAAGGGTTGCATGTGTATGATTGAGGTTCATTTTAAAAGGTGCAAGCTTTCTCTTTCCTATCATAGGTTCCATGTCCTTCCGTGACAGCTATCATTCCATCTTTCCTATTTACTCTCCTCACTCATACCTCTTTCCACGACTCTCTTTTTTTCTGTATAATCTCTCTATCCATGTCATCTCTCTCTCTGGTTTTCCTCTATTTCTCTTCTTGTATACCCCTCCCTGCCTCTATTCAGATGTCTTCATTTTAGTCCCCCTAATGTTTGTAAGACATCCACCCTGTCTGTGTTTTTGGCCATTATATGTGATCTAGCTCTCCGACCTCATATCAGCTTCCACTGCCTCTTCCATGACAATTTCTTACTTCAGGTTTACTCAGCCCTGTATCATTCCGTCTACCCTGCTTCTCCATCCATGTCTGCATGGCTTCCTCCTTGGGAAGGAGCTTTTGTCTCCCTGCTCCTGCATAACTAGAAGGAGAAGAAAACAAAAATCTTCCCAAAAGTCTACAAGGCTGTGTCATTTATAAGAGGAAGGTGGGTGTGTTAGATGAGCAAATTACTGTGTGTTTGAGTCAGCTAGGTAGAAAACCCCCTCCAAAATAATCTGCTCCCTGGGATCCCACCAACACAGACGGACTCCATTGCAGCCCTGGTAGTTCCACTACCTTCAAAATACCCTTCCTCTCCCTCTCTCCCCCGTTTCTTCCATGTGTCATTAACATATACTGTAAAGGAGGGGTTACTTTAGATTGATTTTTGCTGTTCTAAGAGTACATTTCTCGTCGTGCATCTCTGTGAACACTAACTGCTTGCTGCAGCTTAACCTCATCCTGTAACCACTAACCAAGCCCTAAGCCCTTCCTTACATCTTACACTTTTAGACTTGTTAAATTCTTAGATCATGATTCTATGTCTATATGTAGTTAAAAGGACTTTCCACTGCCCAAATACAAAAAATAAAATAAAACTTTTTTAATGTGTGTTTATCTTTAAAACCAGAATGAAAAGCTGCCAATCTCTTGTCTGCAGCCTTTACATGCCGTCCCCTTAACAACAATTTCTATTGAAATCTGCAATTTTTTGTAAAGTGAAAAGAGGACAAATGATTCATATATAAAGCATTTCAGGAGCCTGAAGTGCTTTAGGAGTCCAGAGTGTCCCTTTAAAAGAGTGCTGCTAGTAATGCTTTGATTCTACATGAACAATAAATATACAAAAGACATGGATACTGCATGGAACTAGTATATTTTTTACATTCTACCTTGTTTTATCAACTCACATTAAGAATGACCAATAATGACCAATAATATTTATTTACAGTGTGTGTATAATGAATGCAGTGTGTGTGTATGAGTGCAGCGTGTGTGTATGAGTGCAGCGTGTGTGTATGAGTGCAGCGTGTGTATGAGTGCAGTGTGTGTGTATGAGTGCAGTGTGTGTGTATGAGTGCAGTGTGTGTGTATGAGTGCAGTGTGTGTATGAGTGCAGTGTGTGTATGAGTGCAGTGTGTGTGTATGAGTGCAGTGTGTGTGTATGAGTGCAGTGTGTGTGTGTGTGTGTGTGTTGCAGAGCCTTGGTGGGGGGTGGGCAATTTTTTTAATTTTTTTTTATTATTTTACATTTTTTTTATTATTATTTATTATTTTTTATTTAATGTCATTATTATTATTTTTGTATTATTATTTCTTATTTCATTATTATTTTTTTTTATTATTAATTATTTTTTTTTCGTCCCCCCTCCCTGCTTGATACATAGCAGGGAGGGGGGCTCCTTCCCTGGTGGTCCAGCATTGGCAGTTCAGTGGGGGGATAGGGGGGCTGGCAGAGCTGTAACTTACCTGTCCTGCAGCTCCTGTCAGCTCTCTCCTCCTCCGTGCCTTCCGTGCAGCTCCCTCTGTCAGCTCCCAGTGTAAGTCTCGTGAGAGCCGCGGCTCTCGCGAGACTTACACTGGGAGCTGACCGAGGTGCTGAACGGACGGCGTGGAGGAGGAGAGAGCTGACAGGAGCTGCAGGAGAGGTAAGTAAGATCTCTGCAGCCCCCACAGCCCCAGTCTGTATTATGGCAATGCAAATTGCCATAATACAGACTATTGACTCGAGTTTAAGCCGAGTTGGGGTTTTTTAGCACAAAAAATGTGCTGAAAAACTCGGCTTATACTCGAGTATATACGGTAATAGGTAAATACATCATAGTGTGGCTTGTTAGTGTGACTGTAGTCACTGGGTACATATATACTTATAGACCTTCCCTCTGGCATCTATTGTATTAACTGTTTGCCTCCATGATCCACAGTATTGTTCCAACATGGGCTAGGATTATGTGGGACTTGGTTCACTCTTGGGAATTATATAACTGTGGGTTTTTGTATGTCTGAAAACTCCTGTGGTTCCCCAGATGTTTCTTATGTATAAGAAAATGTGGTCATTATAAGTGCTGGGTGCGTACCACAATATTGTAATTTGTTAAATGTTCTGTGTGCTCTCCTGTCCTGCTGGTGCTCGGTACCAACTAGGTGGATTTGATTAGGTGGAGCCTGCACAGTGCTGAATAGCAAGACTTGTTAATTTGTATACTCAGGTAGATTTGCATATTTTAGTTTATGCAGGCAGGGGACACATTCCTTGTCAGTGTTTGTGTTCCCCACCCCTCTATAAGTATTGTATTGTATTATATGAGTGCCTGTATTATTCCCCATATGATTATGTTACATGCATTGGATGAAGTCTGTAACCATAAATGTAATGTAATGCAGATAGGGGATAGTGCAGAGTGGAAATAGTTTTTTTGCACCAGTTCATTTGGGATCTGTGTGTCCTGTCTGTTTTGTTTGGGGATTTCAGTAGCAGAATCTTCGGATCTACTTTTTGGCTGCACTTTTCCCTGGTCCCAGAGAAATTTTAAATAAGAGCTCTCCTGAGAGCTAGGCCTGAGAGCCACAAGTGTCTTTATAAATGCAGTAGTTGGAGGCAGCACAGGCAGAGGGGACAATACCTGCCTGGGAAAAGAAGACACAGACACAGTCTACCTAGGAGAAAGAGGGACATGCAGTGAAGTCATACCTGCCTGAGAAAAGGGGGCACAGGCAGACAGGGTCCATACTTGCCTGGGAGAAAGTGGGACAGACAGAGTAGTCGATACCTCCTTGAGAGATGAGGGCACAGTCCTTAGCTATCTGGGAGTACAAGCCCCTCTAGAAGCCAGCCCAGCTGGGGTAGATATAGCTTCAGGCTTGACCCTGGTCTCGGTAAAAATCTCTCTCCACCAGTAGACCCACGTCGCTGCTGGTGTTTCATCACAGTTAATATATTAAAAAAAACAGCACATTAAAACTCACATGTATTCAACATTATAAGTGCAAAGGTGTCTACTCCTGAGGTAACAACCTTTACTCTTCAAAATACTCCCAATAATAAGAAATACAATTCCAAGGGAAATATAGGTATACGTAATCATACAAGAGTAAATTATTAGGTAAGATAGCATAAACACTTTAAAAATAGAAAAAAATAACCAACAGTTCCTGGAATTGTCCAAGACCTATTTTGCTATACTACTTTTTCAGTTTGTTACAGTGAATAGTGACTGTATTCACGCGCACACATATATTCCCTGTTTCATTTGTACCATTGCCACATGTCCATTTGGCTTCAGTCATGAGCACTCCACCATGCATCTTATTGGCATGTTCTGACCCACACTATTTCCAGAGGTGACTAGTAGTGATGTTGCGAACATAAAATTTTCCGTTCGCGAACGGCGAATGTGAACTTCCGCAAATGTTCGCGAACGGGCGAACCGGGCGAACCGCCATAGACTTCAATAGGCAGGCGAATTTTAAAACCCACAGGGACTCTTTCTGGCCACAATAGTGATGGAAAAGTTGTTTCAAGGGGACTAACACCTGGACTGTGGCATGCCGGAGGGGGATCCATGGCAAAACTCCCACGGAAAATTACATAGTTGATGCAGAGTCTGGTTTTAATCCATAAAGGGCATAAATCACCTAACATTCCTAAATTGTTTGGAATAACGTGCTTTAAAACATCAGGTATGGTGTTGTATCGATCAGGTAGTGTAAGGGTTACGCCCGCTTCACAGTGACAGACCAAACTCAACCGCAAACAGTCCATTTGCACAACCGCAAAATCCCCATTTGCACAAGTTTGGATACCAAGCTAGCCATGTCCCGTTCCTTGTCCTCACTGATGTCATTGAAGGTCTCTTCCTCCACCCAGCCACATACAACACCAAGGGTCCCCGAAAGGTGACAACAAGCCCCCTGTATTTTTTTTTTTAAATGTACACTACTGTTACACCAGATATGAGTTGCACTGGTGTGACACTGTGCCCTGGCAGGCCCTGAAACGCACACGTGTGAATGAAACTGACTGCTATTATATTACAGTCAAAAAAGTTTTTGTTTTTTTTTAAATGCAAGCTATTGTGACACCAGATATGAGTGGTGGCACTGGGACCACCTTAAAAATATTGGATATCGCTAAAAATCATGATCACTATATACTTTCTCTACAAACCTCTAAAACGAACCAAACTACTCATCCATCTGCTATACCACTTTATCCCACCTAGAACTAGTGCCCAGTTAAAATACTTGACTCTTACTTACCCACACTCAGTCATGCCACACACATTTCACCACTACTCTCACTGAATCCCTCTGACTACGGCTAAATTCATCTTCTACATCAGAACACTACTTCTAAGATTGGGTTGTATCCATGTCTCGGGTCTTTCATTTAGAATAGGGGCAGCTTCGGTCTCCTTCAACACTGACACTCCAGTGCATATTATTAAAAGATTGGGCAGATGGAAATCCTCAGTCTACAACCGATATATTCCTCATCCCAAGAAAGAAAAGGGAAAGCTTTTAAAAGTTTGGCTTTGTAAATTTGATGCAATAAGTGTGTTTTTCTTTAATACCTTTTCACCCTCTTTGCATGAACCTGATTTACATATATTACTAATATGTTTCTGAACATATATATTATATTATTCACTCACTCACTCACTCTCTGGGCCGGCCTAAGACATCATGCTGCCTAGGTCCAACGATAAATGACTATGTGGGATAATGTATAATAAACACAGGTTACTGGCTATGGGGGGGGGGTGGTAATGTATAATAAACACAGGTTACTGGCTATGGAGGGATAATGTATAATAAACACAGGTTACTGGCTATGGGGGGATAATGTATAATAAACACAGGTTACTGGCTATGGGGAGGATAATGTATAATAAACACAGGTTACTGGTTGTGGGGGGATAATGTATAATAAACACAGGTTACTGCTTGTGGGGGGATAATGTATAATAAACACAGGTTACTGGCTATGGGGGAGATAATGTATAATAAGCACAGGTTACTGGCTATGTGGGGGAATAATGTATAATAAACACAGGTTACTGGCTATGGGAGGATAATGTATAATAAACACAGGTTACTGGCTATGGGGGGATAATGTATAAAAAACACAGGTTACTGGCTATGGAGTATAATGTATAATAAACACAGGTTACTGGCTATGGGGGGATAATGTATAATAACTGGCTATGGGGATAATGTATAATAAACTTACTGGCTAAGTGGGATAATGTATAATAAAGACAGGTTACTGGCTATGGGGGATAATGTATAAAAAACACAGGTTACTGGCTATGGAGTATAATGTATAATAAACACAAAAAATAAAAAAAACATAATAATACAAAAAAAATGAATGCAGCTTCAGAATTAATCTAAATTGTATGCTGTCTAGGAGGTGGGAGGGTCTGGGAGGGATGGTCTGCTGCTGATTGGCTGGAATGTGTCTGCTGACTGTGAGGTACAGTGTCAAAGTTTACTCAATGATGACGAATAGGGGGTGGACCGAACATCGCATATGTTCGCCGTCCGTGGTGAATGTTCGCCAGGAACTATTCGCCAGAGAACCATTCGGGACATCACTAGTGACTAGGCATGTTCTTGGTGTCTTTATATCTTGAAATCATCAGTCTTCTCATAATTTATTATTATTATTGGTATTTATATAGCGCTAACTAATTCCGCAACACTTTACAATATTATGAAAGGGGGAGGGAGGGATTTACAATACATGAGACAATTACACAGTGACACAGGAACAATAGGTAGATAAGGACCCTGCTCAAACCTGCTTACAGTCTAGATGAGGTAGGGTACAAATACACAACAGGGCAGCAAGGATGACAGCCACCAAACAAGGTGGAAAAGTAGCAGAGCTGGAGGTGAGAATGTCTCTTTGAGAGAGCAAGACACAGACTTGGGTAAGTATCGATAAGTTACTCTGTGAGTCCATAAGCATTTCTGAACAGATGTGTTTTGAGGGACTTCTTAAACAATTTAAGACTAGTGAGAGTCTGATGGGGTTAGGGAGGCTAAAGAAGGGAGCCGCCTGCGAGAAGTCCTGCAAGTGTGAGTTAGCACTAAGGGTGCGAGTTAGCAGTAACGGTGTGAGCGGTGGACAGAGAAGGTCACTGGCAGAGTGGAAAGACCGAGAAGGGGAATATCTATGAATCAGGTCAGGGAAGAAATGTAAGATGGGCTAGAGTTGGTTAAAACTTTATAGGTAAGGGTTAGTATTTTGAATTGACACCTGTGATTCAGGAAGCCAATGATCAACAGAGGGGCGAGGTATGGGAGGAACGACGGGTGAGAAAGATCAGCCTAGCGACAGCATTCATTATCAATTGTACCAGGGCAGTTCGGGGAGACCAACTAGGAGAGAATTACAGTAATCCATGCAAGAGATTACCAGAGCATGAACAAGCTCCTTGGCAGCATCTGGCATGAAAAAGGGGCAGTTGTGGACAATATTTGTAAGGTGGGATTGACAGATTTTAGCAATATACTGGATATGTGGGACAAAGGTGAGGCCAGGATCAAAGATAACACCAAGACAATGAGCTTGCAAGGATGGACTGATGCAAGCACCATCAACCTGCAGGGAGAGCCAAGGAGGGGGAAAAATAAGAAGCTCAGTTTTAAAGATTGAGTTTCAGAAAAGTTTTGAGGAAAAAGGGAGCAGGGATATGGGACGATAGTTGGAAAGGGAAGACGGGTCTAGGGATGGCTTTTTTAGGATGGGTATGACAGTAGCATGCTTAAGGGGAGCAGGGACAACACCAGATGAAAGAGAGCAGTTTAGGATGTGTGTTAAGGATGGTACAAGACAAGGGGAGAGAGATCTGATAAGATGGGAAGCTACTGTATCGGACAGGTGGTGGAACGAGAGGAGAAGCAACACCTACTCCTTTTCTGTAGCTGGGGAGAAGGCCTGTAGGGTAGGAAAGGTATGATCCATGTGTGGTTCCGAGAGGGAGGAGCAAAGGGGGGAGAATTCTTTCCTTAACTGTTCAATCTTGTTGGTAAAGTAGCATGCAAGGCTATCTGCTGAAAGGTCAATTTGAAGGGTGGCTTGAGGTGGGCAAAGGAGAGAGTTGAAGGTATTTATAGTATAATTTTATGTGGTGATGGTTTCCATCAATTCCATTAACATAAAGTATAATTTGGTATTGAATGTAATTTGGAGTTTATTAAATGGTTAAGCACAGTGTTGAAACGTCATTATTTTGTTTAGCACAATGTCAGCTTCTCATTTTTTTTTAAGATCTATCTGTCTGAAATTATTTGAAATCCCCCTTAATCATTTTGCAAACTGCTGTGTTCATTACCCACAAATTATTTTTATAAACTCTTAAACTCTCCAACTTACAATTTTCACCTGATCTCCTTTGTCTCCGTCTCCTTGAGCTATCTTAGAATGTAATGATCTTGCTAAGCAATTTGCATAAAAATTCCATAAATACTTAATTTTAAAGATTTCTGAATGCCAAAAACATTATATTATTAAAAAAATTATTTGTTTGGTTTTTTTTTGGTTGGAGTTACCCATGCTGTCACAGTCTTCCACCTTTAAAAATGAATTACATCTACATAGTTACATATTTACATAAAAGAGACATGCATCCATCAAGTTCAGCTTTCTCACATTTGTTTTTGCTATTGATCCAAAAGAAGGCAAAAATCTAGCCTAAAGCACTTCCAATTTTGCAACAAACTAGGGACAAAATTCCTTCTTGACCCCAGAATGGCAGTCAGATATCTTCTTGTATCAATAAGCTATTACCCCATTAATTAAAAATTATATCCATGTATATTATGTTTTTGCAAGTATGTGTCAACTTGTTGTTTAAACATCTGTATGGACTCTTCAGAAAATCCCACATCCTTATTGTTCTTACTGTAAAATCCCTCTCTGTTGGCTAAGACTAAATCCCCCTTTTTCCAGTCTAAATGTGTGAACTTGTGCCCTATGTATAGTCATGTGGACCATTAAATGCCTGTGATGGACAGAATTTAAAGTCCCTGTCCGAAATCCAAATATTCCCTATTTTTTCTTTTTTATTTATTTGCCCTTATTTCATCCTTAACCCCTTAAGGACACATGACATGTGTGACATGTCATGATTCCCTTTTATTCCAGAAGTTTGGTCCTTAAGGGGTTAAACCTGAAAAAAATAAACTAATATTAAGCTGCCTAATGCTTTTTGTCCTTAATTTAAGCTGACCCCATGTCTCTTTTTGTATTAAAAGCTATGTTTTATTATTTATGTGAAGTTTAGTTTTGCTTTTAATTGTTCCTTGGACTTTATTGGCACCTTTCAAATAGAACATTTCCCAGAGATTAGAAAGCATTGTCAATAATAAACAAAAAAGAGAGAGAGAGAGAGAGAGAGAGAGAGAGAGAGAAAATGATTACAGGCTGAACCTAGTCCTGTCACTTCCTCATTAGCAGGGAGTGGTGTAGCAGGGAGTGAACTCTGCTGGAGATCTTCCATGCTGTATTCTTCGGGTGAGCATATCCTGATGGGAAGGCAAAGGGATGATGCTACATCCGCCCACCCCTTACAACCTCCACTCTGGAGAAAAATACCACAGAAAGCCTCTTCTCCTCAGCCGGCAGTAATGTAATTTGCATGTTGCCAGTTAAATCAATAGGCACCATGCCGATTAAAAAGAAGCGGTGAAGGTCAGCAATCTGGCTGCATTAGGGTGTTCCTGGGCACACTCGGCACACCCCATGCGCACGGCTATGGTACTGATGCTGACACATCTTGTGTAAATATTTAGCATTAGCAGACTCACAACTCTAACAGCAAAGTCTCTGTATGTGCAGTGTTACTTATTGAAAAGGTAAAAATACAAACTCCAAGCACCATGACCATTTCAAGTCAGTGAAGAGGTCATGGTACTCGGAGTAAATCTTTAAGATGACAGCAGGCTTTTCTATTCTTTCTGTATCTGTATTTATTTATTTATAAAATATTTTTTATTTATAAATTATTTTACCAGGAAAGATACATTGAGATTTCTCTCGTTTTCAAGTATGTCCTGGGTCCACAAAACATTGCATTTGTAATTATATGTCATACTGTATGCATCCTCTAGCCCAGGAGTTCCCAACCCAGTCCTCAAGTACCCCCTAGGATTTAGGGATTACCCAGTTGTGTCTTTTTTATTTTTTTTCTAAAAACACCTTAGACACAACTGGGTAACCCCTCAATCCTTGACTGATAGTGGGTACTTGAGGACTGGGTTGGGAACCACTGCACCAGCCTAATAACTCATTTCTGTATAAAGCTCTTGATAAGTGAACAATATAAAACAATCTTTAAAATAAATAAAACTGAATATGTTGTATATAAATATGTTTTCCCTGATCCCATTTAAACAAGACATTAAGTTTTAAAAAAAACCAATATATCTCTTTTTTATAGTAGCCCTTCAATGTACATACAAGAACGAACTATGCACTGGCAACATTTGGTTGGTTAACCGGTGGCCAATATGTAAACTTTGGCCTTATTTTTATTTTATTTTAATATGCTTTTTAGTCCATAATAATGAGCCTTGCAAGATGCAACAAAAAAAAACTCAAAAGAAAAAAAACCCTGACCCATAAATTCAGCAATTTCTTAGAATTTTCCTGACATGATAGAATTACTGTATCAAAAATGCAGTCATATATTTCTGTCTGAAAATACTGCTGAGTCAGTCCTAGATTCTGATTGTCCCACATAGTGTACCTGTTATAAATGGGACAGGAAGTCAGCTTAAAGGCAATGATCTACATGGGAGATGACAGAAAGGTAAATTATGTTTCTCTTAGATCATCCAATGGAAATATTAATGTAATGCAAATTTGTGGCTTCTTGAACTGAAGGGGAAATATAAGGACCAAGGAATATATCAGAAAAAGCTCTGTCATTATTTGCATCACATATTGAGGATACCAATAACTAAGTGTGTAGGAAACCCTTAGATCCATTGCATATGTTTAACTATTGTATAACTTTATGTGAAGTGGGCAATTCCCAATGAAGAGTGCATGATTTCAATACCGTGAAGTGCAATAAGTAAATAGACAGTGCTATAAAACTTACTTTACATAATACAATAACTTCATGTCAATGAAGGAGTTACAAATATAATGTGTGCTGTGCATTTTAAAATTATATATATTTCATACATGTGATTGCAATCACACAAAAAATATATAAAACCACTCATAGTTTGATCAATAGGTATCCACAGCAGCACATTATTTTTTTTATTTTTTTTTAAAAGTGTAAATCCAAGTATGGGAGAATATCCAAACAGCATAAAAGATTTTACAAAAAAATTACATTTATTAAACTGCATAGAATATCTTTTAAAAACAGGAGAGCCCCAGATTGCCCCCAGATTGCTTCTATTCTAAGCAGTGAGACCTTATTCCAGGTTAGTTCTTTCACTCTTAAACCACGGGACCGGTTTCCAGACTGTCTGAACACAATGCAACACTTCCTGGAGACCTGCACGTCATGGCTTACTCAGGAAATTAATGAAAACTCTTAAGCAGGAGCACCCTTGCAGTCTTTGCTGCTGAGGGGTGGCAGGGAGTGGTGCCTGGAGTGTACGAAATCGGATCATTATTTTACTTCTTACAATGACATTCCTAGCACCATAACCACTACAGCATTCCCTGGTGGTTATGGTATGTGGGATGTTCCATTAATTAAAGTAACCCATCAAAGCAGGTTCACATTAAAGGGACACTCTAGGCAACATGACCACAACAGTTTTCTATTGTAGCTAACAACTATTAGGCTGAGAGTTTCATGGCGATGTCCCCTGGTAAAACCTTTTAGGAATAGTTTGACATTAACTTGGGTTCATAGCAGTTAGTCCAGTGCTATCAAACAATCAGTGTCATTCAAGTTGGAGAAAATTGATATTGCTCATCAACCAGAGAATGGTGCCATGACATTCTTGGCAACATAACCACTACAGTGAGCTTAGAGTAACCCTTTCATGTCTAACTCCTTCATCAAAGTGGGAAAGGTGAGCTAGGAGTCCATACCTTTATAATGATATGTTATAAAATATGGATATCCCTGCTAGTGTAATATATAAAATACTTTAATTTTCTGTAAACTTGTATATACCATGACGGGTATACTTTTTTATAGTTTTCAATTCTGACTCAACTGTTGTACTTGGATAACTGATTACTTATTACTCAAGGTAGTGTTTTAGATCTGACCTTAGCAAGAACCTTTTACCTAAAGTAACTTTCATCAGACGATAGAGAGGCGTGCAGTGGGTAAACATTTGCTTAAAACCAATTGGCAGATTTTCAGACATTTCTAAAATTAGAATTCGGTCTACCAGCCAAATAGCTTGTTTTGAAAGTCACATTACAGGGATTTAAAAAGCTACAATGACTTACTTTCTAAACATTAATAGAAACTGATTATTCAAGTTCAACTTGGGACTTTTCTCTCAGGTACAATTTGCTGTCTTTACCTGTCATAACCGATTAAGTTTAAAGATGGTTTGGAAAATGTTTAGAGTACACAAAGTATACCTTTGGAATATTTACCAAGAGTATGGTTTATTTAAAAAATACCCCTACATTTTACCATGATTAGTTGCTCAGCATCTTCATCCATCAATGAGCAGGCCCTGACTGGTCATTGGTTAAACAATGCAAATGTCAGATGTTTCTGGTTGGCACTTGCAGGGCCAGTGCTTCTTGTTACCATGGCAACACTCTGCTACATTTCTCGGTGACGGCCACAAGAAGCTATTTGCACCCACTGGGGGTGCTTATTCTCACTCTGGACCACCAGGGATCAAAATGTCTCCCTCCCTGCCCAAAGGTAAGCATCAAGGAGGGGAAATACACTTTATTTTATTTTAGATTTCTTTTAAGATAAAACCACATATTTCACCTATCCCCCCATTACTGCCCCATCACAACATATATCCCCCTACACTACTGCACCCTCCCCACACCCACATTACTGGCCCTTTCCTCCCACTACTGTCCCTGTCATCTGTATCACAGCCCCTATCCCCCACATTACTGTCCTTATCCCTCTTATTACAGCCCATTTCCCCCTTATCACAGCCTATATCCCCCACATTACTGCCCTAATCCCCCATCACAGCCATTTCCTCCAGCTAGGGTGGTTCTTCTGTCATTACATTTCTTCTAATTTCTTCAGCATTATTGGGGAGTAAAACAATTTAGAAAACGTTTTGGCTCCCTGGAGCCTTTGTCAAGTCATTGACAGGGGAGCCGAAACATTTTCAAAATTTGTGTACTCCACAATAAAGTCCAACTACTGAAGAAACTACTGGGTGAGCCCAAATCTACATTTCTGGTCGACGGGAGTTTAAGAGGATGTCCAGTATGTTCGGATGTTCAGCTTCCCCACATCGGCTGGCATCGGAGGAGGCCAACCCAGCATCAAGGGATATCTGCTCTGGAGTCAGGTAAGTAAAAAAAAAAAAGGGGTTTTAATCCTTTGCATCGGTGGGGTGGGGAGGCAACGAGTGGAGGGGCAGGGCAGAGGGTTTCTATAGCGTTAGGAATGCAACTTTGTATTTCTAACAGTATAATGTTCCTTTAATCCATTTAACTCCCACTTCTTCCAGTCAGTGGTTCATCCATTACACACTGCTTTATTAGCTAAAACGACACATGCATCATATCGATCAACCCTCACCATTAGAAATTATTCTTTCTCTTGGGTTCCTTTATCAATTCTTCCTAGATTGCAAGCCTTTTGCAAAACTTTCTTCACCTCTTCTCTTTGTCAATATTATTTTGTATGTCAGTTACTTTTGCTAAATAGTCCAATTTTATTACTTTAAAGTGATCTTGAAAATGTCAGCTATGTATAAATGTTAATAATAATCCCTCCACATCTCACAAATAGGTTCAGGGATGCCCACTCACTCATCTAGGTCAAAATGATCACACTCACGCCCCTTTCCACACCTAGCCCCTCGCAAGTGGCTAAAGTTGCCCATTTAGCAAAACTTTTAAAGATAACTTCCTGGCCGCAGTGGGTATTTCAAAACAAAGAGCAAAGATTATTGTGTATGTTATATATTTTATTAACAAAATGAAAGTAATAATATAGCGTTGGTTATATATGCACATCTTTCACTGCTTTGTCACAGTGTTGCTTTTCCTAAAAAATAACATTTATATAATTAGTTATATAATTATAATCATTTACACATGAGAGAGAGAGAATAGAAGAGAATATATATATATATATATATATATATATATATATATATATGTGTGTATGTAATAAGAAAGAAACAGAGAGAGGAAGAGATACAAGGAAGAAAGAGAATCAGACAGAAGTGTTCCATGACTCAAACAGTTTCTTAATTAATTTTGTTTTGTTTCGTGTGTATTAGGCCAAACACAAGTACATCCCACAGTGATTAGTTGCTTGTCCAGCATGATGCCCCCTTCAGGATCTCCCTCTGGGCGCCTCAAGATCAATATTTCTTGGTTGATGGGAACAGAAGACGCACTTGTGTCCAGGTTACCGGTGGAATCCACACATCGATTGTGTGTGCATTTTGCCTCAGCAATAATGGCTGGGAACCTGTTCTTGTCCTCATTCATACTACAGAAAGAAAACAGAAAATGGTTGAATACATATGTGTTTAGCTGATAGATATAATTATCAAACCAAGTATGGATTTCACAAACTACCAGAAAGCCGTGGTTATTTTAGCAATTCTCAAATATCTGTGATTAGTGGTTACTACCAAAATAGGATGACAGCAGATCAACACCGGGTGGGGTTAAAGTCTAGAAGAGGGGTAGCCCAAAAGGGAGTCATTTGAGATTTGTATATATGGGGCACATCCCACAAAATAACAATAGAGATGTACAATAAAGCTACAAAATAGTTTTGGAGTCATCAAGGGCACTTAGTTTAATTATAAAAAAAAAAAAAAAAAAAGTACTTAGTAAAAACTGTCTTGATCAATTCCCTCATGTATACATTGTATTATTTTATGCCTTTGTAATAGATTGATATGACAATATTTCACTGTTCTACAATGGGTCAGATTAAGTAAAAAGTGCTAATTACCCTGAAAATAGATGTACAGTTTATATATAGGACTAGGGCTTTCATATACATCTAACGTGGTTCGATGCCTCTATGCTATTTCATTATCTAGATGACTAAAAGGTAATTGCATTTTATCTGTGAAGAACATTTCAAAACAAATAGTGGCTAGACTAGACATCTGAAACACTACAATCTTGAGAGGAGTCTGCTGCTGACTGAGCAGAGTTTAGTGGGGACAGGTAGTGGAGAGGGAGGAGATATGACAGATGGGGAACAGGCATGTAGCTGGGTGACAGTGGGGCGAGGAAGCAGGGGGGGAGGGAAGAGGAAAGGGCTAGCTAGTCCTGATTTGGTGCAACCTAGCAGATTTGCCCGTTTGAGGGAAGATGTTGGGAGCATCAGCTCAGGAGTAGCTGTATTAGAGGAAGCTGTTACTTCTAACAGCCGAGGTGACAGCCCCTCTAGTACGGGTGGGGATCAAAATGTAAGGAAGGCAAGACAGGTTGTGGTGGTAGGGGACTCTATCATTAGGAGAGCAGATAGGGCAATCTGCCACTCTGATCGGCTCAACCGGACAGTTTGCTGTCTCCCGGGTGCTCGGGTCCGGCATGTTGCTGACAGAGTGGATGGATTATTGGGAGGGGCTGGGGATGACCCAGCGGTCATGGTCCATGTTGGTACCAATGACAAAGTAAGAGGAAGATGGAAGGTCCTAAAGAATGATTTCAGGGAATTAGGTAGCAAACTCAAGAAAAGGACCTCCAAGGTGGTATTCTCTGAGATATTACCTGTGCCACGTGCTACAGTGGAAAGGCAGCGGGAGATTAGAGAGGTTAATGCGTGGCTGAAGTCTTGGTGCAGGAAGGAGGGTTTTGGGTTTTTAGAGCACTGGGCCGACTTTGCGATTGGGTACAACCTATATAGTAGTGATGGATTGCACCTAAACGGAAGGGGGTCTGCAGTGCTGGGGGATAGGATGGCTAGAAGGTTGGAGGAGATTTTAAACTAGTAGTAGGGGGGGAGGGTCATAGCAATCTACAAAATGGAGATAGGACAGAAAGGAGATGGGCTTTAGAACAGTATAAGGAGGGTGGAGACGGAGGGAGGGGCAAGCTCAGAACAGAGAAGCTATGTAATGTTGGTAATTCACAAAATAAACAAGAGACGCATGATATTAAATGTATGCTTACTAATGCAAGGAGCCTAAATAACAAAATGGGGGAACTAGAGGCATTAGCATACACTAAACAATATGATATAATAGGCATAACTGAAACATGGTGGGATGAGACACATGACTGGGCAGTTAACTTAAATGGGTACACATTATTTAGGAAGGATAGGAAAAACAAGAAGGGTGGTGGGGTATGTTTGTATGTCAACCATGATTTAAAGCCAAATCTTAAGCAAATTGAATGCGATGAGGAAAATGTGGAAGCTTTATGGGTAAATATCTGCTTGGGGGAAAAGAAGGGAAACCAACTATTGGTTGGGATATGTTATAAACCACCTAATGTTAATATTGACGAGGAACAACAGCTGTTTGAGCAAATTGAGAAAGCTGCAAATCTTGGTAACACTTTAATTATTGGAGATTTTAATTACCCAGACATAAATTGGGACATAGGGACTGGTAGCTCAGCAAAGGGAATTAGGTTTTTAAACTTGTTAAATGACAACTTCATGTCACAACTTGTACAAGCACCAACTAGAATGGACGCTTGTCTGGACCTGGTTTTAACAAACAACGTTGATCTTTTGACCAACATTCAAGTAGGTGAGCACTTGGGAAATAGTGATCACAATATAGTGTCCTTTGAAATAAACTCAAAAAAACAAAAGCACATGGGGTATACTAAAACATATAATTTTAAAAAGGCCAATTTCAATAAGATAAGGGAAGCTTTACAATATATTGACTGGCATAAACTCTTTAGTGAAAAGAACACTGAGGATAAATGGATCATCTTCCAACAAATATTAGAAAGGTACATTTCTCAGTATGTACCATTGGGAAATAAGTATAAAAGAAACAAATTAAAACCAATGTGGCTTAGTAGAGAAGTAAAACAAGAGATTAAAAATAAGAAAAGGGCATTTAAAGCATTTAAATCAGACAAATCAGATGCATCTTATAAAAGATATAAGAAAGCAAATAATGCGTGCAAAAAGGCAATTAAACTTGCTAAACTTCAAAATGAAAAAATGATAGCTAAAGAGAGCAAAACCAACCCCAAAGCATTTTTTAAGTACATAAATTCCAAAAAACCCAAAAATGAAAGTATAGGTACACTTAAAACTGAAACGGGGGTGTTAGTTAATGAAGACCAAGAAAAGGCAGGAATTCTAAATAACTATTTCTCCTCCGTATATATTAAAGAAGAACCCATGGCAATAGATGTGCAAATGATTGCTACTAAAAACTTGCAGAATAATTGTAATTGGTTAACTCAAGACAATGTGCTGCAGCAACTAAAGAAAGTTAATATAAACAAAGCTCCAGGGCCTGACGGTATCCATCCACGTGTACTTAAGGAACTAAGTGTAGAAATAAGTGAACCTCTGTTTTTAATCTTTCAAGATTCTTTTCTTTCAGGAAGTGTTCCGGAGGATTGGAGGAAGGCAGATGTGGTTCCTATATTCAAAAAGGGTTCAAAATCCTTGCCTGGAAATTATAGACCTGTGAGCTTAACTTCTGTGGCTGGTAAAATATTTGAAAGGTTATTAAGGGATAATATTCAAGAATTCCTTGAGAAGAATATGGTTATCAGCAAAAATCAGCACGGTTTTATGAAGCACAGGTCATGTCAAACTAACTTGATTGCGTTCTACGAAGAAGTAAGTAGAAGTATAGATCAGGGTGTTGCAGTGGATGTGATCTATTTGGATTTTGCCAAGGCATTTGATACAGTTCCACACAAAAGATTAGTGTTCAAACTCAAGGAAATCGGTCTCGATGAAAATGCTTGTTCTTGGGTAGAACATTGGCTTAAAAACAGAATACAAAGAGTTGTCGTTAATGGTAAATTTTCAAGCTGGACAGAGGTGGCAAGTGGTGTCCCTCAGGGGTCTGTTCTGGGACCCCTTCTATTTAACATTTTTATAAATGATCTTGAAGACAGCATTGAAAGTCATGTTTCAGTGTTTGCAGATGACACAAAACTTTGTAAAATAATACAATGTGAGCAAGATATTACTTTGCTGCAGAAGGATTTAGATAGACTGGAGGACTGGGCACTCAAATGGCAGATGAAATTTAATGTTGAAAAATGCAAAGTTATGCACTTCGGCGTAAAGAATACACAAGCAACGTATACCCTTAATGGAAGCGAATTAGGGATAACAACACACGAAAAGGACTTGGGAATTGTTATAGACAACAAACTATGCAACAATGTGCAATGTCAATCAGCAGTGGCCAAGGCCAGTAAGGTATTGTCATGCATGAAAAAGGGCATTCATTCTCGGGACGAGAATATCATTTTGCCTCTCTATAAATCACTGGTAAGACCACATATTGAATATGCTGTGCAATTTTGGGCACCTGTTCTAAAGAAGGATATCATGGCACTAGAAAAAGTGCAGAGGCGGGCTACAAAATTAATAAAAGGAATGGAACATATCAGCTATGAAGAAAGGTTAACAAATTTAAACCTATTTAGTTTAGAAAAACGTCGCCTGAGAGGGGATATGATAACATTATACAAATATATTCGGGGCCAATACAAACCATTGTGTGGAAATCTATTCACAAACCGGACTTTACATAGGACACGAGGCCATGCGTTTAGACTGGAAGAAAGAAGATTTCGTCTAAGGCAAAGGAAAGGTTTTTTTACTGTAAGAACAATCAGGATGTGGAATTCTCTGCCTGAAGAAGTGGTTTTATCAGAGTCCATACAGATGTTCAAACAGCTACTAGATGCATACTTGCAAAGACAGAATATTCAAGGATATAATCTTTCAATGTAGGGTAATAACTGCTTGATTCAAGGATAAATCTGACTGCCATTCTGGGGTCAATAAGGAATTTTTTGTCCTAGCTTGTTGCAAAATTGTGCTTCAAACTGGGGTTTTTTTTTTTTTTTTTTTTTTTTTCTCTTTTGGATCAACAGCAAAAAACAGGTGTGAGGAAGGCTGAACTTGATGGACGCAAGTCTCTTTTCAGCTATCTAACTATGTAACTATGTACATTAGGAACACTAAATGGTATGTGGCAGTAATGAACTTCAATGTCTGTGACAGGGAGGATGTAAAGAAGCTAAGGAAACAACTACATACGTCCAGAACTATTCAATAAAGTGAGAATTCATAATGAATTTCAAAAAGAATTTCAAAATTTAGCCTATAATAGCGAATAGGAACATTTTCAGATGAGCTATTTTAAATTATTTAGCTCAATTGAGATACATTGTAAATTTGATATTATTATTAATAAGAGGAAGGGGACAACAGCAGCATTTTATCAAGGATCCATTAACCCAACATTAACGAGGAGGTTATTACTATGGAAACCAATAAAATATCTCTCTTTGGACCAGAATGACAAATGACAGCTGTTTCACATTGGTAATTCTCCCCTAAAACTTTATTTTATTACAGAAGAAACATTTTGAATAAAATGCAGCTTGAACAGCATATATATGACAGGTATCATTGTAGAATAGAAAAGTGAAGGAGTTGCTAGGCAACATAAATTTGGGCACCCTGTGGTATAGACTCCATAGGTTACATGCGTGGGGTTATAATAAAATGACACTTAAAATGTAAGGCTAAATATTTTACAGATTAAAAATTCATATTCACCTGTATTCCCAAGGAGACAGAGAACGGGTATGTGCTTCAGTCGCATACGAAGGAGAATGATTACAGCTATTCATTTGTAGATCAAACTTCATACCCGGAGCAAAGTGGATGTTTTTTGAAGGAGGACATCTTTTACTGAGTACAACTCCAGCAAAGAATAACAAAAGGGACATCTATAAATAAATAGAACAGAAAGGCTACAGAATGAGAAAACAGAGGAAGGTCTCATTGCCAAAACGAAAGACAGAATATAATACAAAAGCTTTAGGTAAAATTGAATTTCTTCTAGATGTGAACAAATAGGTGGATACATTTAAAAATAGTTAATATTTAAAAGATTTCAAAACTCACCAGTGGTAGCAGCCTGTGCATTCTCATCTTAAATCTGTTTCTTGTTTATCTTTGTAAGCAAAGGTGCACTTGCAAGTATTGTATGTCCTACCTTGTAAGACACCAACATTATATACACCTTCGAAGCATACCGGAATTTATTTTAATACTTTATGTGGTTTTATAAAAAAAAAATGTACTCTTTTTTTTCCTTTAAAACTACTCTGACGCAAAATGGAAAAAAAAAAATCGCAACAGGTTATGTCTGTAATTAGTGGTAATTCGAACTATATGTTGCATCAGAATGAAAAAAAAATGGGTCAAACTTTTGCATTTTGATGTGAGATATGAGGAATATAATTTAATTAGGTCATGCTATTTTATAAGCATGAAGTAAATCTGGAACAAAAACGATAACATAAAACCGTAACATTTCGGTAATTATTTGGCACAGAACAAATTAACCACTTCCCAGCAAAAATCATTTGGCTTAAAAAAAATATCATAGCATTTATTTATATTATGAGGTGGATAAATGTATTTTGTATATGCATTTTTTAGGTTCTGGAATATTAGCAGAGATGTGGAAATACAATATGTTGTGTGGAAAAGATAGATAAATAAAAATGCTTAAATTGCTTATTAAAGGGTCACTCCAAGTTTTTTATTTGGGGGATAGACAGGCACAGCAAGAGTTACACAAACCAAAATGTATGTGTGTTTTATGAAAACACTGTTTTGTTTTGGTTAAAATAAACCTTTAACCAGAAGAGGTAAATGTCTTGGCAGCTCATTGCTATCCCTCACTGTGACAAACTTTGCAGGAAACATAGTTTTAATTTACCCGTGAGTACGTTTCTAATATCTGTCAATCAGAGTTGGTGACATTTTTAATCGATGACGAGTGACTTCAAACAGATGAAGAAGTGCAAACTATATATAAAACTTAGGACAGGGTAGGTAGGTGGAAAAAAGTCTATGCTGCCCCGGGATACAGAGGAAATAAAGTAAAAGACAGACGTGAAAGTACAGATAAGGCATATTTGTCATGTAAGGGGAAAAGATAATACACTAGGAATGTAAGGGGGGCATTTTTAGTACTTTAAGTGTTATTAATCATTGTATGAAATGTAGCAAATGTGAGCTACAGCATGAATATGCACACTAGAATCATGAATACTATCAGAATGAAGTTTATTCCTGAGGAGTTGTGGATTTTCAGTACCTTATTTGTTGACAGTCAAATAAGGTACAGAAAACAATTGCATAACATTTTAATAACTAGATGTTTATCACCCAAACACATTATATTTTAACTGCTTTTAAACTGGAAACTTACACTCAACAATGGTGGCCTTCTTGCAAGGGACCCGAGTGTCACCACCAAGTTTTCCCTGGGATGGACTGTCTGGCACCCCGACCGGGTGCCTCCACCAATCGATGCTCCTCGTGTGTGGTCGGTCTCTTTCAGGAATACTTAATACAGTCAAATCAACAAAAAAAAACTTTTGTGGGTACGCTTGTCTGGTGCCCCGCGTTCGGGAGTTTGCTACCACCAAATTCTGTTTATTCTAATCCATTTTCCTGAACAAAACTTGAGGTGGAAGTCCCAGCGGTGTTCGCGCCATCGAGTGCCCGATTATAGTTCCATGCACTCGACGACCAAACACTGCTGTGTGTGTTTGTGGCTTAAGATGGGCACCCCCATGTGTTTGCACATATGAACAACGGCTACCCAGCAAACCACCTAGTACGTTGTGATTAGCGAGGTCAATGGGGTTAATAAGCAGCACATGACTGTTCTGGGTGGTCAGTCCGTTCGGCAGTTCATTCGATATATGAACAGTGTTAGTCTGATCCGTTCAGCAAGTCCTAAATACCGAACCATACAGTACAAAAGGCATGAACAGTGTCTTAAGCAAAGTTTATCAAAGGGGCCATAGTCCTGGGGCAAGAGGCTGGCAAGCAAGCTTTCGCCACACTCCCTTCCCCCTTAGTGATTGTATCCCGAATATAGCTCAAACTTAATCATTTGCTGAGGCTTAATTTCAGGGTGAAGAAAAATGGTTTTATTGGAGTGAATGGTACACTTTTATATCTGGGCCCCCAACAGGGGATCACCAGGAGAACAATGGACATTACACAATACCTGTGCCTATGTGTTTGACCAGGCCAGATAACTTTATTAATGGCCAGTCACCTCGGCTCCAAATACAATTTTCATATACAAAAACTGTAAATCAAATCCCCAATACAATGCCACCCCCGGATATCTCTCCGCTCAGCACCCATACTGTCCAAATGGCGCTCGGATGGGAGGTGCCTAGTCCGGATGTTAATTTTTGACTGAGCCGTAATCATCCTTTGATTCGACGTGGCATTCAATAGTGCTGGGTAAGAGGTCCTGGTCACTTTTAACTTTGGCACTTTCCATGCTTTACCACCTCTTCCATCATCCCTCTAAATAGCACACGGTTTGGTACTTCTGCGACCGGATCGCTACAACTCCGCAATCAGATTTGGATTTCCAGGTGATTTGTAGATTGCTCCCAGTCAGGGTCCTTTGCGACCCCTGGAAAGTATGTGTTTGTGGGATTTTTTATGTATTGTCATATTTCTTTATTATATTTTAGAAAGTTTGTTTGCAAGATCAGAAGATGCAGGGTGATTCCCTACTTGTAAATGGAATCTGGGTCCTGTTGTACATACAGAACTATCAAGGTGGGTGACTCCTTCGGTGCCTTTGTATTATAGAGGGGCATGTGGCCACCCAATATTAAAGTAGAGTTGGTGAATGATGACTGTTCTTTTGGATCACTACCTTTTAATTTTTTGTTGGGTGGAGGGGTGGGGGGAGTGGAGGATATGAGGGGGACTGTTGAGGGAAGGAAAATCACTAAACTCCTTTTTTGGACATTTTGTTTTGCGGTTTCGGGCTTCTTCTTATCCTCCCTTACTGAATATTTTTTCTAACACAACCACTGTAGAACTGGGAGGGGAGAGGGGCCATTAATGGTAACTTGGTTGCAACTTTATTTAAACACACAAAAAAATAGAAATAATAATTGTAGTGGAGACCTAATCCTAGCAGGGACTCTTCTCCACTGGTTACTCCAAAATATACTCAGGAACAAGTAAAACAATCCAATGGAACAGTCAGGCACAGTAAAATATTCCAAGAATCTCCCACCTCATTCCCAGGAGCTAGAGAACACTCAGCTCTGGTGGTATAACTGAACTTTATTCACACGTACACAGCTTGTATGCCATCTCCCATGCAATGGGTCTCACAGGCAGAAAATGCAAGGGTTTCAATCCCAGGATCCTTGTGCTTGAGAGATAATTGCCTGAGTAAACTCCAATTTAATTATCTCTCAAGTAAAAAAAATCCCCAAAATATCTTGTACCCCAAAAGTCCCCCAATCATACATAGGGACCCTACAAAAAATACATTCCCTGATAGCCCCGATCTAAGTGACCAACATAGCCAAGAATCACTCAGGTCGCTTAGGTAGAAAGGGAAGGGCATCGTGTGGAAGATTTGACTGGCCAGACATGAGGTGGTTGCTGAAAATAGTTCCAGGAGAATAGGTGCCCTGGCTGGTTTTCATGAGGTTCCTGTGAACCAAGCCGAAATTAGTTCCAGGCACTCGATGACCAAGTACCACTGTCCTTGTTCGGGAGACAAGATGGTCCCATTCTCCAAGCCACGTGTTCGGTTATATGAATTTGCGCCACCCAGGAGAATCACTCATTAATTGTTTCCCTTGCAGTTTCGCACTTAAGTGGTTGGTGTTAACGTTGTAATGGGGTACAGGCGTGGTCCTTGTTCGGGAGACGAATGGATTCCATTCGTATGAAGTCTCCCGAATGGCCAAAGAAGAATCACACGAAATAACTGGGGGAAAATACACAAAATAACAGGGGGAAGATATGGACAGCCAATATATGGGATAAAAGTAGCTTGCAAATGTCCATTCCGCTACACCAATAATTAAAAGTGAACACAAGTTTAGAATGTGCAGGTATTTAAAGAATGCAGCTTCTGTGCCCAAACCATAGATTAATCACATTTGAGGAATGGTCCCAGGTCTACCCTTGCCCTAATGTGGCTTGGAACAAGCAGGTATTCAAAGATTGAAGTACCTGTACCCAAACCATAGATCAATCACATGTGGAAGAACTTCCCCAGGTTTGGCCTTTACATTCATAATATATTTTTAAGAACTTGCAGATCAAAGATTTTGCCACTAAACATGGGGTTCAGTGAACAGCTGAGCACCTTCCAACCTTCTTTGAATCAATTGGTGACAGGGGTGAAGGAGGTAAGGGACTTATCATCCCCATCATATAATGCCGTTAGTTTGGAGTCCTCATGCTGGGGGGAGTTTGACATACGTGAGGCAGTGGGAGGCACATCTGATAGTGGAGTTTGGCAGGACATTTGGAAAGCTGCTAGCAAGGTCTCCGTTTGTGTTGGTTTTCAAGAATAGGCAGTAAAGGCAATGATGTGATGGTACACCACTCCAGCCAAGCTATACTGAATGGACAGGGGGCAGTAGATTTGTGTTGGAAGGGCTGTAATGTGAAGGGCACTTATGTTCAGATGTGTTGGGAGTGTGTGAAACTACAACGCTTATGGAGGGAGGTTGGAAGTCTCCCTATTTGAGATGCCGTTTGACCATGACACATGGGCATATTTCGTTGTTCATTATTCATGTGTTGTGCCTGTGATTCTGTAATGTAACATGGCTGTCTGTAAATAAACAATAAAAATAAAAAAGGAAGATGCAGGGTAATGGATATTAATTCAATATGTTGAATTAGATGAGTAAAACGTTTTATTTTACAGTTAAAGGCTCACTATAGTGACAGGATACAAATTTGTTTTTCTGACACTATACAACCCTTAGGTCCCCCCCACCTCCCCTCCAGTTACTTACATTAATCCAGCATCGGGCTCTCCCGGCGCTGGTGACCTCTTCTTCCACTCCGACATCGGCTTCCGAGTGGAGCGGAATGCGCATGCGCAGCAAGAGCCGCGCACGCATTCAAAAAATCCATAGGAAAGCATTTCTCAATCCTTTCCTATGGACGTTCTGCACCCTGAATGTGATTTTGCAGAAGCGCCTCTAGTGGCTGTCAGGAAGACAGCCACTAGAGGCTGGCTTAACCCTGCAATGTAAACATAACAGTTTCTCTGAAACTGCTATGTTTACATCTGAAGGGTTAAAACCTGGGGGACCTGGCACCCAGACCACTTCATTGAGCTGAAGTGGTCTGGGTGACTATAGTGTCCCTTTAAGTATTATATAAGATGTCACTTACACTAATTAGCCACAACATTAAAACAACTGACAGGTGAAGTGAATAACATTACTTATATTGTTAGAATGGCAGCTGTCAAGGGATGGGATATATTAGGCAGCAAGTGCACAGTCTTGTGTGTTGGAAGCAGGAAAAATGGGCAAGTGAAGATCTTAGTGACTTTGAGGAGGAGAATTTTGCCTCGATTTAATAAGCTTTCCAAATGATTCAATACTGTTGGAAAAATGTCCAAATAATGTATATACAAAGATTCCCATAGACTTTATTAGTGACTTCTGTAAATAAATCACTTGAAACCTTTTCCAACAGTTTTCAATCATTTGGAAAGCTTATTAAATCCAGGCTATTTTCCAATAGACTTTTAAAAGGAGTTAATATTATGAAAAATATTTGAATTTTCTAATATATGTTTTGATATATTTATATATTTTGTTGTAGCTGTTATATTGCTATTTTAATATTTTTTAACATAAACACTTTAAAAGTTTATCCAGAAATATTAAATAATTTGGGAAACTTACCCAACAATATTAAATGAAAGCCTTTTTTGGAAATCACTGCTTTGGATATATATATAACATTTTTTTTCATTTGGGGATTGCTATTTTTGGATACAATTTTAAAATGTATTTTTTTGGACTCTTAAATTGCTTAATATTTAGAAAAAAATAATAATATTGTAATATTTTGATATTATTCTATATATTAAAATATGTGTATATATTATATTTGTTCTTGATATGTCAATAAAATAATTTTACACATTTATCAAAAAATATTAAATCCTGTGAGATGCTTATCAAAAAATATTAAATCGATGCCTTGGTGTCATGTGATCTTAGCCTTCTGATTCAATATATTTAAAATATTGTAATTGTATGAGACAAATGGCTAGTCTGCTCAACCATCCGCCCCTTCCACCCCCCTTCCCTTGCCACTCCTAGCCATAAATTCCTTTAAATAACTTTGTTTCTCTACTCTTTAAATCTGTGTAGAAAAGTAATTTAGAAAGTTTTTCTAACTGTAGTGAATCATTTGGAAAGCTTATTAAACAAGACACTGTTTTGGCTCATGATATTCAGTGTGCATACAATCGTACATTGTATTTATATTCAGTTGTACTTTTGCATAAATCTTTTTGTTAGTTAAAACTTGTAATGACCATCTTATATGCTATCTTACTATACTTGCTTAATGTTTTAGTTATATGTATTTATAAATTAGTTACATGTAAATCTTATTAAACAAAGGTTTTGATTATTAGTGCCACCTAGTGGTAAAAAGTAGGTAATTGTCATACCTTAAAGGGACTTTCCAGAGCCAGGAAAACAATCTGTTTTCCTGGCCCTGTAGGTCCCTACTCCCTCCCACCCCCCAAACCCCGGTTGCTGAAGGGGTGAAAACCCCTTCAGTCACTACCAGAGGCAGCGACATGTCCCACATCGCTGCTTTTTCCTCCGCCGCCGCTCCTCCCCTTCATTACGTCAGCCGGCGGGGGAGACTGATCCCGCCCGCCGGCTGGGGAGACCTAATGCGCATGCGTGGCAATGCTGTGCATGCGCATTCGACCTCTCCATAGGAAAGCATTGAAAATGCTTTTCAATGCTTTCCTATGGGGAATTTAGCGACGCTGGAGGTCCTCACACAGCGTGAGGACTAGAGGTGGAGTTAACCCTGCAAGGTAATTATTGCAGATTATTAAAACTGCAATAATTACAGTTGCAGGGTTAAGGGTAGTGGGAGTTGGCACCCAGACCACTCCAATGGGCAGAAGTGGTCTGGGTGCCTGGAGTGTCCCTTTAATATATATGCATAGTACTTGGCAAATTTCACATGCATTTTGATATCTATGTTTATTTTTGCTGTATTGCTGTACAAAGAGTGTATGTCTGTATATGAGTATATATATATATATATGCATAAATCAATTATTGGTTACACATTTTAGTGTAAATGTTTATATACCAGGTCCCATAAGGTTTTCTGATATATCTGACATTGTACTTATTTCTACGGAGGTACGCGTGTGTGAACAAATTTCTAACCACCATGGTTACTCCCACAACGTATGATATGCACAGGTATAATATATCAGTCTTTCTGAGTGTGGTTATCAATAGCAATGTAAATGTTAGCCAAGTAGATGTTAGGTTACCATTGTTCTTGCTTCATGAATAAGGTGATGCATAAGAAGCATTATTCCTTAAGACAAGTGAAATACACGTCATATAACTTGGGGAGCAACACCACAATCCTCTTGTCATATACTGCATCTAGTGTTAGATTTAGAAGACACAACTAGGCGGATGTACCCAGGCTGACTATAGTTGGTAGTAATGCCCTACATACACCTTCTTTAATCTTTGACATCTTTGGAAGCTTTTGTTAGGTGATTGCCAAAAGGATATTTCTATCCTATAGGATGTTTTGTCACACTACAGTGAACGTCTCACAAAATAGCTAAGAACAAAGCTCGCTACACACATGCATCTTGTCCCTAATGTTTTTCTATGAAGAACATTGGTTTGGACAATCTCTGAGGAAGCAATGCCTCCATGATGATGTTGCGAGAATGTCAGCACTGGGAGACAGGTGACAAGTGAAGACAGGTGAGTGAAAACATTTTGTAAATGTTATTGTTTACTGGAGGGAGGCTAAGTCTAATTGGGGATCAGGGCACTATAGCAATAGTAATGTAGGTTTGGAATCCTAACACTATAGTGTTCCCTTAAGAGGTTCAGAAATGTAATGGCTCTATTTTAGCAGACCAGGAGGAGACAGGGAAAGCATAGGGTTTGGAGAACACTATAGAGCACATTTATAAGCACATTTGTAAGCTGCAAAATCAGTTTAAAATGTCCATTATTATACATACTGAATATACTCGAGTATAAGCCGACCCGAATATAAGCCGAGGCCCCTAATTTTACCCCCAAAAACTGGGAAAACGTATTGACTCGAATATAAGACTAGGGTGGGAAATGCAGCAGCTACTGGTAAATTTCTAAATAAAATTAGATCCTAAAAAAATTACATTAATTGAATATTTATTTACAGTGTGTGTATATAATGAATGCAGTGTGTGTGCATGAATGCAGTGTGTGCGTATGTGTGCAGTGTGTGTGTATGAGTGCAGTGTGTGTGTATGAGTGCAGTGTGTGTGTGTATGAGTGCAGTGTGAGTGCAGTGTGTGTGTATGAGTGCAGTGTGTGTGTATGAGTGCAGGGTGTGTGTATGAGTGCAGTGTGTGCGTATGAGTGCAGTGTGTGTATGAGTGCACTGTGTGTATGAATGCAGTGTGTGTGTATGAGTGCAGTGTGTGTATGAGTGCAGTGTGTGTGTATGAGTGCAGGGTGTGTATGAATGCAGTGTGTGTGTATGAATGCAGTGTGTGTGTGTGTGAGTGCAGTGTGTGTGTGAGTGTAGTGTGTGTATATGAATGCAGTCTGTGTATATGAATGAAGTGTGAGTGTGTGTGATGCAGTGTGTGTTTGTGTATGTGTTGGTGGGGGGTGGGCATTTTGATTATTGTTATTTTATTAATTCTTATTTTAATAATTTTTTGTTCTATTATTATTTATTTTATTAATTAATATTTTAATTTTTTTGTTATATTGCTGACAGAGGTGCTGAATGGACCAACGCGGAGGAGAAGGGAGCGGACAGGAGGTGCAGGAGAGGTAAGTAACAGCTCTCTGCAGCCCCCACAGCCCCCAGTCTGTATTATGGCAATGCAAATTGCCATAATACAGACACTGACTCGCGTATAAGATGAGTTGGGTTTTTTCAGCACAAAAAATGTGCTGAAAAACTCGGCTTATACTCGAGTATATACGGTATGTGTTGTTATTGCACTTTGGCATTAGTACAATTCTTCTTCTACATTAATATTTATACCCTTTGTGAAATATTTTATGAAGCATATACTTGGTAAGCAAAGCATACAGTATAACTTTAAATAACACAGTAATAAAAAAAGAAAAACTCTCTCCATGCATAATCCTGGCCAACACAACAAACATACTATCGACATTTTGTTGTCCTTATTGCATTATTTTATTAGATGTTTCAAAAATGTTGTAACAAATATAAATAAACATGTGAAGATAATATTAACTGAGAACATTACATCCTTTAAATACATAATAATAATGATAACAACAAATAACAATACATTTTATAATGCAACATGCATTATTACAATTTACACTTCCTAAGTGTTACATTTACAATGCATTTCTTCAACGCATCTAAGTTAACTGGGAAATATTCCGATTTTACTTATAAGGATTTCTCTGGTGACTCCAGGGAGAGTTGGTTCCTTACATTAGGTGTTGGATGATAGGCCGGACACAGGTACAGCCCACAGTAATCAACTTCTTCTGCAGTCTGTAGGTCGGTTTACAGTCTTTCATTTCTCGATACAGGACCAGGATCTCCTGTCTGATCTCAACGGAATTCCCGCTATCCATCAATTCACCATCAGCATCCACACACCGCTGATGGCGGCATTTAGCAATAGCAATTCTTGAAGGATATCTGTTAGGCTCTTCATCAATGCTAATGGAGAGCAAAAAAAAGAGACTGTAAATAAAATACCATATATCTGGTAATGTTAAATAAGCAGAATATGACATCTCTTCGGATGGGAACTCAACTTTTTTATGTGTTTTATGAAGAATTAAGAAATGTCTTCTAAAATCAGTCTGTAGTTCAAGTAGTTTTACAAAGTGGGGAAACTACAAAATGTATTTACTAAACACTGAATTACTGTCAATTAAAAAACATTTTTGAAAGTTTAGGTAATATATCTAATGTGTCGCTTTAGCCAAGTTGGAATTATTTTTCAAAATCAGTCATTTTGGCCTAATTCTACGATTTAGTTTTATTTAGTAACTTGCAATTCGGTGTTTAGTGGAAAACTAAACAAACCAGAAGCTGCCTTCATCACACTCTATAATATATATAAATAACATTCAAATTAAAACATCCAGGGGTTCATCATGTAATTCTTGCAAGATACAACTTCTTTTAGAAATAGATTTATAATGTAACTGCCTTAAGATCATTTAACACATCACATGACCTTTGTTTTATATGATATATCTTTGATTTTCGAAATCATGTTTCTCTGTATAATAAATCCATTTTAAATCGTGACTTTTTGTTATTTGTTTAGCTGGGGGTGTATGGAGACAACGCGATTATTTAATAATAAACCGGTAGATATCAATGTGATCAATTGGTAGGCATTATTGCAAACTAATAAACTATTGTAACTACCCATTCGAGGCTGTGTGTGACTGCATGTACGCTGATCATTGTGGACCTTTCAAAATACTGTTATTTGTATAATAATAATTTATAAAGATGGCAGATAATACAATTCAGAATGATGGAAATAAAGAAAAAAAAATATTAAATACAGTATATTCTAGTAGATTTCATATGATCTGATCAAGACAGAGTCTATTGTTTGATCCCGGTTGGAGAATGTAGTTAACCCTTACCTGTAATCCCAAGGGGACAGAGATCGCCTCCTCACATCAGGACCCGCTGGCATTGATTGGCCGGTGATGTTTAATGAGACACTAATCACTGATGGGAACTTTGAGTCTCTTGTAAGTTGACATCTTTTGTTGAGATGATTTAAGTCCAGACCTTGTGCCGAATCCAACATGATGACTCCAAGAGTAAGTACCAGCAATGTGAGAGGGAACTGGGAAACAGAACAGCAAAATGCATTATAGCTTTTATTTTTCTCTTTATAAGATTCTAAGAATAATCAATATGTTTTTGGCTTATAACAATGCTTACTTTAAAGGGACACTATAGTCACGAAATAACTACAGCTTAATGTAGTTGTTCTGGCGAGTATAATCATTGCCTTCAGTCATTTTAATGCAAACACTGCCTTTTTTAGAGAAAAGGCAGTGTTTACGTTGCCCCTAGGGACACCTCCAAGTGGCCACTCCTCAGATGGCCACTGGAGGTGCTTCCTGGCTCAGTGCTGCACAGTAGGCAGCTCTGCCGTTCAGCGTCCCCATGAATTTTCCTCATAGAGATGCATTGATTCAATGCATCTCTATGAGGAGGTGCTGATTGGCCAAAACGTACCTGCAAGGCACTGGAATTAAAGTGAGTTTTTCATGCTTTTAAGAGGGGTAAGGGGGAGGGCAAGCCATTGTCTATTTCCTATTATTGATAGAAACATTACTTATTTATTCCTCTAATTAATATTGTTGGGTAAGCTTTTCAAATGATTTAATATTTTTGGATAAACGTTCAAAATTATTTAATATTATCAAAAATATAGATATTGATATACTGAATTGATATACATTTTATATATAATATATTTTTTTAGATTTTTTAATATGTTGAAAAAAAAAACATTTAACAATTTTATCTAAAAATATGAAATCTATTTGAGAGCTTATCCAGCAAAGTGAAATTGAAGCCAATGTATGCTATGTTACCTTTCTTAAAGTGCCTCATATCAAACATCTACTAACCGCACACTAAAAACAAAGCAATAAAAAAGCTCAGCTAATAAAATCAGCTCAAACATTTTCCAATGTTTCCTACAAACATTATTAATCAATCAATAAGTTTTTGTATGTTCAAAATGAGTAATGTTTCAGTATTAAAAAGTAAATGAAAGCAAACCACAAACCCAGATAGAACTCTTCGAGCACGCTTAGTTAATGCATATGTAAGTCTTGTAACATGCATTTAGTGCCGTGTCTAACAACTAAAATACATTGATTCCATAGAACACTCACCATGAAAGGTGTCTTCTTGCTGTCCATAGTATTCAAGTAGCTTCTTCTGCTCTTCAATGTGAAAGGATGGACTTCAAGTCACTTCTTTGAACTGTGCATATTCAGACCCAGACATTTTATAGAGGGACATCACGCACTGGTTTTAATTTCCAGGACTTCAATCTGTATGTGGTTTCATTTCAAGTAGTAGTTTCCTCTGTCGTGTGTGTGTGTGTGTGGTTTTTTTTTGTTTTTTTTTGTGTAAAATTATGTCACATCATTCTGCAAAGGAAAGGAAAGTCTGATGTTATAAATCACGTAGTGTTACTCTTCCTGTACCTGGAGTGGAACCTGCAAATTAATCATTAACCAAAAACAGTCACGTTCTACAATCACTGAAAGTCGGTCAGAAATTTGCATGCATATCTATTCTACCTGAGCAAAGAATGAGGCTGAGGTTTTTATGTCTGTGAATTTTCCTGAGCCGACCTAGCAATAAATTAGCTTTGATGTTAAATATAGACATATATATACGGATCTAGATGGAATAAATAGTGCACTGATAGATAATAAAAATCCAGAGCATAAGAAGGGAAATCTGGTGTGTAATATGACTACTGCTTCCATGTAAAGAAATTTACAAAGTGTACACTCAACCATTCCAATCTTATAAGCAGGCAAATCAAATACATTCCACAGTTTGGATATAAATCCACTATTTAACATTATTGGCAGATATTATGGGATTTAGAAGATCACTACAATGTTATTTCTATAGGCAAACCTCACAGTAGCAAGACTTCTACTTGCTACAAGGCTTGCACTTTGGATAAGTTGGTTTCCAAGCAGTGCTGTATCTTTAACGAGGCTAACAAGGCACTTTTAGGAAAGCGGCAAAAACAGGTGGCCACCCAAGCGCCCTGGCAGATGCCCTGTTAGCCTCTTTCATGGAGGACCAAAGAGCTGACCAACTGGCCACCCCAGGTCTCCCCTCTCCTAATAATAATCAGTGTGTACTACAAACAAGAATGGTACTTAGGATATAAGTAATCTATAACAAATCCCCTATACCATCTAACAGAAACCCAGAAAGGCACTCATAAAAAAGCATAAAAACACGATAAAATACAGCATACACGTTTTGGCTATCGGAAGAGCCTTCTTACAGTGCACTTTGTGGCGACGATTTGGTGAACTAGAGAAATGACTGCCTGTCATTTTGGAGTCAAGAAAATGTTTTCCAAATTTCTGGCAAAATTAAAAATAATACCAAGTGGAGTTTTTTGTTTCTTTTAGATTAAAAGCAGTATCACAGATATCTGGAAAGTTGAAATGCATGTACTTGAGTCTTTTTCTCTATATGTCTGTAACTATGTCACAGTTCCACATGCTAGTATGTGATTAGTCTATAATGTTAATGGTAGGCATATTTTTACAGTGAGAGGCAGAATAATAAAGTTGGCCACCAGGCTTCCACACATCTCAGAAGGGATTTTGTCCCACTCCTCTTTGCAGATAATCTCCAACTCATTAAGGGTTCGAGAACAACGTTTGGCGACTTAAACCTTCAGCTCCCTCCACAGATTATCTATGGGATTAAGGTCTGGAGACTGGCTAGGCCACTCCAGGACCTTAATGTGCTTCATCTTGAGCCACTCCTTTATAGCCATCAGCAGCATGCCCCCACCCTTTGTACAGCCCTGTCATGCTGGAATACCCATCCATGAAACCTTTTTTTAATGCCCTGGCTGAGGGAAGGTGGTTCTCACCCAAGATTTGATGGTACACTTCAGACGGGCCTGTACATGTGCTTTCTTGAGCAGTAAGACCTTGGGGGTGCTGCAGAATTTCAGTCCTTCACAGCATAGTGTGCTACCAATAGGGATGTGCATGGGCAAAAAATTTGGTTCGGTTCAGAAATTCGGGTAAGTAAAAAAATTAATCTGCTTCGGCAATTCAGGCAATGGCATTTGGTTCCGTTTGGCACTTCCGAACTACTGAGCTTCAGCAATTCGGAACTTCGGTAATTCGGCACTTCAAAACTTTGTAAGCATCCGAATGCCTGAATTGCACATGTCTAGTAAGTGGTTGTGGTGGCAATCCGGGCACTGGGAGCCCTATAGATGTGTAAGTGGTTGTGGTGGCAGTCCTGGCACTGGTTGGCGGGAGTCCTATAGATGTGTAAGTGGTTGTGGTGGCAGTCCGGGCACTAGGAGGTGGGAGCCCTATAGATGTGTAAGTGGTTGTGGTGGCAGTCCGGGCACTGGGAGGCGGGAGCACTATAGATGTGTAAGTGGTTGTGGTGGCAGTCCGGGCACTTTAGGTGGGAGCCCAATATATGTGTAAGTAGTTGAGGTGGCAGTCCGGGAACCCTATAGATGTGTATTAGATAGGGCTCCCAGTGCCCGGACTGCCACCACAACCACTTACACATCTATAGGGCTCCCGCCTCCCAGTGCCTAGACTGCCACCACAACCACTTATACATCTATAGGGCTCCGAGTGCCAGGACCGCCACCACAACCACTTGCACATCTATAGGGCCAAGGTGCCAGGAATTAGCTTACTGGTCAAGATTCCTGTCATCATTCACGTAATTTTCTCTCCCTCTCTCTTGTTTTGCCACTTTTCAGAAATCCGAAGCACTTCGGAACTTCGGCAATTCGGAAATTCTGAAATTTGGAACTTCGACAATTCGGTTCTGCACTTCCGAACTACCGAACTTCAGCAAACTTAACAAAAAAAAGAATAAAACCCCTATTCAGAGGTAATAAGTGATACAATTCTATGCATAAATACAAAGCAGCTCAAACACATAAAGTGGAATACCCTTATTTCCACAATAAATGAACAATATATAAAGATGTTTTATAAAATACACCAACTAGTGGAGCGCTTATACAAATAAAAGTGATAGAGGGGTTCACTTACCCCAACAATTTAGTGTGGTCTTAAATTCAAGAATATGCTTGTGAACATACAAAGAAGGGAACAAAGAGATAGAAAACATATAGTGTAGATGGTTTTGATGATAATGAGTGCTAAAAGTAAAAAACTAGAACCACTCACATGGTCTGGAGCCTATATAATATTGGCTCCGTAACGTAAGCCTTTGTGCTCTTTGGGCAGCAACACACCCTTCCTCTGAGATGTACCTCCAAAGCAACACAGGAAACAAAAGGAGAAAGAAATCCAATGGGTGGTATTTGTGCAAACTGGCAGAAAATATTTAGGTGGTAAATGTTATGCTCACCTTGTTTAGAGCCTTAAATTTCTGTCTCTGAGGGTAATCAGCAATGTAAAGGGATGGCACTTCCCTACAGAAATTCCCAGAGGCTTCAAGGACTTCAGTGGTTATAAAAAATGTTTAATGATTCCAAATAAAAAGTAATAAATTAAAAACTAGAAATTTGAAATATAAAAACTAAATAAAAGTCCAAATCAGCCACTCTATTTTAGTATAATGTATTCTTCTTTGACTCCAAAAAATAGACAAAACATAAAAACACACTTTTTATATTTTAATTTGATATTACCAAAGTACATACTTCCTCTTGTATAAATAGAAAAATGGAATTAGAATAATTTATACACACACCCATTTTATTTTTTAAATTGATTTTAAAGTATGTATGCATATTTCTAATTTATCACGTATACATTTTATTTTTCTTACATATATGTCCGCGTGTGCATGTGATTGCATATTTTATTTGACATTTATTATTCCACACAAATAATCTAAATACATAATATCTTAAAAATAGTTAATTTGGTCCATCAAGGGTCATATTAAATATTCATAAATGTGTAAAAAATATTTTCCATAAATAAGATGATAGATGATGTAAGATATTCATATTCAATTGTATTTTTTTTTTAACTAATGTGAAGATAGCTATCATGATGATATTGTTTGTTTTAAATCTTTATTTTATTTTGCACTACATCTTTAATTAATACTATGCATATTTTATGTGTGTTATAATCTTTCTGTACTTTTTCACTGTACTTTTTCACAATTCATTGTGGTCAAAATAACCACTTGTAAGTGTTAATTACAATTAAAGGTCACACTCAGCACTATGACATCTGCACCCACATGGATAAAGCTGAACAACTACACATTATCAAGTGCAAATCAAGCATTAATTTGTTCAAGTTTGGACAACAATGATAGGCTGAGAGCAGTAGACTACCCTCATCTCCACTATGCCTGCAAAGGAGACTTGCTATAGGTACCAGGCAATGGTACATTTTTGTCATAAGGGGTCATGGTGTCTGGAGTCTGTATGTGCAGTTTTTTACACTATGAAATTCTGCACAAAAAGTGTTTAATTCCTCTGCTACACCTCTCACTGCGTCAATGGGGCGTCATGAGCCAAAAAAAAAAAAAACAGAACAAGAGTTCCAAGCTGGCTAATGTGAATTCTGTGCATATTTGGCATCTGTGGTCAGCATGCTGGCGACAGATAGCCATTGGCAGCATGCCCCCACTCTCCGTACCACCCATGTCTTCCGCTTAGCCTGTCCTCCTCCTCCATCCCTCTCCAACTGGTAGTCAGTGGAGGAGAATTGGCCTAAAGGGAAAACCAGACTTTGGTACTGGAACAGATTCACTTTTAAGATTTTTGTTTCTTTTTTTGTGGGGACAGTATAGGGAGGGCTACCCAGACCATAAACAGTGTTTTCTTATAGCACAGTTTGCTTGGTTGGAGTAATAATTTAAGAGGTTATGGTAGACTGCCCATTTTAATGATCGTTACAAGTGCACACCTCTAACAGCTCAACAAATCCAACTTCAATTTGAGATATTGTTGGCATTTCTGGGTTTGGAGTTGTGGTGACATTCTGTCATCAAACTAATATGGTGACCAGAGGTCACGTGACCTTTCTTACAGGGGGATAAGCTTTACCATTTCACATGGTTATTAGGTAATTCAATAACTTCACAACTCAGAAATAGATAATCACTTCCCCCTATCTCCATTCCTCAGTGTTCCTTCTTTGGCTGTGCTACTGAGCAGACATATGAGCAGACATGGGCTAATTTTTATCGTGGTGAACTGTGAGTGAGATCTGATGACTTCATAAGGTTTAGTTGTTATGGTTAGTTAGTGAGTGAGTGAGTGAGTTAGTTAGCTTCTGTGTCATTATTTGTATGTTGTCGTTTTGTCTCTGAATAAATATTTGTTAAAGTAGACGGACCAGAGTTTATATGTGTAAGCGTACATAATTTATTATGTTTGGTAATACACCATAGAAGGGAACACAATAACATTGTTTGAAAATGTGACTTGTGTTTGTATTCTCCTGAATCATGTGTGGGTATTATTGATGCCCTGTGTCATTTATAGCTGTGACATTATAGTGAGATGCCCCATTTTCATTAAATCTGTCTGTAATATTACTAAATAAAGAATACTGTACAATCTGTAAAACTATCACCCATTATTTCTGTAAATGAAGAACAACAAATGAAATTTGAAATTGTAGACAAAAATAGCCAAACTAAAAACACAGCTGACGTTTTTTTCTAATCTTTCCAATCTTTCCCTAAAATGTAAAATTAATTTTGAATTCCACAAATTCACACTTTAGTGAATGACACTGTCATTGTTCTCTGAGAACTAGGTGAAAAGGCTCAGTGGTGAGGTGGCTCCATTTTCAAAGAGGGTGTGTTTCCTAAACAAGCGTTTGGTTTACTAAGGCCAGTTTAAGCTATATGCAAAATAAAACCACACTAAACCAGGTGTTAAATAGTAATTACAAATAGTATTCAAAATCTCAAAAAAGTTACTCGTTAATGCAAACACGCACATTTTGTTTTTTATTTATAGTTTGTCCACATCAAGGAGTGTCAGTGTTTGTGTTAACGTTAATATGTATGTACTTATGTAAAAATTATTTAGAGTAGTGTCTGTATCTCAGTGAAGGTGTGTGGCGATGTATATTTCTAAATGGGAGAACAAGTCTGTAATGCAGAGGTCAAGTCCTGGGTAAAAAATTGTGGGAACTCACCCAAGATCCAACTTGGAATTTTCACAGGTGGTCATAATGCACCCATGTCTTATTTGGGACACTTTAGAATCCGGTCAATGTAATTAACCCTCATCAAACCATATTTTTTGAAAAGTAGACAACCAAGGGTATTCAATATGGGGAAGGTTCAGTCGTTTTTAGTAGCCACTTAGTCACAAACACTGGCCAAAGTTAGCATTTAGATTTGTTTTTGTGTTAAAAATGTAAAAAACAATTATGAACGCTATCTTTTGTAACCGTGGCTGGTTCCCTTATTTACCACTATAATGTCTTAAAGCATAGAACTTAGGGCTAATCATACAGATATCTTTGTATGATTAATGTTATATGTTATATAGTTAGTAAGAGATCCTCTATTTAAAATATATAAATAATTAAGAATACAATATAAAATAAGGATTGTCTTGGAAGCAATAAAGTTTTGTCTTTTAGATATTTATTATATAAAAATATAAATATAGACATATAAAATCCATTACAATAATTTATAGCAAAGTTTATAAGATTAAACTAAATGTTTGCAAATATCATTAACCTCTTAAGGACTGAGCGTTGTTCACGTTGTGAACAAAACAAAACGTAAACAAAACCTGGCATTTGCGCTACATGTCTGTCCAACCGTAATTCACCTCTTTCATATTAAATGCACCCACACTTATTATATATCATTTTATTCAGGGGAAACATGGCTTTCATTTAATATCAAATATTTAGCTATGAAATTTAATTTAATATGAAAAGAATGGGAGAAAATAAGAAATTTTGCTATTTTTTTAGTTCTACGTGACAATTTAACTGTCAATGTCATGATAATGTTTGCTTTTACTGCAATAAAATACACATATTTGTATTCAGCAAAGTCTCACGTGTAAAACAGTACCCCCTATGTACAGGTTTTATGGTGTTTTGGGAAGTTACAGGGTCAAATATAGCGTGTTACATTTGAAATTGAAATTCGCCAGATTGGTTACATTGCCTTTGAGACTGTATAGTAGCCCAGGAAATAAATTTACACCCATAATGGCATACCATTTGCAATAGTAGACAACCCAAGGTATTGCAAATGGGGTATGTCCAGTCTTTTTTAGTAGCCATTTGGTCACAAACACTGGCCAAAGTTAGCGTTAGTATTTGTTTGTGTGTGAAAAATGCAAAAAACGCCAATTTTGGCCAGTGTTTGTGACTAAGTGGCTACTAAAAACAACTGGACATACCCCATTTGCAATACCTTGGGTTGTCTACTATTGCAAATAGTATGCCATCATAGGGGTAATTTTCATTCTTGGGCTACCATAGGGTCATAAAGGCAACGTAAGCAATCTGGCGAATGTTAATGTGAAAAAAATGAAACACAAGCCTTATATTTGACGCTGTAATTTTTGAAAACACCATAAAACCTGTACATGATGGGTACTGTTGTACTCGGGAGACTTCGCTGAACACAAATATTTGTGTTTCAAAACAGTAAAAAGTATTGCAGCAATAATATCGTCCGTGTAAGTGCTGTTTGTGCGTGAAAAATGCAAAAAACTTCACTTTTACTGGCGATATCATCGTTGTAATACATTTTACTGTTTTGAAACACTAATATTTGTGTTCAGCTAAGTCTCCCGAGTAAAACAGTACCCCCCATGTACAGGTTTTATGGTGTCTTGGAAAGTTATAGGGTTAAATATAGTGCTAGCAAATTAAATTCCCTATACTTTCGGCATGGGTTGTCAGGCAGGTCCCGCTAATTGTAATTAATTAGGATACCTAATTATGTAAAAATATTACATAAATATATGTGTAGAATTAATATATGTATATATATACATATGTGTATATATACATATATATATATATATATATATATATATATATATAATTTTTTTAAAATATTTTTATTTATATATAGGTATATATATAGTGATATATACGTATATATTTATGTGTATAGATATATATATTATTTTGTTCTATGTGTATTTTGATATAAATATATATATATTAATATTACAATACAGTTAGAATGAAATAAAACACATCTATATATTTTTTAATATTTTATTTTTAATTATTTTTTATTTTAATTTTACGTATTTACATATTTTTTTTATATTATATATAAATATATATATATATAACAATAATTATATATATATTTAATCAGTGTCAGTCTACGTGTAATTTGATATTAATATATATATATAATTATATATATATATTAATATTAAAATACACCTAGACAGTGTATGTGTGTGTATGTATATGTGTATATATATATACTTAGATCATATATATATATGATATATATGATCTAAGTATATATATATTTTTTTTTACACTTATTATAACTTATTTTAATTTGATTTCCAGCCAGCAGGGGGACTAACTGTCATTACAGTTAGTCCCCCTGCTGGCATTGCTGCAGCCAGCTATCCCGACCATGTGATTGTGAGGTCCTCACAAGGACCTCACTCTCACATGGCCCGGGGGGGCTGAAGAGGACGGAGGTGCCGCGGGGGGCTCCCTGGGAGTCCCCCCAACCGCGATCGCCGGCGTGGGATCGCCGGCGTGGGATCGCCGGCGACCGGGTAAGTAACAAAAAAACGGAGGGCGTACAATTACGCCCTGCGGCGTTTAGAGCCGCTTTAAAAAGGACGTAATTGTACGCCCTCCGGTCTTAAGGGGTTAAACTGATTTATTATCTCATCTTGAATCTATCTAATCTTTTTTTTGCCCAGCTCTTTTGCAACGCATATTCCAGGCCATGTTATAAACTTACAACAGAGATGTTGGTGTTTTAAAATTTATTTATTAGATTTATTTTTCTTAAATATACTTGTAATAAATAGAATTAAATATGTGTAGATGAATTCCACAGAGAACATTAATTGTATAAATACACAATAAAAATATTAATACCCCAAACAATGAAACATACCGTACATTGTTACAAGTCGCACTTTCAAAGTGTTACATTTATCACCCATTAACGCAATGCATCTAAGTTAACTGGGAAATATTCCGATTTCACTTATAAGGATTTCTCTGGTGACTCCAGGGAGAGTTGGTGTCTTACATTAGGTAGGTTGTGATAGGTTGGACACAAGTACAGCCCACAGTAAACATCTTCTTCTGCAGTCTGTAGGTCGGTTTACAGTCTTTCATTTCTCGATACAGGACCAGGATCTCCTGTCTGATCTCAACGGAATTCCCGCTCTCCATCAATTTACCCTCAGCATCCACACACCGCTGATGGCGGCATTTAGCAATAGCAATTCTTGACGGGTATCTGTTGGACTCTACATCATAGCTAAAATACAAAGAAGAGAAATCTATTGTAAACCAAATCATTTTTATTATTTCATATTTTTATTCGACTAAATACGTCAAGTAGGCAATCAATGAGATGTGCTATAAGAAATAATATAAAATCTAGTTGGCTTTATTAACTAACATGAGACTGATAAAGGAACTGCAGATTTGGGGTCAAAATAGGTAAAATAAAAATTGATCCAAATCAATACATGTTCCAGTTCCTCTTCCAGTACAACAAAATTAGTTTTTTAGTGAAAAACAATATATATATATATATAAAAAGCATGATGAACTCTTGCATACTTTAAGTGGGTATTATATCTGAATGCATAGATTATTTTCCAATAGGGTGGCAGGTTTAGGAATTTGCATTCCCAGAAATGCCATCTGCTTAGTTTGAAAGACACCAGTAACTTGGGATTTTTATTTATCAGGTTTATTCACTAAAGGGAGAATTCCAAGTGAATTCAAAGTAAATTTAAAATATAATGTCAAAATAGCCAAGCTGGAAAAATTCTCTAAATCAGCTATGCTTCCAATGCAGTTATTTTGTCCTTAAATTTGAAATTAATTTGAATTCACTTGGAATTCTCACGTTTGTAAATAGCTCTGTTTAATTCTGCTTCTATTTCTCATCATGCCCATAATATTGCACGATTAGGAGTTCCATGTACGATTTAAAAAAGGTATTTGATTATATTACCATTTGAAAATTTAAATTGTGTAGAATTACATTGTTTTATGTTGTTATCCCTACATAGTAATATGTGCACGGAAACGGTCATAATCATATATTCAAACTATGGATTGAATGTTTCCAATACATGTTATGCTGTGTTTTAACAAAAAACTTTGCATAAAAATATGATATGTGGTTGAAGTGAAAACATATTTTTTTCACAAAAAAAGAGAGATTTAGGCAAACAAAATACTCTTCTCGAAATGAAAGAATTTGTTTATATGCTTAATTTTTTTTTTTTTTTTAAAGGTCAACTGAAACATATTGATAATGATTTTTAGAACATGTCACTTTTTATCTAGCTGGGTGGCCATGTTGGGTCAGACCTTTCTTTTATCTGATTAACTGCGGCTGTGATTATTCTATGTAAAACTGCAGTGGAAGGCTAGTAAGGTTGAGCGGCAGCTGGTTAAACAGTGGTGTCTGATCTAACATAGCTGCTCAGCCAGATAAAAAAGTGAAACAAATTTTTTTTTGAAAAATGAAAATTCAAAATGTGATGACAATTATCTTTTGAGATAACTTTACCTGTAATCCCAAGGAGAGAGAGATCGCTTGCTGACATCAGGACCCGCTGGCATTGATTGGCCTGTGATGTTCAATGAGACACTAATCACTGCTGGTAACATTGAATCTCTTGTATGATGGCATCTTTTGTTGAGATGATGCAAGTCCAGACCTTGTACAGAATCCAACACTCCCAGAGTAAATACCAGCAATGTGAGTGGGAACTGGATAAAATGATATTTAAAAAAGTGTTATTGCGTTCTATATATAGGCAAGATTTTAAAAACAGACAGGATTACTTTTATAATTTTCAGTACGTTATTTAAAGTAAATCCAGCAGTAAACAGATCCAGCCTCCCTAAGAATTCAATTACAAACAAGTGACAAAATATTTATAAAATCAAAATGAACATTCCACTCAGGTAGGATGAAGGACTCAGATGTGCACAAGGAAATATGTTCTAAGTGAGAGACGAAGGTCAGGTATATAAGAAATATGCTTTTAAAAATGCGAAATAGTAAAAATGCTACTCTAAAGCATATCTCCCAGCTTTTTAATGGTGCTAAAATTAGTGAGTGCAAACATACATCATTTTTATAAATCTAACAGAGCAATTAACACATTTTTCTAAACCAAGTAGATCTGTTCTAACGCAATCCAGTTGTAAGTCATTAGTAAGTCCTGCAACATGAATACAGCAATATCTCTTAGAACAAATGTTGTGCCAAAGAATGCTTACCATGAAAGGTCTACAAAGTCTCTCCATAGTAATGTAACAGCTTATTCTTCTCTTGTGAAGGGATGGTTTTCAAATAAGTTATCTGAGCGTTGCAGACCCAGTCCCCGTCATTTTATAGCGATTCAGCCCTCACTTGTGGGTTTCTTTCCAGTACATTGAGTTGAGTGTGGTTAAATTTCAAAGTGTGGTTTTCCTTTGACATTTTGTGCTTTGTGATTTTTTTTCACAAAACTAAGGAAAGTGTGAGATAACAAATAGTTTTTCTTCCTGTGCTTCGGACTGGAATTTACAGCTAAATCATTAACCAAAAAAGTCACACACTGAAATATCAACTCGGCAAGAAATTTGCATACAACCCTACAGTACATCAAGAGTAAAATAGGGCTGTGGTTTGCACTTCTATGAATATACTAATGAGGCGACCTAATAATGCCATAGCTTCACTGTTCAAATTCCTAGAACTGCTATCAAGATATAATAGAGTGTAATTTTAGGTAATTTTAGGGGCCCCTTGAAAATAATTATCTATGAGCCATGCTGTGGCAAAAGTAACCTCGCCACTGGTTTTTGGAGAGGCCTGTTTGCCAGCCTCCTGCCCTGCAACTATGGCCCTGGGATGTATTGCCCTTTTAGAACTGTATTTGGGCACAATGGATTTTTGTATGCTGTTCCTGGCCCTTTAAATACGTGGGAGCAGTGTTACAACTTTTAAACTGGCACTTTGAATGCAGTCGAAGTGCCGAAGTCGTCGAAGTGTCGAAGTCGTCGAAGTGGCCGCCATTCGACAAACGAACACGTGGCGGCGGCCATTTTAACTTATTCGAACGCGGTCAGTGGTGTGTGCAGCCAAATCTATGGAACTGTTTGCGGCTACCCAAATGCACGAACACCGCTGACCCGTACCTTCTTCGACACCGCGGCTGGAGACTAAGTCCCGTTCGAAGATTCAAACTCCCGTTCGAATGGGACTGAGTCATTTTCTCGGTGTAAAATAGACCGACCGCACAGCCCAAATCCATGGAACTGTTTTGGGCATGAAAATGTGCCTGCGGTCGGTCACAAAGGACTTCCGACTAACTTTTGAACTAATGGAAGGATTTGCATGATTTTTGAGTATGTTCATATTTGAAGTATGCTGATTATTTAATGTATAGTTTTGAATAGATTTGAAGATTTAATGTATAGTTTTAAAGTTATAAAAATGTATACAAATTTATAAGTTTTAGCTTGGAGATAATTGAGTAGATACAGTAAGAAACTCAATTATCTCCCAAGCAGAGGGGAGGGAATTTGTGGGATGTAACCAATATCTGATTGGTGAATGTCTAATTGCCTGTGGGTGTCTCCCTTGCAGGGGAGCACTGCATAAAAGCAGAGTACCTGCCATTAAACATCAGAGTTCTTCTTCACCCTCAATCTAGAGTCCTGTCTCTTATTGGGGGAATTGCTATATCACTACAAGGGATTGCTATGCTCTGCATGCTCCCTTGGATAATCACTTCTAAGCTCTTGTAAGAGCTTGCTCCTGATTTACTCTCTTGGAGGAGAGGTTCACCCACTGGAACCTGGAGCCTTGTCATAGGTCCAGGGTGGGTAGGAGACGGCGAGATCCCAACCACGCTGCGGCGGTTCGTGGGGTCTATGGGGGTTGTGGTGTCTGCTGGAGTGCTTGGAGCCCTCTGTAAGCGCTAGGATCATCCTTCAACGGAGGTACCCAGTCGGGGTGCCAGGTGATCCGTTACACATGCTTCCCGTCATTCATCCATCCTTCTCTAATTCCTGCTACTGCCATTGTAAAAACATGGAACACATCAGGTTCTGTCTAACTCAAGGTGAAACTAAGGAACCTTTACATTCTCATCATCTCCTGACCCAGTTTCTGCAATCAATGTTCATTACCAGATTTCCCCTAAAAACAATTATCGATTCTGCAGTTCATTTTATCTTCTTACCTCCCATTCTTTCCAAACCTCTCACCTTAATGACTTCCTACATCATTTAAAATTAAATTCACAAATTTTGTAATCTGCCTTGATCTCCAGAACTGTACCATTATCCACATATCCTTACATTGGCAGAACTAGGCACCATAGGGCTCAGTGCAAGAATCAGAATCAGTTACTCCCTTATTGGGGCAATGAGGGGACGTTAGATGTCAGTGGTGGCTGAGCCGATTGTGCGCCATGGCAGAGTGTGATTGTATTGGTTAGCTGAGCGTGATATGTATGTGTGTGTGTGTGACTGGCCGAGTGTGATTGTGTGGAGTTGGCTGAGTGTGATTGCATATGAGGTTAGGCTGTGTGGAGTGTGAAGTGATTTGCCCTGCTTGGTGAAACTTCCCTAAGCGTGGCAATCGCCAGTGATGGTGCTAAAATGCTGCGTTCACAACTAGCACATTGATGTCTGTGCATTGGGTACTCCCCCAACAAGTGTGAGAAACACCTGCTGGGGGAGTACCACTGTGACAAGGAGCAAGAAAGCTACCTGTCACTCAATTTATGTGCTGCTGATATACAGCATGTAACTTCATTGAGCAAGGCCCTCAAACCCTCTGTTCCTGTGCGTCCATTTGTCTGGTTACAATTACGTGTCTGTTAGTCCACCCATTGTACAGCACTACAGAATTTGCAGGCGCTATATAAATAATAATAATAATAATAATAATATTAATAATAATGTTGAGGATTTAAGTGACAGGTGGGGGAGGGACCATACTTTTGCAAAGTTTTAAATTAGAATCTGTCCATATGCTAGCATTTCTTCTAACACAATGTATAGATGCAATTTAAATGGATGTTTTAGGCATCAAAATTATTTTAACTTATTGAAGCAGTTTAGTGTATAGATCACGCACCTGCAGTCTCTCTGCTCAAGCCTCTGCCATTTAGAAGCTAAATCACTTTTGTTTCTGTTTATGCAGCCCCAGCTACACCTCCCCTGGCTGTGACTGACATAGCCTGCATAAAAACAAAATTGTTTCATTTTCAGTCAGATGTTAACTTAGAAGCTCGTATCTCATGCTCTGTAAATTGAACTTTAATCATACACAGGAGGCTCCTGCAAGGTATACAAGGCTATTAACAGAGCAGGGGATAAGAAATTCTAAACATTAGATCTCTCTTTACAGGAAGTGTTTAGAAAGGATGTGTAAGTCACATGCAGAGAGGTGTGACTAGGACTGTATAAACAAAGTAAAATTACTTCTAAATGGCAGAGAATTAAGCAGTGAGACTGCAGGAGCATGATATATACACCAAAACTGTTTAATTAAGCTAAAGTTGTTTTGATGCCTAAAGTGTCCCTTTAATGCTCTTTAATATACACTTATCTTATACATACTCTTTAGCCACCACAAACATTCTTACAAACAAGCATACACTCACATGCGCTCACTGACACACACATACACATTTTCACACATACAGCACATACATATACACATATTCACACACTGGCCTGCTCTTGGACTTTCCATTTCAGGCAGAAGACAGATGGCTATGACTTTTGTGACCCGTGGATATACTGCCATCTTATCATAAAATATGTCCCATCTCAGCTTCTCTGATAATTTGCTAAATCTATATTCTGATCAGACACATAATCAATTCTCTGCACCATTTTTAGGGGAAATTACCTCAAGTTCACAGTATTTTAAGAAATTCAAAAAAGCCAACTTCTATAGGGAATTCTGTTATTTAATTATTCTTCCTGATTTATCATCGTGTTTAACCTTATGTAACTTGTCTGCTCATTGTGAAGTCAAATGATTCCTGGTGATTCCCTCTGTCTAGGGCAATTTCAAGTGACCACAGACTGACAGATGTGGTGTATGCAGCAGTCAAAGGGAGCACTGTTTATAGCCTTCGAAACAAGCATTTATTTGCCTATTGCTACGTGGTGTGGTGGTGCTCCCAGGTATCAAAATAGATATATACAGACTGAGGATACAGCTGTGGATCTACAAAAAGCAAAATAAAACAATAGTGCAACACTGTATAATAAAGTGTAAGTGTGCTGTGCGCTGTGTAGAATATAACTCACAAGATTGATGAATGGTTAGCGCCCAAGGGTGCCTCCCCTGATGTAGGTGGGGGGCGTAAACACTGCTCCTACTCCAAGGAAGGCGAAATACGACTCAGGATGTGGAGTAATAAAAGGTTTCTTTATTTAAAAGAATTGAAAGTATAAGTATACAAATAAGTTGTTATGGTACCAGGTCCCCAGAGTTTACGCCCCCCATCTACATCAGGGGAGGCACCCTTGGGCGCTAACCATTCATCAATCTTGTGAGTTATATTCTACACAGCGCACAGCTGTTCCTTGAAAGGGTTATGAATGAGTCTGAATTAGTTCAGAATTTTAGCCAGACTGAACAATGCTGGAATGTGGAAATTCAGACCTGAATGCTTCAAATTTAAATTTTAATAAAGGCTCACTGCCGTAACGCCAGGATAGGGTGCTGGAAACTCACAGCCCTCTCCTCCAGTGGCATATTTTCCCTGACTTTTGTTGCTTAAGCAACATCTCCATTTCCACCTATTTTTCTCCGTTCCATCCTCCGTTCTCCCACTTTACCTGACCTCTCTCACCCCTTGTCTACCTGGCGAAATTGATTAATTTCACTCTATACTCTACTAATGCTAGGGACTCAATTCCCCACATAAAAGAGCAAGTGCTCTGTGAGAGCTCTGCAAGAGCTCCGAGCGTTGCGGGTATCCATATCCTTTACAGAAGACTGACTTTATTCAAGATCACCCAGGTTCTCTAACAAATACTTCCCTACAGGATATTTTGTGTATAACCTGTCACAAACGCACCCTACTCCAAGAGTGTGCGTGACGTAGTTGTGGTGGTGAAAGGGTTAAAGTACACTATTTGTCCTCACTAGACCGGAAATAATGACCAAATCCCCCTTTTTAACACCACCCACACTTAAACATAATAATATAACTATTACTATTTTAACGCTGCCACCACGTGATTCTTAACCAGACAAAGGCAGAACTTAATAAATGAATGTTTATTATGAACAAAGAATAGTCACAGTGCATATAATATATGATAAACAAGTTATTTACACCAACAACAGATAAAAACAAAAAGGATAAAATACAGAAGTCCTAATTACTCACTGTAGCGGAGTAGCAGTATAATCACGGTATCTCCACTGGTAGTCAGGAAAAAGCAGGTAAAAAACACAGGCAGTGTAATAATAATCCCTCTTCCCCAAGGACTAGATGACACCCAGTCTGGGAGCCAACTGTCAACTGTCAACTGACCTCTGTGGGGGTCCCAGCTTCAAAAGATGCAACCCCTGTTGACCTCAGCAACAACATCTCTGCAATCTGTGCCATTTACTACACAAATTAGATTAAAGGATAATATTCCATGGGTGTAATAATAAATTATACACCCTTGCCGTGACATAACCCAGTAGTCAAAATGAAGGTGGTTGTGATAGTGTTCGCAGTGGATGTTCCATTCCAGAAAGATGCAGAGATGGTGGACCCAGATGACAGGTACCTATTTTTGAAGAGGGCAATCAACAAAATTGAATACACCTTTGCTAACCTATACCTCCCGAAATAAAAGCCAGAAACCTTTCGTGGCTAACATGCTTAGGATCCTGGAATCCTTCAGTGAAAGCCTCCACATTATAGGGAGAGACTTCAATGTCCCTCTGGATCCGAGGCTGGACACATCACCCTGGACCTCCCATCTCACCACACACCATTCGTAATATACGCTCACTGCTACATGAATACCAGCTCTCCAACCACTGGCACACACTTCATTATGCAACTAAAGATTACACATTCTACTCATTACCTCATAAGGCATACTCGCTACTACTTCTTACAACACAGACATCTCGATGAATTATGCTCTGCATCAATCGTGCCCATGACATGGTCCAACCAATTGCCTGTCATCATCTTTATCACCTCCCCTATACCACATCACAAGCAATAGACTTGGAGACTCAAAGAATCACTATTGGACGAACCAATCATCGAAGTAGACCTTTGGAATCACCTCACTCAATTCTTCTCTACAAACATCACCCCTGCAATCACCCCGGATAAAGTGTGGGAAGGGCATGAATGCGCAATCACAGGGGTACTTATCAAGCATGGCCCAAATGCATAAACCAAAGGAAAGAACTGCATGCACAAGAGATCGCTTACCTCCTAGATCAGGTTTCTCAGCTCGAAACTTAACACAAATCCTTTCTAGACAATGACTTGTACCTTACATTGACTTCCACATGTGCCAAGCTGAATGCTAAACTTTCCTACAAAATTCTATTTCAGTTCCAACTGGCGAAGAAGTCATTGTTAAAATTCATCAACAAAAGTGGCAGGCTTCTAGCCAGAGAGTTACGACAGCTCAGACAGAAATGCTTTGTCCTAAGGTTACACAGGGAGGCTGGATCCATTAAACAGCTACTGATATTGCAGAAGGCTTTAAGCAATCTATGCATCACTGTATAACCTAATCCCCATCACATAATGTACTGGAACAGTCACCACCTGGCGACCTTCCAACGGCCAATATTTTTCAATATGTCAACTTGTCTCCGCATCAACTTCTCTCTGCATCAGCAATGCTTGTTTAACTCCATACAGGGAGGTTTGAAGCTAGATCTTGCTATGCTATCGCACACATAGTTGTGCTACCCAAAAGGGGTAAAGATCCTTCCTTCTATCCTAGCTGCAGACCAATCTCCCTGTTGAACGCTGACCTTAAGATTTTTGCAAAGGTCCTTGTGCTCTGCATCCATCCTCTTCTACCGTTCCTGATTCATCCAAACCAGGTAGACTTTGTGAGTGGGAGAGAGGCTCAAGGTCATGAATATGATCTACACTGCACAGAATACATCCTTTCCCACTCTCCTAGTCTACACAGATGTAGAGAAGGCGTTCAACTGAATGGGATTGGACGGTCCTGTTCAGCATGCATCAATCTTTGGGTTTTGGACCTCATATGCTGGCCAGGTGAAATCCTTGCACTTTGGCTCATCTGCACATGTGTAAGTGAATAGTGTGTTACACTATCATTCACAATCCAAAATGGAACCCAGCAGGTTCCACTGTTTCCCCTGTTGTTCGTCCTTAGTCTCGAACCTTTTCTAAACTCGGTTTTCACTAAACCTGAGGTGAAAGGTGTGAGGTAATACAAAAATCTCAGCAAATTCAGATGATCAAGTTCTATCTCAAGTCCTAAAACCTTACTGAGAGATGCAAGAATTCAAACATTACATGATAATCTCCAATCTAAAGATCCATTTCACCAACTCTGAGAATCTCAATGTAGGGAGCGACCAATCCCTATTTACAGAGCTATTTACATGTTTCCATTCCAATGGTGCTTAGAGGTGATAAAATGCCTCTGGGCCATGATCTTCTTGGTTCTCACCAATACCTTCAATCTCAATTTCTCACCATTATTCAATAAGCTGAAGCAAAACCTACACTATTGGCACATTCCTCATATAACATGGCTGGGAAGGATCAGTGTCCTACAGATGAAAGTACTCTCTGTAACGAGTATATACCCCTACACGCAGGATCCAGCCTAACAGAAGACAGTACAGAGGAGAGATACGTCTACCGGACCTTAGAGTGGCCGGACTCGACGTAAAGGATAAGACAGAGTCAGGAACGATCCGAGGTCAAGGGCACAAAGAGACAGCGTAAACGAAAACTAGCCGGGGTCTGGTACACAGGAATCAGCAAGCCGGCAAACAGTACAGAATAGGATAAAGCGAAAACGAAGTCAGAATACAAAGCCAAGGTAAAATACGGAGAAACACAACTGAACACAACAAGCACTAAAGGGAACTGTAGCAGAAACCACGATAGGGCAAGGAACTAAGGGAAAAGGGTAAGTATAAGTAGCCTTCAAACTAATGTGATTGGCTCCTGTCACTTCCACTCCCCCAACAGGTAAGTGTATGGGGTGATTGGCATGACAGGAGCCAATGGGAGCCTTTTTGCAATTTAGGCTCCCACTGTCTCTTTAAGAGCGCGCCCGAGATTTGCGGCGCGCTCTTAGCTGCAGGCGGGACATGTGACCGCTTCTCGCGGTCACTGCCCGCCTTCCTGTCTGAACAGTCGGACGAGCCGCGCGCGGCTCGTGCAGCCGCAGGACCGCGCGCGGCTTGAAGAGAGGACCGCGGCCGGCCCCCGGATAAGGTAAGTACCGCTACAGTACCCCCCCCCTGAGGACACGCCCTCCGGGCGGGCAGCACCAGGCCTGGCAGGAAAACGCGAATGGAAAGAACGTACAAGGCGGGGGGCATGAACAGCATCCGCAGAAATCCAACTGCGCTCCTCAGGCCCATAACCCTTCCAATATACCAAGTACTGAAGCCGACCCCTAAGAAAACGAGAGTCAATAACAGCAGATACTTCGAACTCCTCATGACCCTCCACAGAGACAGGAGGGGGAGGGGGAGTATGCCGGGTATAGCGGTTGCGTACGTAAGGCTTCAACAAAGAGGTGTGAAATACATTGGGTATACGCAGATTCTTAGGCAGACCCAAGGCATAAGAAACGGGATTAACCTTATGTATAACGCGATAAGGACCAATGAAGCGGGGAGCCAATTTCATAGAAGGCACCCGGAGGCGAATATTCCGTGTGGAAAGCAAAACCCTGTCCCCCACAACATAGGAAGGGGCCGCTCTGCGATGCTTGTCAGCCTGAGCCTTCTGGCGGGCAGCAGAGTCCACCAAAGAACGCTGAACCTGCTCCCAAGTATTACGCAAACCAGCCAAATGCTCATCCAGAACTGGCATGCCCTGAGAGGAGAATGCAGCCGGAAGAACAACGGGATGCTGGCCATAGACAACGTAAAAAGGGCTTTTGCCGGAAGAATCATGAGTGGCATTATTCCGAGCAAATTCAGCCCAAGGAAGCAGGTCAGACCAATTGTCCTGATGGTGAGACACAAAACAACGGAGGTACTGCTCTAGAGACTGGTTGGCACGTTCAGCAGCCCCATTAGACTGGGGATGGTAAGCGGAAGAAAACGAGAGGGAAATACCCATCTCCGAACAAAAGGCTTTCCAGAACCTGGAAATAAATTGGCTACCCCTATCGGATACAATATATAAGGGAATACCATGTAATCGAAACACTTCTCTAGCGAAGATAAGAGCCAATTCCTTGGAAGTGGGCAACTTGCGAAGAGACACAAAGTGAGCCATTTTGGAAAACCGATCTACTATCATTAGGATGACTGTGTTACCATTCGAAGGGGGTAATTCAACAATAAAATCCATTGATAGATTAGACCAAGGTCTCTCGGGAACGGGTAACGGATGCAACAGCCCACAAGGAACTCTATGAGAGGTTTTCATACATGCACAAGTAGTACAAGCACTTATATAGTCAGTAACATCCTTACGTAAGGTATCCCACCAGAAATACCGAGAAACGGCTGACACTGTTTTGGAAATACCAGGATGTCCAGCAGTCTTAGTATCGTGATAAAGTGACAGAATATCCCGTCTCTCGGGAACGTCAACGAACAATTTATCATTAGGCCTCTCGCTGGGCGCCATGCTTTGTTTCGCTTGTATGGCCTGCAAGAGGGACGAGGAAATAGACAATATAGTAGTTGCTATTATCCTGTCTGGGGGAATGACAGGAGTGACATCAATCTCCTGTTTGTCAATAGTCTCGAATTGTCTGGACAGAGCGTCCGCTTTAGTGTTCCGGTCACCTGGCCTATAGGTGATTATATAATTAAAATGAGACAAGAACAGTGACCACCTAGCCTGCCTTGAAGACAATCTTTTAGCTTCGCTAAGGTAGGATAGGTTCTTATGATCTGTAAATATGAGAATAGGATCCTTAGTTCCTTCTAGCAAATGTCTCCATTCTTTGAGTGCTAAAATGATAGCAAGGAGTTCGCGATTACCCACATCATAATTCCTCTCTGCCTTGGACATTTGTTTAGAAAAGAAGCCACAAGGATGCAATGGCTTGTCAGGAGACTCTCTTTGGGATAAGACAGCACCTACCCCTATATCGGAAGCATCAACCTCAAGTATATATGGCAATGAGGGGACAGGATGCTGTAAAATAGGGGCAGAGGCGAACGTAGTTTTAAGAAAGTCAAAAGCCTGAAGTGCCTCAGTAGACCAGACACGTGTATTGCCATCCTTTTTAGTCATACGAGTAATAGGTGCTACGATAGACGAAAAACCTTTGATAAAACGTCTATAATAATTAGAGAAACCCAGAAAACGCTGGATGGCTTTCAGACCTTGCGGCAGAGGCCATTCTATGACTGCAGCGAGCTTCTGGGGATCCATCCGAAAACCCTAAGCGGAAATCAAATACCCTAAAAACTGGACCTCGGACTGGTCGAATAGACATTTTTCTAATTTGCAATAAAGACCATTAGCAAGAAGGGTCTTCAGAACTGTTGTAACATGTCTGTGATGAGTGTGAATGTCTGTAGAATATATTAAAATGTCATCCAAGTACACAATAACAAATGAGTGAATAAAGTCCCTTAAGACATCATTAATAAATTCTTGAAACACTGCTGGGGCATTGCAAAGCCCAAATGGCATGACGGTATACTCATAATGACCTGACCGAGTGTTAAAGGCTGTCTTCCATTCGTGGTCCTTTTTAATACGTATCAAATTGTATGCTCCTCTAAGATCTAATTTGGTGAATACCGTAGCATGTTTGAGCCTGTCAAACACATTGAAGGCACTCTCAGTACTGGAGCTGTATGCCATTCTCTGGGGCAGGGAGCTGTGTGCCCCTCTCTGGGGCAGGGAGCTGTATGCCATTCTCTGGGGCAGGGAGCTGTGTGCCCCTCTCTGGGGCAGGGAGCTGTGTGCCCCTCTCTGGGGCAGGGAGCTGTGTGCTCCTCTCTGGGGCATGGAGCAGTTTGCCCCTCTCTGGGGCAGGGAGCAGTGTGCCCCTCTCTGGGGCAGGGAGCAGTTTGTCCCCAGATGGTTTTTACCCAGGCTGTGCCACCCCCTACTGCCAAGCACCATGTGCCCATCAGAGCAGGGGTGTAGGAGGGTTAGGTGCGGTTGCTGGAATGGTTCTAGCTAAGAGCGTCTGGAGAGCCTGAGCTATTTGATCCATACGGTGATCCTGTTCTACAAATCTGGCCTCATGGGTCGCCATCTGTTGAGCTAAATCTGCGGGGTCCATGGCCCTATCGTAATGTAACGAGTATATACCCCTACACGCAGGATCCAGCCTAACAGAAGACAGTACAGAGGAGAGATACGTCTACCGGACCTTAGAGTGGCCGGACTCGACGTAAAGGATAAGACAGAGTCAGGAACGATCCGAGGTCAAGGGCACAAAGAGACAGCGTAAACGAAAACTAGCCGGGGTCTGGTACACAGGAATCAGCAAGCCGGCAAACAGTACAGAATAGGATAAAGCGAAAACGAAGTCAGAATACAAAGCCAAGGTAAAATACGGAGAAACACAACTGAACACAACAAGCACTAAAGGGAACTGTAGCAGAAACCACGATAGGGCAAGGAAATAAGGGAAAAGGGTAAGTATAAGTAGCCTTCAAACTAATGTGATTGGCTCCTGTCACTTCCACTCCCCCAACAGGTAAGTGTATGGGGTGATTGGCATGACAGGAGCCAATGGGAGCCTTTTTGCAATTTAGGCTCCCACTGTCTCTTTAAGAGCGCGCCCGAGATTCGCGGCGCGCTCTTAGCTGCAGGCGGGACACGTGACCGCTTCTCGCGGTCACTGCCCGCCTTCCTGTCTGAACAGTCGGACGAGCCGCGCGCGGCTCGTGCAGCCGCAGGACCGCGCGCGGCTTGAAGAGAGGACCGCGGCCGGCCCCCGGATAAGGTAAGTACCGCTACACTCTCCTTTTCCAGACTCTGCCAGTCTTCATCCCACAGACCTTTTTCACTCAACTGCACTGACTTTTCACTGAATATGTATGGTACCACCATCCAGCCAAATTAAAATGCATCATACTAACAAGATCCAAACACAGGGGAGGTCTGGATACCCCAGAGATGGCCATGTAACACAGAGCAATCCATCTGCAGCATACTTGGAGTGGATAAGTGCCCCTACCAGTAAGTTGTGGATATGCATGAAAAAACAGTCTCTCTGAGATCCCTCTGAGTCTACAGCCCTAGCTCCGCCTGACCTCACAAGAGAATCCATCAGACAAACATCTGACCATATCTGCTACGATGTTAGTGTTGAGAAGACTGGCAAACTTACGGGATATTTCACCCAATGTTTCTCTGATGTACGCGATATGAAACAACATGTCCTCCCCCTGCCCCTGCCATTTCCACACAATTAGGGATCTCCTTGTGTTTACAATTTCTATGTCGCTTGAAAAACATTTACAGGTACGGAACCATAATACCCCTCTCGGAACTAAGCTGTTATACTGACTTTGACACCATAAGATAATTAACAGAAAATATCTCACATGCCTGTAGAATTGGCAATATGCAAATCTACCCGAATATGCAAATGAACCAGTCTTGCTATTCAGGTAGTCCAATGCCCAGTGGCGAGGCTGGTTCCGCCACAATAATGTGTTAAAAAATAAATTAAGAGTGAATTTAAAACTAAAAAAATAAATAAAAAGCCTGGGTTCCCCCACAGATGTAGATTTTTCAGTTACCTAAGGACTCGGGACTCCTCTATAGGTGATCATTGGTTTCTCTGGTAAGATTTTGTTTAATAATGCATCATTCTTTAAAATAGGCCAATATTTCTTTAAAAAATATTTTTAGTCGGTAACTTTGGCAATTAAAATCACATATAAAAGCTAATCTGTTCTCATATTTAGTATTAATAGGATTTTTACATTCCAGTAGTGTACTATGGAAAAGCTGCCATTTTTCCCCGTGGCTACCAAATGCCCCCAAAGTACAATTGAGGATTAAAAGAAATTGCACAGATGATGAAGCTTTTAAAACACAGTCTTGTAAAATAATTAATGATTTTAGATGAAAAGGATATCAGGACCAACTTTTAGATCAGGCTTGTCATGAAGTTACTCTTAAGGACCGTAGTACACTACTGGAATATAAAAATCCAATTTATACTAAAGATGAGAATACATTTGCTTTTGTATGTGATTTTAATTGTCAAAATTACCAGCTAAAAATATTTTTTAAGAAATATTGGCCTATTTTAAAGAATGATGCATTATTAAACAAAATCTTACCAGAGAAAGCCCAAGGAAAGGGTGAAACGCGTCTTGGGTAGAAAAGCCCCCAGTGGACATTATTTGAAATATTTGAACTTGTTTATTTTTTTTATTGTTTTTTTTTTACTAAGTAAAATTTTTTATTTATTTTAAAGTCCGATTTTGCTCCTTCTAATGACTGCTTCCAAAAAGGGAGCCTGTCCTTTTAAAGCTCTAATCCATGTGAGATGACATCTTACAGTCTTTCGATTTCCCATTAAAATAACGGACTTACGCTATGTGACTTCCCCTTTTGTTTCCTTTCTATATGTCCAATTACTGTCTGAATTTTAGAACTGCTTGAGTCTTCAGATGGACGTTTATACTCCCAATTAGAGTAGGTTGTCATACATAAAACCACATACGCTCCACTCTTGAGGTTGACAGCTTTCGGGTTTCCTTCCATTGTTTCTTATGCATGTTTTGGTGGGTGAGAGGGATTCCCACTAGAGTGTTGTAGCGGAATATATATTTCACAATTACACACACCTTAAAGCGCCTTTATCACGCAGATCACTATATATACAACTTTGGGAAATGTTTTATTAATACCAAGAATAAAAGACAGGTACCAGAAAACATTAAAACTGGGAAGAAATTTGAAAATTAAAAAAAAAATTAAATATTTCTCATAAAAATGCTCATCAAATACTCATACCAGATAAAATAAATGGAATCATACATCTCCAGAGAAAAATTTAAAAATAATTTAAAAACTGGAAACTTAAAAACTATATTGACAAAAAGAGGCGAGGGGAAAAAAGTTGCCATTTGAAACCCACATTTAAACCTTTAGGTTGCATAGTCTGCAACTTGTGGATCCAAAACCCAAAGGTTAGTTAAAAATAATCTAACATTTTCATAATTAAAATGGTCCCAATGTTTTCCCTATCCTCTTTTTGTTAATATAATTTTTACTTTTTCAGTTCTTAAATGCTTTTTTAATTTTTCTCTGGAGATGTATTATTCAATCTATTTTATCTGGTATGAGTATTTGATGAGCATTTTTATGAGACATATTTTATTTCTATTCATTTTAAAATTTCTTCACAATTTTAAAACTTCTAACCAGCTAAAATGCGAAATTCCTTATATTATTAAAAAAAAATTCTTGTTTATTTTCCAACTCTAAATTTACTTTACTTTTACCTGTTGTAAACTGCCTTCCATCAAACAGAATGATTGTTAGCATTCACCCGAACATATATCTCAGAAACTCCTTTCCTATTCTTTTAATCTTAGTGTCCTTCAAACTATACATGGTTAGGGTACTGATAGTACTGCTGGCTGTTATCAGTAGCGTGTTCAGCATATAAATATAATGTATTGATTTTCATTTTGCAATCATTCAGTGATCATATATCAGGGGTTCTCAACCCAGTCCTCAGGAACACCCTACCAGTCCAGGATTTAGGGATTACCCTGCTGTGTCTAATGTGTTTTTAGGGGGGGACAATTTAGACACAACAAGGTAATCCCTAAATCCTGGACTGGTAAGGGGTCCTTGAGGACTGGGTTGAGAACCCCTGTCATATATATTTTTAGGGGGGGGGACACTTTAGACACAACAAGGTAATCCCTAAATCCTGGACTGGTAAGGGGTCCTTGAGGACTGGGTTGAGAACCTCCTGTCATATATATTTTTAGGGGGGGACACTTTAGACACAACAAGGTAATCCCTAAATCCTGGACTGGTAAGGGGTCCTTGAGAACTGGGTTGAGAACCCCTGTCATATATATTACTATATAACTATTTTATATGTCATCCCATAAATTTTAATTATGTTGTTGTATGTCAGATAAACAGATATGTATCATTTGTGGTTCACTTTTTTTTTTCATTTAAATGACACATGCAATGTACTTATTGAAAGTAAATCTCAATGTTTTCTCTTGATATGGTTTCATATTCTTTGATTTGTGCTTTACGGTTTCCATATAATACCATCTAGATAACTTGTATTTTGTCCTACAGAATATATTGGTTTAACTTTTGTTAACAGATGCTGGTGTTAACGGCAGCAACAGGGTTGAAAACCAATTGTAAATCAGTCATTAAGAAGAGAATAATGGGAATCATTAGCTACCACTTAGAGACTGGCTTTAAGTAGCAGCAAACAGTAGTACCGTGTCACTACAGGCACAATGTTGCAGTCAGTAAATTGCCGCTACTCACTAACAGTTGCAACAGGTATCATAGCGAGTAGTGGCTGGCTGATAAAATATAACAAAAGCAGTGGGGACAAGCTCATAATTGGCCTGGTTGGCACTATTGGGGCTTCACCTCCTGCTGACAGATAACTCCTCTCCAAGTCAACTCAATCATAGCCAGACTCATTTATGTTTTTCCTTATCATGCTTGACTATCGAGTGATATAGTTCTTTATTTGTTTGATTAATTGTTTGTTTATTAATGAATATATGTTGTATTTTAGAGGTGCACTGAGTCTATTGTACATCATATAAAAGGCTCCAATAAATATATACGATCAGGCTAGTAATGGTTTGACTATTAGTGACTGTTTGAACCCAGCAATTGTGCCAGGAATCTTCACGTGTTGTGAAATTAATCCGGGGAAAGGCTAGTTACCTCATCCTACCTGGCATCGGTCAAGGGGAAAACAATATTTAAGGTGACATGAAACACTTAAAAGGAATGCCTATAATATAAATTCTAATAGAGCAAATGAGCAAATTGCTGCATTTGTGCCCTGTGGGGGGTTAAATGCAATTTACATGAAATCTTGTGTCCTGGTATATTATATGCCAGCCATTGTAGTCTATTCTATACACTCTTAACCATGTTAGTATCCTAAGGCAGTTCTCTCATCTTATATGTTTCTGGTCACCTGCAATAAATGTAATACTCATATGTTGTGGTTTTTTATGTACTTTATTAGATATTTTAAATGTTTTTATAATAAATAATAAATAAGCCACAATGAAATATAATATTCATCCTATAAATATATAATAACAAATATGAATGGATTTTATAATGCAGCATGCATTGTTACAAGTCGCACTTTCAAAGTGCTACCTTTACCACTCATTAACACAATGCATCTAAGTTAACTGGGAAATATTCCGATTTCCCTTATAAGAATGTATCTAATGACTCCAGGGAGAGTTGGTTTCTTACATTAGGTAAGTTGTGATAGGTTGGACACAAGTACAGCCCACAGTAAACATCTTCTTCTGCAGTCTGTAGGTCGGTTTACAGTCTTTCATTTCTCGATACAGGACCAGGATCTCCTGTTTGATCTCAACGGAATTCCCGCTCTCCATCAATTTACCCTCAGCATCCACACACCGCTGATGGCGGCATTTAGCAATAGCAATTCTTGACGGGTATCTGTTGGACTCTACATCATAGCTAAAATACAAAGAAGAGAAATCTATTGTAAACCAAATCATTTTTATTATTTCATATTTTTATTCGACTAAATACGTCAAGTAGGCAATCAATGAGGTGTGCTATAAGAAATAATATAAAATCTAGTTGGCTTTATTAACTAACATGAGACTGATAAAGGAACTGCAGATTTGGGGTCAAAATAGGTAAAATAAAAATTGATCCAAATCAATAAATGTTCCAGTTCCTCTTCCAGTACAACAAAATTAGTTTTTTAGTGAAAAACAATATATATATATATATATAAAAAGCATGATGAACTCTTGCATACTTTATGTGGGTATTATACCTGAATGCATAGATTATTTTCCAATAGGGTGGCAGGTTAGGAATTTGCATTCCCAGAAATGCCATCTGCTTAGTTTGAAATACACCAGTAATTTTGGATTTTTATTTATCAGGTTTATTCACTAAAGGGAGAATTCCAAGTGAATTCAAAGTAAATTTAAAATATAATGTCAAAATAGCCAAGCTGGAAAAATTCTCTAAGTCAGCTATGCTTCCAATGCAGTTATATTGGCCTTAAATTTGAAATTAATTTGAATTCACTTGGAATTCTCACGTTTGTAAATAGCTCTGTTTAATTCTGCTTCTATTTCTCATCATGTCCATAATATTGCATGATTAGGAGTTCCATGTACGATTTAAAAAAGGTATTTGATTATATTACCATTTGAAAATTTAAATTGTGTAGAATTACATTGTTTTATGTTGTTATCCCTACATAGTAATATGTGCGGTGTTTAATCATATATTCAAACTATGGATTAAATGTTTCCAATACATGTTATGGTATGTTTTAACAAAATACATTTGATATGTGGTAGAAGTGTAAACATTTGAGAGATTGAGAGCATTTATGCAAAAAATTACTCTTCTAGAAATTAAAGAATTTGTTTATTTGCTTCATGTATTTAAAGGTCAATTTAAACTTATTGATAATTTCATTAAATTATGTATGTGGATTTTTTTGAGAAAACGTCACTTTTTATCTACCTAGGCGGCCATGCTGGGTCAGGCTCTGCTGTTACGTCACTAACTGCGGCTGTGATTATTCTATGTGAAACTGCAGTGCAAGGCTAGTTAGGGTGAGCGGCAACTGGTTCAACAGTAATGTTTGATCCAACATAGCTGCTCAACCAGATAAGAAAGTGAAACTAAAAATGAGTAAACTAAAAAGTGAAAATTTGATGACGATTGTCCTTTAAATGATCTTTACCTGTAATCCCAAGGAGAGAGAGATCGCTTGCTGACATCAGGACCCGCTTGCATTGATTGGCTGGTGATGTTCAATGAGACACTAATCACTGGTGGGAGCTTTGAATCTCTTGTATGATGGCATCTTTTGTTGAGATGATGCAAGTCCAGACCTTGTGCAGAATCCAACATGCTGACTCCCAGAGTAAATACCAGCAATGTGAGTGGGAACTGGATAAAATTATATTTAAAAAAGTTTTATTGCGTTCTATATATAGGCAAGATTTTAAAAACAGACAGGATTACTTTTATAATTTTCAGTACGTTATTTAAAGTAAATCCATCAGTAAACAGATCCAGCCTCCCTAAGAATTCAATTACAAACAAGTGACAAAATATTTATAAAATCGAAATGAACACTCCACTCATGTAGGATGAAGGACTCAGATGTGCGCAAGGAAATATGTTCTAAGTGAGAGACGAAGGTCAGGTATATCAGAAATATGCTTTTAAAAATGCTAAATAGTAAAAATGCTACTCTAAAGCATATCTCCCAGCTTTTTAATGGTGCTAAAATTCGTGAGTGCAAACATATATAATTTTTATAAATCTAACAGAGCAATTAATACATTTTTCTAAACCAAGTAGATCTGTTCTAACGCAATCCAGTTGTAAGTCATTAGTAAGTCCTGCAACATGAATACAGCAATATCTCTTAGAACAAATGTTGTGCCAAAGAATGCTTACCATGAAAGGTCTACAAAGTCTCTCCATAGTAATGTAACAGCTTATTCTTCTCTTGTGAAGGGATGGTTTTCAAATAAGTTATCTGAGCTTTGCAGACCCAGTCCCCGTCATTTTATAGCGATTCAGCCCTCACTTGTGGGTTTCTTTCCAGTACATTGAGTTGAGTGTGGTTAAATTTCAAAGTGTGGTTTTCCTTTGACATTTTGTGCTTTGTGATTTTTTTTCACAAAACTAAGGAAAGTGTGAGATAACAAATCGTTTCTCTTCCTGTGCTTCGGACTGGAATTTACAGCTAAATCATTAACCAAAAAAGTCACACACTGAAATATCAACTCGGTAAGAAATTTGCATACAACCCTACAGTACATCAAGAGTAAAATAGGGCTGTGGTTTGGACTTCTATGAATATACTAATGAGGTGACCATATAATGCCATAGCTTCAATGTTCAAAATCTTAGAACTGCAATTGAGATATAATATAGAGCAGTGGAACGCATCGACCTCCTAGAACTAGACAAAGCGAACAGAGCTTCATTCTGTCGGCAAACAGAGCTCCATTCTGTCAGCAAACAGAGCTCCATTCTGTCAGCAAACAGAGCTCCATTCTGTCAGCAAACAGAGCTGACATGTAAAGTGAAGTTAGATTTTCCTTTCATTTACATTGTGTTTATTGTTTTTCTGTATGATTTTATGCATGCTAGGTATTATTAAACTGTAACATTTGTGTTAAAATGCTGTAATTTTGGAGGTCTGGAACAGATTAATCTAATTTACAATAATTTTTATGGAAAATTATGATTCGGTTTTCGAACAAATTGGTTCTCAAACAGCCTTCTAGAACAGATTAAGTTTGAGTTCCGAGGATCTTGTGTAATTTTGGGTCTCCTTGAAAATAATTATCTATGAACCATGCTTCCTGTCATTCATCTATCCATCTCTGATTACTGCTGCTGCCATGGTAAAAACATGGCACACATCTAGTCTAACTCAAGGTGAAACCAAGGAACCTTCACATTCTCATCATCTCCTGGCCCAGTTTCTGCAATCAATGGTCATTCCCAGATTTCCCCCTAAAAACAATTATTGATTCTTCAGTTCATTGTATCTTTCTTACATCTTCCCAAACCACTCACCGTAATGACTTCCTACATCATTCAAGATTAAATTCACAAACCTTGTAACCTGCCACGATATCCACAACTGCACCATTATCTACATATCCTTACATTGGCATAACTAGGCACCACAGGGCTCAGTGCAAGAATCAGATAAGTTAGCCCCTTATCGGGGCAAGGAGGGGAAGTTGCATGTGAGTGGTGGCTGAGCCCATTGTGCAGCTTGACTGAGTGTGATTGTATTGGTTAGCTGAGCGTGATATGCATGTGTGTGTGTGTGTGACTGGCTGAGTGTGATTGTGTGGAGTTGGCTGAGGTTATATGTATATGAGGTTAGACTGTGTGGAGTGTGTGGAGTGTGCTTGGTGACACTTCCGTAAGCGTGGCAATCCCCAGTGCTAATGCTAAAATGCTGGATCCACTGCTCGCACATTGGCATATGTGCATCGGGTACTCCCCCAACAAGTGTGAGAAAGTGGCAAAGTGGCATTGCTTTGCTGTGGGAAAGCATTGGATTTGCTGAAACGATCAATATTGATGATCTCAGCTAAGGAGGTGGGACCAGCCACTGAAACCTTTGCTGCGAGGAAGAAAAGGTAAGTAAAACTTGTTTTATTTGCTTGGCAAATGGACACCAGTCACCTAAAAGACCAGCAGAGAACTATAGCGTTAGGCATACACATTTGTATTCCTAACTTTATACTGTTCCCTTAAGGGGTTATGAATGAGTCAACCACCAAATTCAAGGTAAAAAAATCTGAAAATCCAAACCATCTTTAACCTACTGGCCATACTCTAACTATTGACAACCACCCAACAGGCTCACTGCTATAATGCTGGGATGGGATGCAGTAAACTCACGACCCTCTCTTCCAGTGGCATATTGTCCCTGACTTTTGTTGCCTACGTAACATCTCCATTTTCACCTACTTTTCTCCTCCCCACCCTCCACTTTGCCTGTCCTCTCTCACCCCTTGTCTCCCTGGCGAAATGGGTTCTGTAATGGATCCCCTATACTCCGACTGAGTACATTTGTTGGAAGTCTCCCAAATCCCAAGTGAAACAGTGATCAGAGCCCTTGGTTACTCAAACAAGGGACACTGCATTCCAGCAGCCTAAAGTCTTTTAACTACAAGTCCACAAAGCTTAAAGTGATAAAAATGTAAAAAAATTAAATAAAACAAATACAAATATTAGCATTTGGTCATATGGGTGATTCACATATACATCTTTCCTAAAATCAAACTCATAGTATGAAATACATAAATACCAACTTTGGGAAATGGTTTATTAATACTAAGAATGAAAAACAGGTACTAGAAAACACATTAAAACTGGAAAGATGTTTTCAAATTGGGAAGAAATTTTAAAATTAATAAAAATGAAAAATGTCTCCTAAAAATCCTCAACAAATACTCATACCAGATAAAATAGATGGAATCATACATCTCCAGGGGAAAAAAATAAAAATCATTTAAAAACTACAAACTTAAAAATTAAGTTACGTTTTTTTTCATGTATATTTTCTAACTCTAAATTGACTTTGCTTTTACCTCTTGTAACCTGCCTTCCATCAGACACAATGATTGTTAGCATTGTCATTTCACCCAAACATATATCTCAGAAACTCCTTTGCTATTTGTGTAATTGTAGTTTCTAACAAACTATACATGGTTAGGGTATTGATATTACTGCTGGCTGTCATCAGTAGGGGTGTTCAGTATATATCAAGTATATAAATATAATTTATTGATTTTCATTGTGCAATCATTCAGTGATCGTATATATTACTATATAACTATTTTATATTTCACCGTTATTCTTTTTTTTTTTGCAGTATGCCAGATACATAACTATGTATAATTTAAGATTCCCTTATTCCATGGTTGTTTTTTCATTGAAATGACACATGCAATTTACTTATTGAAAGGAATTATTTTATGTTTTATATCATGTCCCTGCCATTTTCTTACATTATATTTTCTCTTGATATGGTTTCATATTCTTTGATTTGTGCTTTAGTGTTTCCATATAATGCCATCTAGCTAACATGTATTTTGTCCTACAGAATATATTGGTTTAACTTTTGTTAACAGATGCTGGTGTTAAGTTGTAAGGATTAAGGGCAGCAACAGGGTTGAAAATTCATTGTAAACCAGTCATTAAGTAGAGAATAATGGGAATCATTAGCTACCACTTAGACACTGGCTTTACTGGCAGTAAACTGCCGCTACTCACTAACAGTTGTGACAGGTATCATAGCGAATAGTGGCTGGCTGATAAAATGTAACGACACCACTGGAGACAAGCTCATATTTGGCCTGGTTGACCCTATTGGGGCTCCACCTCCAGCTGACAGACAACTCGTCTCCAAGTCTGCTCAATCAGAGCCAGGCTCATCCATGTGTTCCCTTGACTATATCCTTGACTATCCAGTAATATATTTCTTTATTTGTTTGATTAATTGTTTGTTTATTAATTATATATGCTATATTTTAGAGGTGGACTTTACCTATTGTGTATCATATAAAACACTCCAATTAATATATAGGATCAGGTTAGGGACTGTTTGCTGTTAGTAACTGTTTAACTCAGAAATGGACTCATCTCGTGTTATTAAATTAAGCTGGGGAAAGGCTAGAAACCTCATTGTACCTGATATCAGTCAAGGAAAAAAACAATATTTAAGGTGACATGAAACACTTAAAAGGAATACCTATAATCTAAATTATAATGGAGTAAATGAGCATATTATTGCATTTGTGCCCTGTGGGAGTTACATGCAATTCACATGAAATCTTGTGTCCTGGTATATTATATGCCCGCCATTGTACTCTGTTCTATATATTCTTAACTATTCTAGTATCCTAAAGCAGTGGTTATTCATCCAGTTCTCTCCTCATTTATGTTTCTGGTCATATGTAATAAATGTAATACTCATATGTCGTGTTTTTTATGTACTTTATTAGATATTTTAAAGTTTTTTTTTATCATAAATAATAAATAAGTCACAATGAAATAGACTATTCATCCTATAAATATATAATAATAAATATGAATGGATTTTATAATGCAGCATGCATTGTTACAAGTCGCACTTTCAAAGTGTTACATTTATCACGCATTAACGCAATGCATCTAAGTTAACTGGGAAATATTCTGATTTCATTTATAAGGATTTGATTCATCAGGTCGGACACAGGTACAGCCCACAGTAATCAACTTCTTCTGCAGTCTGTAGGTCGGTTTACAGTCTTTCATTTCTCGATACACAACCAGGATCTCCTGTTTGATCTCAACGGAATTTCTGCTTTCAATCAATTTACCCTCAGCATCCACACACCTCTGATGGCGGCATTTAGCAATAGCAATTCTTGCAGGGAATCTGTTGGACTCTACATCATAGCTAAAAAAGGAAGAAATGCAAGTTCACACATTTGAAAAGGAAGTTGTATTTTAAAACAATTACAGTGTCTTAACTCCTTCTCTCCAACAACATGCATGTGTATTTTGCATTTTTGAATTCAAAGCAGTTCTCACATCAGTGAAAAACCCTATCAAACTTTTTATCCTCCAATCCTTTTTTTAATGATCACAGATAAAACTGTGAATTCCTCCATCACACTAACAGCTATCAGTGAGGTCACCCAAAACATAAAAAAAAAAGAGTATTGAATTCAGACATGTAAGTAACTTTATAAACTCTTCAGTATGAAAAATACTGATTCTAGATTATACAATCCAATAGTTTGGGGACAAATTCAATGAAACAATAAGATAATAGAGAGATACATAATTTGCAAATGAGAGAACGCAACATCAGCAATGCATTCCATTGGTGATAAAGTAGTTTTATAGTCAATGAGAAGTGCTTGAACCCAGAGAGATAATTTAAATGACCATTACCTATAATCCCAAGGTGAGAGAGATCGCATCCTGACCTCCAGACCTGCTGATAGAGATTGGCCAACGTTGTTCAAGGTGACACTAATCACTGATGGGAACTGTGTGTCTCCCGTGTGATAGCATGGCTTGTTGATATGAGCAGAGTTCACCATGCTTATTACCAGGGTAATGGCCAACAACATGTAATGCACCTGAAAAAAAAATTAAACAGAAGTATAATTATGTAATATAAATCCCAAACAATAAGCTCAATACAAACAAGCAGGACTCTCAGATATACAAAAAGTATCACTCATATCAATATTTTTCTTGCTGTTGGTTAATACAATATTTTATTGATGTAAGCTACATAGGTCAATCAATAGCAATTTAGTTAAAAGTAATAAATCCTTATAGATCTGATAGAGAACCGTATATTAAGACACACTGTAACTTGCACTCATTGTTACGTCTTAGAACCAAAAAAGGGTTTTAGAACTGAAAAGGCGTCTGAAGACAACTCGCCATGCAGAGACTCCACTGGCTCACCATATTGATGTCTTTGCTTTGTCTGTTCTTCTGAGTGAAGGAAGAGTCTACAGGTGTGTTCTGTGAGTTGTGCCTGTATAGACCTTGCCATTTTATAGAGATTCAGTTTAGAGTGGGGTTTCCACCATGTGGTTTAATTTCTAAATCTGGTTTTCCTCTGTAATTTTTTGTTTTCATCATAATTACAACTTAGCCCAGCTGCCAATTACAGGAAAGTCTAAGGCAATCAAACATTTACAGATGATCTTCCGATACCTGTATTGGAAGTTGCAGATTAATCATTAACTGATATAATCTGAGGCTCAGTTAGAATGTGTATAATTTAGCTCTACAATAGCTTTCAACAGAATAGGGCTGTGTTTTCACTGTTAGTGAGTCAGTTGTGGCAGAGCAGTTTTTAAGCTGTTTTGCTCATAATGTGGGATCTGTAGAGATTACATGTACAATTAACAATGAAAACTCTTCCCTATACAATGTTTCTTCAATATTTTATTTAAACACATAAACATAAAAATGAACAATAATTTATTTTATAAATTGTTGTTTATTGATAATAAAAATTGTGAAATTATGAAAATGTACCCACTTTATGTTTCCCTTTAATGGTTCAACTTTTACAAAAATATTTTGGGGATAAAATGTCTGAGCAAATTACCCTGTTAACCAAAGTCAGTAGGTGTTACATATGGTAGTTAAAACATGAGTATACATATGGATTTAAATTCTTTGGATACATCATCAAAAATGCTGAGCAATGTTCCTTCCTGCCAACATTGTGATAAAAAAACCCATCTGATGATTTGGGGACTAAGGAAAAATGATGTGTAACACCCACCGGTTCTTTTTACTTGACGGATTCTTGTGACTTGGCAGATGTGTGTAGCGGTACTTACCCTGTCCAGGGGCCGGCCGGGGTCCTCTCTTCTTGCCGCGCGCGGTCCTGCTTCTGCACGAGCCGCGCGCGGCTCAGCCAACGAGAAGTTCAGTCAGGCGGGCACTGACCGCGAGAAGCGCTCACGTGTCCCGCCCGACACTAAGAGCGCGCCGCGCGTCTCGGGCGCGCTCTTAAAGGGACAGTGGGAGACTAAATTAGAATCAGTCTCCCATTGGCCCCTGTCAGGCCACATTCCCCATTCACTCACGTTTTGGGGGCGTGGATATGACAGGAGCCAATCAAAGTGAACCTTAGGGTTTTTATACTCACCTGTTTCCCCTTGCTCCTTGCCCTATCGTGGTTTCTGTCCAGTTCCCTTTAGTGCTTGTATCGTTCAGTTGGTTTTTTGGTGCTTGACCTTGGCTTTGTTCCTGACTCCGCTCTCTCCTTATCCTTGCTTGCTTATCCGCTGTTTTGTCCTCTGTGTACCAGTCCTCGGCTTGTTCTACGTTACGCTGTCTCTCAGTTCCCTTGACCTCGGCTTGTTCTGACTCTGTCTTTCTCTCGTCCTAGTCCGGCCATTCTAAGGTCCGGTAAGACGAACACTGTTTCTTGTCTCTTGACTGTGAACTATTCCTGCGTGTTGGGGTATATTACCGTGACATTACGATAGGGCCATGGACCCCGCAGGTTTAGGTCAACAGATGGCCACTCATGAGGCTAGATTCGCAGAACAGGATCACCGTATGGATCAAATGGCTCAAGCCATCCAGACACTGTTATCCAGATCTGTTCCGGTACCTGTACCTACGCCTCCTGTAAACCCTATACCGGACACAGCTAATATGTCTAATGCTTCTGCTCATCTAACCCCGCCACCTAGGTATGAAGGGGACGCTAAGACATGTAGGGGATTCCTTAATCAAGTGGAATTCCACTTTGAAATGTACCCACGTTCATTTCCCACTGACAGATCTAAGGTGGGTTTTCTTATGCACCAGCTTACGGATAAGGCACTAGAATGGGCAAATCCTATTTGGGAGGCTAATGGGCCTATGGTACACGACTTCAATAGCTTCCTCACAGCGTTCCGTAGAACATTTGACACGACTAAAAGGTCAAAAAATGCCGCCAGGGCATTAATGAGAATAAAGCAAGGATCTAAATCTGTAGCCGATTATGCTATTCAGTTCCGGACCCTTGCCTCACAGGTAGATTGGACTCATAATGGCCTTACTACTGCCTTTATGGAAGGTCTGTCTGATACTATCTTAGATGAGGTAGCAGCTAAGGACCTCCCTGTACCCCTGGAGGACCTGATTGACTATCTTATCGATATAGATAACAGGATCCGTGACAGGTTATATACCAGGTCCAGAAATAGACATTTTGTTCCCTTTAACTCCCCTAGAGCTGAGACTCCCGAGGGATCTAAAGGTTCTGAGAAGGAACCTATGCAGTTAGGGGTTGCTAAACTTACCGACGCTGAAAAGCTTTATAGGAGAAAGGAGGGACTTTGTCTTTATTGTGGTAGGAGGGGTCATATGAGACAAGAATGTCCCGTGCGTCCGGGAAACTATCGCACCTAAGACCGTATAGAGGACTGGCCTTGGGTGTGACATCACAGTCCTCACATTTGCCTCTTAATAAGTTACTTCTTCCTGTTTCCCTGCACCTTGATAGTAACTGCATAGCAGGGAATATACTAGCCCTGGTTGATTCCGGAGCGGCCGAAAACTTTATTGATTCCAGTTTTGTCAAGGAGAATAACATACCCACCAGAGAGAAGGAGACACCCTTGGCCGTTGAGGCCATAGATGGTAGACCATTATGCTCTCCAATTATCACACATGAGACTGTTCCCCTACATATGTCTACAGGGGTGTTACACTCTGAGACCATTCGGTTTCAGATCATTACTTCTCCTTCCTCTCACCTCGTGTTAGGGTATCCTTGGTTACGTACTCATAATCCCACCATTGATTGGGAGTCAGGACAAATAGTTTCTTGGAGTGATTCTTGCCAAGAGTCTTGTATTGTTAAAGTCACCCCTTTGAATTCTACTAATATTCCTTCCGTGCCTACGGTCATACCCTCTCAGTACCTGTCTCTTAAATCTGATCTTGATAAAAGGGAGGCTGAAAGATTGCCACCTCACAGGCCTTACGATTGTGCAATTAATTTGTTACCTGGTACGATGCCTCCCAAGGGGAGAATATATCCTTTATCTCCTCAGGAGAATCTGGTTATGGAGGAATATATTAAGGAATCTCTAGAGAAGAGATTTATAAGAAGATCCTCTTCCCCGGCAGGAGCGGGTTTCTTCTTTGTATCTAAGAAAGATGGCGAATTAAGGCCCTGTATTGACTATAGGGGCCTTAACAAAATCACCGTCAAAAATGCGTACCCCATACCTTTGATCACAGAACTATTTGATAGGCTTAAACAGGCCACAGTTTTTACCAAATTGGACCTTAGGGGTGCTTACAATCTCATACGTATCAAAAAGGATCACGAGTGGAAGACCGCTTTCAATACCAGGAGTGGCCACTACGAGTACACTGTGATGCCCTTTGGTCTTTGTAACGCCCCAGCAGTTTTTCAGGAATTTATTAATGATGTCTTACGTCAATTTATACATACATTCGTTATAGTATACTTGGACGACATATTAATTTATTCTACTGATTTACAGACTCATCACATGCATGTTAAATTAGTGTTGAGAACTCTTCTGGTTAACGGTCTATATTGCAAACTCGAAAAATGTTCATTTGATCAATCTGAAGTCCAATTCTTGGGTTATATAATCTCGGCCAAGGGTTTTCGTATGGATCCCAAGAAACTGTCTGCCATTATGGAATGGCCTCTACCCCAGGGTTTGAAAGCTATTCAGCATTTTCTGGGGTTCTCTAATTATTATAGGCGTTTTATTAAAGGGTTTTCTGCCATTGTTGCGCCTATAACCAGAATGACCAAGAAGGATGGTAATACTCATGTCTGGAAACCAGAAGCACTCGAGGCCTTTGAATTCTTGAAGGCTACTTTTGCCTCTGCTCCTGTTTTACAGCATCCTGTCCCTTCACTGCCCTTTATTCTTGAAGTTGATGCTTCTGAAATAGGGGTAGGTGCTATCTTGTCTCAAAGAGATTCACCTGAAAAGCCGTTACACCCTTGTGGCTTCTTTTCCAGACAGATGTCCAAAGCAGAGAGGAATTATGATGTGGGCAATCGTGAACTCCTTGCCATCATTTTGGCGCTCAAGGAATGGAGACATCTGTTAGAGGGTACTAGGGATCCCATCCTCATTTTAACGGATCACAAAAACCTCTCTTACCTTGGTGAAGCTAAAAGATTGTCTTCTAGGCAGGCCAGGTGGTCTCTGTTTTTGTCTCGTTTTAATTACATAATCACATACAGACCGGGTGATCGTAATACTAAAGCTGACGCTCTGTCCAGACAATTCGAGACTACTGACAAACTCGAGGTCGATGTTACCCCTGTCATTCCGCCTGACAGAATAATAGCGACTACTGTTCTTTCCATTTCGTCTTCTCTCCTACAAGCTATTCAGGCTAAACAATACTTGGCTCCTGAGGAGAGGCCTGCTGATAAGCTGTTCGTTGATTTACCGGAGAGACGAGACATCTTGTCATTATATCACGACACTAGAACTGCTGGACACCCTGGTATTTCTAAGACATTCTCAGCAGTGTCTAGATATTTCTGGTGGGCTTCCTTGCGCAAGGACGTCACCGATTACGTTAATGCCTGTAGCACTTGTGCCAGTATGAAGTCCTCCCACAGAGTTCCTTGTGGGTTGTTGCATCCGTTGCCCATACCCGAGAGACCGTGGTCCAATATATCCATGGATTTTATTGTTGAATTGCCTCCCTCTAATGGTAAAACTGTCATCCTGATGATTGTGGATCGTTTTTCTAAAATGGCTCATTTTGTGTCTCTTGTTAAATTGCCATCATCCAGGGAACTTGCCTCTATCTTTGCCAGGGAGGTGTTTCGGTTGCATGGTATTCCCACTTCGATCGTGTCCGATAGGGGTAGCCAGTTTATCTCCAGATTCTGGAGAACATTTTGCACAGAGATGGGTATCTCCCTCTCGTTTTCTTCAGCCTACCACCCCCAGTCTAATGGAGCTGCTGAACGTGCCAACCAATCTCTAGAGCAGTATCTTCGTTGTTTCGTGTCCCACCATCAGAACAATTGGGCTGACCTTCTTCCTTGGGCTGAGTTTGCTCGTAATAATGCTGCTCATGAATCCTCCGCTAACAGCCCTTTTTACGTTGTTTATGGCCAACATCCCGTGGTTCTTCCAGCTGCATTCTCCTTACAGGGCATGCCAGCTCTGGACGAACATTTGGCTAGTCTACGTAATACTTGGGAGCAGGTTCAGTCTTCTTTGGTGGCCTCAGCTGCTCGCCAGAAGGTTCAGGCAGACAAGCATCGCAGGGCGGCTCCATCCTATGCTGTGGGAGACCGGGTTTGGCTTTCTACTCGCAATATTCGTCTTCGTGTGCCTTCCATGAAGTTGGCCCCTCGTTTTATTGGTCCTTTTCGTGTCTTGCATGTGGTTAATCCTGTCTCGTATGCATTGGATCTTCCTAAAAATTTACGCATTCCTAACGTGTTTCATACCTCCTTGTTAAAGCCCCTCCTGTGCAACCGTTATACTCGGCATGTCCCTCCTCCTCCTCCGGTTTCTGTGGAGGGCCATGAGGAGTTTGAAGTGGCGGCTGTAATTGACTCTCGTTTGCTTCGGGGTCGCCTCCAATATCTGGTACATTGGAAGGGCTATGGGTCTGAGGAACGCAGTTGGATTTCCGCTGACGCTGTTCACGCTCCTCGCCTTGTGCGTTCTTTCCACGCTCGTTTTCCTGCCAGGCCTGCTCCTCCCCGCCCGGTGGGCGTGTCTTCAGGGGGGGGTACTGTAGCGGTACTTACCCTGTCCAGGGGCCGGCCGGGGTCCTCTCTTCTTGCCGCGCGCGGTCCTGCTTCTGCACGAGCCGCGCGCGGCTCAGCCAACGAGAAGTTCAGTCAGGCGGGCACTGACCGCGAGAAGCGCTCACGTGTCCCGCCCGACACTAAGAGCGCGCCGCGCGTCTCGGGCGCGCTCTTAAAGGGACAGTGGGAGACTAAATTAGAATCAGTCTCCCATTGGCCCCTGTCAGGCCACATTCCCCATTCACTCACGTTTTGGGGGCGTGGATATGACAGGAGCCAATCAAAGTGAACCTTAGGGTTTTTATACTCACCTGTTTCCCCTTGCTCCTTGCCCTATCGTGGTTTCTGTCCAGTTCCCTTTAGTGCTTGTATCGTTCAGTTGGTTTTTTGGTGCTTGACCTTGGCTTTGTTCCTGACTCCGCTCTCTCCTTATCCTTGCTTGCTTATCCGCTGTTTTGTCCTCTGTGTACCAGTCCTCGGCTTGTTCTACGTTACGCTGTCTCTCAGTTCCCTTGACCTCGGCTTGTTCTGACTCTGTCTTTCTCTCGTCCTAGTCCGGCCATTCTAAGGTCCGGTAAGACGAACACTGTTTCTTGTCTCTTGACTGTGAACTATTCCTGCGTGTTGGGGTATATTACCGTGACAATGTGCATGTGAAGCATGGGAGAAAGATGAGAGGCATTTAGAGTGTAATAACCTTATCAATTTGTACTACTGTAACTGGCAGTGGTGGAGGCCTAAATTTTAAGATTTTGAGATGTCAGATTCCACCTAAAGAATTTGAATTTAACCGATCTGTCTAGAAACCGCACCTTATTACCGCCTGATCTTTTGGACTCATTTAAATATTAAAATAGCCAACATAATAAAACCATTTAACCTTTTGAGTTCCAGAGATATGGCCAGCACATTGCAAAGCAATATAAATGACACACCTCTCGCACCGAAAGGGTTAAAACCATATAATTATACCCCAAATGAAAACCTGCACATATTTTATTATGTATTTTGTCATTGGGTATATATCTAAAATCAGCTTGCAAAACCTGCAGTTCTCTTGTCTGCTGCCTTTGCATGCTCTCTCCTTCTAACCCTGCCCAGACTTTCTGTGCTTGTCCAATCACAGACTTCCCAATACAGCTCAATGTAAGTCAGGTGCTCTGGGCAATTTCTGCCACTTGAGCTCAGCTACAGTGAACTAACGAAACCAGGAAGTAACATTACCTGTTGTCTGCTTGAAATCCAAGGGGGTGTAACCAGGTCAATTTATAAAAGCGTAAGTTTCTATTGAAATATGCACTTTTTGGAAAATGAGAAAAAGAGGACACATTCTTCACACTTAAAGCTTTTCAGCAAGCTAAAGTTCTTTGGGGGTCTGTATTGACTCTTTAAAAAATTGTCAGCCCAGAAACATCCAATTTAAAAAAAAAAATTATTGGACGAAATCCAACGCGTTTCGTCCAAACATTAGTAGGGACTTCTTCAGGGATGTGTGCTAATTCTACGAATGAAGGGTTTTTTATACCCGAAGTACCTCCTTTTGATTCCGTTCACCAGTGGCGTGTGTTCCATCTGTGGAATGCACGCCACCGGTGAATGGAATCAAGATGATTAATTTACAATGTATTTATTTGAGTTAGTCAGAACAAGGTTAGATGCATTTTATATTAAATGTTTTCGGTAATGTTTTACCAGATATTCATTTTTTTTCCCCATGCGTTCCTATGCATAATTTTCAAATCAGTTGTAGCGTTGAAACAGATCATTTATTTTCAATCACTGATGACATCAAATCCCCCCAACGACACCAGTATTTTCTATATTATAGAGCTGTAGCACACATTGGGGTTTCCTCTTTAAAACAGCAAATGTAGTTTCATTTCAAGAAGTGGTTTCACTCAGTGATTTACAACATAATTATGTCATAGCCATTCTACATATCAAAGGAAAGTCTGAGGAAGCAAAGTATATAGAGTTACTTTTTCTGTGCCCAAGTTAGAACCTGCAGATGATTAACCAACAAAGTCCCATTCAAAAATATTTGAAAGTCGGTCAGAAATTTGCATATTGTTCTGCAATGTGTTACAGAATAAGGCTGCGTGAATATGTAAACTGTGATATTTGTGAAATGACAAGAGGTATGATTAGATAGCAAATTCCTACAAACATGGATGGATTGATGGACAGACGGATGGATAATACATAGCTAAAAAGAAGAAAATCAGTTCATATTTTAATCTATCTACTTAGTACAATAAAAGGTTGAGCATTCTTAACCACTTAACGCCGTTACGACGTACCATGCCGTCCTGCATTAAATGGGCTTTAAAGCCGTTGCGACGGCATGGTACGTCGTAACGGCTTAAGCCCCCAGGAGATGAGTTGTACTCACCTCCGCCGCGATCCTCTTCTGGAGGGCTGCCTGACAGCCCAGGCAGCCCCCCTCCGGCAAATGAGGCCCCCGGGGGCCATGTGATCGCGATCACATGGCCCCCTATAGCTGGCTATGGATCTGCCAGCAGGGGGACTGTCTGAAATATCAGACAGTCCCCATGCTGGTGGGAAAGTAAAAAAAAAAAAAACGTGTAAAAATAAATTAAATATATTTATATATATATATATATATATATTATATATATGTAACGTCATACAAAGTGTATTTTAATATTAATATAAGTATATATATATTAATATTAAAATACACTTAGAATGACGTTACATATATATAATATGTATATATATTATATATATATATATATAATAGATGTACATATATATATTATATATAAATACGTATAATTAAAAGAATAAATAAATAAAATAATAAAATAAATAAATAAAATATTGAAACAAAATTTAATATAAATTATATATGCATATGTAATTTCATTCTAACTGTATTTTGTTATTAATATATATATATATATCGGTAACAAAATACACTTAGAATTACATGCTATATATATCTATCTATATATAAAATACAAATAACCGCAAATATATATATATATAGATTAATACATATAATTATATAAAAGATTACATTAGTATACACGTAGAATTTAAATACCTATAAATGCATATATATTAAAATTCTACGTATATATTTAAATAATCTTTTAACGTAATTATGTGATTTGATTAATTAAAATTTGATTGACATGCCTGACAACACAGAGAGAAAGTGCAGAGAATTTAATTCGCAAGCACTATATTTGACCCTGTAACTCTCCAAACACCATAAAACATGTACATAGGGGGTACTGTTTTACTCAGGATACTTCGCTGAACTCAAATATTAGTGTTTCAAACTGGTAAATTGTATTACAACGATGATATTTTAAGTAAAAGTGACGTTTTTCACATTTTTTACAAGCGAACGGCACTTTTATGGACTATATTATTGTTGTAATATGTTTTACTGTTTTAAAACACTAATATTTGTGTTTAGTGAAGTCTCCCGAGAATAACAGTACCCCCCATGTACAGGTTTTATGGTGTTTTGGAAAGTTAGAGAGTCACATATAAGGCTTGCATTTAATTTTTTTCACATTGAAATTTGACAGATTGGTTATGTTGCCTTTGCGAGCATATGGTAGCCCAGGAATGAGAATTACCCCCATGATGGCATACCATTTGCAAAAGTAGACAACCCGAGGTATTGCAAGTGGGGTATGTCCAGTCTTTCTTAGTAGCCACTTAGTCACAAACACTGGCCAAATATTTGTCTTTTGCTTTTTTCACACAAAAACAAATATGAACGCTAACTTTGGCCAGTGTTTGTGACTAAGTAGCTACTAAAAAAGACTAAACATACCCCACTTTCAATACCTTGGCTTGTTTACTTTTTCAAATGCTATGCCATTATGGGTGTAATTCTCATTCCTGGCTACCACACCGTCTCAAAGGTAACATTACTAATCTGGAAAATTTCAATTTGAAAATCGAATGTTCTTTATTTGACCCTGTAACTTTCCAAAACAACATAAAACCTGTTAATGGGGGGTACTGTTGTACTTGTGACACATCGCTGATTACAAATATGTGCATTTTTTTGCAGTAAAACCTAACAGTATTATGACATTCACAGTTAAAATGTCAGACGTAAATACAAATTTTTAAAAAAATCTTATTTTCTCACATTTTTTTAAAATTTTATTCATAATAGATTATGTTCCATATATGAATAGTTAATGATAAATTAAAGCCCTGTTTCTCCTGAACAAAATGATATATAATAAGTGTGGGTGCATATAATTTGAAAGAGGGGAACTACGGGTGAACAGACATATAGCGCAAATTCTAGTTTTTGTTTACGTTTTGTTTTGATCAGAACGTGCACTATTGACTCCGTCCTGAAGGGGTTAATATACACTGCTCAAAAAATAAAGGGAACACTTAAATAACACAATGTAACTCCAAGTCAATCACAATTCTGTGTAATGAAACTGTCCACTTCAGAAGCAACACTGAGTGACAATCAATTTCACATGCTGTTGTGCAAATGGGATAGACAACAGGTGGAAATTATAGTCAATCACCAAGACACCCCCAATAAAGGAGTGGTTCTGCAGGTGGTGACCACAGATCACTTCTCAGTCCCTATGCTTCCTGGCTGATGTTTTGGTCACTTTTTAATGCTGGTGGTGCTTTCACTCTAGTGGTAGCATGGGATGGAGTCTACAACCCACACAAGTGGCTCAGGTAGTGCAGCTCATCCAGGATGGCACATCAATGCGAGCTGTGGCAAGAAGGTTTTCTGTGTCTGTCAGCGTGGTGTCCAGAGCATGGAGGCGCTACCAGGAGACAGGCCAGTACATCAGGAGACGTGGAGGAGGCCGTAGGAGGGCAACAACCCAGCAGCAAGACTGCTACCTCTGCCTTTGTGCAAGGATGAACAGGAGGAGCACTGCCATAGCCCTGCAAAATGACCTCCAGCAGGTCACAAATGTGCATTTGTCTGCTCAAACGGTCAGAAACAGACTCCATGAGGGTGGGGGTTGTGCTTACAGCCCAACACCGTGCAGGACGTTTGGCATTTGCCAGAGAACACCAAGATTTTCAAATTTGCCACTTGCGCCCTGTGCTCTTCACAGATAAAAGCAGGTTCACACTGAGCACATGTGACAGTCGTGACAGAGTCTGGAGACGCCATGGAGAATGTTCTGCTGCCGGCAACATCCTCCTCCATGACCGGTTTGGCAGTGGGTCAGTAATGGTGTGGGGTGGCATTTCTTTGGGGGGCCGCACAGCCCTCCATGTGCTCGCCAGAGGTAGCCTGACTGCCATTAGGTACCGAGATGAGATTCTCAGATCCCTTGTGAGACCATATGCTGGTGCGGTTGGCCCTGGGTTCCTCCTAATGCAAGACAATGCTAGACCTCATGTGGCTGGAGTGTGTCAGCAGTTCCTGCAAGATGAAGGCATTGATGCTATGGACTGGCCAGCCCGTTCCCCAGACCTGAATCCAATTGAGCACATCTGGGACATCATGTCTCGCTCCATCCACCAACGTCACATTGCACCACAGAATGTCCAGGAGTTGGCAGATGCTTTAGTCCAGGTCTAGGAGGAGATCCCTCAGGAGACCATCCACCACCTCATCAGGAGCATGTACAGGCATTGTAGGAAGGTCATACAGGCACGTGGAGGCCACACACACTACTGAGCCTCATTTTGACTTGTTTTAAGGATATTACATCAAAGTTGGATCAGCCTCTAGTGTGTTTTTCCACTTTAATTCTGATAATGTTAGCCAAAGAGGCAGATCAGGACAGGGTCAGGATCCGAGGGGCACTGGAAATAAGGTAAGTTTTATTACCATTTAGGGGGGTTAGGAGGTGGTGGTATAACACTACTCGTTCAGTGTGACGAGAGCAATCTCGCCACATTGCATTGGAGAAGCCTGGCTGCCCGCCTGCTGCCTTTGGACTATGGCCCTGGGAGATTGGGCCCTTTAAAAACAGTATTCGGCCATACCAGAGTGTATGTCACTCATTCTGGCCCTTTAAATCATCATTTGGTACTTGCCCTGTGTGAGCTGTGATAACCCAGATAGCTATGCCATGGAGCCTATTCGTGTGATTAAAGACTTTGGCTCTATGGCGATTAAACTGTATTCGGTTGGTCTGAGTGCCATTCACCTAATAATGTGCACTCAGACCTGAGCTATCTGGGGATATGTGAAATGTCTGTGTGTTATGTGTAAAATGTGACTTTATGTATTTTAAAGTGTTTTATGTCGTTTTGCAACCATGTAGTTAATGGAGTCTGCCTCTAGTCCTGTATAATTGGATTACTTCTCCAATTATCTCCAGGGCAGAAGGGAGGAAACCAGGATGCATTGTGGGGATGTTTTTTCTGCCAGCCAGGGGGAACAAAAGATACTTTTACTAACTTTTGAACCCCTGGTCTGATTCATGCCATTTTTTAATATGTTGTTCCCCTGAATGATTGATTGAGGATATGTATTTTTATGTGAATGTGATGTATGGTTTTAAAGTTACAGAGTATGTGTGGAAACTGTATTTTTACTGTATGTATAATGGGATTATGTGTCACACTAAGGGGAGGGGATGTGTGGGTTGCACCCGTGATACTATTGGTTATTTTATGCCTCCCCCTGGGTGTGGCCTGTATGTGTACTCATGTAATAAAAACCAGGCTGGGTGCACCTGAGACCACTGCTTGACCCTCAACACGGAGCCTTGTCTCGTTCTTGAGGGGATTCACTGTATGCTGTTGGAGATTGATTGCTAGGAGTGTAAGCTGATGTCTGCTTTTCCTGTTCGTCTGCTAGCAGCTTGTGACAGACCCATCCATCTGGACTAAAGACTGTTGGGTCCGTCTGATTTGCCCAGTACTTATGGTCCCTGAGAGATCATGCGGAGGGTTGTGACTTTGTACAAATGACATTTCAAATACAGCGGAAACTAACGAAGCGCCAAAGCTACCAAAGTCCTCGAGGTGGCCAACATCGGACAAAGGACCACGTGGCGGCGGCCATCTTAACTTCGAACCCGCCGACCCGTACTATCGACGATACTTCGACAGTTCAACGAAAGTCGAAGTACCGACCCACTTCGAACGGGACTTAGCCATTTTTAGGCCAGCAAGTGACCGACCGCACAGCCCGAATCCAGGGAACTATTTTGGGCACGAAAAGGTACCTGCGGTCGGTCATAAACGGACTTTCGAGTAACTTTTTATTCACTGAAGGGATTGGTGTGATTTTTGAGAATGTTTATGTTTTAAGTATGCTGAATCTGAATATGTGCCTCTTATGTGAATATGATGGATGGATTTGAAGTTATGAAAGTTGTATAAAAGTATATTTCAAACTGTATGTATAATAGGATTATGTGTCACACCAAGGGGAGGGAATGTGTGGGATGTACCATCGATGCCAGTGGTTATTTTATGCCTCCCCTTGGGTGTGGCCTGTGTGTGTGAAATGCAAATAAAAGGCAGGCTGGCTGATCCAGTCCTCAGTTCATGTTTTACCCTCATAATGGAGCTTGGTCTCGTTATTGGGGGAACCGGGATTACAAGTGACTAAAGACTGTACATGGAGCTCGGAAGGCGGTACCGTAACAACTGGTGGCAAGCGACGGGATGATCCTCAACGCCCAAAGAGACCACCAAAACCTGAGAAGAGCCACCCTAAAAGACTTATTGGAACAAAGGGGCGGACAGGCCAGTAACCTCAAGAAGAGGGACATTATTGCTTTATTGCTGGAAATGGATGGAGTACCAGCGGCAGAGGGAACCAATGGACCCAGCCCAGACGACAGAACCCCCGAGGAGGCAAGATTTGACCGGGCGGTAAGAATTAGGCTGGCCCATTATGGCCCCAACCCCTCCGCGGAGATCATCACCCAGGTTCAAGCCGCTGTGGAGGCCAGCCTGCTACGCCAAAACGGTGCTGCAGCAGCCCCAGTCACAGCAAACCCGGGGGACAAACAGAAAGTGCCATTTGCGGCCTTCAAAGCCTTCAGTGAGACAGAAGGAGAGATTGACGGGTACCTTGCGGATTTTGAGCGGCAATGTGCCCTGCACAAGGTACCCCCGGAAGACTGGGTTGCTATACTGTCCGGCAAGTTATCCGGCCGGGCCAACGACGCTTTTCGGGCCATTCCGGATGAGGAGATCGGGGATTATGTGACCGTCAGGGAAGCTTTACTTGCCCGGTATGCCGTTACACCCGAGGCATACCGGAGGAGGTTCCGAGACACTGCAAAAACAACTGGGGACTCATACGTTGAATGGGCCTGCAAGGTACATCGCACAGCCGCCCACTGGATGGCAGGGTGCCAGGCGGTGTCAGGAGAAGAGGTGCTGCAGATGTTTTTATTGGAACATTGCTTCGACAAATTGCCAACAGGGGTCAGAGAGTGGGTAAGAGACCGTAAGCCTTCCACTCTACACGAGGTGGCTCGCTTGGCCGATGAGTACACCGACGCTCGCAGACTGGACAATTCCATCACCAAGGCCACCGCCAGAGCGGAATACCAACCAGCCGCTGCCACTTATCAGCCTCCCATGAACAGACCATCCGCACCCCCTCCGTCTGCCCAGTACCAACGTCCACCCCGGTTTAACGCCCGAGAGTACTCTGAACCCCTTCGGTGCTACCTGTGCAATCAGCTAGGGCACAGGCGACAGGAGTGCCCGATGAACCGTGCCAACAGGAACCAGTCCTGGAGGAAACCCACGGGGGCCCCTCCCCGAGCACCTCTTCCAGCAGCCCACTGTGTAGAGGAAGAGGAATGCTGGGGCATCTTACATGAGGCGGACCCTGTTCAGGCTGCCCACCAGGACAATCGACAACACCACCGACAGAGTGTAAAGGTCAACGGAAGGGAAGTCAGTGGGCTACGAGACACTGGTGCAACCCTGACTTTGCTCCAAAAGCACCTAGTGTCCGAAGCTCAACATACCGGGGATACCGTGGCAGTACGAGTAGCCGGGGGTGCAGTATTTCGCCTACCCGTGGCCCGGGTACATTTGGATTGGGGAGTGGGCGCTAGACACGTGAATGTGGGGGTCATTAAGGATTTACCCGCTGATGTTCTCCTTGGCAACGACTTGGCTCCCCTTGTTTCAGCCTTTGCTCCCATGGGCCCCGCTGCAGTGGACGCTGTCACGACCCGTGCCCAGACCCGTGCCGCTGAGGCCGGCCCACCTGCTGCTGAGACCCAGGTAAGACTCTCTATCCCGACTTGTACCTTAGACCAGGCCCCGTTAGGCTGGGATACCCCAGAGATGTACGGGAAGGAAACTAGGGAGGACCCGACGTTAGCCAAGTACAGAGCCAGGGCCGACGCTGGGGAAGAAGGAGTAGGTGGGGAACACTACGAGTGGGTGGGGGATAGGCTGTACAGGATCCCGAAACCTTCCCCGAAACCGAATGCCCCTCCGCAGAAACGACAACTAGTAGTACCTGCAAAGTATCGGCAGGAGATTCTGCGGATTGGGCATGACGTGCCATTGGCAGGTCATCTAGGTTCCCACCGCACAGCTCATAGAATCACCCAAAACTTTTTCTGGCCCAATTTTAACCGAGATGTGCGGATGTATTGTAGCACGTGCGACACTTGTCAACGGGTAGGTAAGCGAGGAGATCATCCAAAAGCTAGGCTACAGCCGATGCCTATCATTGGAGAGCCCTTTTTCCGCATAGCCGTTGACATTGTGGGTCCACTGGCCAGGGCTAGTCCATCCGGTAAGAAATATATTCTTACTGTGGTAGACTACGCCACCCGTTACCCAGAGGCAGTAGCGCTGTCTAATATAGAGGCAGAGACGGTTGCTGATGCCCTGGTTAAAGTCTTTACTAGGGTCGGGTTCCCTCAGGAGATCCTCTCTGATCAGGGAACCCAGTTTACCGCTGTGCTCACCCAGCAGCTGTGGAAGGTGTGCGGCATCAACCCGCTACTTAGTTCACCATATCACCCACAGACTAACGGTCTCTGCGAGCGATTTAATGGCACCATCAAACAGATGCTGAGGACCTTTACTGACACTTGCAGAGACTGGGAGCGATTCCTGCCTCATCTGCTATTTGCATACAGAGAGGTGCCCCAGGAATCGACTGGGTTCTCCCCCTTTGAGTTACTCTATGGGAGAAGGGTTCGTGGACCCCTAGATCTCATTAGAGGACACTGGGAGGGGGAGACGGAGCAAGAAGGGACCCCCATAGTGCCATATGTTCTGGAACTCCGGGACCGCATGGAGAAACTATCCCTGATGGTAAGGGAAAATCTCCGGGCGGCCCAGGGGAGACAGAAGCGATGGTACGATCGGGGTGCTCGACAGCGGGTCTTCCAGGTTGGGCAGAAGGTTCTAGTGCTCAAACCTGTGAAGGCAAACAAGATGCAAGCATCTTGGCAGGGCCCGTACAAGGTGTTAGCTCAGGTATGTGATACTACCTATCTTATAGCCAGCTGTTCAGATGAAAGGGTACAACGATCCTTTCATGTGAACATGCTCAAGGAGTATCAGGAACGACCCGAGGATGTTGCAGCAGTTTGTGCCCCAGCTACCGACGACCCAGAGAACTTACCTTTACCTGACCTGTTAGAAAGGGGTCCCCAGACCGACCTTACTAGCCTCGTACAGCTAGGTGACCGACTAAGCCCGGCCGAGAAAACCCAGGCAAGACAGCTTCTGTGGGAGAAGCAGGCGACGTTCTCCCAAGAACCCGGGTACACCAACCTAGCTATACACAAGGTCGAGACACCCGGACAGAACCCCCTACGACAACCCCCATACCGTATCCCGGAAGCAGTCCGAGAAGGAATGCGGAAGGAGATACAGGAGATGACCCGGCTGGGGGTTATTGAGCACTCAGATAGTCCGTGGGCGTCGCCCGTAGTCCTAGTACCCAAGAAAGATGGGACCACCCGGTTCTGTGTGGATTACAGGCGGCTCAACGAGCGGACTACCACTGACGCCTACCCGATGCCCCGGATAGACGAGTTATTAGACCGCATTGCCAGGGGGCGCTATCTGACCACCATTGACCTATGTAAAGGGTACTGGCAGATCCCCCTGGCCGAGGATGCTATCCCCAAGTCGGCATTCGTCACCCCGTTTGGCCTATACCAGTTTAGGGTTATGCCATTCGGGATGAAGAATGCTCCGGCTACCTTCCAGCGTATGGTGGATAGGCTCCTAGATGGCTTCCAGGGATTTGCCTGTGCATACCTGGACGACATCGCGGTCTACAGTGAGTCTTGGGAAGACCACCTAGTACACGTAGGGGTAGTGCTGGACAAGATTCGGGCCGCCGGCCTGACTCTGAAACCTGACAAGTGCCATTTAGGCATGGCAGAAGTGCAGTACTTGGGTCACCGGGTGGGTTGTGGGAGCCAGAGACCCGAACCTGCTAAGGTGGAAGCGGTCGCTAACTGGCCCACACCTATCACCAAGACCCAAGTGCTTGCCTTCCTAGGGACCGCGGGGTATTATCGACGTTTTGTCCCCGACTACAGCACGATTGCCAAGCCCCTGACTGATCTGACTAAAAAGAACTTACCTAGGCAGGTCCTGTGGTCTCCAGCTTGTGAAGCCGCGTTTCAAGCCCTGAAGCAGGCTCTTGTGAATGCCCCTGTCCTGGCTGCCCCAGTCCCTAACAAACGTTTTCTTGTCCACACAGACGCTTCCATGTATGGACTGGGGGCTGTGCTGAGCCAGGTCGGGGAGGATGGAGGAGAGCACCCTGTCGCATATCTCAGCAGAAAGTTACTACCTCGAGAAGTGAGTTATGCGGCAGTAGAGAAAGAGTGTTTAGCCCTGGTCTGGGCACTGAAGAAACTGAGCCCTTACCTATACGGACAAGAATTTTCCCTCGTAACCGACCACAACCCCCTTGTCTGGCTTAACCGGGTCTCTGGGGACAATGGCAGACTGCTGAGGTGGAGTTTGGCATTGCAGCCTTATAATTTCACTATCAGCTACCGGCCCGGTAAGCAGAATGGGAATGCAGATGGGTTATCCCGGCAAATAGACGTCCCTATTCTCCCTAAGTCCGGTCATCCCCAAGTTGACCCGCCACAGGGTCAAGCCGGGTCTGCCGGAGTGTTCCACAAGGAGGGAGCCATGTGACAGACCCATCCATCTGGACTAAAGACTGTTGGGTCCGTCTGATTTGCCCAGTACTTATGGTCCCTGAGAGATCATGCGGAGGGTTGTGACTTTGTACAAATGACATTTCAAATACAGCGGAAACTAACGAAGCGCCAAAGCTACCAAAGTCCTCGAGGTGGCCAACATCGGACAAAGGACCACGTGGCGGTGGCCATCTTAACTTCGAACCCGCCGACCCGTACTATCGACGATACTTCGACAGTTCAACGAAAGTCGAAGTACCGACCCACTTCGAACGGGACTTAGCCATTTTTAGGCCAGCAAGTGACCGACCGCACAGCCCGAATCCAGGGAACTATTTTGGGCACGAAAAGGTACCTGCGGTTGGTCATAAACGGACTTTCGAGTAACTTTTTATTCACTGAAGGGATTGGTGTGATTTTTGAGAATGTTTATGTTTTAAGTATGCTGAATCTGAATATGTGCCTCTTATGTGAATATGATGGATGGATTTGAAGTTATGAAAGTTGTATAAAAGTATATTTCAAACTGTATGTATAATAGGATTATGTGTCACACCAAGGGGAGGGAATGTGTGGGATGTACCATCGATGCCAGTGGTTATTTTATGCCTCCCCTTGGGTGTGGCCTGTGTGTGTGAAATGCAAATAAAAGGCAGGCTGGCTGATCCAGTCCTCAGTTCATGTTTTACCCTCATAATGGAGCTTGGTCTCGTTATTGGGGGAACCGGGATTACAAGTGACTAAAGACTGTACATGGAGCTCGGAAGGCGGTACCGTAACACAGCTATTTGTGAGGTTCCAGTTTGGAGTGCTATCTTATTCCCTGGTATGCAGTTCGGGAGTTTGATGTATTCACCTATATCCAATTCGGGAGTTTTGATGTTCTGCAGTAGCTGTGCCTTTCTGAGAAAAGGGGATTATCGCCTAAACGGATTTTAACCCCTCAAATGCTGAAACGGTCCGTTACATTCAGCAATACACGTTTGTGTTAACACTACACTAAAGTGTTCCTTTAATTATTTGCTTTTCAATTTTCTTAAAGCCAGAGTATAAAGTTATTTTGGTTTTATATTTTATAATAGTAATATTTTACAACACTAAATCACCACTAACAGAAGAGCCAATTTTACTCTGATTGATTGTCAACGTCATTTCTGTAGATATTACCAACAGCTATTGCTAAGTGCAAAACACCTTGTTTGGTCACATGACTCGTATACTCTATCATAAAACTGATCTAATTTGTTCCACTTTCTGCAAACACAGCATTTATGGCAGACATGATTCAGTTTGCATGCATTATTAACATTTGAACAACTGCTATCATGAAGAGACAAGCAAAGCTGGCTTGTTGAAAGAAATTTGAAACGTGCTGAGTTAGCATGTGGAAAATGTGAGCAAAAATTATATTTCTAGGTATGAGGAAGATAGCTTTTAAAACATACAACATTTTTTAAAGGGACAGTGTAAGCACTGTAGACACCCAGTGTACGATATCAGTGAAAATATTTACTATTTACTTATACCCATGGGCGTCCATAGGAATTTTTCCTAGGGGATGGTGGGGACGGGGGGGACGGGGGGGGGGGCATAATTGTAATGACATCAATGCTCAACCCCTTTATGCATGGATGGACTGTGGATAACAAAGCAGCCCTGGAAAAAATGCATAAATATATGCCAGCCCCATAAGTCATTGTGCCATGTTGTGTGTGTGTGTGTGTGTGTGTGTGTGTATATATATATATATATATATATATATATATATATATATATATTATTGGTATGTTTCTTTTTCTAAAATATTGTTTCTGTCAGTGTAAAAAATAATAATTATACAGTAAGCATACTCACATGCAGACACAGACAATCTTACTGACACAAGCACACAAGCCCATTCTCATTGATACACATACGCTCATTGACATAAAAACACAAGCTCACTGATACACACAAATAGGTTCACTGACAGACAATCTCACTGACCCACGCAGACAAGCTTACTTTTTTTACATGCATTGTTCTGGATTTTTGTTTTTGTTATTCTGTCCCTCACTGTTAAAATACACCTACCATTAAAGTTATAGACTGATCATTTCTTTATCAGTGGACAAACGTTCAAAATCAGCAGGGGATCAAATATTTTTTTTTCCATCACTACACACATGCTCACTACAGACAAAGTTCACTACAGAAAAGCTCACTGATACAAACATGGTCACTACAAACTCACTGAACACACACGTGCTCACTACAGGAAAGCTTGCTGACATACATACATACATGCTCACTACAGAATAGCTCACAGACACGCACATGCTTACTGCAGAAATGCTAGCTGAAACACACAAGCTTGCTTACCAGGTCAATTTATAAAAGTGTCAATTTCTATTGAAATATGCAAACTCACTGACACACACACACATGGTCACTGACATACATTCACTGGCACACATATGCTCACTACAAACTCATTGTCATACACACATTCTCACTACAGAAAAGATCACTTACACACATGCTCAATACAGACAAACTCACTGACACATTCACACACACACAAGTTCACTACAGGCAAGCTCATTGTCACACACACATGCTCACTACAGACAAGCTCACTGACACACAGAAATGCGTACTACAGAAAAACTCACTGACACACACAAGCTCACTTACAGACACACTCACTGACACACATGCTCACTACAGAAAAGCTAGCTGACACACACACACAAGTTCACTACAGACAAGCTCACTGACACACACATGCTCACTACAAGCTTATTGACACACACACACACATGCTTACTACAGACAAACTAACTGGCACACACACAAATGCTCACTACAGACAAGCTCACTGACACGTGCATGCTCACTACAAACTCACTGGCACACACATGCTCACTTACAGACAAGCTCACTGACACACACACATGCTCACTACAAACAAGCTTGCTGACACACACATGCTCACTACAAACTTACTAACACACACAAAAGTTCCCTACAGGCACGCTCACTGACACATGCACATGCTCACTACAGACAAGCAGGACCACCATCAGGGCATGACAACCATGGTTGTCATGGGCTCGGTGGTCCCGGGGGCCCTGGACTGGTGTGACCTCCCTCTCCCTGGCCACAGGTAAGCAGCGGGGGGAGGGGAGTAACATATATTACAAGAAATGGAAAAAATATATATGCTCCTTCTCTCCCTCACAATATGCAGCCCCACAACATTTACACACACTACATCCTTACACAGACACACACTGCAGTCACTATTTACACACACACTACATCCTTATACAGACACATACGGCAGTAACTATTTACACACACACTACATTCACTATACAAACACACAAACTGCAGTCACTATTTATACACACATACACTACATCCTTACACAAAAACACACTCTCCAGTCACTACACACACTACATCCACAACACAAACACACATTTTGCAGTCACTACACACACTACATACTTACACAAACATCCACTCTGCAGTCACTACACACACTACATCCTTACACAAACACACACTCTGCAGTCACTATACACACACACTACATCCTTACAGAAACACACACACTGCAGTCACTATTTACACTCACACTACTTCCACTACACAAACACACACTCTGCAGTCACTATTTACACACACGCACTACATCCTCTATGCAAACACACATACTGCAGTCACTATTTACACACACACACACACACTATATCCACTACACAAACACACACACGCTGCAGTCACTACACACACTATATCCTTACACAAACACACACTCTGCAGTCACTATGGAGACACTACATCCTTACAGAAACAGACACATTGCAGTCACTATTTACACTCACACTACATCCACTACACAAACACACACTCTACAGTCACTATTTACACACACACACTACATCTTCTACACAAACACACACTCTGCAGTCACTATTTACACACACACACTACATCCACCACACAAACACACACACTGTAGTCACTGTTTATACACACACTACATCCTTACACAAACACACACTCTACAGTCACTATGCAAACTACAATCTTATACAAACATACACTCTGCAGTCATTACCCACACTACATCCACAACACAAACACACATACTGCAGTCACTATACATGCTACATACTTACACAAACATACACTCTGCAGTCACTACACACACTAAATCCTTACACAAACACACACTCTGTAGTCACTATACACATACTACATCCTTACAGAAATGCACACTCTTCAGTTACTATACACACACTACATCCTTACACAAAAGCACACTCCAGTCACTATACACACTATATCCTTACACAAACACACACTCTGCAGTCACTATACACATGATACATCCTTACACAAACACACACTCTGCAGTCACTATACACACACACACACTACATCCTTACACAAACACACACTCTGAAGTCACTATACACACTACATACACTGCACAAACACACACACATTCTGCATTCACTACACACACTACATCCACTACACACAATACAACCCTACGCACACTACATCCACTACTCACACTACATCTACTACACAAACACACACTCTGCATTCACTATACACACTCTGCAGTCACTATACACACTGCATCTAATACACAGAAACACTACATCCCCTAAACAAACGTACAATCTACATTCACTATACACACTGCATCCATGACACACACGCACTCTGCATCCACTTTATACATTCTACATCCACTATACACACACCATATTCAGTACACAAACACTTCATCCTTGTAAGTGGACTCAAGATGGGCCCTGTAGGTGGACTCGCAGGCAGTCTCAAGGGGCAGACTTGAGGGCGGCTCAATGGGCGACCTCAGGGGCGGGCCCCAGGGGCCCAGAACTTAAGCTGCGTCAGGGGCCCCAAAATTTATTTAAGCAACCCTGCAGACAAGCTCACTGACACACACATGATCACTACAAGCTCACTGACACATACACATGCTCACTACAGACAAGCTAACTGACACACATGCTCACTACAGACAAGCTCAGTAACACACATGCTCACTACAAACTCACTGATACACACACATGCTCACTTACAGACAGTCTCACTGACACACACACACATACAAGCTCATTCACTAGCAGGCACACACACACACACACACACACAATCACTTTCATGGGCTGAAGCCTGCCTGTATAAGAAGGCTGTGGGAGACTGGGAGGTGAAGTCTCCATGTTCAGTCCTCTTCCTTCTGGCAAGGTCGGCAGTGTGGGGGCAGAGCTTGTGAGGGTGGGGCTTGCATGTAGGAGGTGTGGCCTGAACACGGGGTGGGGCATATAGGCACCCATTTGCTGGGGATTCAGGAGGGAGCCTCTCAATGCTCCCTCCAGCCCCCTGGAAGCCTAAATACGGCCCTGAGCACCTCCCTCCAGGTCCCAGCACCTCCCTCCTTCTTTCCCTCGGACTGAGCTGTCACAGTCCGAGGGAAAATTTTCTGTGTTAAGTGGACAAGTTGAAAAATCCAGGGGGAGGCAAGTGCCCCCTCTTGCCCCCCTCTGCATCCCCCTCAGATGCCCATGTTTATACCTAGGTAAAAAGGCACATGTCCTTCAATCCCTTCAAATTCTTTCCACATGTTGAACCTCATGCAGGAAGCAAAATTATTATGTGTAAGGGAGACCATAGAATCCCTTTAAGATCTGTGCTGGAAAGGTTTGGCCCTTTAACACAAGTGAAACTGTGCTAATATGCACATTTGATCTGGTCCTCATAGCTATCACTTTTGTGAGATAAATTAGGAACTGCACTCAATCCCATTACTATGAGCCAGGGTGCAACTAAACCTGGATCCAGTGCCAGGTCCCAGGTACAATATGCAGAAAACCAAGAGAGGTTTAGGCACTGCAAGGTTCAAGCAGGCAATTGTATTCAAACCAAATGACAAGCAGCAACGTTTCGACGCATAAGGTCTTTCTCAAGCTTTATAAAGACCACATAGGTCGAAACGTTGCTGCTTGTCATTTGGTTCGAATAAAATTTCCTGCTTGAACCTTGGAGTGCCTAAACCTCTCTTTGTTTTCTGATAGCTATCACTGCCTTGCGAACAGAGAACCCTGCAACTGCTGACTCTCCTACACTGTTCCTAACTGTACATAAATATAGGAACTCTGAGGGAAAATTGGGATTTAATTGACCGGGTATGACGTTTTTAACTTGCATACAAGTAGATCTACACTGATAAAAAAAAGACCTGTATTTACCTCTGTAAACATAGAATACACAACTCTGCACTAAAATAAAAATAAATAAACATTAAATAAAATGTTTTGTGATGTCTTTACTTCAAGTCAAATCAGGTCACAAAAATGATGTATAAGCCATTCTTGAACCATTCCATAAGGACATGCTGCAAGCATGGAATACAATAAAAGTTAAAAAAAAAAATGGCAAACGTCCAAGTAATATATTGCTGTCACCATGTCTGGTGATAAAATCAAATAGTTTAAATGCTGTGTACTTTTTTTTTAGTTATATGTTGTTTGTGTATTTAAATATGGAATGTCAGTAAGGAGGTAACCCGGCAATGGTACTTTTCAGTAGCTAACACAAAGCCACTATTTGAACTTCGTTAAGAGCTTTCATTTATTGAAAATGGTTTAACGTTGAATGGAGAGGCAGTGCCAGGGGACTCCGGTTTCTGTAACCAATTCAATGAGGCAAACAGTTATAGTCAATAGTTATAGTGCTTACATTGTCCCTTTAAGTCTGTCAACATGTTTTATCTAATGTACTTTCATTTTAGGGATTTTATGTGGTTGCTAAAGTGCAACTGAAGCTGATTGCATTTTAAACTTACGTAGTTGAATTCATTCATTTTTTCCTTTACTTGTGTTGCTTTCCTTTACTTGTGTTCGTTCACCATGTAGTAAAGCATATTAATTGTTGCACATCTAAAATTCTGCATGTTATCATTTTTTTAGAAACATAGAAACATAGAATGTGACGGCAGATAAGAACAATTCGGCCCATCTAGTCTGCCCAATTTTCTAAATACTTTCATTAGTCCCTGGCCTTATCTTATAGTTAGGATAGCCTTATGCCTATCCCACGCATGTTTAGACTCCTTCACTGTGTTAACCTCTACCACTTCAGCTGGAAGGCTATTCCATGCATCCACTACCCTCTCAGTAAAGTAATTCTTCCTTATTATTTTTAAACCTTTGCCCCTCTAATTTAAGAATATGTCCTCTTGTTGTGGCAGTTTTTCTTCTTTTAAATATAGTCTCCTCCTTTACTGTGTTGATTCCCTTTATGTATTTAAATGTTTCTATCATATCCCCCCTGTCTCGTCTTTCCTCCAAGCTATACATGGTTTTCTTGATTGTTTTTCTGTCTCAATTTTACTTTACTGCCTTTCATCAAACAGAATGATTGTTAGAATCGTCATTTCACCCAAACATATTTCTCAGAAATTATTTTCCTATTCTTTTAAAAGTAGTTTCTTCCAAACTATAGAGTATTAAGGTATTAATAGGTCTGCTGGCTGATATCAGTAGGGGGGTTCAGTATATTTAGTTCTAATCAAAATGATTCAACCCCTATGGAAAAAAAAATCAGGTTTATTGTCCAAATTTATAGACTTTAAGCTGTTTGCCATGAAAAAATCAAACAAAATGAATTGAAATAGCTCAACACAACAAATGTCTAAAGTGGTTTTCCCAAACTCAACTGGAAATGCAACTTATAATGACTTCTCCAATATCGGGATTATTCAATTCCTTCATGGCAAATACATTTAGTACTTAGTAGAGCACCATTTTGCTGTTATGACCTGCTGCAAACGAGATGCATAACCAGAAACCAACTTCTGGCAGCGTTCCTGAGGAATCTTAGCCCATTTCTCATGAGCTTTGGCCTCCAGTTCAGTAATATTCTTGGGTTTGCGTGCTGCAACCGCCTTCTTCAAATCTCACCAGAGATTTTCCATGGGGTTCAAGTCAGGTGACCAGGAGTTTGAGGTATGCTTGGGATCATTGTCTTGTTTGAAGATTCAGTGACGCCCAAGCTTTAGCTTCCTCACAGATGGCATGACGTTTTCTCCTAGGATTTCCTGATACTTCAATGAATCCATTTTGCCTTCCACATACTGCAGGTTTCCAGTGGCAGAGTATGCAGAGCAGCCCCAGAACATCACCGAGTCACCACCATACTTAATTGTAGGCAGTGTGTGCTTCTCAGCGTATGATTCATTATTCTTCCTCCCAACATATTGCAGATTTAATGTTTTAAGAAGTTCCAGTTTTGTTTCATCGCTCCACAGGACAGAATCCTTAAACTTCTGTGGCTTACTTGTATGATTTTTAGTATATTGGATCTGACTTGTGCTTTGGGGTCCATAGTGGTGTACATCTTGGAGTTCTGGCATGGAAACATTCTATGTTTAGTACACACCTTAGTGTGCTCACTGAAACCTCAGTGCCTGTTGCCACAAATTCTTGCTCAAAGTTTTTATACAACCTTCTTTCTCAGAAATCTGGTTTCAGGATAGATTCCTCTTTCTGCCTTGTTTCTTGTTTGTGAAGGACAATGATCTCTTCTCTTAACTTTGTGGACCATTCCTTTGACTAACATGCAGTAAAATGTGATACTCAACAAAACAATAGCCAGTTCAGCTATAGCAAGTGTCCTTGAGGAATAAGGAGGCCTTATTGGGTTTGGAACCAAGGTTTTACAGTTTACCAGGCCTTGGGATATTTTTAGGCATTTCTAATACCAAATGCAATCAGCATCCAGTCCAACATGTCGCTGCTCTTAACAGCCAGTGACTAGTAGAGTCTTCTATTTACTGATAGATTTCCAAACTTATTACTGGCTGGCCACCAAAGAAGTCTGCTCACTGAGTTATATATTTCTTAATTTGTTTGATTAATTGTTTGTTTATTAAATGAGCACTTCCCACCCATAGAGATCTTCAGCTTGCTGCATTGCTATATGGCTGTGGAGTATCCCTTTAAAGACCCCATTTATAAAAGTGCCAATTTCATTGTGAAATTATCACTTTTACATGTGAAAAAAGAAACACCTTCCCAGCTGTCAATCAAATAGCTGGGGAGATTCACTTCCTACTTCCATTAACTCCACTGAGCATACGGAAATAGCAGGCACATTCTAAGAGAGCGTGCCTGCCTTACAATACTGGCTGCAAGAACTGCCCGGGTGACAGGCAGTTCCTGCAGCTTCTGTTTTTTCTGCCATCCCTGTGTCAGAGCCTCCATCCTCCCCTGCTAACCTTTAGTTGCTGATCAATGGGTTGAGAAGCTTTAGTCTCCTCTACCCAGACTGACAGGAAGTGAGGACACTTCCTGTCAGTCTGGTTATAGGAAACTAAAGAACCTCTACCCATGGATCGGCACCTACAAGGTCAGCAGAGGAGGGGAGGGAGGCATTTACACAGGGAGAGGAAGGGAAGGGAGGATTTGCCACAGGGAAAGAAGGGAGGCTTTGACATGGAGGGGAGGGGAAGAGAAAGAGCTTTGCCACAGGGAGGGGAAGGAGGCTTTGACACAGGGAGGGGGGGTAAGACCCATGGTGGTATGGGGAGGAGGAGAGACAGCTGAAATAGAATAGGACAGAGGCTTCTCTATGAGAAGCCTCCAATTGGACAATTCTCTGTGAAGTGACGGAAAGTCACTTCCTGTGAAAAAGGGGAGGGCTTAAAAAGGCTGCAGTCACAAGAACTGCAGCTTTTGCAAGCTGTTTTAGACTCTACCCCCAATGAATACATGCATACAAATATCCATGCATTTATTCATTGGGGGAAAATGTATTAAACGATGGGGTTCTTTTTTCTTTTTCTTTTAAGTGTGGAGTGGTCCTTTAATTATATATGTTGTATTTTAGAGGTGGACTTTACATATTGTGTATCATATAAAACACTCCATTTAATATATACGATCAGGTTAGTGATTGATGGCTGTTAGTGACTGTTTATACCCAGAAATTGTACCAGAGCTCATCTCGTGTTATTAAATTAAGCTGGGGAAAGGCTAGAAACCTCATTGTACCTGATATCAGTCAAGGAAAAAAACAATATTTAAGGTGACATGAAACACTTAAAAGGAATACCTATAATCTAAATTATAATGGAGTAAATGAGCATATTATTGCATTTGTGCCCTGTGGGAGTTACATGCAATTTACATACAATCTTGTGTCCTGGTATATTATATGCCCGCCATTGTACTCTGTTCTATATATTCTTAACCATTCTAGTATCCTAAAGCAGTGGTTATTCATCCAGTTCTCTCCTCATTTATGTTTCTGGTCATATGTAATAAATGTAATACTCATATGTCGTGTTTTTATGTACTTTATTAGATATTTTAAAGCTTTTTTTTATCATAAATAATAAATAAGTCACAATGAAATAGAATATTCATCCTATAAATATATAATAACAAATATGAATGGATTTTATAATGCAGCATGCATTGTTACAAGTCGCACTTTCAAAGTGTTACATTTATCACGCATTAACGCAATGCATCTAAGTTAACTGGGAAATATTCCGATTTCATTTATAAGGATTTCTCTGGTGACTCCAGGAAAGATTGGGTCTTTACATTAGGTCGGACACAGGTACAGCCCACAGTAATCAACTTCTTCTGCAGTCTGTAGGTCGGTTTACAGTCTTTCATTTCTCGATACACAACCAGGATCTCCTGTTTGATCTCAACAGAATTTACGCTATCCATCAATTTACCATCAGCATCCACACACCGCTGATGGCGGCATTTAGCAATAGCAATTCTTGCAGGGAATCTGTTGGACTCTACATCATAGCTAAAAAAGGAAGAAATATAAGTTCACACATTTTTTTTTTTATATGACAATTGATAGCATTAGACTGTTTAAAATACTATAAATTTATATTTTGTTCAATAATACAAAATCTTTTAAGTGGAAAGGTAATTGTATTTTTTTTTTTTTTAAATACAGTCTCTTAACGCCTTCTCTACAACAACATGCATGTGTACTTTTGCTAACTTTGTATTGTCTGGTGCAAGTGAGAGAGGGCTGTGATTACATAGCAAAGTTATACACCCTGTATAGTACAGATCTTTGGTTTGACTGTACTTACTGTATGTGGGTATTATGCCCACATACATACATTGATTTTTTTAATTCTTGTGTAATTTTTAGGAAGCTTCATTCTCAGAAGTGTGATCAGATTTATGGCAAATACCCATAAACAATGTAAAATATTACATTTCTTTAACATACAAAAGATGTGCCAAAAAAAAAGAGGCATACAACTGTAAAATTTATGTTTCTGTGATTTGGTTTCTGACACTTTTTGAAATATTCAAGTCTATTCTGTATTTAGTTTGGCTGTAAATCTGAAATCCACTTTAAAGTCACTCTGAATTCCAAGCAATTCTTCAATGCAAAAAGCCTATCGGACTTTTTTATCCTCCAATCTGTATTTTTCTTTTTTTATTAAGATAGAGCTGTGAATTCCTTCATCACACTGACAGATATTAGTGAGATCAATCAGTTAATTAAAAAAAAGATAGAGTATGGAATTCAGAAACGTGAGTAAGTTTATAACCTCTTCAGTGCGACAAATATGGGTTCTAGATTATACAATCCAATAGTTTTAGGACAACTTAGTTGAAAGCATTAAATAATACAGAGAGACATAATTTGCAAAGAATTCTTAAACTGAGAGAACGCAATATGAGCAATGCATTACATTAGAATGAGAGAGAATTTAAATGACCATTACCTGTAATCCCAAGGTGAGAGAGATCGCTTCCTGACCTCCGGACCCGCTGATAGAGATTGGCCGATATTGTTCAAGGTGACACTAATCACTGATGGGAACTGGGTGTCTCCTGTGTGATAACATGGCTTGTTGATATGAGCAGAGTTCACCATGCTAATTACCAGGGTAATGGCCAACAATGTGAAATGGACCTGAAAGAAAATGAGTCAGAAAATATAAATGTAATGTAATATAAATTCCAAACAATAAGCTCAGATAGGGCTCTCAGATATACAAAACTTATCACTCATCTTAATATTTTTCTTGCTGTCAGTGAATAAAATATTATATATAAATTAATAGCAATTTAATTAAACATAATAAATCCTTGCAGATCTGATAGAGCACCATGCATTAAGACACATGTAACAACTGTAACTGGCACAAATTGTTACACCAGAACCAAAGATATGTCTGTAGAGAATTCGCCATGTAGCGACTCCACTGGCTCACCATATTGATGTCTTTGCTTTATCTGTTCTTCTGAGTGAAGGAAGAGTCTACAGGTGTGTTCTGTGAGTTGTGCCTGTATAGACCTTGCCATTTTATAGAGATTCAGTTTAGAGTGGGGTTTCCACCATGTGGTTTAATTTCTAAATCTGGTTTTCCTCTGTAATTTTTTGTTTTCATCATAATTACAACTTAGCCCAGCTGCCAATTACAGGAAAGTCTAAGGCAATCAAACATTTACAGATGATCTTCCGATACCTGTATTGGAAGTTGCAGGTTAATCATTAACTGATATAATCTGAGGCTCAGTTAGAATGTGTATAATTTAGCTCTACAATAGCTTTCAACAGAATACGGCTGTGTTTTCACTATTAGTGAGTCAGTTGTGGCAGAGCAGTATTTAAGCTGTTTTATTAATAATTTGGGATCCTTAGCAAATACATACCCATTGAATATTATTCAATACAAAACAATGAACAATTATCAATGAAAACTCTAATTTCCCAGGGTTCAAATCGTATATTGACATAAAATGTTTTGTTTTTGTTTCATAATATTCTTGTGAAATCAGATAAAAACAAGCTTTGTTTGACATGTCTCATGCAATAAATATATTATTTTACTAGCACATAAGAAAAATAATAATGTGGAGGACATACTTGAAATCAAGAGAAATCTCAATGTATCTTTCCTGGTAAAATATTTTATAAATAAACCTAAACCTTTTCAGACTCCCACCTTTTCACTTTCTGTTCACTCCACAGAAAAGCCAAAAGCAATAAGTGAAACTAATGGTTTGTCCAAGTTAGTATATATATATATCATGATGCTGGGATTGATAACACAACCCCTAAATCTGATGTGCACAGAATGAGCAGTAAATAAACTCATCATTATAGAATTGAAACCACAACCTTTGCATTAGAATGTTCAGTTCTCTACCTCTAGACTACTTACTGAAAATGTTAAATTATTATACACAGGGTGTCCAGTTTAGACATCCTACTAGATATTAAATTGGGTATTTCAAAAATCACTTCTGGAAACATACTGACATCCAGCAGCTATCAGCTAATATTGATTTCCAACTTCTATCCATACCTACTTTCTCCTGTCCCTCACTGGCTATCTCCTCATATAACATTACCCTCACCTCTGCCCTGGATGCTGCAGCCCCGCTCCAAACATGCACCTTGAGGAGAATACGCCCCCCAACTGTGGCACACTAAATCAACACGTTACCTGTAGAGATGCTCCTGTTTGGCTGAACGCTGCTGGAGAAAGTCACGCACCCAGTCGGACTTCCTCCACTACAAATTCATGTTGCGTTTATACAGTACAGCCTTGCCCTTGCCAAACAGTCATACATTTCCTACCTCATTAGCTCATGCTCCTGCAATCCCAGGCATCTTTTTAATACCTTTAACTCCCTTCTTTGCCCTGCTGTTGCCATCCCCCAAACTAACCTTACAGCCGATAGCTTTGCATGCTACTTTACCGACAAGATTGAACAGCTAAGGAAAGAATTCTCCCCTCCTTGCCTTTCTATTTCTCAACCACACCTGGATCAAGCCTTTCCTACCCTTCAGACTTTCTCCCAGGCTACTGAACAAGAGGTGGCTGCGCTTCTCCTTTCCTTGTGCCCCACCACTTACCTGCTTGATCCTGTCCCGCCTCACCTTATCAGATCTCTCTCCTCTTGTATTGTGCCTTCCTTAACACACATCTTCACCTGCTCTCTATCTCTTCTGATGTTGTCCCTGCTGCCCTTAAACATGCTACTGTAGTACCCATTAAAAAAAAAAACATATCTTGACCCGTCCTCCCCTTCTAACTAATGTCCCATATCCCTGCTCCCTTTTTCCTCAAAGCTTCTGGAAAGACTGATCTTGTTTCCTCAATTCCAACTCTTTCCTTGACCCTCTTCAGTCTGGCTTCCACCCCCTCCACTCTACTGAGACTGCTCTTATTAAAGTCACTAACAACCTAATCACAGCTAAATCCAAAGGGCACTACTCCATACTAATTCTTCTTGACCTCTCTGCTGCCTTTGACACGGTTGACCATGTTCTCCATCTCCAAACTCTTCAATCACTTGGTCTCTGTGACACTGTCCTCTATTGGTTTTCCTCTTATCTCTCCCAACACTCATTCAGTGTCTCCCTTTTTTAATGATACCTCCAACCTTCGTCCAGAGTCCCCCAAGGCTCTGTACTTGGTCCCCATATTTCTTCTCCTTATACTGCCTCTCTTGGCAAACTTATTACCTCATTTGGATTTCAATACCACTGTTACGCTGATGACACTCAGAATCTACCCCAGACCTCTTCCCTGCTGTCCTACAACGTGTCACGTTTGCCTTTCTTCCATCACTGACTGGATGTCCTCCTGCTTTTTGAAACTCAAACTCAATCTCTCTAAAACTGAACTCCTTGTCTTTCTTCCTTCTAATACTGACCCTCCTCCTTCACTCTCCCTTCAAGTTAGTGGTACCCACATCAGTCCATCCTTGCAAGCGTGCTGTCTTGGTGTTATAGTTGATTCTGGCCAGAGTGGCGAAACGTACGTCAGGGGCTCTCACCTGGTGTTATCCTGCACACTGCATCATCAGTGTCACATTCTATCCCTGCCAAGATTTTCTAACAGGGTTAGACACACGGCAACACTGCCTCATCTGCTCTATCTAGAAGCAAGTTCAGCTAAATTTCTCTCTAGCCTGTTTTGGCTTTCTGCTGGGAGGTTGGGACTTTATATCACTGCACTAGCGATCAGGAGAAATCAGGCTTTTTGCTAAGGGGTGCCCTCGAAGGCACGAGTTGCTAGGGTAGGGTCACTAGTGACAGGCAGATAGTCTCCTTTACTATACACCATATTATCTGCAGTTTTCTCTCCCCCTCCCCTTTTGAGTATCAGTTTTGTATTTGAGCTTTTCAGGAGCTCAGTCATCCTTTCACGCTTTACCAGTATTAGCGATTTAAATACTGCAAATTTACCGGTCTCTCTCAGAACCTTGGTTTAGCAGTCTGAGAATCTGCCAAAAGTTGTTTGGTCAATTTGGCTAATATACCGTCTCAGCAACTTACTACCTAAACGTCTGTATATATGTGCATTATAAACGGGAAGCTTATTTCATTACAGACCGCCTGCACCAGGCTCTACAAAATATCTGACATAAGTGTTTTGGTAAAACTGTCAATTATACCCATACAGCTACCTTACCGCTATAATGTCTCTAAATAGTGTTTTGAAAATGGCAAGCTCATCTATTTAATGATCATACCGCTTGAACAGACGCTCTGCTATATATACTCAGTAGCAGGAATTTAGTTAGCAGCTTACACCGCTGTATACACTTTGGTGGCTTTGTATCATTAACAGTATTACCCCTTCGACTTTGTAAGTCACAGTGGCTCACTGTTTTGTTCCACTGTCTCCTGGTGTTGCCACATTTGTTATATATATATATTTATATTTGTGTTTTGGTGGGTCACTATACCAACCGCTACTTTTATTTTTAGTTACAATTAAAAGCTAAGTTTTATTGTTGGGAATTAACTACCCACTTTTTCCCACTTTAGTTTCCCTCCAATTTGAGGGAAACCCACTCTATCAGGATTATTTCTACCTATTTTTCCTGTCCTTTCTCTCTACGTTCCTTCTATTATTTTGTATTTTTGGTGAATTTATTTCACTAGGGGTTAACCCCCAAGTAGGAGAAATCAACTTATATACCCTGCCCTCCCCCCCCCTTTTGACATATAGTTGATTCTGGCCTCACATTTGAGCCTCACATCCAGTCTGTTACCAAATCCTGTAGATTCCTTACCTTAAAAACATAGCCCGCGTCTGCCCCTTTCTCTTGCATGGATTATTGTAACTCTCTCCTAATAGGTCTTCCAATGAATCGTATTGCCCCACTACAGTCTGTAATGATTGCTGCAGCTAGACTGATTTTCCTCTCCTGTCACTCCTCTCACACCTCTCCCCTCTGTCAGTCCTTACATTGGAATACTGTATCCTATAGGAGTCAATTCAAGGTACTAATCCACACCTATAAAGCACTGACCAATTCTAGCCCCTCCTATATCACTGATCCGCAGGTATGTCCCTTCTGTGTCTCTCCGCTCTGCCAGTGACCTTCTCCTGTCCGCTGCTTGCACCCGTACAGCAAACTCACGTTTGCAGAACTTCTTGCAGGTGTCTCCTTTCCTTTGGAATAACCTGCCTACGACCATCAAGCTCTCCCCTAGTCTTCAATCATTTAAAAAGTGCCTCAAAACCCATTTCTTTAGGCAAGCTTATGGCATCCCAGAGTAACTTCTATCACACGTACCTGTCCCTTGCTCTCTCCTAAAGGGCAGCACTCTATTCTCTCCTCCAGCTCTGCTTCAGTCCACCTTGTTTGCTTGCTACCTCCTGTCCTGTTGTGTTTCATGCCCCACCTCCTTTAGACTGTAAGCTCGTTTGAGCAGGGCCCTCTTCAATCTATTGTTCCTGTAAGTTTTTGTAATTGTCTCATTTATTGTTAAACCTCCCCCTTTGATAATATTGTAAAGCGCTATGGAATATGCTGGCGCTTTATAAATATCAGTAATAATAACAATGTCTGAAGTGTTCTCAAATTGGGCAGATTTTATGAATGACCCAAGTTCTACATATGTCCAGCTGCTCTCAACAGCTTATCCAGATGGCATTCACTATCTATGAATAAGTATGGGCTTTGTTTCAAAGAGGTTGTAAAATCATGTTTTATGTACAGATGGGATTTAAGGAATGTGGTGATAACATTGGATAAGTATAACATGGGGTTTTTAAATTTTTGTCTTCTTTTAAGCTTTGTTATACAGCCACATTCATTCCTCTTATTATTTAGAGTTAAGTCAAATTTAGCAATGGCTATTTATTTATATTTTACAGTTTAGTGACATGTGGTGGATTTTTGTATTGCGAGGGGAACCACTGGGTTGGTTGTGCCTTTCCTTGTTGTTAGAGCTTTCTAAGTCCTTGCTTAGTTTTACTATTTTTTATAGAATTAGAATTTTTTATAAAGTAATATTTTGTTATTGTACCCAATTGTGTTTTTTTTCTGCTTATGTGGATTTGTTATATAGTTTATTATTAATTTTGGTATATTTTGCTGCTCTCTTCTAAAGCAATGACAGGGCTAAAATAGGATTAGCCAGGTGATGGATGGATGAGAGATATTACAACCTTTTTATTTATTTATTTATTTATTGTAATTAGGGAAATTAGTCATTACAATAGTAGGTGCATTTTATATTAATTTTGTTCAGTAGTGTTTTGCCAGACATTAATTTTTTTTTCCCCATATGTTCGTATGCATACTTTTCAAATACGTTGATTATAGTTTCGAAATGTTGGAACAGATCATTTATTTTCAATTACTGATGACATTAAATCCCTAACGACACTAACATTTCATAAAGATGTAGCACACATTGGGGTTTCCTCTTTAAAACAGCGAATGTAGTTTCATTTCAAGAAGTGGTTTCATTGATTTACGATATAATGATGTCATAGCCATTCTACATATCAAAGGAAAGTCTGAGGAAGCAAAGTACATATAGTTACTTTTCCTGTACCTGAGTTAGAATCTGCAGATGAATATTAACTAATAAAGTCCCATTGAGTAAGTATGTCAGAAATTTGCATATAGTTCTGCAATATGTTACAGAATAAATCTGTGTGAATATGTTAGCATGGTAACTATATGTCAGCTGTGATATTTTTGAATTGCCAAGAGTGATGATTAGATAGCACATTCCTACAAACATGGATAGATGGATGGATGGATGGACAGACACATGGATTGACGGATTGGTGCATGGATTGATGGGCAGACAGATGAATGGATGGATGGATGTATAAATGGGTGGGTGGATTGATGGGTAGACAGATGGATGAATGGATGGATTGATGGGCAGATGGATGGATGGATGGATGGATGGATTGATTGATGGGCAGATGGATGGATGTATGGATGGATTGATGGGCAGACAGATGGATGGATGGATTGATTGATGGGCAGACAGATGGATGGATGGATTGATGGGCAGGCAGATGGATGGGTGGGTGGGTGTGTGGGTGGATGGATGTATGGGTGGATGGGTGGATGGGTTGATTGATTGATGGGCAGACAGATGGATGGATAGATGCATTGATGGGCAGACAGATGGGTGGGTGTGTGGGTGGATGGGTGGGTGGGTGTGTGGGTGGGTGGATGGATGGATGAATGGGTGGGTGGATGCGTGGATGGATGGGTGGATGGATGATGCATAGATAGACAGGAAAAAATCAGCTTATATTTCAATCTATCTACTTAGTACAATAAACGTTTGAGCATTCTTAGTATATATGGCTACACGTAACACTCTAAATAAAAAGATCACTCCCAGGAACAAGGTTGAGAACTTCCTTTATCTGTTCTTCCTCCACTGACATCATTCAGGGAGGTCAGAGAGAACATGCCGAGGGGAGGACAATAGTGGGAGCAGGGATCATTCCATCATTGACTGTCAGGTGATTGTGCACACAATGGTAGCTGGTTTCTCTTGGTATAATTACAAGATACCTAGATATTGCAAACATAAAAAGCCATCATAGGACAATATGTATGTACAGAATAAAAGATAAAAAGTAACTTGGATCACTCACAATATTTAGAGCTCTTATAAGTCGTCGCTAAACTGTAATAGCGGTTTCATCAATCAGATGCAGGTATAGAGATAAGTTCAGGTCCCCCAGAAGGTGATGATATTCCTTTTGAGTAGAAATTCAGGAACCAGATGCAAGATAGGTATGTAACTTTTATTAGAATAAAAAGTAATAAAAAGCAAGCACAGACGCTTTGACCTTGTGAAATAGGTCTTTCTTGAGGTGCATATAGCGTAACAAGTGAAATTGTTCAAATCTGCAATTGAAAAATGTATGTGTGATGAATCAAACCTAGAAGAGGAACTAATATTTAGTGATAATTTGGACGATATGGTTCATCAATTGTAAAAACTACTTAGTAGAGAAATAAAAATAAAATGGGAGGTCTTTACACTAGAAAAATACCTCAAAGATAGAATCACACCCAGAGGTTTAAGGTTTACGAAATTCCCCACCTTTGTTTTAGATAACAAGAAATTTATGGGAATCTGGACCTCTTCCCTTGAATCTTTCTCAATTACGATGATAGACATCATTATCACACAAATAAAGAAAGATTTAAAATAGCTTGATACAACTATTTATAAGCTGCGTACTCAGTTAGAACCCTTTGTGGGTACTAGAGACTTTGATATGCTGTCTGAAAGAGTCTAAACCAACCCATAAAAACTTGAAAACTCCATAATTACTAATAAGAATAAAAATACAAAATAAATATGGAGGACTATGCAAATAATAGAGTGAGAAAAGTACCGGGAAAAAAAGGGAGAGATCAGAGCCAATCAAGACCATCTTATAAACCAAGGAATGAACGGTTTGAAGATAGGGGTTTTAAGCCTCATAATAGAAATAACTCTAAACAAAGATATGACCCCCCAAAAAACTCCCTATTCAGAACAAAAAGCGGGTAACCCAAAACACTACCCGTAATAGTTGGAAAAGCCCACAACAAGATAGACATACTAAACCTAGACCTGAATATAAAACATCCCCTAAAATTGCACAAAAACCGAGGAGGGAAATGCTACAAGGGAGGGATAGAGAGACTGAAGAAAAACCCTTCCAGATCCTTTTGAAAAATAGGTTCGAAAGGTTAAAAAGCGAAAGAGGAGAGAAGGTTTTTTTAGAACCACGATGGAGAAGAAGGGAAGAGCCGTACAAAACACCAATAAAAAGACACAGAATATCAAAGAGGAACTAGAGGAGGGAGAGATAAACCAGGAAAGTTTTGAATTTTTCTAAAGAAAGGCTATCCCAACACATGAAAAAGTTTTAACCAGAGGTTTTAATATGCTCCAAGCTGCTGTATCAATAAATTTGGGGCTTTTTGTTTTGTTTAAATAGATTTACCAGAAAACTATACTTACATTTTTTTTATAATAAAAATAAAATGTTAAGTCAAGGTGAAACTTCAAGTACAGTTGATAATGATGAAAATAGTGCAATAAAACACACCAATTTTAAGAAGAAACCGCAATTCCCTAAATCCCAAAGCAGGAAAGTGTTTGAGAAAGCAAAGAGGAAATCTATCAAATTAAACCACTAACAAAATATGAATATAATTTATCATCTAAAGAAAGGAAAGTTATGAAAGACCTAAAACAAGCCCCCTCCATCATAATTAAACCAGCGGCTAAAGGTGGAGGGAGGGGTAGTTATCTTAGATAAAAATAAATATCTAAATGAGATTAAACGCCAATTATGCGACGGGACTACTTACAAAAAACGTAATGAGAATCCCATTATGGAAATAAAAATAAAATATGAAGCACTTTTACAAGAAGTTCTGAGCAATAGTGTACTAGATAAAAATGAGTATTCATTTCTTTTGACTGAACATCACAGAATACCAGTGATTTATGCCTTGCCTAAAATTGTAAAAAAAAAATGAGAGAACCCCCCCAGGCAGGCCTATCGTGCAAGATTCTATGAGTCTTTTAAAAATTTTAGAGAATTAAAAATGGGAGGATGGCTATTTTTTAATCACCTGTGATGTTACCAGTTTATATAACATTATTGAACACAGTAAAGGGATTAAGGCTATGGAATTTTATCTAAAACAAATCAAATGAGTTTTTAGATGTACAAATAGATTTTATCATTAGAGGTATTTTATTGATTTTAACTAATAATTATTTCTGGTTCGAAAATGAGTTTTACCTCCAAACTTGAGGAAATGCTATGGGGACCATGTTTGTTCCCAGCTATGCCAACCTGTTTATGTCATATTGGGAAAGAACATTTATATATCAGGGACATGGTTGGGGGGCAAACTTGGTCCTATATAAGCGATTCATAGACAACATTTTTATGGTTTGGAAAGGATCTGAGGAAGAATTTAATTTATTTTTTATTAGCTTAACATTAATGACTGGGGTATCAAATTAACTAAAAAATACAGTTAAAGTAGCATTGACTTTTTAGATCTTAATATTTATATTTCAGATAACATTTTTAAAACATGAACATTTTTTAAACAAGTTGCTGTTAATAGTTTTATTGAAACAAGCAGTTGTCACCATCATCCATGGTTACAGAATATCCCTAATGGTCAATTTTTGCACTTAAGAAGAAACTGTACAGACCAGATAGATTTTAATAATCAGTCATCTTTTAAAAAAAAAAAAAAACAATTTTTACAGAAAGGATACAAAGATGAAAATCTAAGAAGTATTGATAGTGTTTATGATTTAAATAGCTCCCAAATATTAAACTACAAAGAGAGAGACCATACAAGACAACATAAACAAATACCACTCGTTTTTAATTATTCCAGTAATGACGGTGTTTAAAAAAGAATCATAAATAAAAACTGGCATATCCTTAAACAAGAACATGAGATTTATGATTTTATAGGAGAGAAGCCCAGACTTATTGTTAGAGGGGCAAAAAAAATTAAACAGATCTTAACCTCTAGTTATGTTGAAAAGGAGAAGGAACATAACTTTTTAGAAGATTGGTCTAAGAAACAAAAATCTTTTACCATTGTGGTTGTTGTAATGCGTGCAAAAGTACTCTCATTACGAAGAAAAAGAGAAAAAAAATTATATCTACCATAACCAAAAAATAATTATAAATGTCCTTTCTATTATCACATGCAAATCTAAAAATGTGATCTATTTATTAAAATGCACATGTGGGTTACAATATATAGGGAAGACATCGAGGTCTCTTAAAACCAGAATAAATAAGCACGTTAGAAATATTAAAATTGGGTTTTTAAATTATAGTTTGTCTAAGCACTTTTTGGAGACCCATAATTCCAATCCAAAAGAAATGGAGTTTATGTCAATTCAAAAAGTATCAACCCCCCGGAGAGTTGGAAATTATGCTTTTAATTTAAGCAAAAAAGATTAACTGCATATTTGAGTTACAAACTTTATGTCCAAAAGGGTTAAATATTGATTTTGAGATTGGACCAATTCTCTGATTAACCTCTACTTACCCTATCCCTACCTCTTCCTATTTAATTGCATGCTATATTATATGTGCATTTAACTGAATAGGTTAAGTCACTTCTATTTCTTAGTAAGAACATTAATTTGTTTTTAAATTAGTTTTTTAATTAATTTATTTTCCTAATATATCTGCCTAAATGAATATGTTATGTTTCCTTTATTTCCTGGTGTAACGGACCGTTTCAGCATATGAGGGGTTAAAATCCGTTTAGGCGATAATCCCCTTTTCTCAGAAAGGCACAGCTACTGCAGAACATCAAAACTCACGAATTGGATATAGGTGAATGCATCAAACTCCCGAACTGCATACCAGGGAATAAGATAGCACTCCAAGCTGGAACCTCACGAATAGCTGCTAGCAGACGAATAGGAAAAGCAGACATCAGCTTACACTCCTAGCAATCAATCTCCAACAGCATACAGTGAATCCCCCCAAGAACGAGACAAGGCTCCGTGTTGAGGGTCAAGCAGTGGTCTGTTTATTCAGGGCTACCTGCCCCTGTATTTATGCAGGTCTCCCACCTGGTGGACACTCCCCTAGGGGACCAGATGGAAGACTGTAACAAAAGACAGACATTTAGCATTTCAGGACAAACAGAGGAAAAACATCCCCACAATGCATCCTGGTTTCCTGGAGATAATTGGTGAGGTAATCCAATTATCTCCTAGGACAAAGACAAACCTCCATTACACATGTGGGGACCTAAATACAGAATATGCTTTAAAATATATACAGTCACTTGTTACACATTAAATATGGACATGTTACATATCCCCAGATAGCTCAGGTCTGGGTGCACATTATTAGGTGAATGGCACCCAGACTACACGAATACAGTTTAATCGCCATGGAGCCAAAGTCTTTAATCACACGAATAGGCTCCATGGCAAGCTATCTGGGTTACCACAGTTCACATAAGAATACCGAATGAACGGCTGTTCGGCTACATCCCCCCGAACAGGAACCAGGAGACGGACGGCTCAGCGGTGTTCGTGCAAATAAGTGTCCATTTATAGTTCCATAAGTTATGTGCCGAACACCGCTGGCCGTACGGTACTTGTAAAATGGCCGCCGCCACGTGTTCGGTCGACGAACAAAGACCACCCTGGATTAGTCAATTAAGCTGCGGTTAACCGCAGCTTCACGGAGGTAAATTGAGGGCACACTCCAGCTCCCGGGTGGCCTGGCAATCGGTAGTTTGTTCGGTAGATACAATCTACCGAACACTCCGGCAGAAAAGGCACGAATAAGCCTTTCTGCAGGGCAAATAAGTATTTTACAGTCTGGCCCATAGTCCAAAGGCAGCAGGCGGGCAAATAGGCTCCTCCAACACAATGTGGCGAGATTGGTTTCGTCACATCTCTCCCCCTTTCCAAAAAGACTAACAGGGTACCTGACCTCCTGCTGGTCAGTGCCCTTGTTAGTCCAGCAACCCACCCACAAAGCAGAAAAAACAGTACAGCCCACCCACCTTAAATGGTTACTACACCTGGGTAGAGGAGAATCTTGTCCATGTCCAGGTGCCTCACCATGGCTGTGTGGGGGACCGGTAAGCTGCCTTGGTGGGTTGCTGAGTGGGCAGAGACCAGCGGTACTCTGTCTTGGTGCCAGCACTACCACCAGAGTAGTCTGGTTGGAGCCTGGTTGCTGGAGACGGACTGTCTCCCCCTTGGATCCACAGCTCTGTCGTGGGGGGGTAGGACCGACCGTCCCTACCCCCTGTGTGGTGAGTGCAGAGACCACGGTCCCATCTGCACCGGTGGGGGGTTTACAGTCTCCCCCTGGTACATTAAACTGCCGCTGGGGAGAGGGGGTAACAAGCTCCTCTCCCGATAGAACACTCTGCCCATTGATGATCCGCCGCTGGGGAGAGGTGGTAACAATCTCCTCTCCCATACATCCTCCTAGTCTTTATGGAGGGAGACCGACTGTCTCTCCTCCCAATACTGAGTCCTGCTGCTGGGGAAAGGGGACTGGGCTCCCAATTCCCGGTACATCACACTGCCGCTGGGGACTGGAGACTGGGCTCCCAATTCCCGAAAAATCACACTGCTGCTGGGGAGGGAGGCCGTTGCTCTCCTCTCCCTGCACTTCACATTGCCCTCCTGGCATATCACTCTGCTGCTGGGGGGCAGGAACAACTACCTCTGCCCCCTGTAACTCAGCCTGCCGCTGGGGAGGGAGGAGGCTGCTCTCCTCTCCCTGCACTTCACATTGCCCTCCTGGCATATCACTCTGCTGCTGGGGGGCAGGAACAACTACCTCTGCCCCCTGTAACTCAGCCTGCCACTGGGGAGGGAGGAGGCTGCTCTCCTCTCCCTGCACTTCACATTGCCCTCCTGGCATATCACTCTGCTGCTGGGGGGCAGGAACAACTACCTCTGCCCCCTGTAACTCAGCCTGCCGCTGGGGAGGGAGGAGGCTGCTCTCCTCTCCCTGCACTTCACATTGCCCTCCTGGCATATCACTCTGCTGCTGGGGGGCAGGAACAACTACCTCTGCCCCCTGTAACTCAGCCTGCCACTGGGGAGGGAGGACACTGCTCTCCTCTCCCTGCACTTTACACTGCCGCTGGGGAATGGAGACTGGGCTCCCAATTCCCTGCAGGACCGGTGGAGAGACCTCGGTCCCATCTCCACTGGCCACCTGGGGTTCCTCCCAGTAAAACTGTACCATCTCGTCCCCTCTGAATGGGTCTGGCTCTGAGTCTGTCCTGCTGCTCTCCTGCTGAGCCTTCTCATAATATTGGAACAGCTGCTGGTAGCCCTGTTCTAGCTCCATCTCCCGGGTCACCAGGTGGACCAGGTCTTGCTCAATTTCATGAGTGTCATCCCAGTCATACCTGCTCTCCCTCCACCCCAAGAGATCACTGAACCGGTCTTGTGTAGGGCTCCCAAATTCAAGCTCTGAAAAGGACCCCCATAACAAGCCAGGACCATCAAACTCCTCTCCCTCTGGCTTGTCATGCTCGGCTGTCCAGGGCAGGTGCTGTGCAACATACCACCAAAGCGCCTGGTAGGCATCCTCCAGCCACATCTACTGCCATACACGGAGCTCCAATTCTTTTACCCATTCCTCCCTGGGCTGCTCTCCCAGGAAGGGCATCCGCAGGGCTAGTCGCTTCTGCAAACGCTGATCTTCCTTGGGAAGTCTCTTACCCTGTTGGTATTCCACAATGCCCAGTGCCTGGTACCAGATGCCTTTACCGACTGCATCTCGGTCCTCCATGGCACCCTCTTCGAACTCTACTGCTGGTTCCATGCTGGTGCTGTCAAATTGTAAAATCCAGAGCAATGGTGTCTCCTGTAGCTGTCCTTCTGGCTGTAGGAACGATCCCGCCGCTTGCCACCAATTGTAACGGACCGTTTCAGCATAAAAGGGGAAAAATCCGTTTAGGCGATAATAATAATTTTTTCACAAAAAGGCACAGCTACTGTAAAAGCACCAAAACTCATGAATTCGGATATAAATGAATGCACCAAACTCCCGAACTGCATACAAGGGAATAAGGTAGAACTCCAGCTGGAACCTCACGAATAGCTGCTAGCAGACGAACAGGAAAAGCAGACATCAGCTTACACTCCTAGCAGTCAATCTCCAGCAGCATACAGTGAATCCCCCCAAGAACGAGACAAGGCTCCGTGTTGAGGGTCAAGCAGTGGTCTGTTTATTGAGGGCTACCTGCCCAGTATTTATGCAGGTCTCCCACCTGGTGGACACTCCCCTAGGGGACCAGATGGAAGACTGAAACAGCAGACAGACATGTATCACTTTCGTACATACAGCCACACTACTTTCCCACAATGCATCCTGGTTTCCTCCTGTCTGCCCTGGAGATAATTAATGAAGTAATTCAATTATCTCCTAGGACAAAGGCAAGACTCCATTATGCACGTGGTGACACAGAAACAGTATATCACTTTAAAATACATAAAGACACATTTTATACCCAAAACACAGACATGTAACATATCCCCAGATAGCTCAGGTCTGGGTGCACATTATTAGGTGAATAACACCCAGACCACCCAAATACAGTTTAGGTGCCAGGGAGCTAAAGTCTTTAATTATACGAACAGGCTCCATGGCAAGGCTATCTGGGTTAATGCATAAAACATAAAATACCGAATTTCCCTGCATTCACCAAATTCATACGAATTAGAACCAGGGGCTGGAGGTTCAGTGGTGCCTGCACGTAAAAGTGTCCGATTTTGGTGCATGAAAGCCGGGCAGAAAAGTGCTGGCTGCCCGGGGAGCTCCAGAACAGCGCCACCTAGGGGCTGCAAAGTGTAACAGCAGGCACAAAGTTAACAAGCAATTAAGCTGCGGTTAACCGTAGCTTCAGGGAGGTAAATAGGAGGCACACTCCAGCTTCTGGGTGGCCAATTAACAACGCCGGCCGGCTTCCCACGGCTCTGGGGAGGTTGGTGAACGGCTGTTTGTTCGGTATATGAAATCTACCGAACTGCTGTGCAGAAAGGGAGAAATAAATCCTTCTGCACAGTAAAATTAACCCTTTAGCTGCCGGTCCATAATCCAAAGGCAGCAGGCGGGCAACCAGGCTCCTCCAATACAATGTGGTGAGATTGGTTTCATCACACCTGGTATTAATACTAATTCGTTCTCATCCCTCGATCTTTTTGCCCTCACTCTTTCCACTCTTTCCCTCTTTCAAAATGGCACTTCCGAGAGCCGCTTGCTTGATCATTGTGGTCTATATGGATACACCCCTTTGAGTGATGTGGACGTTCCGAGGTAGCTCACGGCTACACAATGCTGACGCCCGCTGGAAGAATATAAGTTGGATGCAACTTGTGACTAGCCGTGACACGCAGCTATATTGAAAGGATGTTTGGATGCCCATTAAGAAAAACAGCTTTGCTCTCCACATTGCATGTGGCGAAAAAACGATCTAGAACTTCCTTATATGGACAAGGGTTTGATTTTACTATTGAATGTGTGCTGATTTTAATTAATTGTTTATGGTATATAAGTATGCTATGTTCACTTGTTATGCTATATGCACCTCAAGGACGTATTTCACAAGGTCGAAACGCGTTGTGCCTGCTTTTTATTACTTTTTATTCTAATTGAAGTTACATACCTATCTTGCATCTGGTTCCTGAATTTCTACTCAGAGGAATATCATCATCTTCTGGGGGACCTGAACTTATCTCTACACCTGCATCTGATTGATGAAATTGCGATTACTGTTTAGAGCCAACTTATAAGGGCTCTAAATATTGTGAGTGTTCCAAGTTTCTGTTTTATTCTGTACATATATATTGTCCTATGATGGCTTTGTATGTTTGCAGTATCTAGGTATCTTGTAATTATACCAAGATAAACCAGCTACCATTGTGTGCTCAATCACCCCATCCCTGTGTCCAATTGTTTGTAAGTGTTTTTAATGACTAAACACTTGGGTGCTTTTTAGCTGCACTGGGTTTTACTTTGTACATTTTTTCAGATTTTTTTGTGCCACCTTTCCTTCTTTTGTTTGCTGTACATATAGACTCAAATTAATGAAGTGCTCATGGTGCTTGGAGAAACCCTTTAAGTCTTGTAATCAAAGAATTTGTCCAGAAAATACTCAGTATGGAAGGTAGCCTCCACTTTACACATAGATCTTCAGTGATGTCTTCTCTTCTTGTTTAAAGGATGACCTTCTTCTCACATGGAAATGTGTTATGTAATCAGCACATTTGTCAATACACAAAACATCACAATATAATTATCCTACCAAAATAACTGCATAAAATGACACTAATTTTCTTAAATATTTTCTGCAATAAGACCCAAGAGTTCATAGGTGGTTCAGCAAGGTATGCAAGAATCATCGACCTAGATCATGGTAAAATGTATTCCTAAAAGCTTTGGTTTTATTTGAGGGAATAAACATGAAGAATAGTGATAGGACTCTCAAAAAGATACAACTGAATACAGAAGACATACAAATAAGCATACCAGTTCATTTATACTACTTCAATACTTATATATGCAATAAGAACATTCATTGTTCTGTGATAATAAAGCCACTTCATGGGATTAAAATATTTATAGTCTATACGATTTAATTAATTACTTGCTCTTTATTTTTCTTAAAGCCAGAGTATAAAGTTATATATAAAGTTTTATATTTTATATCGTAAAACTTTACAACACTTAATCACCACTAAGAGAAGAGCCAAGTTTACTCTGATTGTCAACGTAATTTCTGTAGACATCTCCAACAGATATTGCCAGGTGCGAAAAACCTTGTTTGGTCACATGACTCACCTCCTCAATCATAAATCTTATCTTCCTTGTTCCACTTTCAACAAACACAACATTTATGACAGACATTATTCATTTTACTTGCATTATTATTATTTTAACAATTACTATCATTAAGAGACAAGCCAAGTTGAAGTTGTTGAAAGTCAAATTAAACTTGAGCTGAGTTATCACATGAGATGTATATTACTAGGTATGAGGAAGATAGTTTTAAAAACATATAATATGCTTTAAAGGGACAGTGTAAACACCATAGACACTCAGTGTTTCAGATCAGTGAAAATATTTACTTTTTATTTATTTTACTACCTATGTATAATGTCACATGTCCTTCAATACCTTTAAACATTTTCTATATGCTGTACCTCATTCAGGAAGCAAAATTATTATGTTTAATGGACACTATAGGTGGGTGCCATCAGCTCATTGAAGTGGTCTGGGTGCAATGCTTCTGTCCCACTTATTCCTGCACTGTAAAACATTGAAGGTTTGGAGAAACTGCTAGGTTTACATTGCAATGCTAAGACAGCCTCTAGTTGTCTTACAGAGATCCACTAGAGGCGTTTCTGGGAGTTTACTGGATTCTAGAGACGGCGAGACCCCGGCGCAGCTGCATCGCTGGAAGTGCTGATGGTGTCGGTTGGAGTGCTCGGAGTCCTCGGCAAGCACTAGGAGCATCGATTGGTGAAGGTACTCAGTCGGAGTGCCAGCGGTCCGTCACAGTAACCTTTTATATACCTCAAGGATGGGCCATGAGGTAGGGGAGTACCAGAGATAACTATAGTGTTAGGAATACAGATTTATTTTCCTAACACTATAGAATTCCTTTAAGGTCTGTGCTGGAAAGGTTTGGCCCTTTAACACAAGTGAAGCTGAATTAGGCTGCACATTTGATCTGATAGCTATCACTGCCTTGCAATCAGGGAACCCTGCAACTGCTGACTTTCCTACACTTTCTCTAACTGTACATAAATATAGGAACCCGGTGGGGAAAACGTGATTCATTTGACCTGGTATGACGTTTTTAACTTGACTACGAGTAGATCTACACTGATAAACATAGGTCTCTATTTACCACTAGAAACATAGAATACACAAATAAAAAAAAAGTTAAATATACATTAAGTAAAATGGTTTATGATTTCTTTAAGTCAAATCAGGTCACACAAATGATGTATAAGCCATTCTTGAACCATTCGGTAAGGACATACTGTAATCATGGAATACAATAAACGTTAAAGAGATGGCAAACGTCCAAGTAATATATTGCTGTCACCATGTTTAGTGATAAAATCAAGGAGCTTAAATGATAAATGACATGTACATTATTTTAAATTATATTTCTTTGTGTATTTAAAGACGGAATGTCAATAAAGCGGTAATGGCACTTTTCAGTAGCTAACACAAAGCCATTAATTAAACTTCGTTAAGAGTTTTCATTATAATTTTTGATTTGGGGTCTGTACTGAATGTAAGCATTTTTTTTGCAAAGAATTGTATGTGATCACAGGCAACCAATGGAAAAAAAATACTTTGAGGGAGATTTACCAAAGTGTCAAAACATTTTAACTCTAAGCATTGATAAATATTTGACATAATTAATTCAAGGAACACTGTAGGCGATGTTAGTACTTCATCTCATGAAAGTGGTTATAGTGTCTGGAGTCCCCTGGTGCAGTCCTTTCATTCAGCATTAAACTGTTTTTAATGTTTTAATGATAAACAAGAATTCCCTGCAACCCATCCCCTCTGTGTTACTTGAGCTAATGTAGAGGCATTTGCCTGAGCAGCAATGAGTGCCGGTTATTGTCTGAGAGAGTCAGCTGACCACATTCAGCCTATGACAGCAGCCATTGCTGGTACGAATGGGTATGACTACAAGCAGGGCCGGACTGGCCCACCGGGATACCGGGAAATTTCCCGGTGGGCCGTCGGCACCTGGGGCCGGGGTGACCTGCGGCCGCAGGGAGAACTTGAAAGGCGGCCGCAGGGTAAGCTCTTCATGAGGCCGGGAGCAGGCTCTTCTGGGGGAGCAGGCTGTTCTGTCTCTGCTCCCCCTCCCTCGCGCGCTAGAAAGAGACCGGGGCCGGAATATGACGTCATATTCCGGCTCCGGTCTCATTAAGCTGCGCGCGAGGGAGGGGGAGCAGAGACAGAACAGCCTGCTCCCCCAGAAGAGCCTGCTCCCGGCCTCATGAAGAGCTTCCCCTGCGGCCGCCTTTCAAGTTCTCCCTGCGGCCGCCAGCACAGCTACCAGTCTGCCCACCCACAGGTACTAAAAAATATGTATGTCAGTGGGAGTGTGTCATGCTGTGTGTGTGTCTGTCTGTCATGGTGTGTGTATGTGTCTGTGTCATGCTGTGTGTGTGTGTGTCTGTGTCATGCTGTGTGTGTGTCTGTCTGTCATGGTGTGTGTATGTGTCTGTGTCATGCTGTGTGTGTGTGTGTCTGTCTGTGTGTGTCTGCATCATGCTGTGTGTGTGTCTGTCTGTGTGTGTCTGCGTCATGCTGTGTGTGTGTCTGTGTCATGCTGTGTGTGTGTCTGTCTATCATGGTGTGTGTGTATGTGTCTGTGTCATGCTGTGTGTGTGTGTGTCTGTCTGTCTGTGTCATGCTGTGTGTGTCTGCGTCATGCTGTGTGTGTGTGTGTCTGTGTCATGCTGTGTGTGTGTCTGTATCATGCTGTGTGTGTGTCTGTATCATGCTGTGTGTGTGTCTGTATCATGCTGTGTGTATGTCTGTGTCATGCTGTGTATCTGTCTGTGTCATGCTGTGTGTGTGTGTCTGTATCATGCTGTGTGTCTGTCTGTGTCATGCTGTGTCTGTATCATGGTGTGTGTCTGTCATGGTGTGTGTGTGTCTGTCATGGTGTGTGTGTGTCTGTCTGTGTCATGCTGTGTCTGTATCATGATGTGTGTCTGTCATGGTGTGTGTGTGTCTGTCATGGTGTGTGTGTCTGTCTGTGTCATGCTGTGTGTGTGTGTGTGTGTCTGTCTGTGTCATGCGGTGTGTGTGTGTCTGTCTGTGTCATGCGGTGTGTCTGTGTCATGCAGTGTGTGTGTGTCTGTCTGTGTCATGCTGTGTGTCTGTCTGTGTCATGCTGTGTGTGTGTCTGTCTGTGTCACGCTGTGTGTGTGTGTATGTCTGTGTTACGCTGTGTGTGTGTGTCTGTATGTGTCATGCTGTGTGTCTGTGTCGTCTGTGTCACGGTGTGTCTGTATCATGGTGTGTGTGTCTTTCATGGTATGTGTGTGTGTGTCTTTGTCTGTCATGGTGTGTGTGTGTGTGTGTGTGTCAGTCGTGGTGTCTGTGTGTGTTTTTAAAAATAGTGTTTTACTCACCTTTTTTTTTTTTTCCAACGTCGTGCTGGTCTCTGCCTCTATGACTGAGATCATCAAGCTTGATGATCTCAGCCAATCCGCACTGACACAGGAAGCGCCTCTAGTGACCGTCTGAGTGTCTGTCACTAGAGGTGTCACTAGGAAGCAATGTAAACACTGCCTTTTCTCTGCAAAGTTAGTGTTTACATTCAAAAGCCTGCAGGGACAGGCTATAGACACCAGAACCACTACATTAAGCTGTGTGTGTGTGCCCCTGCTAGTGAGCTTGCTTGCATGTGTATGTGTGTGTGTGTGTGTGTGCGCCTGCTAGTGAGTGAGCTTGTGTTTTTATGTCAATGAGCTTATGTATATTAGTGAAATTGTTTGTCTATGAGGCTGTGTATCAATGAGCTTGTGTGTGTCAGTGAGATTGTCTTGTGTCTGATTGAGTATGCTTACTGTATAATTAAATGTTTTACTCTGAAAGGACCAATATATTATATTAGAAAAAGCAATATATATATATATATATATATATATATATATATATATTGCGACAATATATGGCGCAATGACTTATGGGGCTGGCATAGATTTTTTTTTTCCAGGGCTGCTTTGTATCCCTAGTCCGGCCCTGACTACAAGGATGGAATCTCTGACTCGGGTGCCAGGGATCCTTATCTATTGTGAAACTGCTTGAAAATGGTTTAACATTGAGAGACAGTGCCATGGACTCCAGTCTCTACAACCAATGTAATAAGGCAAAACAGCTATAAATAGGTATAGTGCCTACACTGTCCCTTTTACTCTGTCAAGTTTTTTTCACCTGTTTTTTGGTTTTTTTTGCCCCTAACAATTATTTGTCAATACAAGCCAATGTTCTGTGATGCAATGACTTTATCAACCTTCCGTGATTTTTTTATGACAGGAAAGTGTTGTTTCACATATTTTTCTTGAAATCACAAATAAAAGAAATTCGATTAATCTTGATATTAAGAATACATGATAGAACAAGCACATAAAGTCATGGTGAAAATCAAAAAGAAATGCTACCAGCTTGGTAATAGGGCAAATACATTTCTCAAAAACCAACTAAAAAAATATCATATTAAATAAAGAATAGGAAATCAACTACAGCTTATTGTATTTGTTCTGGTTAGTAGAATCATTACCTTCAGGCTTTTTGTAGTTAACACTGTATTTTTTCAGAGAAAATGCAATGTTTACATTACAGCCTAGGGATACCTCCTCTGGCCACTCCTTAGATGTCTGCGAGAGGTGCTTCATGGGACAGTGCTGCTCAATGTGACTGGCATTCAGTGTCTCCACCCTCTGCATGGAGACACTGAACTTTCCTTATAAAGATGCATGTATTCAATGCATCTCTATGAGGAGATGCTTATTATCCAGGGCTGTGTTTGCCTTGTGCTGGCTCTGCCCTTCATCTGCCTCCTTAAAAGTCTCAGCCAATCCAATGCTTTCCTATGTGATTGACCAAGACAATTACTTCTGATGATGTTAGCCAAGCAGTAAGAACAGGGGCAGGACCAGCAGAGTGGAGGTAAGATTTTGCTATATTTAGGGAGAGAAGGTAGGGCCAGGGAGGCTAGGTGGTGTTTTTCTGACCTTATAGTGTTCCTTTAGTGTTATTTTATCTATATTGCTATCAGGTATGGATGGACAAATGACCTGGTATTAAAAGAATAATTAGAAAGTCAAAGAAACTTTTAAGTTTAATCAAATGAAATGTGATTTTGTTCCCCCTAATCTTAAGGAATATTTGTATTGCAATGTACATCATTTTTGGTGAACTACCTAATAGAAAGTATAGGATATGGCCGCATCTGTGTGAACTGTATCGAATAACTTTCATTGGGCTATGAGATTGCACTGAATGAGATTGTTGATGTCAGTGGATACAAGCACATTATGCAAGATAAATTCCGCTTGTCGCTCTGCAAAAAATTATGTTCAATACGTCTGCTCATGCCCAACTTGCCTGTGATTGGAACCTGTAGTTAAAAGCAATTGCCTCGGTTGCCTAAAATGTGATTCTTCTCAACCAACATTCCATACATTCTGCTCAGAACAGCCATATGTCTGAGAAGCATTTTGTGCTAAAAATCGGTAAACCAACCCTAAGAAAATGTCACACATGTTTATACTTATTCTAAGGATCTGAGAAAAGGCAGAGGTGTGAATCAAAAGCTATAGAGCCAGATGATCTTTGTCGATGATATAGTTGATCCAAAAGATGCTACGTTATATGTTATAACAAAATAATATAAATCAACTTAAGGTAGTTTATACAAATCATCATAAAGCAGATATTATAAAACATAAAGCATAAAGGTAGGCTACAACATTATAATACTTATTATACCTTGGTTTGTATAGGTTTTTGTCTTATTTAGGTTGACACTTCTAGATCCACGTAAACTCCTCAACCAGAGCTGTGTAGGACCTTCTTCTCTTACTCAGTTGTGGTTTTGAACAGGTGATCTAGAACCTACTTTGATCTAATGTTTAATGGATCATTTCACCTCCCCCTAAAGATGTGTCTACAGAAGGACTTATAAGAATATTGTATTCACTCAAACATTCCCTTTTTTAATGATATTCCCTAATGCTTTCTGTCTAAAAGGTCCGTCCGTTGTGTACATACATAGGAGGCAGTTGCATCATTTATTTTTTATTAAAAATCACTTGTGTGATGTCCTACATCCTCAAGGTAGCCACATCAAAACATAGTAATTCAGCTATTTTTGCCACTACCAGATGCTCTCTGTGTTTACTCTCTTGGTTTCTATACCGGCGGGTTAGTAAATGTGTCAGAATAGGTGAGCGTGTGCCGAGTGTTTACTTGTGACTCTGCAATTACATATTAAAAACGCATTTTTGTATTTTTGTTATTTTATTTGTTAGGTTGTACACGTTTCTTTGAAACTGACATGAAAAAATTTAATCTGATGAATTCCACCAATAACGTTAATTTCTAACAATATATAATGATACACTATATGTGTTACATTTTCATGCATCTTTTCAATGCATCCAATTAAACCTGAACATATACCCTGTATCATCATGTGTATTACTAATAAGTAACATTAGTAATAAGAAGTAATAATGTTCTCTTTATATCTATTGGGACTTGGGTTTGACACACACGCAGGCAACTGTAACCGTTTTCTTCATCAGTCGGAAGACAGGGTTACACCTCTTCATCTCCCACTTCAGGACCAGGATATTCTGCTTGATTGGGAAGGAATTCCCACTGCCGTCCACTTTGCCATCTTTGTCCACACACGTGGTATGGAGGCATTTTGCCTCATGAATAGTAGAAGGAATTCTGTAGTAATCTACATCCTTACTGTTGGCAAATAATGAAATATATTATTACAGTTATCCTCAGTATATTTAAAAGAACAGTTCTTAGACAGTAAAACGAAATCATACAGCATGTACAATCAGATATATATGAAAACTCTATGGAACATAGAACTACCTTCCTGTCTTTCTCTAGACTTAGTCACTAAAAATTAGCTGGTTCTGGATTTGATTTCTGGATTTCTGTTTGAAAACACAAAGCAATCAGTTGGAAGCATCGTGTATTTCAGCTAGTTGTGTGTTGTAATTTGTCTTCTATTACTTTGGATCTGCTCATCACAGTATGTTTTTCCACACATACAATTCTATTTGCAGCAGAATTTGGCAGTGAAGTTCCGTGATTATTATTGCAAAGCAGAATTTGCAATTATTTTAAGATTTATTCTCTAAAGTGAGAATTCAAAATCAATTCAAAATGAATTTCAAGTTTAGGGCAAAAATAGCTGAATTGGATACATTTTTTAATCCACTATAATTTCAGTTCAGCTAGTCTGGACTTATATTTGAAATTCAGCATTGGATATATGGTAACTTTGTTTTATTTGTGTCTTTCTTTACAGAAGAGAGCCAAACCATCAAAGGTTACTCCATACAAAATTGTGTTTTATTAAAACACTATTTTTGTTTGGAATATTATTTCAACTCAACTTTTTTTCAGAGCCAGGGCAGTGTCTTAACTGGAGCTTCTGTCCTCCTCCCGTGAAGTCATCATTAATGATCACTAGTGTTTAATTAGATCTTTCTACTCCAACAATACTTCTCATAGAGAAACAATTAAACCAATGCTTCTTTATGAGAAGCACTCATGTCCGCTTTAAACTACAGTTTGCAGCGAGTGAGGTAGAAAACCTTCCCAAGTGATGATTTCTCTTGAAAATTACTTTTCTTTTTAGAAATCAAGCCAGCAAAGACAGACACGGGGCTATTTAGCAAAGTAAGACTTCCAAGTAAATGTCAAATTTAGGGACTGAACTGAAAACATGACTTGGAGAATTACTTTTCCAGTTTGGCTTTTTTTACCTTAAATTTTAAATTCACTTTGAATTCACTTTAAATTATCTTTTTAGAGAACAGTGGTGTTACCAGCTACCAATTCAGGCAACGGTGTTGTAACATTGTACAACGATCTGTTCAGTGAGACATTATGGAATAACAACAGGGGGTGCAGGGTAAGTGACTGTTTACCTGTATTCCCATGGAGAGAGAGAACGCTTCATCGCAGCAGAGCTAGCGTGTTGAGATTGGCCAGACACGTTTAGCATGACTCTAATTGGTGGGAACCCGGTGTCACTTGCAGTGTGACATCCTATGTTTAGACCACGTACAGAGACTCCCAAAAACAGCACAAGCGTGAGGCAAAGCTGAAATAACAGAGAACAAACACGATTGTTTGAGTGGCTCGGTTTTTGCATTGTGAGTTCACAAAAATAGTAAGAAAAGTATTTCAGTTTCAATATTATCATAACTTAAATTAGATGTCTGGAATTTATTTTTAATGTTTTTCGTTTCACCAAACACACTAGCATGAATCTATATGCCAGCTTCATGCCAATAAGTCTAAGAGGGTAATTCACTAAAGTGAGAATTCAAAGTGAGTTCAAAGTGAATTTCAAATTTAGGGTCAAAATAACTAGGAAAATTCTCTAATTCAACTTTTCTTTCAGTTTGGCTTCTCTGGTCTTCACTTTAATTCACTTTAGTAAATAAAACTCTAATTATTTTGAATTCAACAATTAATGGCTAATTATTTGGCATTCAAGCTGTTGTCGTCAGACATTACAAATCAAAAAACTTTGCTAAATAGCGATAAATATAGACTAGATATACTTTGTTAGAATGGGCCTGACGTCATCACTTCAAACACACTGCATGCTCCCATTTGTTACTGTTTAGTATTACTGCTAGATTGCATTGTCTGTTGGGCAAATGAGTTAGTACACGTCTGATACTATTAGTGCTAGATCACAAAATACATGGAATCAGTGCATTTAGGTTGCTTGGTGAAAACATTATAGGTATTATATGCAGAGAGCACTTTTTTAGCTAAGTTCTAAAACTTAAAATTGCAATCAGTTGTACAATTGGTTACTCCACGTTTAGAACTTTCATATAATAGCTTTTTATGTACAACCCCTTTTCGGGCTATTTTGACAGATGTTTGAAAATAAATGACAACAGTCCTAATCTTCTACTGTACTGGCAAAACAAAGCTAATTATAAATCAGTCTACCCTAGGGGATGAATTTAAAATTTGGCCATTTGGTTTAAGATTGGATCAAAAGGTGCAATTAATTTTATTCGTTCGTTACTGTTTTAGTAGTCATGTGACTTCCTAAATAAATAAATAAAGATATTCACTGGCTGTTTTCAATGTGCATGCCAGAAAATTATATAAGTTATCTCCGAAAGAGTAGATGATCACTAGTATAAATCATGTTAAAAAAATGATTTGCCTTCCACATATTTTCAACGTAAACTACCCATTTGAAAGGTCTTCAGATTATACAACAGTTTGCATTTCCTAGACCAGTGGTAGGCAAGCTTTTGGCCCTCCAGATGTTATAAACTACATCTTCCCAGACGTTTTGCCAGCACGATAGCTGTAAGAGCGTTATGGGAGATGCAGTCCACAACATCTGGAGTGCCAAACGTTGCCTACCCCTCTTCTAGAGGAACCATCAGATTGCCCAAAAGGTCGATCTTCAGATGTTTTAAAACTACAGCTTTGTCATTGTAAAGGCATGCAAAGCATCATGGGAGTTGTTCTAAAACATCCAAGGACCTACCTTTTTGGCACCCATGACCTAAAGTTAAATACACTCCGTATTAATTGAAGGTCTTAGAACAAACAGTTTGGTAAAATACTGCTTACCATGCCATGTCCCCATTGGTTGTCCATTGTAGATTAGGTGTAATTGCCTCTTCTTCTTTACTTTGTGAAAGCATGGACTGCAGTTCAGTTCTTTGAGCTGTGCATGTATAGATCCCGACATTTTATAGGGATGCAGCAAAAACTGGGGTTTCTTCTCTGGTAAGCTGAATAAAACTTAGTTTCGAAGTGTTTTCCTCCGTGGTTTTTCAAGCTACAATTATGTTGTAGACAATCCACAGATCAAAGGAAAGTCTGACATAATAAATCATGTATCGTTATTCTTCCTGGACTTGAGTCCGTAGATAAATCATAAACCAACAAAGGTATTTCCATATAGCTTCATGAGGCCTTACAACAGAATGGGTGTGTAGTTATTAGATGTGTTCATTCCTTTTCCCCCAAATAACTAATGGAAGAATGCAATAATGAAGGAAGTTCTGTCATGTGTGATTCTTTAATTCGTTTTTTCATTTAATCATTCAGATAATTTTTTTATTATCGGTGCACTTACGTGGGATTACCATATTTAACTGCACCAAATTAGGAGCTGTCCTGTTAAGTAGGGAGCTCCATTATTTGCTACCCTTAAATATGGCAAACCAACATATGGATACCAAATTAGGTACTTATTATTATGTTATTATTATTATTTTATTAGTTATATAGCGCCATCAGATTCCGTAGTGATATACAATGGGTGGACTAACAGACATCTATCTATGTAAACCAAATGAAAATCCCTAAGCAGAATATTGGTCGAATTTCATTCAAAACAAATTGTCATAATTAATTTCAGATTAAACTAAATTTCTTTTCATCTGAATTAATTCGGGCAAATCAACACTTATCACACAGACGCTTCTATGGTGGGCTTATTAGTGAGATATTACTAAATAGATTTATGATTTTTTTGATGCAATTTCCATTATGTTGTAATATCATAAAGAGAGTGAATATATAGAGAGTGAATATATATATTCATTCCAAGAAATTGGCAAATAAAGCAAAAACAGAAAAGATACAAGAATAGACTAAAGCTTAGTTGCTCATCCCATAAGCCATCCCCATTCACCTGTGAGTGTCCATCGAACCTTTATGCGAATGAGCCTGAACCAGTCCCACTCTGCTAAGACAGGGACACTAGAGAAATGGCACCAACATAACTAGTGGACACATAGCAATGATTTTTATTGTTAATCTGAAAAATGAAAAATTAGCAATATTTTGCAAATGTCCATTCTGCATTCGGTCCAAATTTTGTTTACTATCGGAGCTTTGGAAATGTCTGTATCCAATGAAAAGTACTGATTTTAAAGTTGATGGCAAATGCACCCAGTCAGATGGTGCAAATTCAGTCCAGATAACCAATTTTTGAATATATTTGGCTTTTGGAAACATGAGGATTGCCAATCCAGTGATTTTCACCAATGTTCAATAAACAGACCCGACTGAGTTTTGCATTCATTTACAACATACTTGTGATGTCCTATCACTTCATACATATTTTTTCCCCATGATTCCATGCAAAAAAAATAGGAATATTCGAATATGTATTGCAGTAAACAATGTGCAGTTATTTTAAATGGCTATCATCTGCAAATACAAATCCTTAACAAAGAAAATCAGATAAAGCTTTCAATACAATAGAAATTTACATTCATGGTACCTTATAAACAAATGATGCATACAAGCATTCGACAATTCTACAGAAAATCACTACATCCTTATTTCATTTATAGTTGTGAGTTATTTGAAATGTTGTAAAGAAAAGATGCAATAAATGCTAACTATATGCCAATTAGAAATAGCAATCCCATATACATGAGGTGTTTTGGAAACATGTATTTAGAACAGACACTGAATGGTTCTCATAGGGTTATTTACTAAGGTGAGAATTTTGGGGAATGCATAGTTAAAATGCAAGTCCAAAATAGATAGAAACATAGAAACACAGATACATAGAATGCGACAGCAGATAAGAACCACTCGGCCCATCTAGTCTGCCCAATTTTCTAAATACTTTCATTAGTCCCTGGCCTTATCTTATAGCTAGGATAGCCTTATGCCTATCCCATGCATGCTTAAACTCCCTCACTGTGTTAACCTCTACCACTTCAGCTGGAAGGCTATTCCATGCATCCACTACCCACTCAGTAAAGTAATACTTCCTGATATTATTTTTAAACCTTTGTCCCTCTGATTTAAGACTATGCCTTCTTGTTGTGGTAGTTTTTCTTCTTTTAAATATGGTCTCCTCCTTTACTGTGTTGATTCCCTTTATGTATTTAAATGTTTCTATCATATCCCCCCTGTCTCGTCTTTCCTCCAAGCTATACATGTTAAGTTCCTTTAACCTTTCCTTGTAAGTTTTATCCTGCAATCCATGAACCAGTTTAGTAGCCCTTCTCTGAACTCTCTCTAAGGTATCAATATCCTTCTGGAGATACCGTCTCCAGTACTGAGTACAATACTCCAAGTGAGCACTTCCCTCTTTCTACTGCTAATACCTCTCTCTATACAACCAAGTATTCTGCTAGCATGTATGTACTTAGCGATGCAGCATAATACATAAACCAACCCCCCATATCCCCCTTCCAAAATAATGACAGACAACATAGTATGGATGAAATAGGCCACAGCATTTATTATAACATATGACAAAATACTGTATGACACATCCATATTTATTTAATACATTTCTCTTCATTTCTGTAACCAAAACGTTAAACATAAATAACCATAAATTAACATATATATGCATATAAGTTAACACATAGTGTCATACAGTGAACCCAACCATCCTTGCCAATAAACTGACCATGCGCCTATGTGCGACTTCCTCTCACCTCCCCCTCATCATAAAAAATTATTTCCTTCCAATGCCTGCCATCAGCCGACCTTATCCACGTTCGATGGGCACGATACCCCAGGTAACCTAAGGTCAACCCTTTGAAGCAGGGCAGGTTGAGACCTGAAAACTTGTTCATCTCATTCCATCAACTTAAACGTAACCCCTCAAACTCAATTGGCAAGGACATACCCCCCGCTAGCTGTGACTAAATATACTAATAGGGCAGGCAGGAGGGAAGCTGTTTGCTGGAATCCCAAGTGGCACTGAGGTAAGACCTCCCCCACACTACTTACACAGAACATAATCCCACCCACACATTCTACCCAGAACATAATCCCACCCACACATTCTTTCCCAACCACTCCCATGCATCTATCCCCACACTCATACATGTGCCCTTGTCCGTTTAGCTGTGCTATCTCCCCAGGGACTTTTCCTGCTGCTCTGTTACATTGTCTGCCTACCTTTAAGTCATCAGAAATAATTACCCCTAAATCCCTTTCCTCAGAGGTTGAGGTTAGGACTCTGCCCTTGGGTTGTTACGTCCAATATGCATTATCTTGCACTTATCCACATTAAATGTCAGTTGCCACAACTCTGACCATTTTTCTAGTTTACCTAAATCATTTGCCATTTGGCTTATCCCTCCTGGAACACCAACCCTGTTACATATCGTATCATCAGCAAAAAGACATACCTTATCATTAAGACCTTCTGCAATATCACTAATAAAATTATTAAAGAGAATGGGTCCAAGTACAGATCCCTGAGGTACCCCACTGGTGACAAGCCCAAGCTTCGAATATACTCCATTGACTACAACCCTCTGTTGCCTGTCACTCAGCCACTGCCTTACCCATTCAACAATATTGGAATCCAAACTTAAAGATTGCAGTTTATTGATAAGCCTTCTATGTGCAACAGTGTCAAAAGCCTTACTGAAATCTAGGTAAGCAATGTCTACTGCACCACCCTGAGGTGCTTCAGGCACCTACTGTCCTTGTTTTGGGGGGGCAGTTGCATTGATGTTTTATCACCCTTTTGCCCTCCCCCCTCTCCTTTCCCCCTCCTAGTTTAAATACATCCTAGCAAAACCTTTTGAACTGCTCACTGAGAACATTTGTTCCCTTCTGAGAAAGATGTAAACCATCTTCAGGAAATTCTTCAAGTCAGCTAAGCTTGTGCTTATTTGGTTTGTCATTAGTAAACACAATGGCAAGTCTGGTTGAATATGGTCATTTTCACTTAATTTTGTCCATCTGGACAAAATGTAAGGTTTAGTGAATTACTAAGTGGTTATAGTTGCATCAACCTGAGCGTCTGTTCATTTTTCTGCATCATTTTGCGTCATTGAATAAGGGGCCGGGTCGTGGAAGGGTGATTGACAGGTGGTTAATAAATATATATTAAAACATTTTTAAAAAATTGATCAAACTTGTTCTTTGTACATATACAATAATTTGAGGGTTTTCGGCTTATTCATGATTGCTTCCTCTATAAATTGACAGAGAATTGGCCTTTGACCCGGAGCACGAAGGAAAAACAGAATTTACAATCTGAATTTCCCACAGTCTCGCTTTGCATAGACAGATAGCTTGCTTTTATACCTCATTTTATTGTGTTGATATTTATTTTTAAAATATTTTACCAGGAAAGATACATTGAGATTTCTTTCGTTTTCAAGTATGTCCTGGATATAAATGTAGAAAGATCCTGTTATTTTGATTCATGTTGGACATAGCAATTTGAATTCAAACAAGTAACCCCTTAGAGAAGCAGACAAAAAAAAATATTAAATAGTTTTATTCTTCCATCTGTAAATAATCTTCATCTACATGTTTTTTCATGTCTTTACTAATGTGAATAAATAAAGCAGAGGTGTGCACATGTGCCTGTGTATGTAAGAACACCTCAAGTATGCATATGCAATGGGTGTAATTTATTGAGTTAACTTCTAACCATATCTACCTAGTGGGTATTTAGAACACAGGTAATAATTGAAATAGTTAGTATATTACCACCTGGTCCTAGCGAATCCTGACGCAGGTTCTAGCTATTGTACATGTCCCTCTACCTCCATGATAATTTGTCTGTGTTCCTGCCCCTAAAAAAGGCCCGCTCCATTGTGATAGAATGTGTTATATGGGACTATAGAGAGTGAATACACACATACGTATATATATATATATATATATATATATATATATATATATATGTATATTAGTTTGTATATTTGTCTATAGGTACAAGTGTATTGGATTGATGATGTGTTTTGGGTAAATGACATAGGGGTGGCATTTAGGGAAATTGCATGGGGATGACATTATGTGGAGAAATAGGAAGTGGAATATGAGAGAACAGTATGGGGGATAAATGTAGGTTGATTGTGTAAAGAAAGATTTTAAAGATATGGTAAAAGAATGGAATTTGGGGTATATTGTGAAGGAATCTCAGCGGGACAGCATTTAGGGAAAAAGGCAATGGAATATGGATTGTGGTAGCGGTACTGGAGATGTGTAGAATATATTATTCATGCCAGTTTTGGGGTAATGGTCAAGATATTAACTGGAGGGAAACAGGAGTTATCGCAAGGAAATTGTGGGCACCAATACAACTTTAATGCATTTAATAGGTTTTGGCTTATTAATATGTTGTATTTTCTGCTCAAAAAAACATATTCTTGCCGAATCCTGCACCATAAGTCGGCCTCTTTAGCCACACCTCCTTATGCCAGAAAGACTTCCTTCTACGATATATGCACACAGCTCAGTCCATTTTCTAGATTTTTAATGTAATAGGTGAGAAAGTGGTCTTGTTTGGGTGTCGGGAGAATTCCTAGGTTGCAAAAAGACAAGAGTGTTCAGTCCTAGGGTAACTGTTTTATGGCCCCTCCCACATTGTTGACTTAACTCATTTTCAAATGTCACCCTGTCCCACACCCTATGTCCAACCCTGCATCCTGTATGGGTCATATTAGGATACAATATATTTAAAATAGTTGATAGTGTTATATAAGCCTATATTTATAAACTCCACACCTTCTTTATTAACCTAACAGGGCTAACAGGATATGGGCCAATAGTTTTCTTTATAGAGTATACATCAACAGGGACTCTGCATCCTTTGGTCTATTTACATGTGGAAGAGCTATGTTAGGGGAAGCTCTAATCCTTCCTTTACCTCATGTATGACTAAATGTATACGTTTGCTCATTATTTATCATACACATATAAAAAATACCTACTGTAAAAAGTGATACATGTAATCGACCACCAACCAATCAGATTATAGGTTCCATTTTTTTTTTACAATGTTTAAATACAATATTTATTGAGAATAGCACATCAAGCAAGCAATAACAACTACACTGAGAAGCAATTAACCCCTTAAGGACAGAGCTTCAAAAGCTTGACTTACGCTTAATGACACAAGCAATTTTTGCATTTTCTTGCTGTTTGCGTTCAACTGCAATTTGCATCTCTCTCATTCATTGCACCGACACATATTATATACTGTTTTTTAAAGGACAGAAAGGGCTTTAATTTGATATAACATATATATATATATAAATGCTTACTTATTATAAAAAAAATACAGAAAAATGCAAAAAAAAATGAAAAATATTGTTTTTTTTTACAGTTTTTGCAATCATAATGTGTGCATAATTAGTGCAGGTTAAGGAAAGTAATTAAAAATAAATTCATTTATTTGTTCTGATTTACAGAATATATAATGTGTCTGGGATTTTAAGTTTTTTTTGGTAGTTACAGGTCACAAAGCACAAGGAGTAAAATAAAATTTTAATGTGGAGCGATTTTAGAATTTGGTATGTTTGTCTTGTAAGCCTAATAGCCATAAAATAAAACAAAATTGCCACACAAAAGTATATATTTATATAAAGTAGACATCACAGGCTATTTACCTAAGGTTGTTTTGACACTTTCTACGTAGCCATTTTACCGCCAACCTCTGCTAAATATTGGAGTAAAATTGTGTTTTTGGGGGGTTTTCGCACACAAACGTATAACAAAGAACTTCTCATGTGTATTTTGTAAAGTTGGTGTGTGCTATTCCTGTACAAAGTTTTATTATGTGTTCAGTTACTTCTGCTGAGTACAACGGTACCCCCATTGTATGTCTTTGGCACTATTTTGTGAAGCTACAGTGCCATATAGGAGACCTGTCCTTTTCAGTATTCACAGTAGAATTTTGAGAGACGGATTTAATGAGCCTATGCTTCCATTTGGGGTATTATAACAGTTTGACTGTTCAAAAACCCCCACAAAGGCCTACCATTTGTAAAAGTAGACACTCCAGGGTATCTCATAAGGTGCATATTGTGCCTTAACATGCCCCCATTTTTTTACCATTACATGCCAAAGTATGTGGTAAAAAATAATTTTGTGCATTTTTTACATACATATTGCATTTTTGCTGGGCATTTTGTATATTTCATATGTGCCACTAAGTTCAAACCCCCCAAATTATGCTCAGCTAAGTCTTCTGAGTAAAAGGACACCCCCATTGTATGTCTATGGCACTATTTCGTGAAGCTACAGTGCCATACAGGAGACCTGTCCTTTTCAGTATTCACAGTAGAATTTTGAGAGACGGATTTAATGAGCCTATGCTTCCATTTGGGGTATTATAACAGTTTGACTGTTCAAAAACCCCCACAAAGGCCTACCATTTGTAAAAGTAGACACTCCAGGGTATCTCATAAGGTGCATATTGTGCCTTAACATGCCCCCATTTTTTTACCATTACATGCCAAAGTATGTGGTAAAAAATAATTTTGTGCATTTTTTACATACGGATTGCATTTTTGCTGGGCATTTTGTATATTTCATATGTGCCACTAAGTTCAAACCCCCCAAATTATGCTCAGCTAAGTCTTCTGAGTAAAAAGACATCCCCAATGAATGTCTTTGGCACTATTTTGTGAAGCTACAGTGGCATATTGGAGACCAAGCCATATCAGTTTTTACAGAACTTTGAATTTTGACGCTGGGCCTATGTGCAATTTCCAAGCATCTTCGTAAGTTTTAAATTCAAACTACCCCACAAAGGCCTACCATTTCTTAAAGTAGACACCCCAGGGTATTTCAAAAGGCATATTTTGAACCTTAGCGTGGGATAATTTTTCCGCTAGCTTGTACCAGGTGTAGTGGTAATAAGCGTTTTTTCTGCCTTTTTGACACACAAAGTGAGTTTGCACAGTATATTTTGCAAACCTTATGTGTACCACCACTCTATAATACTTTATATGTTGCTCAGCTATGTCGGCTGAGTACAAAAATACCCCCGTATGTACCTTTGCCAGGTATATGTGGACATCGGAGGGGCACATTTGGGACACAGCCATTCCATTTTTTTTCAAACTTTAAATTTTTACGCTGTGCCCATGTCCCATTTTAGAGTATTTTACCAGGCTATATAATCCAAATACCCCATAAAGCCATACCATTTCTTAAAGAAGACATCCCATGGTATTTCAAAAGGCATATTTTGAAAATTAGTGTGGGATCCTTTTTCCACTAGCTTGTACCAGGTGTAGTGGTAATAAGCGTTTTTTCTGCCTTTTTGACACACAAAGTGAGTTTGCACAGTATATTTTGCAAACCTTATGTGTACCACCACTCTATAATACTTTATATGTTGCTCAGCTATGTCGGCTGAGTACAAAAATACCCCCGTATGTACCTTTGCCAGGTATATGTGGACATCGGAGGGGCACATTTGGGACACAGCCATTCCATTTTTTTTCAAACTTTAAATTTTTACGCTGTGCCCATGTCCCATTTTAGAGTATTTTACCAGGCTATATAATCCAAATACCCCATAAAGCCATACCATTTCTTAAAGAAGACATCCCAGGGTATTTCAAAAGGCATATTTTGAACCTTAGCGTGGGATAATTTTTCCGCTAGCTTGTACCAGGTGTAGTGGTAATGAGCGTTATTAAATTAATTTTGTAACTTTTTAAAACTTTTTTTACTTTTTAAAACTATTTTTTAAACTTTTGTTTTGCTTATTCATTTTTTTAAAGTTTCCTAAACTTTCGTAAAACTTTTTTTTTACAGATTTAACATTTTTCTAAGCTTTTTCTTTTACCGTTAACCCCTAACTAGCAGTAAGCAGCACTAACAGTAAATTCCCCATTTTCCCATAACTCCCACCCACCCCAGCTAGCAAAATATTTAATTATACAATATTTAAATTAGTTAATTAAATTAATTTAACCCCTGAGGGTTAAAAATTAAATAAAAGTTAATCGTCAGGGGTTAAAAAAAAATTAGATCACAGTATAATACTGTGATCTGTATTTTGATCACTGTAGGCAGTGATAGACTGGCAGGTAAGGGGTTAATTTTTATTTGGACTGGGTAAAGGGTTTATTTTTTTTTATTTTTTACTTAAACGTTATTAAAACTTTTTTTTTACTTAATTTTTTAACTTTTTAAAGCTTATTTTAAAACTTTTTTTAACGTTAACCCCTAGTTAGCCTAACACTAAATCCCCCAATTCCCCACTAACTTCCACCCTCCCCAGCTAGCTAAATTTATCATTTTAAAATATTTAAATTAATTAATAAAATAAATTTAACCCCTGAGGGTTAAAAAAAAAAGAATTAACCCTCAGGGGTTAAAAAAAAAAATCAGATCATATTAAAATGTAATCCCTGCCAATTGATCACTGTAGTCAGTGATCAATTGGCAGGGAAGGGGTTAATTTTTTATTAATATGGGTAAAGGGGGGTGGGATTTTAATTTAACTTTTTTTTTAACACCAGGGGGCAGGATCACTGAAGATCCGTCTCCCTGCACTTCACACTGAACCCGGAAGTGCAGGGAGGCGGAGGTGAGTATACAGAGCACATGTGCCCGCTCTGACATGCTGTCAGAGCGGGCACATGAGCTGGGACAGCCCGATCCGGTGCTCCCGGTCTGCCTCTAATGCAGAGGCAGACCGGAGCACCATTAACCCCACGATCGCCGCGATTGCGGCGATCTGGGGTTAATTTTACCGCGTGACGGACGAGGTCCGTCACCCGTCGTTAAGGGCATCCCCAGGATGACGGACCTCGTCCGTCACCCGTCGTGAAGGGGTTAAATGCTTAACAAACTCAATGATAAATAACAATATGAGCAAAAACAGTAAGAAAAAAAAAGAAAGGAAAAACAAAAAAAGAAAGAGGAGTTAGTGAGCCCACTATTACAGACTGGTATACATAGAAAGGTTGGGGTATGTCATGACATATGACATATCCCTGCTCTCTGTGCTTGCCAGTTAATTGGTGGTACCACACCCTCCCCCTTAGTAGCCTTCCCAAGCACTATACTAGTGATGTTTCTTTTTTCAGATGACTTCTTTGGGTAAAATTAAAAGTAAAAACCACAAAAATGATTTTGCCACTACCTGTAGAGATCCCACACCGGGGTTTCAGCCCCTCCTCAATGCCAATGCCTTGTACTCTGAAAAATGTAAACAATGCAATTTGTAAAATATGACAAATTTATTTTTTACATGTGTCAGTCAGTCTGTCAGAATGTCACGAGAAACATTAACTCATTCAAGACTATCAATTTAAAGTCATTCATTCGGCATCTGTAAATCCAGTTACTGCTTCCTCCAATTGGAAGAATGCAGCAATTGCTGCGCATGCCCAAAGGGGTGACAGGATAAGAAGCATTGAATTGGCCGTAAATCGCAGCAATGATGATCCCATACTATGAGGAGCAGCAGCTGCACAAGGACGGAGACAGTGTGTCAGGATTGGGGTAACCCCTACACACAGGGAGAAGGATGTTAGCCAAAATAGAAGGAAGAGCAGGATACGTATACCAGACCTTAGAGTGGCCGGACTTAACATATACCTAAAAAGACAAGAAATCATAGTAATAAAGGATGCCTAGGTCAAGGAAACAGGTACACAAAAATGAGAAAACAAGCCAAGGTCAAAGAGATACAGAGAGTCAGAATTGTCAAAATACGTAACCAGTTCAGCAACAGGAAAAACAGAATAATAAACACACTCTCATGCTAACAAGAACCATGACAGGGCAATGATTCCCAGCAAGGAGGGAACTTATATATGGCTAGAAAGAATACTATTGGACACCATCATCACTCTGCACCAGGACACACAAAGGGGTGTGACCTGTGCAAGACGTCCAACAAATATGACATCACTAAAAGGTGAGTATAAAGTGTAACACCCACAGTCTTGCAGATAGTGCAGAGCAGGCTGCAGTTCCGTGGAGGGAACCCCAGCGTGGGACTAGGATCTTCGTGGCTGCCACATGGCACCCACAGGTATGACACAGTGCTGGTTAAGAGTTGAGCTTAACTTACTTGTTCACTTTAATGTGGGATCTATAATCTAATGGCGAACAGAAAATTCTATATTTAAATAAATATTTATAATGTTCGAGTCTTTCTTTGTGTTCAGTTTTTAGATTTTATGATTTTATATGTTGACAACCTAGTCGGAATCTTCCAGTCATGCAAGGTCACAAATAAAAAAAGCTCCTTATCAAAATGAGATATATATACTAAAATCAATTCTGAAAATAATTAAACTCATACAGCTGGCAAACATTGGTATCATTTTTGTGATATAATATCTGCATGTCTGGAGATAATATCAGTCTGCTTGTGATTTTGTTTTTCTAAGATATCTTTGTTTCCGGAGAATTGATACTTAAATGAGTCATCTTGTTTTAAATATATTTTTATTGAAACAGAGTGCGTAAAACATACAATTCAGTGTTGCAAAGAAGGGCAGAGAAGATGCATAGTTAAACACATTAATAACCAATGATATATAGACATGCATGTGGTCATGTTCTCTTCCTTAAACTCCATAAACTGTGGTGCAGCTAAACATTGCTCAATAAATATAAAACATCTAAATGTATCATAAAAAATTGAGACGAGCAACAAGTTAAGAAAAGTATGGAATCATACCAAAAACCAAACTTTAGAATAAATATTTGCACACATTATTGCATGGATACTAAATCACTTTGTCTCGTAGTCATCTCCTCCATATCATGGACACATTTTATTTTGTTAAATTACATATTGAACCACATGATCACAATTCACCACTTTTTAATGACACATATCTTTGTGGTATGGCAAATCTTGAGACATATTTTCTTCGAAAGCATGTTCACATTTCAATTGTCCATTTCAAGCACTCTCTGAAGATCTCTGCAGTAGACGCTGTAAACACTCACCCTCCTCCTATCATTTCGCCCTTGTTTACACTAAACAATGAGAGAACTACCAAGAAAATACCTTGGATTCCTTGCCACAAAAACAAAGGAAAGCTGGTTCTCGACCACTCAACCATTGGAACCATTAATGAGTAATGGAAAATGGAAAAATTATTGTATCTCTGAATGTGCAATGTTCAAAAAGAGATGCTGTACATACAGACTCCTACCATCATGACAAATTCTAAAAACAGAAGTTTTGAATGAAAAACACTTGAATGTACACGAACATTATGTCCATATATACATATTGTTTTATATTCTGTCAGCATTTTATAAGCATTTATGTGTCCAAAAATAGAGCAAAAAAGTGGTAAGTGGAACAAAAGTGCAACAAATCAGTGCAGGCAAGCCACTAACGGGATCACTCCATTAGTGAGTGGTTTTCTTTAGTTTATTTTTTATTATATTTGTATTAATAAATACTACACTATGATTAGTTTTATCTTTTATCTCTACATGCAAATTTACCATCTATTGAGCGGTAACTATAACACGACAAGAGTGATTGTGGCACACTATATTGTGTACTCAGTGTGGATACACATATTTTTATATATCCACAAATACTCCAAAATTCTTTACAAATAACCATAAGCCTTGTTTTTGTCCATTTTGTTTTGTCAAACCTACCCTTTGTGCCAAAAACGAAAGTATTTGACCTTCAACAAGCTCAATAAATGATGTACATTTACACAATTGTATTATTAATGTAACGTTGAATAAAAATCTAATAACTAAAAATTGTGTTTATTTGCTAGTTTTTTTATTCATTACATGAAATAAAGTTATGTTCCATTTTTTTTTCTGAAACAGAAAACCACTCAGTATTTAAGGGGTTGGAAGATATTGGTTTGAGATGTTTTATCATCTTTTTTTACGATGGCTTGGACAAGATATGTTTCTTTCCAAGCCAGTTTTATGAATGGGGAGTCACTGATTGGCTAAGAGCATTGTTGCAAATTGCTATTTGTAACTGGCCCTTTAAATGAGAAATTGCCCTGTTTCCCTGGATTGTGGAGAAGCCTATTTGCCAGCCTCCTTCCTCATGACTATGGCCCCTGGAAGATTGTGTCCCTGAAAACGTATGAACTTTGATGTGTTTGGTGTGTTTGGCCCTTTAAGAACCGTCTGGGGACATATGGTGACTTTGGTGAACAATGCCCCTTTAAGACTATGTCCCCAGACCTGTAAAATAACTTGTTCCTGGCTTTCTCCCTCTTGGTTCAGTAAATGGGGCTTACTGAACCAAGTACCACACAGGCGGACCACCCAGAAGTGGAAGTGTGCCATCAATTTACCTCCCAGGCTGTGAGGTTACTGCAGGTCAATTGCCAACCGCTGGGTGGCCGCCATTCGACAGTCGAACACGTGGCGGCGGCCATCTTTGTTAATTCGAACGCGGTCAGCGGTGTATGCTAAAGATTCTGTGGAACTAAAATCGGATGCGCAAATACACGAACACCGCTGACCCTTACCTTCTCCCATACTGAACTTTCAGCTGCAGAGACTAAGTCCCGTTCGAAGATTCGAACGCTCGTTCGAATGGGACTTAGTCGTTTTTCTGCATGAAATTGACCGACCGCACAGCCCAAATCTATGGAACTGTTTTGGGCAGGAAAATGTGCTTGCGGTCGGTCATAAAGGGACCTCCATCTAACTATTGATCCACTGGAGGGATTTGTATGATTTTTGGAAGTGTTTATGTTTGAAGTGTGCTGATATTCAAATATGTAATTTTTATGAAGATTGAATGTATAGTTTTAAAGTTATGAAAATGCATTAAAAAGGGGGGCGGGGCTTGACCTCCAACATGACCAGACGTGCATGCCTGTAGCTCCCCACGGTCTGGGCCTTTATTACTCAAAAACGGTACATATCTCAGCAGAAAGAGACCCTAAACTACAAGCTGACACCCCAAACGCTGAGTATACCTTTCGGAGACAAAATCGGAGAAGCTTGAAGGACATAGCCCGTGTTAAAGTCTGAGGCCTACCGCATCTGGCGCGCTGACGGTGTGGCGACGCGGCCTATCTCCTACCAGAGGGCGTGCAACTCAGCACTAAACGCTCAGAGCCCTGTTACCCCCCCCCCCTTGGACCGGTGGGGGATATCCCAGTCCCTACTGGGGTAGCAAGCCTGCTCCTGGAAGACAAGCAGAAGAATCTTGAAAGCCACGCGGCTCATCCAAGATGGCCGCCGCAACGACATCTCAGCACAACCAAACGAGTCAGAACAGAATTGGAGAGAAAGCTTCGATGCCAGATTTGAGGCAATATGCCAGGCCTTCTGGGATCGTCTTGCCAAGCGGCAACTCACACTATCCCCTCAAGTGCTGCAGACAGCCTGTGAAGCAGAATCGGATACCTGTGCCTCTTCTGGGCTGGGGACCCAATTGGAGTTCCCTCCATGCCGCAGTCCAAATGCCCATGGAGAAGACCGCAATCCAGGAGAGCCGCGGGCCCACAACCCTCCCGTTTGGAACGGGCGGGTCCAGGGACTAAAGGCACTGGCTCCCCCTAAGGTCCAGAGCCGAAGCCGCATGGATCCGCTGCATTGCGGGCTACCGACAACCCGCCTGACACACGCACAGCATCATCCAACAGGACCTATGCCGGGGAGAGGAAACAACATACCCAACATGGAGATGGACTCTCTGTCACAGCCTGCACAAGGGGAATTTGGGATACCCCTGACGGGCATCGGCTGAATAGGACACTAAAGACTGAGCAACCCCTTCTGCCAAGGACACTTTGCAGGGGCCCATAGCATGGGGTGAAGACTTCAGGAAGAAGCTTCATCAAACCTACCACAGATCTGTACTTATGTTCCATTTATGATCTTATATCCTGGGGTATGATATTCCTGTTACTTGCATTTTTTGTCCCCTACCCTACAGTTAACCAGGCTAGCGGTATTCCCGAGCGTGACTCGGGGTTAATTTTCGCTGCCAGAAGCGGTAACCCCGAGTCACGCTCGGGGTAGATAACAGAGCTGGCAGCGGAGTCTCCTTACCTTCTCCTTGCGATCCAGCGATGTCCCCGCGCTGTGATTGCCGGTGAGAGCCCCGGCGGATGCCTCCATCTGACTTTCTGGTTCCGTCTCTGTGAGCCGCAGAGGCTCATGGGGGCGGAACTGGGCGGGTAATTCAAATGTTTCAAGCATAAAAGTGACACACACACATAAAGTTAGGTGATACAGTGAAATCCTGTCAGATTACATTGTATCACCTCAGATTTGACACAGTATCACCTCAGATTTGAAATTTGATCATCCTACACTGCCCTGCCTGCCCTTTTTGCTGTAATTTCTGCCTATAAAATAATTTTTTTACCATGGCATCAAAGCGTCACTTTAGCATCTCCAAAGCGGGTTTGGATCAGATGAGTGACAGCGGCAGCGACACAGAGACCCTCGCAGAATTGAGCGACTGCGATAGCGATTCGTGGCAAGATTCGTCATCCGACTCTGACAGTGACCAGAGAAGTGGCGACAGCGACGATTCTGCACCCGAGCTCAGTGATGTGCGCACTTGGTGCCTTATTGATTGCGGTATGCATAGGCGTGCGCACGGGGTGTGCCGGGTGTGCCTGGGCACACCCTAATCCCCATGGCACGCACTATGTATTGAGTCCTGCAGGAACAGCGTTCCTGCACTTTTATTTGAGCAGGAACGCTGTTCCTGCAGGCACTCAGTGCCCCCCAAATGCCCCCTTCCGGACCCATGTTCCCCCTGTCAAGGGGGGGGGGGGGCAAGAGGTGATCGACCCCCCCCCCGTCGGGTGCCTGTCTTCATCTCAGCCGCGGCGAGGGAGCTGTGTGTTCTGTCTGCTTCCTCTCGCCGCGCGCCGTTTGCTGATGCCGGAGCCGGAATATGACGTCATATACCGGCTCCCAGCTACAGCAGACAGCCCGCGCGGTGAGAGGAAGCAGACAGCACACACAGCTCCCTCGCCGCGGCTGAGATGAAGACAGGCACCCGACCCACTGGACCCCAGGGACAAGTCCACGCCAGCACTCCAGGTAGGGAGGCTGGGTGGACATTTTTTTATTAAAAGAAAAATAATTTGTATGTGTGTGTCTGTAAGTGTGCCTGTGAATGTATGTGTGTGTGTCTGTAAGTGTGTCTGTCTGTCTGAGTGTGTGTGTGTCTGTGAATGTATGTGTGTGTCTGTAAGTGTGTCTGTCTGTCTGAGTGTGTGTGTCTGTAAGTGTCTGTCTGTCTGAGTGTGTGTGTGTGTGTGTGTGTGTGTCTGTCTGTCTGAGTGTGTATGTGTCTGTGAATGTATGTGTGTGTGTCTGTAAGTGTGTCTGTCTGAGTGTGTATGTGTCTGTGAATGTATGTGTGTGTGTCTGTAAGTGTGTCTGTCTGAGTGTATGTGTGTGTGTCTGTAAGTGTGTCTGCCTGTCTGAGTGTGTGTGTGTCTGTGAATGTGTGTGTGTCTGTGAATGTGTGTGTGTCTGTGAATGTGTGTGTCTGTGAGTGTGTGGGAGTATGTGTGTGCACGCGTGTATATATATGTGTGTGTCTGTGTATGTGTGTCAGTATATATATATATATATATATATATATATATATATACACACACACACGTGTATATTATTTTTTGGGGGGTGGGAAAAGAGTTCCCACACTTTATTCCCCAGGACTTCTCCGGAGATCTCCGGATCTCCCCTGTCGGCTCACGCAGAGACGGCACTATCTGAGTGCCGGCTCTGCTCTTAGCCTCCATGGGCTGGCGGGGAGATCTACCTCACTAACCCACAGCAACATGGAGGGAGGCAGGAGAGGACCCGGGGAGCTCTAGACAGCAGCTCTGCCAGGTTCCTCTCACAAGATCTGAGCATTGCCACGGCAACACTCAGATCTTGCGAGAGTTAACGCTAGCTCCGCAGGCTAGAGTTCACTCTCCACTGGACCACAAGGGATGGCGCATGGCAGCAAGGATCCCCCCTCCCTACATAAGGTAGGGAGGGGGGATATTTACTAATCTGCCCCCACCTCCACAATCCCTCCAAACATACAGCCCACACACACACAGCACCTAGACACATACAGCACGCTCACACACACAGTACACTAACCGCACCCTCACAAACACACACAGCACCTTTACAAACACACAACACCCTCACACACAGCACACTAACAGCACCCTCAGAAACACACACACACACAAACAGCACCCTCACAAATACACGACACCCACACACATCACACAAACAGCACCCTCACAAATACACAGCACCCTCACACAGCACAGTAACAGGACCCTAACAAACACACAAACACCCTCACACACAGCACACTACCAGCACCCTCACACACAAGCAGCACCCACACAAACACCCTCACCCACATAGCACACTACCAGCACCCTCACACACATCACACTAACAGCACCCTCACACACACACTAACAGCACCCTCACGCCACCCTCACACAGCACACTAGCAGCACACACACACACAGCCGTGTATGTGTATATGTATATATATATATATATATATATATATACACACATGCGGCGTGTGTTTGTGCTTTAGGGTGCACACCCTAATGCAATAGGCTGCGCACGCCTATGGCGGTATGGATGAGGTACCGCCGCCAAGATTTCCGTTTACTGGATCACCTGGGATGAAGGTAGACATTGAGCACAATGATCCTTTGGCATACTTAAAATTATTTCTCACAGATGACGTCATTGAAAAGATTGTCACGGAGACAAATCGCTACAACGAGCAGCAATCAGCTACTCTGCATAGCAAGTTTTCCAGGAACAGAAAATGGGAACCGGTGACTAAAGAGGACATCTGGAAGTTTCTGGGACTAATACTTCTTCAGGGGGTGGTGGGGAAACCCCAGCAGAAATGGTACTGGACTACCAATAAATGGCTGGCAACCCCATTTTTTGGCACCATCATGTCCGAGTACCGATTTTCCCTCATAATGAAGAATTTGCACTTCACCAACAACGAGGAATTTGACGAAGCCACACATCCAGCGGCAAAACTCAAGAAGATCTGGGAAGTATACCAAATGATCCTAAAAAATTTCCAGCAGGCCTATGTGCCAGATAGAGACATCAGCATTGATGAAAGTCTGATGGCTTACAAGGGACGCCTCAGCTGGATTCAATACATCGCATCCAAGAGAGCACGGTTTGGAATAAAATCCTATATGCTCTGCGAGTCTGCCACTGGCTATATATGGAATTCCGTCATATACACCGGTAAAGGAACACAATTCAACCCCAGGTACAGCGGCTATGGGATGGCAACGTCATCAGTCCTTACACTGCTTGAGCCATTGCTGAATCAGGGGTATTGTGTGACAACGGACAACTTTTACACATCGCCTGAGCTGTACGAGTTTCTGATAAAACACAAGACTGATGGATATGGAACCGTTAGGGCCAACCGACGTGACCTGCCATCTATGTTTGCCAAGAAAAAACTGAAAACAGGAGAAATGGTTGCCTGGCAGAAAGGAAAGATGATGGCAATGCGTTGGCGTGACAAAAAAGACGTATGCCTAATGAGTACAGTGCATAACACCTCCACTGCCATGGTCCACACAAGAGGTGGGAAAGATGTCATGAAGCCACAACTTGTGATTGACTACAACAACACCATGGGAGGAGTCGATAGAGCTGATCAGGCGATGACATTTTATCCGGCTATGCGGAAACAACAAAAAAAAATATTACAAAAAAATCTTCAGGCATCTACTGGAACAATGCCTCTGGAATGCCTATATACTGCACAGAGGAAAGAGTGACAAGCCTCTTGTTCATTCTGACTTTATCTGGAAGGTGGCGGAGCGGATTTTTGTGAACTACCAAACGGCATCAGTGGCCGTGAACAGATCTGGACGTCGTGCTGTTGACGTTGTCAACCCAGAACGCCTGACTGGTCGTCACTTTATGGATTACATCCCGCCAACCGCAAAAAAGGCAGCACCTACAAGGATGTGCGTAGGTTGCTGCTCAAAGCGAGATAGCAATGGAAAAAAAATCCGAAAGGAAACCAGATTCCATTGCCCTGATTGTGATGTCGGTCTATGTGCAGTCCCATGTTTCAAAATTTACCACACCCAGGATATTTACTGAATTTTCTTTGTTTGACAAATTTCATTATTTATTACATTATTGAATAAAATTATATTATTTATTAGATTATAATTCATGATTTTATGTTTCGAACTTTATCACATCTGAGAGTACTTTTGGTCAGGTTTAAGAAAGTAATTACTGGCCTACAATACATAACACCAAATTTCCATGCAAAAAAATGGTACCGCTTTTGGTACAAAATTCCTGACATAATCATACCGCCAGGGAGGTTAAGAATGGCATGCTACCGCTCATGGGCATAATTCCCTCAATCTTCTTGTTAAGTTTACTCCCCTTGTTACTCATGCTCATGATATGCCCAGTTTAACTGCATACATTTCCTTAGCCTGTCACGAATAGAGAGCTCTCTCTGATGTAAGCTTATATCTGCACGGAAAATGCTAGCTCAGGTTGACCCATACAGCTTTATTCTTCACATAAATAGCACTTAACGCTCAATGATACTGCTGAGAAATGACCCTCTGATATACAACGCCTAACATAACGTTTTAACTAATTTACTCCTCTTCTGTTATCACCTATAATAGCACCTGAATAGTCAAAGTATTAGCGTGTTTTATTACCAAGTGTGGTCTAAGGCGCTAGACAGAATCTTTGTAGTAAGACATGTCTATTCAGTAATTCTTGATAAACCACCGGGTGGTACATTCAATCGTCTCTAAGCTACCCAGTGCATGTACTAAAACTGGTTCCATCATTTTTTTACTTTCAATACCTCAATCAACATGCCTAGGAGTTTGTATAGCCTAGTCTCTATTGTCTAAAAGTTAATCTAGACATGTTCAGCTTAGCCTGTAATTTATATTGTTTTAAGAAAAAAAAAATGTGCAGTATACTCAAATGCCTTGTAACTAATATGCGTTATCCAATTAACTGTCTTGCCAGTGCTGTTAGGGCATTGAAAAAATTGTCTGTTAAACTTGTGCACACAAAAATAAAGAATGTTTAAAAACAAACAAAAAAAAAGTGCGAGAATCTAATGTGAACCCGCTTATACAATAACTACATGCGCCTTACGCTCAAGTGTAGTATTACTCCCATTCAAGCATGCTGTATATTACTTTATTTTTCTTTTTTCTTTTTTTAAACTTGTCATCATCTACTTTCTGTCTAGATGGCTACTCTCGAGTAAATATGTATGACCTGCATAATCTAGACCGGTACCTATAGCTTGTAAACTAATCCTATAACAAATGTACACAGTATATGAACCCTCATTGTCTGATTATCGTTTAAAAAAAAAAAAGCATGTGCAATACTATCATATGCCACAAATCTCATGCCTCTTGAAATGCCTGTTTTTTACTGTCGTGGCATGAAAAAACATGTATGTTTAACTCTTGCACACAAAAATAAAGAATTTAAAAAATAAATAAATAATAAAAAAAAAATGCATAAAAAATGTGTGTGTGTTAATTACCGTATATACTCGAGTATAAGCCGACCCGAATATAAGCCGAGGCCCCTAATTTTACCCAAAAAAACTGGGAAAACTTATTGACTTGAGTATAAGACTAGGGTGGGAAATGCAGCAGCTACTGGTACATTTCTAAATAAAATTAGATCCTAAAAAAATTATATTAACTGAATATTTATTTACAGTGTGTGTATATAATGAATGCAGTGTGTATGAGTGCAGTGTGTATATAATGAATGGAGTGCAGTGTGTGTATATGAGTGCAGTGTGTGTGTACAATGAATGCAGTGCAGTGTGTGTGAGTGCAGTGTGTATGCAGTGTATGTATGAGTGCAGTGTGTGTGTATGAGTGCAGTGTGGTGTGTGTGTATGAGTGCAGTGTGTGTGTATGAGTGCAGTGTGTGTGTGTGTGTGTGAGTGCAGTGTGTGTGTGTGTGTGTGTGTGTGTGTGAGTGCAGTGTGTGTGTATGAATGCAGTGTGTGTGTATGAATGCAGTGTGTATAGTATGAATGCAGTGTGTGTGTATGAGTGCAGTGTGTGTGTATGAGTGCAGTGTGTATGCAGTGTGTGTATATGAGTGCAGTGTGTATGTATGAGTGCAGTGTGTGTGTGAGTGCAGTGTGTATATAATGCAGTGTGTATATAATGAATGCAGTGCAGTGTGTGTATGTGTGTGTGCAGTGTGTGTGCGCAGTGTGAGTGCAGTTCCTTGGTTGGGGGGGTTGGGCATTTTATTAATTATTATTTAATTATTATTTTAATATTTTTTTTAATGTTATTGTTTTTTTTAGGTAACTATTTTTTTATTTTATTATTATTTGTATTTTTTTTATGTTATTATTTTAATTTTTTTTTTATTATTATTCTTATTTTTTATTATTAATATTTTTTCGTCCCCCCTCCCTGCTTGTTAGCTGGCCAGGGAGGGGGGCTCTCACTCCCTGGTGGTCCAGTGGATGGGCTGTAGGAGGGGGCTGTCAGGAAGCTCTTACTTACCTTCACAGCAGCTCCTGTCAGCTCCCTTCTCTCTCCTCCGGTCCGTGCAGCTCCCAGGTCAGCTCCCTCTGCAACTCTCGCGGCCGCGCGGAGCGTTGCCACGGTAACCCGTGGCAACGCTCTGACCCCGCAGCTCTCGCGAGAGTTGCAGAGGGAGCTGACCTGGGAGCTGCACGGACCGGAGGAGAGAGAAAGGAGCTGACAGGAGCTGCTGTGAAGGTAAGTTACAGCTTCCTGCCAGCCCCTGGTCCATGTCTGTATTATGGCAATGTAAATTGCCATAATACAGACAACTGACTCGAGTATAAGACGAGTGGGGGTTTTTCAGCACAAAAAATGTGCTGAAAAACTCGTCTTATACTCGAGTATATACGGTATGTTAACTGTTTATCTGAGGGGAGGGAATCCGTGGGATGTAACCGTTGTCTGATTGGTTACATAGAAACATAGAAACATAGAATGTGACGGCAGATAAGAACCATTCGGCCCATCTAGTCTGCCCAGTTTTCTAAATACTTTCATTAGTCCCTGGCCTTATCTTATAGTTAGGATAGCCTTATGCCTATCCCACGCATGCCTAAACTCCTTTACTGTGTTAACCTCTACCACTTTAGATGGAAGGCTATTCCATGCATCCAATACCCTCTCAGTAAAGTAATACTTCCTGGTATTATTTTTAAACCTTTGCCCCTCTAATTTAAGACTATGTCCTCTTGTTGTGGTAGTTTTTCTTCTTTTAAATACAGTCTCCTCCTTTACTGTGTTGATTCCCTTTATGTATTTAAATGTTTCTATCATATCCCCCCTGTCTCGTCTTTCCTCCAAGCTATACATGTTAAGATCCTTTAACCTTTCCTGGTAAGTTTTATCCTGCAATCCATGAACCAGTTTAGTAGCCCTTCTTTGAACTCTCTCTAAGGTATCAATATCCTTCTGAAGATATGGTCTCCAGTTCTGTGTACAGTACTCCAAGTGAGGTCTCACCAGTGTTCTGTACAATGGCATGAGCACTTCCCTCTTTCTACTGCTAATACCTCTCCCTATACAACCAAGCATTCTGCTAGCATTTCCTGCTGCTCTATTACATTGTCTGCCTACCTTTAAGTCATCAAAAATAATCACCCCTAAATCCCTTTCTTCAGATGTTGAGGTTAGGAGTCTATCAAATATTCTGTACTCTGCCCTTGGGTTTTTACGTCCAAAATGCATTATCTTGCACTTATCCACATTAAATGTCAGTTGCCACAACTCTGACCATTTTTCTAGTTTACCTAAATCATTTGCCATTTGGCTTATCCCTCCTGGAACATCAACCCTGTTACATATCTTAGTATCATCCGCAAAAAGACACACCTTACCATCAAGACCTTCTGCAATATCACTAATAAAAATATTAAAGAGAATGGGTCCAAGTACAGATCCCTGAGGTACCCCACTGGTGACAAGCCCATGCTTCGAATATACTCCATTGACTACAACCCTCTGTTGCCTGTCACTCAGCCACTGCCTTACCCATTCAACAATATTGGAATCCAAACTCAAAGATTGTAGTTTATTGATAAGCCTTCTATGTGCAACAGTGTCAAAAGCCTTACTGAAATCTAGGTAAGCAATGTCTACTGCACCACCCTGATCTATAATTTTAGTTACCCAATCAAAAATATCAATAAGATTAGTTTGGCATGATCTCCCTGAAGTAAACCCATGTTGTCTCTGATATTGAAATCCATGTGTTTTTAGATGTTCAACATGCCTATCCTTTAACATGGTTTCCATCACTTTCCCCACTACTGAAGTAAGGCTGACTGGCCTATAGTTGCCCGACTCCTCCCTATTACCTTTCTTGTGAATGGGCACAACATTCGCTAACTTCCAATCTTCTGGGACTACTCCTGTTAACAATGATTGGTTAAATAAATCTGTTAATGGTTTTGCTAGTACACCACTGAGCTCTTTTAATAGCTTTGGGTGTATTCCATCAGGTCCCATTGACTTATTTGTCTTTACTTTAAACAGTTGAAATAGAACCTCTTCCTCTGTAAATTCACGTGTAATAAATGACTCATTTATCCTTTTTCTTAACTGAGGTCCCTTTCCTTCATTTTCAGCTGTAAATACCGAACAAAAATATTCATTGAGGCAGTCAGCTAGACCTTTATCCTCATCTACATACCTTCCTTCTTTTGTTTTTAAGCTAACTAATCCTTATTTTACTTTTCTTTTCTCATTTATGTAGCTAAAAAAAGTTTTGTCCCCCTTTTTTACTGACTGTGCTGTTTTCTCTTCTGTGTGTGATTTGGAAGCTCTTATAACTTGCTTAGCCTCTTTCTGCCTAATCTTATAGGTCATTCTGTCTTCCTCACTATGGTTTTTTTTATAATTACTAAATGCTAACTTTTTGTTTTTTACTATTTTGGCCACATCTGCGGAGTACCACAGTGGTTTCTTGAATTTTTTGCTTTTACTGACAAGCCTAATGCAATTTTCTGTTTCCTTCAGTAGTGCAACTTTTAAATAATCCCATTTCTTTTGGACTCCATTTAAATTGCTCCAGTCTGATAATGACTCCTTTAAACATATTCTAATTTTAGAAAAGTCTGTTTTTCTAAAGTCTAAAACTTTTGTTTTTGTGTGGTGTGACTCAGTCACTGTTCTTATATTAAACCACACTGACTGATGATGATCACTGAATCCTAAACTTTCACCTACAGTAATATCTGATACCAAATCTCCATTTGTTAACACTAAATCTAGTATGGCCTCTTTACGAGTTGGCTCCTCAACGACTTGTTTTAGAGACAATCCCAGTAGGGAGTTTACTTTATACCTCCCTGTGGGCGGTCATTGTATGTACCAGACCATAATAAAAGGCAGGCTGGGCGTGCCAGCACAGTCAGTTCTACTTCACCCTCAATCTAGAGTCCTGTCTCTTATTGGGGGAATTGCTATATCACTACAAGGGATTGCTATGCTCTGCATGCTCCCTTGGATAATTACTTCTAGGCTCTTTTTCTGCTTCACTCTCTTGGAGGAGAGGTTCACCCACTGGAACCTGGAGCCTTGTCGTAGGTCCAGGGTGGGTAGGAGACGGCGAGACCCCAACCAAGCTGCGGCGGTTCGTGGGGTCTACGGTGGTTGTGGTGTCTGCGGAGCGCTTGGAGCTCTCTGTAAGCACTAGGAGCATCCTTCAACAGAGGTACCCAGTCGGGGTGCCAGGCGATCTGTTACAAGCATCAGCTGACCACTCTCAGCCAATCAGCAGCTCCCCTACAGGGCAGGCATGCCAAGCATTCCTGAATCTGAAAATTCAGAAGATGGATGTCGCCAGGTGGGGAATGGACATCGCCACTCGAAGGCAACTTCAGGGTTAAACCGCTCGAGAATGGTTAAACCCCTTTGAGGTAAGAGTGCCTCTGGGGGCCTCCTGGTACCATAACAACTTAAAAGGAAACTATAGTCACCAGAACAACTACAGCTTATTGTATTTGTTCTGGTGAGTATAATCATTGCCCTCAGGCATTTTCATGTGAACACTGTCTTTTCATAGAAAAGGCAGTGTTTACATTGCCTCTAGGGACACCTCCAAGTGGCCACTCCTCAGATGGCCACTGGAGGTGCTGCCTGGCTCAGGGCTGCACTGTAAGCAGCCATGTCGTTCAGCATCCCCACGCTCTGCATGGGGACGCTGAATTTTCCTCATAGAGATGCATTGATTCAATGCAGCTCTATGAGGTGGTGCTGATTGGCCAAAACAGTGTTAGGTCCCACCCTCTTGCAGATTTTAGCCAATCCAATGCTTTCTCCATGGAAATCTGCATTTTTGATGATTTCACCAAGGGGGCGGGGCCAGTGCCGGCAGACCCATGGAGTGCTGAATATAAGGTAAGTTTTAACCCATTCTGAGGGGGCTAGGTGCCACCTAAATGGTGGATTTTCACTATAGAGTTAGTAATACATGTTTGTGTTCCTGACCCTATAGGGATCCTTTAATTGAGGTTAAGATGTTGTGGTGCCTGGGCTGTCCCTTTAACCAATCATAGGGCACCTCAAAGAGTTAAACTACTAAATTGATCTATGCCTTGCAACTAGCATGTATAATAAGTATATCAGTCAAGTAAGTGAATACAGATCTTTAACAATACAGCGGTTAACACATTTAGAATTATTTTGTCAAAAACAGATAAGGGAAGTTGCAACTAGTGGAAATCTGTTCTGGAGCAGGACCACAGATATATTTTCTATGATTACATTTTACCACAAGTTACAGTGAAATCTGGTCACTTACAGAGAATTTGCTTAAACTGCTTGCTACAATTACTCCTTTTGTATTGGTAAGATGTATTTAAGATCCTTATAAACTGATTGATAAGCTATATACTGAAGAATATTTAAGGTGGTGGAAAGAATTTGTACATGATTGCCTATAGGTACAGGGGGGGTCGTAGAATGATGCTTCTTATGCGTCTATATAGTTGTGATCTAAGTTTGTACTTGCACCTTAGAGGTTCCTGGAATCTGCCATTCCGGTAAAATCCGATTCTAAATATGTCATAAGAAGACACCATGACGTACAGAATAAAAATGTTCCACCTAATAAAAATGTTCCACTTTATTCCTCCTTCTAACCTTCTACAGTCATATACGGTACGATGGGGAGTGTGACCTTCATTATGCAATTCTTGCATAAATGTACTTTTATATATTTATATTTGATATAAATTTTATTTAATAATGAGGTTTTAAGCTCTTATTATTTGTTTTTTTTTTGTTTCTTTAATACGTGTTATTTATTACTATTATTATGGCCATTTATATAGCGCCAACAGATTCCGTAGCGCTTTACAATATCATGAGAGGGGGGATTTGGACAATTACAAGAAAACTTACAGGAACAATAGGTTGAAGAGGACCCTGCTCAAACGAGCTTACAGTCTATAGGAGGTGGGATATAAAACACATTCGGACAGGAAATAGCAATCAAATAAGGTGGGAGTGAAGCAGAGCTGGAGGAGAGAGTAGAGTGCTGCTCTTTAGGAGAGAGCAAGAGACAGGTATGTGAGGTAGAGGTTACTCTGGGAGACCATAAGCTTTCCTAAAGAGATGGGTTTTAAGGCACTCCTTAAACGATTGAAGACTAGGAGAGAGTCTGATGGCGGAAGGCAGGCTATTCCATAGGGTGCGAGCAGCGGACAGGAGAAGGTCAGAGCAGAGAGACCGAGAAGGGGCATACCTATGGATCTGTGAAGTGCTCAGTGCTTTATAGTTATGGGTTAGAACTTTGAATTGACTTCTAAAGGATACAGGAAGCCAATGTAATGACTGACAGATGAGTGAGGTGTGGGAGGACCGACTAGAGAGGAAAATCAGTTTGGTGGCATGCTATCATTACAGACTGTAGCGGCGCAATATTGGGGGAGGAAATTGCCCTGGTACTCCTGGATTTATCGGCGGCCTTTGACACCATCGACCATGATAGATTGATAGAGAGGCTACTCACTGTGGCTGGTTGTGGATGACAGGGCCCTGGCTTGGGTGACCTAATTTCTCCACGACAGGGTTCAAAGGGTAAAATTGGGAACATTTTACTCCTCTAACATCGCCCTGTCGTGTGGAGTCCCCCAGGGTTCGGCTTTATCTCCAATCCTGTTTAACATCTATATGAGGCCACTGACCCATATCATCCGCCGCCACATGCTTCCCTATCATATCTATGCCGACGATACCCAGTTGTACTTTCGCCTGGCCAAGAAAAAGGAGGATCAAATCAATCTTTCCTCCTGCCTACAGGATATCCAGTCGTGGATGGGAGCCAATTATCTAAAACTCAATGGCTCCAAAACTGAATGTATCATCTTCAGTAACCAGGAGGTGAATAGTATCTTTCCCTCATGGCCGGACTCGTTTTTTCCATCTCTGAGTCCTGCCGCCAAGGTCAGAGATCTGGGAGTCATCCTCGACTCCAGGTTGACACTGAAGCCCCAGATTAATCAGGTGGTAAGTTCTTGCCACTACCACCTGAAACTTCTGAGGTCTACTTTTAGATTCATTGCCCCCTCCGATCAAATCTCGGTGGTCAACGCCATCATCGGTAGTCGATTGGACTACTGCAATGCTCTGTACCTTGGACTGCCCCAGAACATCATACACAAGCTCCAGTTGATACAGAACGCAGCTGCAAGGCTACTTACGGGTGTGGCCCGCAATGACCATATCACTCCATCATTAAGAGCCTTGCACTGGCTGCCCGTTCGTGAACGGGTTCTGTTTAAAACTGGTTGTTTGGTATACAAGGCTATCCATGGCATGGGACCAGACTATCTGAAGGATAAATTCACACGCTATGCTCCCAGTCGATCCTTGAGATCGGCTGATTTGGACTTATTGAAGATTCCAAATTTCAAAAAGAAAAAGTGCGGAGGGAGGACGAGTGATGTTCAGGGAGCGCAACTTTGGAACTCCCTGCCCCTGACATTAAGACTTGAGAATGATCTACTGAAGTTCCGCCGGAGCTTAAAAACAGTCTTATTTGCTCAGGCGTACGGGATTACATGAAAATTTTAACCCTGGTTTTAAATGCACCTGATTTTAATGCTGTTGTTTGCTGGATATTGTTTTATCTGTTTTTATTGCTGGTATGCGCATCGAGACCCTATGGGTAACAAGACTGCGTTTCTTAAGAATTTTTAATAAATAAATAAATAAATAAATATGACTTTTGGGAAGACCAATCCGGAGAGTGTTACAATAATCCATGCAGGAAATTGCTACAGCATGGAGAAGCTCCTTGGTAGCATCTTGCTTAAGAAAGGGGCAGATGCGGGCTATGTTTTTAAGATGGAATCTACAGGATTTGACAATATACTGGATTTGAGGCTCAAAGGTGAGGCCAGAGTCAAGTACATAAAGGTACAAGAAAAGGAGGACATATGTTTACAAGTGGAGGTAGAAGTAGAATAATAGTTGCAATAGGTCTTACCACAGTACATCTACATACATTAAGAAACAATTAGCTCATGCTTCTGGTTAAGTTACATATGATACATTTAAATTAAAGAAAAGGCAATAACAAATAACGTACAAAGCTGCTTAACTGAAGAATATTTCCACCAAAACATGGACCGTCTTCAAGTCTCCTACAGAATCAAACTCAAAATGTTGCATACATATTGCTCCAAGCCCTTATAATTTTTTTGTCACTGCAACCAGGCATGAAAGTACATATCGCTAAGTCCACCAACTCTTCATCACAACGATGATGACAAGAAGAAGATTTGTCTCACCTTAACCGGATTTATATGCCATCTTGCCTAGCCCTTGTTTACAAATCAAGCTGCAAGTGGACAACAGACAAAAATATTTTTTATTTTTTATCGCTCAACCCGCTTCTCGGATCCTTTTACAGATAGCTTAATATATATACACAGTATACAATTTGAAGAGATCATATCCGTGGAAATTAGACCTGTCTTTTTTGACATTTGACAGAAAAGTCTCTTAGACTTAACTCTGGTGCTCGGAACCTCATTAACAATGATTTCAACAGGCCAGATATCTGAATATGTGGGTAACTCAGAGATTGGCAAGTCATATTTCTTAAAATATCCCAGATTGAGAACAGACACTCTCTGTAGCAGAGAATTAAACCACGGAAAAGTGCCTGTCTATCTGCCAATATAACTTTTCACTATCTCTCAAACAAAAGTCTCTTTGATCTCCTAAAGCCATAGCTATGCTCAAGGCTGCCATCACTGGGTGTCAGTCAGTCCTCCCGTAAGAGGCCCAGTCATTTAATGGGGCTCACTTGGAGTGGACTGTATTACAGTAGTCCAGCAGACCAGGCCCCTTAATGGAGTGCACTGACTGCATGCCTTCATCCATTGTTCTCCGATCACAACCTCCCAGGGATCATGAAAGCTGCATTGGAGATTAGAAGATACACCAGGAGCCCACAACTTGTTCTCCTGCTGTAAAAATGTATCTTAAAAGGAGGTAGGCTAAATAAAATATACATTTTAATTTGTTGATGTTGTGTGTATGTAGTACTGTATATGTGTATAATTATTGTGTAGAAGGGTGTGTTTACAGAAATGAATTTGTGTGTAGCTGTGTGTACGTTTGGCATTGTGTGTAGGAATGTACCAACCAGCTATTTAAAACCATCTCTTGGCATTCATCTCTGTGCTTCCTACTGGAGTGTTTGAATTGCTCCTTTGCTGCTCACAAAAAAACTTCAGGCCTCCAAGCCATGCAATGGGGAGTCATTAACTTTCTTTGGATTTGGCATATCATTTCCAAACCATGCTTAGGGACTCTTGTGTCACGTTTATCACTATGCCTATCCTCTATGTCCTAAAGCCAAGTGGTTTACTTAATATATTAACTCAATATAGGAGAGGTAGAGTGACCCCCCACATTATAATTTTCTATACACATCAAACTTTAAAACGGTGAAATAAGAACTGAAAGCCTCTCCATGCATGAACTAGTTTTTAAGGGGTGTCGGGGAATCCCAGTTTTATTTTTCAAGCCTACATGCCCTAACAAGTTAATTAACGTATCTGTAGTTTCCCTCCTTTCCTTAAAGACACTGTAATAAAATCTTATCTAAATGAATAAACTATGGGTGATGCACACATTTTGCAGTGCAGCCTTGAAATATGAATGAATTATACTAAGACATGATGCAGGTTTTCAAAACCATTGAAAGGTAAAAGCCACTAGAGTGCGTGACCTACATTCCACATATAATAAAATGTCAATAATTTTGTCACATCCATCGAGGAAATGACACTCATCATGAAACATGTTACAGTTAAGTCTTGGTTTCACTATTATTAATGTTGTAATATTAATCCAATGGAAAGCAGAAACTTATTCCAAATTAGGATATAGGCATACACAATTAATAAAGATAAGTAATTATAACTTTTTTTTAATAAAATAAGTAGTATAATATGTACAATAAATAAACTTTTAAAGGAACACTCCAAGTACCATAAGCAATATTACGCTATCGTTGTTATATTGCCAGGATTTGCTTGGACCCCCAATGTAAGTAGCCAAACCATTTTAGAATGTTTTGATTTCATTCTGCTGGACAGCCATACTATGCAATCTCAGTCACAGCTATTTGATGGTTGACTTACTAGTTTCCCCCTCCCCCATTCTCAATATTAAGGCCCCAACCTGCCACTTATGGGTGGGTTGGGGTTACACTAGCCCCTCCCCCCCCTGTTTTTACTAGAAAATCAGGGGGGGGGCTGGGGGGCTAGTTCCATCACACTAGAGTGGGGTCTGGGTGGGCATTAGGTCTTTCAGGTTTATTACTCAGAACTCCCACTCACTGACCACGATTAGGAGCCAGGGGAACACTAAATCCACTCCATTTATTTTAATTATAACTGCCACCCACTGCCCATGGTTTGGGTCCATGTGAGGGGCATGGGAGGGATACTGTGCCCCCCTATTTATTTTCTCCAATAGATAGCCCTACCAACGGATTATCAGAAGTTGGATAGTGATCTGTCTGCTGTGCCCCCCTCCGTTCTTTAAATTAAAGTCACCACCCAATGCCTGTGGTTGGGAGCATAGAGGAGTGTATGTTACTGGCAACTGGGCAGCAATAGCTGCCCTATTCCTAGTATTTTCTTACAGTGAGCAGCTGCTCGCTGTTAAGAAGACATGCCCACAATTCTGGCGTGGTGAGTGGGTGCATGAAGGAAGTATGAAAGCAAGTTTTAAGCTATCAGATCCAGCATGAACTTCATATAAAATGAAATGTAACTATTTTAGGCTATGTTAATGCAATGTCTGAGTGAGTGGTTAAGGTGTTAGACCTGAAGCGCATTGGGGCTTTCCCCAAGCTAAAAGTGTGAATTGAAATGAGCAATACCTCAAATTAATAGTGGTTAATTGTTGTCAACATCGTTGAAATGTCTCTAAATATAAACACGGCGTATTTGACGTTTAAATTACCTTGTTAATTGAACCTAGAGTGACAGCCATGACAAGTAACACAGCATCATATGAGATTAACGACATCACTGAAAGTGACAGTACCACGATGCCTCATCCTTATAAACAATACTGAAACATTTACTGGGGTTAATGGGGCTGCTGAGGTAAGCCAATAAACACACTTACCTCTGTAATACTTTGTGTGCACCCCACGATTCCCTGGGCATGATTATATGCGCTCAAGAGTCCTCACACAAATGCAGTAAAAAAACTGAAAAAGAAAAGCACAACCCACGGATAACTTTTAGTTCCCTTTGGTTGTACAAAAATCTCAATAGTCATAAGAAAAGCAACATGCATAACACCGGTCACATCGGCCTGACAGCGGGACCCTGGCTCTCTTCAGAAAATTTACCAAACTGCATAGAATTTTATTATAAAAATCACTTGATTTAGACTGTTATTGTAAATATTTCCTGAAATACTAAATACACATTCTATTTTAGTTAGTTATAAAGTAGACCCTATACTGGATCTTTTCCCAGTAGTTATTGTTGAGGTTATTGAGGTTTTTATTATGAAAAGCTATGAAAGGTTGAAGGAGCCAAAACACATAGAATGTTACGGCAGATAAGAACCATTCGGCCCATCTAGTCTGCCCAAGTTTCTAACTACTTTCATTAGTCCCTGGCCTTATCTGATAGCTAGGATATGTATTCCTAACTATAGTGTTAAAAACACTTCCCCTAAATAAGGTAAACTTTATCTTTATTCCAGCGCCGCGTGGGTCCGCTGGAACTGGCTCTGCCCCGATCCACCTCCTTGGCTGAGATCATAAGAATTGACAATCTCAGCCAATCCAATGGTTTCCCTTAGAAAAAAATATATAAATGTATCTATAAATATAAAAATAAAGGCAAGTGACAAGGGAGGGGGTATAATTATTAAGATAGGAAGCATAAGGAAAAGAAAACCAGAAAATTAAAAAGTGACAGGTCCACGTTAAGAACAGGTGGGCACACCACCACCTGTGCTTATGTCTCTGTGACACTTGGAAGCCATTTTGAGTCCTTACTGAGGGATCAGTTAGTGATGTAGATATGCGCTGAGTCAGAATAAAAGTTGACTGAAATGTTCGAAATGTTTCAATTATATTTGGGGACAGTCATTGAAACTGAATGTTATAATCGTGACAACATAGGAAATATGGTAGATATTTCCAACTTATACACACTGCATACCTTCCAACATTTTAAATGGACAGAGGGACACTTTTATAATGGTTGTGAGTGAAGGTGTGGCCAGGAGTGTGGCTAGTCTGAGAAATTTTAGTTGACTTCGTAAAATGTAATTTAGAGCAAGAATAATGTATTTTAGTTACACAGACTGATATTTTGTTTTTGTAGTTTAGAAACACATTACTCTGAGTATTATTTATGTGGAGCTCTGTTATACACTCAGACACAACAAGAATGTGGAATTCCTATAAAAGAGATACATTAGGATAGAAAAGAGGGATAGAGGGATTTGGACCCAAAATAGGGACTGTTTCTTCCTAAATGGGGACAGTTGGGAGGTACGATACTGTACATGAACAAATCCTATGAAAGCTGTGTTATAAATGTATCAAGAATACCTGTACACATAATGTCACTATAATAACTGAATAGGATTGTTTCTATGTGGATATAGCTAGGCATTGTATCCTATACTAGTGTATGCTGCCACCTATAGGTGACATTTGGAAATAGTTTGTTCTTCAATTACTTTTGAGTCTTATGTATGATTATTATAGATAAACTGCTAGCCTCCCGTCAGACTAACTGTACTTAAGATGTAGATTAGTATGTGTGCACAAATTTGATTAACTCAATTGTTCATGGGTAAAGTTTTAGCCAGAGCAAATTTGGTCATGTATGAAGAGCAGATCTGGTGCAATGTTCTACATATAAAATAATCACTATAAGCAGGGCCGGATTAACATAGGGGCTGATGGAGCTGCAGCTCCAGGCCCAGGCCCATGGAATAGGCCCATTGTAAAAAAAAAAAAAAAATTTTTTTTTTTTGTAATTTTTTTTTTTTACAGACTACTCTTAGGTTTGCCACCTGACTGGTATTTTAAGGCACAGCTGGTATTGGAGGCTGTCTGGCCGTGACGGTATTGCAGTAATACCCAGGGCCGTCTTTAACAAGGGGCAAACAGGGCAGCTGCCCAGGGCCCAGTTGCTCCTGGGGGGCCCAAAGCAGCTGCCCTGTGGGCCCCCTGTCCGCAGCCAGGTCTGAACAGCCCACCGGGATACTGAGAAATATCCCAGTGGGCTGCAGCAGGTGATGTAATCAGGGGCCCCGGCCCTTTAAGAGAGCTCCTGACCGAGCCCCTGTCTTCCGGCCTGCTGGGAGGAAGTGTTGTGAGGTCACTTCCTCCCATTAAACAGAGTGCCGCTGGGGAGGATTAGACATACATGGAGAGAAGGAGGAGGTACAGACCAAGAAGAAGACTCCCATCAATCTCAGCCATCTAGCTCCCACTGGACTACAGGGAAGCCACACTTCTGTAAAGGTAAGGAGGGTGACTAAACTATGTGAATTCATATGACTGTGTGTGTGTATGTGTATCTGGCTGTATGTGTATCTGGCTGGCTGTGTGTGTATCTGACTCTGTGTGTGTATGTATGTTTATCTGACTGTATGTGTATCTGTGTGTGTGTGTACATCTGACTGTGTGTGTATCTCATTGTGTGTGTGTGTGTGTGTATGTATGTGTATCTCACTGTATGTGTATGTGTATCTGACTGTGTATCTGTGTGTGTGTATATCTCACTGTGTGTATATCTGACTGTGTGTATATCTGACTGTATGTATATCTGACTGTATGTGTGTGTGTGTATCTGAGTGTGTATCTCACTGTGTGTGTGTGTATCTCACTGTGTGTGTGTATCTGGCTGTGTTTGTGCCAGTGTTTGTATCTGACACTGTGTGTGTGTATCTGACACTGTGTGTGTAAGTGTGTATCTGACACTGTGTGTGTGTGTGTATCTGACGCTGTGTGTGTGTGTGTATCTGACGCTGTGTGTGTAAGTGTGTATCTGTGCGTGTGGCAATGCATACATCCCATCTAACATTGCACACAAATACAACCCTGCATTCCAACATTAACAATGCACACAAATACACCACTGCATGTGTATCTGTGTTCCTGTGTGTATCACTGTTTGTGTGAGAGTGCATCTGTGTGACAATGCATACATCTCAGCATTCCTACACCAACACTGCACACAAATACACATGTATTTGTGTATATATCTGTGTCGGTGTGTAAGTGTGTATCTCTGTGTGTGGATATGCCAGTGTCTTTATCTCTGTGTGTGCACGTGTATTTATGTATGTGGCTGTGTGTCTATACGCCAGTCTTTGTCAGTGTGTGCATGTGTCCAGATGTTTGCATGTATCAGTGTGCTAATGTGTATGTATATCTGTCAATGTATATCATTCATCAAGGCAATCAAACACAACATGCAACCACACCCCTGCAAACATTACATACAAACACACCCCTGAATTCAAACTCAAAAAGTATATAGAAACACATCCCTACACTTAAACACCAATACTACACCCTACGTGCACACACATACTGTATACAACAACATGCTCACATTCAAATGCACAAACACTGCTCACAAATACAGCCCTGCAAGGTCAAATGGTAGATCCCCAGCTGGCATAGCATCGTGGGAATTGTACAACAGATGAGGATCTATCTTTTCTCTGCTCTTGCGCTAGAGGGGTGGCTCAAAACAATGTCTTGCATTAGTTCTGCCACTGTGTTGGGGTGGAGGGCGTGATTGCATGCCAGAGAGTGAAAGTTTCGGGGGAGGGCGAGGGATGGCAGGATGCAGGGGCCCCAAACAAATGCTTGCCCAGGGTCCAATCAATGTTAAAGACGGCCCTGGTAATACCGGCAATACAAATGCAAATATTTGTCTCCGTATAAATGGAGATTGCTCTGCAATACCAGCACCGGTCAGTAGGGGGTCACTGTGTATGGAGAGAGGCAGGGATAGCAAGTTACAGCAGCTCCCTGCCTCTCTCTACTCACTGATCTGCGGGGGAGCAGCTACACAGCACAGAGAGTCCAGACAGCAGCTCTCAGCCTGCAGAGACAGACTACAGCTCAGGTATGTGTAGGATGGGGGGAAAGGCCGCAGGGAGACATGGGGACACTGAGACACTAAGCGACACTGGGAGACGTGGGGACACTGGGAGATGTGCGGACACTGAGACACATGGGGACACAGACAAATGGGGACGCTGTGAGACATAGGGAGACACATTGGGATATGGAGACACTAGGGACACAGTGTCTCCATGTCTCCCAGCCACTGTCCCTAGTGTCTCAGTGTCCCCATGGCACTGCATGTCCCCTGGTCTCCAAGTATCTGTGACACCAAATCTATGTGTCCCCATGTCTCTCAGTGTCCCCATGTCTCCCAGACAGTGTCTCAGTGTCCCCATGTCTCCCAGTGTCCCTATGTCTCCCAGCCAGTGTCCCTAGTGTCTCAGTGTCCCCATGTCTCCCAGTGTCTGTGTCCTTAGTGTCCCCATGTCTCCCAGTGTCCCCATGTCTATGTCCACAAGTGCCCCATGTCTCCCAGTGTCCCCAAGTGTATGTGTCCCCATGCCTCCCAGCCAGTGCCCCCAAGTGTATGTGTCCCTATATCTCTCAGTTTCCCCAAATGTCTGTGTCACCATGGCTCCCAGTGTCCCCTAGTCTCCCAGTATCTGTGTCCCCATGTCTCTCAATGTCCCCATGTCTCCCAGTGTCCCCATGACTCCAAGCTAGTGTCTCAGTGTCCCCATGTCTCCCAGTGTCCCTATGTCTCCCAGCAAGTGTCCCTAGTGTCTGTGTCCCCATGTCTGTGTCCTTAGTGTCCCCGTGTCTCCCAGTGTCCCCAAATGTCTGTGTCCCCATATCTCCCAGTGTCCCCTAGTCTATGTCCACAAGTGCCCCATGTCTCCCAGTGTCCCCAAGTGTCTGTGTCCCCATGCCTCCCAGCCAGTGTCCCTAGTGTCTGTGTCCCAATGTTTCCCAGTGTCCCCATGTCTGTATTCACAAGTGCCCCCATGTTTTCCAGTGCCCCCGTGCCTCCCAGTGTCTCTCAGTGGCCTCTAGTATCCTAGTGACACGGGACACACTGAGACATGGGTACACTGGGAGAAATGGGGACACAGACACTGGGAGACTAGGGGACTGGGTGACATGGGGACATTGACACTGTGGTACATAGGGACACTGATGTCAGGCTGGCCTTCCAATTCTTTGGACAGACATGCCCCCTTTTTGGGCATGTTTGCCCCTTTTGGCAGTTCTGGTCATATGATTCGCGTCAGTGGCACACCCTTTTACCCAGCCCATGGACACTGCTGTTATGGGGTATGGATTTACTTGAAAGATGAAAGCATTAATTAGATAAAGAGATTAGCATAGAGTATGTGTTTTCTTATAGCTGCATCCTTTGAGTTTCCCTCCAACACCAACTCCATCAGATACATGACTCTTGAGAGGTATGACTGTTTTAGTGTTTTTGGTCGATAAGATTCTGTAGTTAGGCCCCATCATAATTGTCAGCACCAGGCCCACTGGGCTCTTAATCTGGCCCTGACTATAAGATCTAGTGAAATGCTCTGCTTATTATGTTCATTGAAGAAGCCAGCCAATTGCAATGCAGCAATACAAAAAAATGACAGAATACTTACATATACACCAATGATAAATAATGCAAATACGAACTTGCCAAGTAGAGCCGTAAACACATCAATCAGTCATTCCTGACAGTTTTCAGAGAGTCACACTTCAACATGCTTGCCCACAGGGCTACAGGTATGTCCTTATAGCATGTAAATTACACAGTGCTTTAACTTTAAAAATAAAGTGACTTGTTATACGTAACTTAATGGCCTCCTGTCCGCAGTCTTCTCTGCCCAACGTGTTATCCCAGGGGCTCCCAGTGAAGATTATTGCATTTCAGATCACATGAAGCATACAAAACCCATAAATCTAAAAGAATATAGGTTACACTATCTTTGTGCATGTCGATCTGTTTATATCTCTTGAACTGTGATTCATCACTCACTCTAATATTCAGCAAACACTGGGCCCTGGGAGGTACATCAGTCTGATGTCACCACACAAGTCATGAGGTGGAGTGGTGTCCAGGGAATCTGGATCTTCAGTATATTGTCAAATCTCTGTAACTTAGAAATATGTATCAGTTCTCCCAATATGAGACACAACATTCATACAATAGATTACCCATTAGGTGGCTTAGTTAGAGCCCACCCTACGTGGACTCTGCACCCCTCACTACATTGTAGTAGTGTTTGATCTGCACCTCCACACTCTCTATCTCCACCCTCAACACAGCCACATCAGACACCATGCACACAACACAGCATCTTGCCACCACTCTCATTCTTCCCCACATATAACCCTCAGCCTACAGACACACACAATACTTAGCCACCACATCTCTCTCATGCACAACATTCAACCAAAACACACAACACTCAGCTGCCAATCACACACACTTAGCCACTCCACATATGACACACACACACTAAACACATACTAAACACTTAGTAGCCCTCTTTCACAAAACAGAACCCAGGACTATAGGCAGGGGCCCCAATCAGCATCCTAAATAAGACCCCAAGCAATCTCAATAGTGTACAGTGTAATAAATTATATCCTTTGAGTTGAAGAAAACATTTCTATGTTATTCAAGTCCTACTCCGTCATCATAACAACTTCAAATATTTTGTTGTGTCACAGTTCCATCTTTAGTTCCATCTATGAATCTATGTATTAATCAAAATCAGGGCTCAAGTCCTGCAGAAATGCATGGGAATGGCGTTCCTGCACTTTTTCCACAGCAGGACCTCCGTTCCAGTTAGTAGTCCTGCAAGACCCAGGGCCGGGGAGTCCATAAGGCGGCACAAGCAGCCCCTTGTGGGACACAGATTTTTAAACTAACTTCAATCTCCTTGCAGCCTGCAGCCAGTGGAGTCGGCCGGCCTCTCCTGATGATGTCAGGAGGAGGGGGTGTGACTTTCATAGCTCTTCTCCCAGGACCGCTGGGGAGTCTGGGACAAGAGCAGAGGAAGTCACGCCTCCACCTCCTGACATCATCAGGAGAGGCCAGCCAACTCCACTGGCTGCAGACTCTCAGACTCCAGATCTTGTCCCACACCTCCCTGGCCCAAGGTAAGCCTCAGGGAGGGGGGGAATACACTTTAGTTGTTTTTTTATCCCCTTCCTCAGTCCCTGTCCCCCTACTCAGCCCCTTCCTCACCCCCTGTACCCCTTCTTCAGCACTTGTCCCCCTCCTAAGCCCCTGTCCCCCTTTTTCAGCACCTGTACCCCTCCTTCAGCCCCTGGCCCCTAAGCCCATATGCCCTTAAACAGCCCCTGTCCCCCTCCTAAGTTCCTGTCCCCCTCCTCAGCCCTGGCTCCACCCTCAACCATATCTCCTTCCTCAGCCCTGTCCCCTTCCTCAGCCCTGTCCCCCTCCTCAGCCCTTGTCCCCCTCCTTGGCCCCTGTCCCCCTACTCAGCCCCTGTTCCCCTCACTCAGCCCCTGTCTCCCTCCTAAGTCCCTGTCCCCCTCCTCAGCCCTGATCTCTTCCTCAGCCCCTGTCCCCCTTCCTTAGCTCTGTCCCCCTTTCTTAACCCTGTCACTTTATTTATTCCCTGTCCCTCTTCCTAAGCTCCTGTCCCCTTACTCAGCCCCAGTCCCCCTCTTCAGCTCCTGTCCCCTTTCTCAGCTCCTGTCCCTATCCTCAGCCCTATCCCCTTCCTCAGCCCCATCCCCCTTCCTCAGCCCCTGTCCCCCTTCCTTAGCCCCTGTCACCCTTCCTTAGCCACGTCCCCTTCCACAGCCCTTGTCTCTTTGCTTAGCCCCTCTCCCCTTCCTCAGCCCCTGTCCCCCTTCCTTAGCCCCTGTTCCCCTCCTCAGCCCCTGTCCCCCTTCCTCAGCCCCTGTCCTTTCTCAGCCCCTGTTCCTCTTCCTCAGCCCTGTCCCCCTTCTCAGCTTTGTCCCCCTTCTCAGCCTTGTCCCCCTTCTCAGCCCTGTCCCCTCCTCAGCCTTGTCCCCCTCCAGCCTTGTCCCCCTCCTCAGCCCCTGTCCCCCTCCTTAGCCCCTGCCCCCCTCCTCAGCCCCTGTCCCTCTCCTCAGCCCCTGTCCCCCTTCCTCAGCCCCTGTCCTTTCTCAGCCCCTGTTCCTCTTCCTCAGCCCTGTCCCCCTTCTCAGCTTTGTCCCCCTTCTCAGCCTTGTCCCCCTTCTCAGCCCTGTCCCCTCCTCAGCCTTGTCCCCCTCCAGCCTTGTCCCCCTCCTCAGCCCCTGTCCCCTTTCCTCAGCACCTGCCCCCCTTCATTAGCCCCTGTCCACCTCCTCAGCCCCTGTCCCCTTATTCAGCCCCTGTCCCCCTCCTAAATCCCTGTCCCCCTTGCATACAAGTGTATAATTGTTTTTTTTTGGGGGGGGGAGAAGTGGAATGGAGTTGAGTTCCCACACTTTTTCCCCAGGACTTGACACCAAATTATATTTTAAAGATGCAAGTTCACTCTCTATCTACCTGAAAACATATCCAGCAGTTAGGCTGTTATACCCTAAATTTAAGCATTTTGCCTCCACCAACTGGTTTCCTATGCAATTGCAATATTTGAATAGTTAAAGGAACACTCCAGCATCAGCTGATAACTCTCGGTTAAAAAGTTCTGTTCTGCATGGATCAGCTCAGGAGAGCTATGGGAAGTGTTTAGGAAGTTCTGACTCTTTAATACTATTAGTTGACGAATAGAGGCAGGTAAGAAGTCAAAAATGGTTTGTCTCCTTACAATAGAGGATATGGGACTTCCAGGGCACTCCTGGCACCATAAACACACAGTGGGCTATAGTGGCTATGGTACTTGAAGTGTCCCAAAGGTATAATCTAGTTAAAGTGAGTTTCAAAATGTATGCCAAAATACCCAAATTAGAAAAACCCTCCAAATCAATCTGTTTTAAGTTTGGCTGTTTGGGCCTTAAATGAAGACTTTGGCATTAGAAATACAAACCTGTATTCCTTACACTACGTTGTCCCTGTTCCTACCATTACATAGGTCGTCCCCCTCCATTTGCAGTAAAAGTTGCTGTTTTTTGTTTGTTTGTTTTTTAAGTTTAAATTACATTTTTCCAGTGCGGGCTCCCTAGGTGCTGCTCATCTATCCGCACCCCGCATAGTCACCGAGGAGGCGTGGCTAATCCTATGCTCCTCTATTACCTAATACCGTGCACGCATTCAAACTTTACCATAGGAAAATATTGAAGCAATGCTTTCTTATGGTAGTCAGTAAAGCAGAAGCGCCTCTACTTATACTCGTACTGACAAGCACTAGAGGAGGACTAACCCTGCAACGTAAACATTGCAGTTACTAAAAATCTGCCTTGTTTTACATTACGGGGTTAAAAGTACAGGGACACTGCATCCAGACAACTTCATTGAGATAAAATGGTTTTGGTAAGTGTAATGTAACTTTAAATTTAAAATTCACTTTAAATTCACAGTAATTCTCACTTCAGTGAAGAATTCTGAATGTATTTTATTGATCATTAATGAGTTGAGAAGACGTGTTGCCTATAAGAAGTTCAGTTTGAGCTAGGAGTCCTATATCACAGGGTTTAGGGGAAGAACATCAGATTCCATAGAGGATTCTGATTAGTGGCTCCTCCTTCAGGCCCTGGGGAGATAGCGCAGCTAAGCGGACAAGGGCACATGTAGGAGTGTGGGGATAGATGCATGGGATTGGTTGGGAAAGAGTGTGTGGGTGGGATTATGTTCTGTGTAAGTTAGTGTGGGGGAGGTCTTACCTCAGTGCCACTTGGGATTCGGGCCAGCAAACAGCTTCCCTCCCGCCCGCCCTATAAGTATATTTAGTCCACAGCGTGGATAAGGTCGGCTGATGGCAGGCATTGGAAATATATGATTTTTATGACGAGGGGGGAGGTGAGAGGGAGTGGTGATTAGGAACCACTCCATGTTTTTATTGGCAGTTAGGTCACTGTATAACACTATGTGTGGAGTTATATATGTATGTATGTTAATTTATGCTTATTTATGTCTAACGTTTTGGTTACAGTAAAGAAGAGATTTAATAAATAAAGTTATGGATGTGTTATGCAGTAATTTAGTTGTGATAATAAATGCTGTGGCCTGTTTCATCCATACTAAGTGGTCTGTCGTTACTGGGGGGGTTGAATAGGGTTAGATTTTGTTCTAGGCTGCATCGCGATTCCCCACTACGTACATACATGGTCTGGAAGGGCAATGTTTGCTTTTACATCATGTGTAAGTGTTCTTGCTTTGGGAACTCTAAATTTAAGAATCTTTTTGTATTTTATTGTTTTTAATATATGTTTTTTGCATATTCTTCAATGCATTACCTAAAGAATGCTTTAAAAACTGTGGTGACATCCAGCCTGGAAGTTACATTGGACATGTTTCGCTTTATGTTATATCATGAGATTTTATAACAGTAATCATCTTTAGTGCCGAATTTATAGAATATTTAATTGTTTCTGGTGAGGACAGTAAAGCTCTCATAATGGAGTTTCTAATATCCACCATTTCTAGAGCAGTGTTTTAGGGGCCGAAGACCCAGAGCTAGGTATATAAAACCTCAGATCCTTTCTCCTCTTACTTATCATGTCCTACACACTTTAAAACTTTAAATTAGTCCCAGATACATGTGTTTACCTTGGATTTTTCAAATTCAGCACACTCTCCTGCTTTGTAATTGGAGACCACTATATTACGGCAGATATAGATCGCTGTTATTTAAAATTGTGTGAAAGAAATGCAATAAATTACGATAATTATAATTAATGGAAAAGAGAGAAGGCAGTAAGATGGGTCATTGATGGGTCAATTAAATGACAAGTAAAATTTAATAAATTGGAGGCGTTGGATAGAATTAAAGCGGTAAACATGAGATGGATGGATTATATGTTTGCATATCAGACACATTAAAAAAAGATATGAAATTAAATTGATGTGATCTGAAATTACCAGTGAGAGATTCACTGAAAGAGAGAAAGTATGGGAACAATTGGATAAGCTTAAACACATGGGAAAATATTTGAGATGAATTAAAAGAAGAAATAGATAAATACAAGCTAAAGAGTAAGAGGGAATTGGAAATAAAGGTGTGGAAGAGATAAAATTAAATACAAGGAGCTTTAAGGTATAGATGGGGAGACGCGAGATAGATATGAGAGGAAACAAGAGGAGATTTAGTGAAAATAATGGAAGATATGTAGTGAACAAGAAGATTAATTAAAGTCCGGCTGTTTTGGTGGTCAAATGAAATGTAGGGGGAGGAAAATGGTAGGCGGGAGAGAAAAGAGTCAAAGAGGACCCAGGACAGTGACATAGTAGAAAGCCTGGGTAGGAAAAGGAAAATCAAATAGAAAAGGTAAGGTCCTGACCAGGGCCGGCCTTAGGGGTGTGCGAGCTGTGCGGCCGCACAGGGCGCCATGGAGCAGGGGGCGCCGTGCCTGTGTGTGTCTGTGTGTGTGTGTGTATGACTGTCTGCCTCTGTGTGTGTCTGTGTGTATGACTGTCTGCCTCTGTGTGTGTCTGTGTGTATGACTGTCTGCCTCTGTGTGTGTCTGTGTGTATGACTGTCTGCCTGTGTGTGTGTGTCTGTGTATGACTGTCTGCCTCTGTGTGTGTCTGTGTGTGTATGACTGTCTGCCTCTGTGTGTGTCTGTGTGTATTACTGTCTGCCTCTGTGTGTATTACTGTCTGTGTCTGTGTGTATGACTGACTGTCTGCCTGTGTGTGTCTGTGTGTGTGAGACTGTCTGCCTGTGTGTGTGTGTGTATATGACTGTCTGCCACTGTGTGTCTGTGTGTATTACTGTCTGCCTCTGTGTGTGTGTGTCTGTGTGTATGACTGTCTGCCTCTGTGTGTATGACTGTCTGCCTCTGTGTGTATGGCTGTCTGCCTCTGTGTGTATGGCTGTCTGCCTCTGTGTGTATGGCTGTCTGCCTCTGTGTGTATGGTGTGCGAGCTGTGCGGCCGCACAGGGCGCCATGGAGCAGGGGGCGCCGTGTTTTTTTTTTTTTTTTTTTTTTTTTGTAATTTTTTTTTTTTTTTTTTTTTAATTTGCAGCGGGGGCGGAGCTTACCGTGCGGCGGGGGCGGAGCTAAAATCGCCGGAAAACTGCTGCAGGGGAAGCAGGAAGGAGTCCCTGCTTCCCCACCAAACAGTCACCAGGAGCTGCACTGCCTCCACAATGAACTCCACAGGTAACTGTGTGATTGTCATGTGAGTGTGACTCTCTGCCTGTGTTTATTACTGTCTGTGTGTGTATGACTGTCTGCCTGTGTGTGTGTGTCTGTGTATGACTGTCTGCCAGTGTGTGTGTGTCTGTGTATGACTGTCTGCCTGTGTGTGTCTGTGTGTGTGTGTGTGTGTGTGTATGACTGTCTGCCTCTGTGTGTGTCTGTGTGTATGACTGTCTGCCTCTGTGTGTGTCTGTGTGTATGAATGTCTGCCTCTGTGTGTGTCTGTGTGTATGACTGTCTGCCTGTGTGTGTGTGTCTGTGTATGACTGTCTGCCTCTGTGTGTGTCTGTGTGTGTATGACTGTCTGCCTCTGTGTGTGTCTGTGTGTATTACTGTCTGCCTCTGTGTGTGTCTGTGTGTATTACTGTCTGTGTCTGTGTGTATGACTGACTGTCTGCCTGTGTGTGTCTGTGTGTGTGAGACTGTCTGCCTGTGTGTGTGTGTGTGTATATGACTGTCTGCCACTGTGTGTCTGTGTGTATTACTGTCTGCCTCTGTGTGTGTGTGTCTGTGTGTATGACTGTCTGCCTCTGTGTGTATGACTGTCTGCCTCTGTGTGTATGGCTGTCTGCCTCTGTGTGTATGGCTGTCTGCCTCTGTGTGTATGGCTGTCTGCCTCTGTGTGTATGGCTGTCTGCCTCTGTGTGTATGGCTGTCTGCCTCTGTGTGTATGGCTGTCTGCCTCTGTGTGTATGGCTGTCTGCCTCTGTGTGTATGGCTGTCTGCCTCTGTGTGTCTGTGTGTATGGCTGTCTGCCTGTGTGTGTCTGTGTGTATGGCTGTCTGCCTGTGTGTGTCTGTGTGTATGGCTGTCTGCCTGTGTGTGTCTGTGTGTATGACTGACTGTGTGTGTCTGTGTGTATGACTGACTGTGTGTGTCTATGTGTATTACTGTCTGCCTCTGTGTGTGTCTGTGTGTATTACTGTCTGTGTCTGTGTGTATGACTGACTGTCTGCCTGTGTGTGTCTGTGTGTGAGACTGTCTGCCTTTGTGTGTCTGTGTGTGTGTGTATGACTGTCTGCCTGTGTGTGTGTGTGGATGTCTTCCTGTGTGTGTGTATGGCCGTCTGACTCTGTGTGTGTGTGTGTGTGTGTGTCACATACAACCAATACACGCATATCACACACTGTTAATACACCCATTTCAAATATCACACATAGCATACATATCACACACAGTCATCACACCTACTATCACATACACAGACAACACAAACATTACAGCATACATGGATGACGGGGGGAGGGGGGGGCGCTGTGAAGATTTTTCGCACAGGGCGTCAAAATGCCTAAGGCCGGCCCTGGTCCTGACCTCTGTATATTTGTGTGTCTGTGTCTGTGAATCCATAATTGTGTCTGTGTGACTGTGTCCTTTGGAATTATGATTTAAGGGGAAGAGTCTGTGAGGACACCATGGAGTGAGTCTAAGTATGAGTCAATGGATCCAGTTTAAATGATAAAGAGGTGAGAACTCTATGACTAAAGGAAACTCGAATTTCAAGACCACTTAATCTTAATGAACTTGTTTTGGTGCCTAGACCCTGTCCCTGCAGACTGGCAATATAAACCAGAGAAACAGCAATGTTTACATTTTGACAATGCCACGGCCACTAGACACATTTATCCTGTAACAATAACAGGTATGGCCATGAATGGGAAATTTAGAAATTGTGTTTTAGACTTAGACTCTGGGTATTTTTGAAAATGACCTTTTGATGTATTATTAGACAATCCAACTAGCACCTTCACTAGCACCCAAATGTTTTTTTTAAAAGTAAAATGCCATTGCATCTCTGCACACTATTACATATTACTATATGCTGCAATATATCACAATAATCATCAATGTTTTTTTCCTTTAAAATAAGCCTTTATAAATTGCTGATGAGGAAGAATATTTAATGGATCCATTAATTAAGTCAATATTGTTACAACACTGTTGTCCCCTGTTATGAAAGCCCTATTTTGTCGCATACTTTTGGTACTTTGGACACTGTTCTGACTGACTTACAGTCCTCGTATGGTCCCGCACGAACCCGCTATGTAAGCCTATAGGTGGCCGCCATTTCGGGACTTTGCACGTGTTCGCGGCCATCTTACCTACAATCAGCGGTGTTTGCCCATGACCATCTGGAACTAAAAACGGAGACACACACAGGCGAACACCGCTGAGACCTCCAGGATCACATAACTTAGTGCTGGACGTACCGAACTCTTCACCGTTCCGTGAGGCACTTGCCCTGCACATGGAGAATACAGCGACCCCAGGGATGACTACTGAAGGCAAAGGGTTGTGGAGTTTTACCGTCCGAACGAAGACCGGCCGCAAGGCCTAAACGTATGGAACTATTTTCGGCTGGAAAGTCCGTGCGGTCGGTCCAAACTGTAGAAGCTCCTAACTCCCGAACCGCTCATCCGAACGGGCCAGTTTTTGGATATGTTGGCCTCCCGAACAAGATCTATCTAGCGATGCAGGATGTAGGGGTGTACCCCCTGGTTTTAGGGTACATCCAGAATATGGACAAAAGTATGTGTAACATAATTGCGTTACTTGGTTATCTGAGGGGAGGGGACATGTGGGTTGAACCCAATATGTGATTGGGTATTTTATGCCTCCCCTTGGGAGTGTCCCCTTTGTGTGTATTTACAATAAAAAGCAGGCTGGGCACCCCAGTCCTCAGTTCTTATTTTGACCCTCAATTCGCAGCCTCGACTCGTTTTGTGTGGGGAAAGGGTATCCTAGCTGCACCATAGCTAGGGGGAGATTCTACACTTACAGGTCTCTACCGAGTATCGCTCCATTCGACTCTTCAAGCCGGGAACCAGGACATCCAAGCGATCAAACCTCCTGCTAGCCTGGAGGCAATCGTAACAAATATGTTGTGATCATATTGTGATAGTGTTTTAATAGGAGATGGCCAAAGGGTCAAAGTTTATTAGTCTCATGAGAACAAAGTGAAGAACGGGGGGTAACCCACAGGGAATTGGAGGTAAATAGGGAGAGAGAAAGTCTGATCTCATTGCCTATATTAGGTAAATGTAAACAATTAAAAACTGAACTATGCTTTAATCATTAGGTTAGAGACGCCAATATAGAAAAAGAAACTCGGCCGTCGCTGTCTAACTAGACCATGAGTCAATAGTGGCAGCTAGGGTAGAGGGCATGAAGAGAAAAATTAATAATATAATAAATGATATAGGGGTATATAAAATACAGAGGAAGAAAGGAAGAGGAAGAGGAAGAAAGAAAGTAAATAGTGAAAAGACCCTCACAGATTATGAGGAATAAAACTAAAAATTGCGTGCTTGGGCAATTCCCACCAGTTTGCCACAGTAAGCTGACGGTGAGAAGCCCACACAATGTCTTTGTTGGATAAAGTTGTTAAATTCCTGTGTATCAACAGGGGTATAAACTGTAGCGTGTCCCAGGTGGTCGAATTCCGATAGTGTCGTGAACCGTACTTGTGTCAATGTATCAGGGTTTAGGATACAGTACAGTGTTTTTTTCGTGGTTCGACTAAAATGGGATGCTGCTGCAGATTAGGTTCCTGTGTATCAACAGGGGTGTACACTGTAGCATATCCCAGGTGGTCGAATTAAGATACTGTCATGAGCTGTACTCATGTCAAAATGTCAGAGTTTGAGATACAGTACAGTGTCTTTTTAATTTGACTAAAGAGGGATACTACTACAGAGAAAATGTATCTTATTCCTATCACAGGCGAGTGGACCTGTAGTCAAAGTTGTATGCGGTGGAGTGTGTGTCCAACAAGGCATACAAGTACCTAAATCCGTACTAAGGAGTCATATTGGGTTAGTTTCATCAATGGCAGATGTAACTGCTCTAAATACCTATACCAAATAGTGCTGTTAAGGCTAGTGACCGAGGTCGACAGGATCTCAAAGTTCTCAAAGGTAGAGATAGTGAGAAAGGGTACCTTCAAGGGTACCTGGTATAGGAAAGGAAGATAAGAAAGTTTAAACTGCTTGAGAAATAGCAGACTGACCCCTTAATGTACGGAGAGGCTCTAGCCTACAGATTCAGTCGCTGACTCATATTATATACCGTGGTCAGTGAGTGTCCCTAACTGTTCGTCCGCTGCCTCCCCACTACGGGTAGGTAATAATCAAAATAACGCGGGGTGTAGGGGGGAGGAGGTGACGAGAAATACAGCAGGCAGAGTCTGGTGAGTTAAGTGATAGGGAATGTTGAATCGTCGCGCCCGACGCGCGTTTCGCCTTACTTCAAAGGCTCATCAGGGGGAAATGATTTCCCGACATGCTAGGGTTTAAAAAGGGCCACCCTTGCATCTGATTGGTCACTGATTCATGCAGGGAGTATGGTGGCCGAAATGGCTAAAAAAAGGTTAAGGAGAAGCCTACGACCTTTTAAGTATTAGACTGGCTGAACATCTGTGGTCCATGCATCCGTGGACTAAAGTTTATTGGCATGTCAGCCAATAGGAGGGGTATTAAAATAGACAATCGTCATAAAGATGATGGTAATCTTGATAAGTTAGTATTGTGGTGGTGCCCCAGTTGTTATACTTGTAGGGATGATTGGTAGGAATAAATTAGAAGGGGGAGACATGAATAGTTGGACATTATTTATTTGGTGATAGTACACCGACAGTATCAGTTGCTGTCCTGGAGTGGTACATAGTACTAGAGGTTGTCAATTAGTACAGATCGGTATGTGAAGATCGCTAGTTAGATATAGCTTGTTACAGGTACGTAGAAACAGAAACCCAATTGGATAGTATCCGGTGATATAGTACGGACGCCTGGAATGCCGAGAGTCAGAGGAATTCAACTCAATCAAAGGAACTTTCGGTGTCCTGGGATAGCCGTATTCTTAATTTAGAATAGAAGGGTTATATAGACATAGACTGAAAGTAAATAAATAGGGATATCTAAATGGTGAATGCAGTGGTATAGTAGACATGCCCCATTAAGTAGGACTGCATACTGTAGCGTGAAAGGGGTTAATTAATTATTATAGGACATCTAAGTGACTTGCGGAATTAGAGAGAAACCTGTCTGGTGTGGTACAGAGATAGATATTATTGATGTATGAATGCCGTGTAATTAAATTCCTCATTGAGACCTAGAGGGGTCAGAGTCTTAAAGGAGAAAATCCACTGTGACTCTTTTCTGAGTATGATTTTGTTGAAGTCACCCTTCCTCGGATTCGGTAGTAGTTTCTCAGTTACCTGGAATCTTAGATTGTCAGGATTCCCATTATGGAAATTGAGAATATGTCTTGCAATAGGAGTAGGCGTGATGGTATTCTTGATAGATGTTATATGCTGCAGAATCCTCCGTCTAAACTGTTGAAAGGTTTTGCCAGTATATTGGGCTCCACAACTGCAGGTGATCAGGTAGATCACTCTTGTGGAGCTGCAGTTGACTAGAGCGTTGGTCTCAATTTGGATCTTGGTTTGAGTTGACGTGGTGAACTTTGAAGGCAAGATATATTGGCAGGCCTTGCAGTGTCCACACTTATACGTCCCTTTTGTGTTAGATAGCCAATTAGATGGTGATGTAGAGGATGCCAGATGGCTGTGGACCAGTTGGTCCTGTAGGTTAGTTGATCGCCGTGCTGTTAATGATGGATATTTGGGTAGTATTTGTTGAAGTTCCGTGTTGTGCAGAAGTATCGGCCAGTTTTTCTTAAGAGCGTGTGACATAGGGCCCCAGCCTTGGTCGAATGTGGCAATACATCGTGGGGCCTTGCTGTCATCTTTTGGTTTAGAGGAGTGAAGGCTAGTATGTCTGTCGATGCTACAAACCCTCTGGAAGGCACGTTTGAGGACACGGTTAGGGTAGCCAAGCTCCTTGAATCGATACTTCAGAATCTTACATTCGTTATAGAATGTTTGTTCAACAGAACAGTTACGTCTGGCTCGCAAGTATTGGCTATCCCAATGCAACAGACTGTTAGTCGCTGTTGTTTTTCTAAACAGTTCTGTTTGGATTGAGCCATCTTGTTCAAGTAGAATTTTCAGGTCTAAGAATACCAATTCATGTTCGTCTATTACATGTGTTAATTTCAGATTAATATCATTTACGTTGAGAGCTTCAACAAAATCCTCAAACATGGGGAAAGAGCCTGTCCAAAATAGCAACATGTCGTCGATGTATCGATGCCAGCTCAGAATTTGTTCATAAAAGCGGCTGAATTTTGGTGTCATGATGACCTGTTGCTCCCACCACCCCAAGAACAAGTTAGCGTAGGTGGGTGCACAGGCTGTCCCCATGGCTGTCCCAGAGATTTGTAGGTAATAACATCCATTAAACATGAAATAGTTGTGTTTGAGAATGAATTCCATGGCGGACAGGATGAAATTTTTCTGTTTATTTTCATATGTGGTGTTCTCCAAAAAGAATTGACATGCCTTTAGCCCGATATCGTGGGGGATGTTTGTGTATAATGATACGACATCCAGGCTTGCCAGTTGGGTGTAAGGTGGAACTCTCATGTTTTGTAATGTTGTTAGAGTTGACTTAGTGTCTTGAAGATAAGAGGGTCGTGTTAATACCATTGGATGTAGAATTTTGTCTATAAATTTACTAAGGGATTCTGTCAAGCAATTGTTGCCGGATACGATGGGTCTACCTGGAGGTGGTCTAGTACCCTTATGGACCTTTGGTAGACAATAGAATGTCGCAATTGTAGGGTTTAGAGGTGTTAGAAATCTGAACTCGTCCTTACAGATAACTTGTTCATCAAGGGCATCCTGAAGTAAGGTTTTTAGTTCGCCTAAAAACTTGGTAGTGGGATCTGAGGGAAGGGCCCTGTAGTGTGTGTTGTCCTCAAGGTGTAACATGCACATATTGATGTAATCAGGGCGGTTCATAAGGACAATGTTCCCACCCTTATCCGCTGGTTTAATTATCACATCATCTAGTTCTTTTAGTTCTTTTAGGGCTTTGCACTCACAATAGCTTAAGTTCTTGTCTAAAGGCGGGTTGTTAATGTTATCAAATTCTTGTAATGACATTTGCACGAACAAGTCAACGTGTGGGGTGTCAATGAAATTCGGAGTGAAATAACTCTGAGGTTTGAAGTCTGTCAGCGGTCTTGAAGGATTATTTTCATCTACAAGACTCTCTAAAGTTTTGGCAAGTTCATAGTCCTTTAGTGACAAACCCAATTCGTTGGCTTCGGTTCTTTTTGGCATGCATTATATTCAGAGCTAACTTCCTTCCAAACAGGTTCACGTCTTTAGACTAGTTAAAGTTATTACAGGAAGGTGTTGGTACAAAGGATAGTCCTCTATTTAACAGGGTGATGTGATGGGTAGATAGTTGGAAAGTGGACAGGTTGATTATTTTGTTAGAGGCTAGGGCCTCTGTGTCCGACTCTGGTTCTTGTAGGCCCACCGATCCCTGTCCCTCAAGCGGCCTCTTTGTTGGCGAGGCTGGTCCTGTTCTAAAAAAGAGTTTGATGCACTAGAGGTGGTGGTCTGGGAGTTATTGATGTCCGTGGGGATTGGTATATCTAAGAATGATACTGCCTTATCAGGAACCTTCAAGATACTCCTGTTGTAGTTAGGTTGGGAACTAGGGTCTCTAGTATGTTCTTTGTTCCGGTTGTTGGGAGTTCTACGCCTGATTTGTGGTGGCTGATCTTGATCAGACCAGTCCGTCTCACCAGAGGAGGAGCCTCTGTTGGTGCTTTTTCGTCTTGAGTATTTACTGGTTTGTCTGAAGATTTTCCCGTACTTAAAGTCCTTAACCCCTTAAGGACACATGACATGTGTGACATGTCATGATTCCCTTTTATTCCAGAAGTTTGGTCCTTAAGGGGTTAAAGTCCCTTTGGAATTGGGTATGTTTTTTTACCTTCAAAAGGTGTCTGAAATTGTTAATATTTTGCTGTAGTTTGGTTTCCATCCGAACATACAGGTCATCGGTTTTATGTTTTTTAATCAGAGTAATGTCATCTTTAAGTTTTGTATTTACCAATTCAAAATTATTTGATTCTAGTCTGACCAGAAAGTCCATTAATTTGAAGGAGCAGTCCAGTAGAATAGTGTTCCATTCACTGAGCTGCTCCTCTGTTTGGACTTTGTCGGGTAGTAAGATATCAGGACGCAGTCCTCTAGGAACTAGTTTTTGTTCCAGATATTGCTTAAGGCTTGTGAGTTCCCAAAAGCGTTTTATTTGATCCTGATAGGATTTTTGGATCTCAAAGAAGGCTGTATTAATGTTGCTACTAGTAACGTCTTGTGCTGATAGTGGGTTAATTGAGAAGACATTAACGATCTCCTCTTGTCCAAGGCTTGAGTCTATTAGTCTGTTGAGGAGGTCAGCCATTGATTAGATTGATGCTATGGGACAAATCGAAATCAATTTGTCAGTGAATTAATTGTGGTCGAATAAAGAGGCCAGGGGAGGTATTGAAACCTTTGAAAAATAGAATTTTAATAGGAGATGGCCAAAGGGTCAAAGTTTATTAGTCTCATGAGAACAAAGTGAAGAACGGGGGGTAACCCACAGGGAATTGGAGGTAAATAGGGAGAGAGAAAGTCTGATCTCATTGCCTATATTAGGTAAATGTAAACAATTAAAAACTGAACTATGCGGTGTGGAAGAGATAAAATTAAATACAAGGAGCTTTAAGGTATAGATGGGGAGACGCGAGATAGATATGACAGGAAACAAGAGGAGATTTTGTGAAAATAATGGAAGATATGTAGTGAACAAGAAGATTAATTAAAGTCCGGCTGTTTTGGTGGTCAAATGAAATGTAGGGGGAGGAAAATGGTAGGCGGGAGAGAAAAGAGTCAAAGAGGATCCAGGACAGTGACATAGTAGAAAGCCTGGGTAGGAAAAGGAAAATCAAATAGAAAAGGTAAGGTCCTGACCTCTGTATATTTGTGTGTCTGTGTCTGTGAATCCATAATTGTGTCTGTGTGACTGTGTCCTTTGGAATTATGATTTAAGGGGAAGAGTCTGTGAGGACACCATGGAGTGAGTCTAAGTATGAGTCAATGGATCCAGTTTAAATGATAAAGAGGTGAGAACTCTATGACTAACGGAAACTCGAATTTCAAGACCACTTAATCTTAATGAACTTGTTTTGGTGCCTAGACCCTGTCCCTGCAGACTGGCAATATAAACCAGAGAAACAGCAATGTTTACATTTTGACAATGCCACGGCCACTAGACACATTTATCCTGTAACAATAACAGGTATGGCCATGAATGGGAAATTTAGAAATTGTGTTTTAGACTTAGACTCTGGGTATTTTTGAAAATGACCTTTTGATGTATTATTAGACAATCCAACTTGCACCTTCACTAGCACCCAAATGTTTTTTTAAAAGTAAAATGCCATTGCATCTCTGCACACTATTACATATTACTATATGCTGCAATATATCACAATTATCATCAATGTTTTGCCTTTAAAATAAGCCTTTATAAATTGCTGATGAGGAAGAATATTTCATGGATCCATTAATTAAATCAATATGTTGTGATCATATTGTGATAGTGTCATTAACCTTACATGAGAATTATTAGTATTATTATTATTATAATTATAATATTCAGGTTTTTAAATATCTACTTTGCCATTTTTGGGGGGGAATGCAGGAAAGTTATACATTTCCCATTTTGTCCACCATAACTTGCAAGTGCTGTCCACTTATTTTTTGTTTGTTTTTTGTTTTTAAGGCTGGGTGTTCTCTGTTTTGTTTTTATTTGGGGGGGGGGGGGGCTCACTAGGGTAGCATGGGAGTGCATGCACCAAGGCTGCTGACTTTAATTACATTTGTTTTTTTGTTTTTTTGTTTTTTTGAAGAATTCTACTTCTCAATGGACAGACTAGATGTGCCATATAGTTAGATTTGCCAGCATAATCTACGAGTACAATATAAACAATGTTATTATGTGTGCATAAAAGTACATAAAGAAGTGCAAACCATTTCCCAGTAAAGTAATGATTAACCTACGTAATACATACGTTACATTCCTCTATAGGACTTCCTCATTGACACAGGCCCATATAATGAAATTATCAGTGGAATATTGCAAGTGTGTTTGTCTGGTATGTACTGCCCTGAAACAAACACTAAAACATTTTACAGACCTGGCAACAGTGGAAGACAAAGACTCCTAATACAAATAGGTAAATAAAACACGGAAATGGCCAGAGCTGTTCCTTTAACTGGGAAACTTGGGTGGAAAAGACATCGATGTAAGACGGAAAACCCTTAAATCATGATTTCTCTTATAAAAAGGCTGTTTTTGTGGGTTAGCTTCATCATTCTCTTGAAACAGAGTTCAGGACCGAGAATAAAGCAAGAATGTCTTTTGGAAGCAGGTCACTCTTAATACTGGTAAGTGATTTTAAAAATAATATTTAATGCCTATGACAAAAAATATGATTTGTAACCTTTCAATGACCAATGACAATTCATGCCAACGTGATAAACTGATTCTTAAAGTGCTACTTTAGGCAACCTTACATGTTTGGCAGAGCTCACCACAAAAGATTAAAATCTTAGAGATTTGCAGAAAATGTAAAACTTCAAATGGTAGCATCTTTTTATGTATTTTTCCATTTATTTACATTTATTTACATTTATTTACCACATTGGCAGAGAGGGGCTACATCCTCCAAATTCTTATTAGAAAATGTGATATTTATCTAATATCCGAAGGAATCAGTAGGTCTACAGAGAATTTTGACCTTAAATTGAAAATTCACTTATAATGCACCGTTTATTCTCACTTCAGTGAATAAACCGGTATCTTTGTTTAAAACACAAGGTAATTATGTAATAGTCTTATTTCATTTTGATGCATTTTTATGTAAGCATTTCCCCTAAAACTGAAAAAAAAAATATATATATACAGGGAGTGCAGAATTATTAGGCAAATGAGTATTTTGACCACATCATCCTCTTTATGCATGTTGTCTTACTCCAAGCTGTATAGGCTCGAAAGCCTACTACCAATTAAGCATATTAGGTGATGTGCATCTCTGTAATGAGAAGGGGTGTGGTCTAATGACATCAACACCCTATATCAGGTGTGCATAATTATTAGGCAACTTCCTTTCCTTTGGCAAAATGGGTCAAAAGAAGGACTTGACAGGCTCAGAAAAGTCAAAAATAGTGAGATTTCTTGCAGAGGGATGCAGCACTCTTAAAATTGCAAAGCTTCTGAAGCGTGATGATCGAACAAGCAAGCGTTTCATTCAAAATAGTCAACAGGGTCACAAGAAGCGTGTGGAAACACCAAGGCGCAAAATAACTGCCCATGAACTGAGAAAAGTCAAGCGTGCAGCTGCCAAGATGCCACTTGCCACCAGTTTGGCCATATTTCAGAGCTGCAACATCACTGGAGTGCCCAAAAGCACAAGGTGTGCAATACTCAGAGACATGGCCAAGGTAAGAAAGGCTGAAAGACGACCACCACTGAACAAGACACACAAGCTGAAACGTCAAGACTGGGCCAAGAAATATCTCAAGACTGATTTTTCTAAGGTTTTATGGACTGATGAAATGAGAGTGAGTCTTGATGGGCCAGATGGATGGGCCCGTGGCTGGATTGGTAAAGGGCAGAGAGCTCCAGTCCGACTCAGACGCCAGCAAGGTGGAGGTGGAGTACTGGTTTGGGCTGGTATCATCAAAGATGAGCTTGTGGGGCCTTTTCGGGTTGAGGATGGAGTCAAGCTCAACTCCCAGTCCTACTGCCAGTTTCTGGAAGACACCTTCTTCAAGCAGTGGTACAGGAAGAAGTCTGCATCCTTCAAGAAAAACATGATTTTCATGCAGCGCAATGCTCCATCACACGCGTCCAAGTACTCCACAGCATGGCTGGCAAGAAAGGGTATAAAAGAAGAAAATCTAATGACATGGCCTCCTTGTTCACCTGATCTGAACCCCATTGAGAACCTGTGGTCCATCATCAAATGTGAGATTTACAAGGAGGGAAAACAGTACACCTCTCTGAACAGTGTCTGGGAGGCTGTGGTTGCTTCTGCACGCAATGTTGATGGTGAACAAATCAAAACACTGACAGAATCCATGGATGGCAGGCTTTTGAGTGTCCTTGCAAAGAAAGGTGGCTATATTGGTCACTGATTTTTTTTTTGTTTTGTTTTTGAATGTCAGAAATGTATATTTGTGAATGTTGAGATGTTATATTGGTTTCACTGGTAAAAATAAATAATTGAAATGGGTATATATTTGTTTTTTGTTAAGTTGCCTAATAATTATGCACAGTAATAGTCACCTGCACACACAGATATCCCCCTAAAATAGCTAAAACTAAAAACAAACTAAAAACTACTTCCAAAAATATTCAACTTTGATATTAATGAGTTTCTTGGGTTCATTGAGAACATGGTTGTTGTTCAATAATAAAATTAAATCTCAAAAATACAACTTGCCTAATAATTCTGCACTCCCTGTATATATATATACATTGCAACTATTTCTGTAACCAGACCTCAGTAGCTACCACGGATTCAGATTTTTATCGTAACTCAAGTTAAATGCTTTGTAACATTTTCCAACAATGAGGTGGAAGTTTACATAAAGAGTCTTAAAGAGTCTAAAAATTAAAAGGTGAGAGTATGGGATACAGAAAAGTGAAAAAACTTTAAGTATCTCTAGCTTACAAAGTGTCCAATCAGGTGAAGCTACTTATGGAAAGAGGACTATCCTAAGTGTTCCTTCTTCGAGATTTCTTCAAGTGACGGGTCCTGAATCCTATAAAACTGAATAAACAGTGACCAGGAAATGTGACAAATGAATTTGAAGACATTTTTTATTGAACCTTTTATTAAATATTTTATCTTCCTCTCACAAATGTTCTAATTTAATTTAGACACAGTCCCAATCTTTCTACAAATGTAATTATTATGTTAAATCTTGTGAAAACTGTAAATCACAATCTAATATCATTTTTTATCATTTTTAGGCATCTGCCCTTGTCGTAATGTCAGCTCCAAGTTTAAAGCGAAAAGGGAGCGAATTGCCCAGAAAGCCTCATAGACTGCATGTAAACACAACACAAGAATGTTCAGAGAAAAGGAGTAGACCCTTTCCTCGTATATTTGACGTCGATACTAGTCTAGCATGTTCCAATTCCAGCCTTGGGAGTTTTAAGCATAACGTGTCTCGTCGCTCTTATTCACCTTGGGACTTTAGGTATGTCTGGAGTCAACTCGTATGAAAGGCCCCAATGTATATCATTAAATCTAATTTATATCCATCACCAGCACACAAAGTATTGAATCCAACTCATTTACCAGACCTTGTCAAATACATTGTATTCAGTGTTTCTCACAGAAAAGCATTGGATTGGCAGATCACAGTAATTGCCGCACATCCACCATGCATCTGCAGGGCCTCTCAATGAGAAGTATCAAATTGGACAAAATTCATCGATCATGATTACAGCAAGTGAGGATTGAGCTGCGGCAGAGAGTCACCATGGTGCTGGTTTACAGTCAAGTTTAGTTGCATTTTAAAAAAATATTATAAAAAGTATTATAGTATATTAAAGGAACAAATCCAGCTAAAACAATATATATATATAAAAATATATATATATATATATATATATATAGAGAGAGAGAGAGAGAGAGAGAGAGAGAGACAGAGAGAGAACGGTTCTGATGTACCTAATGTACCACACAGGAGAGAGGGAGACGGACTAGCACTAAGCTGCTCGAAAACTGGTAATGATAAGGATTCACTAAAAACCTATATAGAACAAGGGAAAATAATTCTCTAGAAGAGTGGGAATACCAGGAGCTAGCTAGGTGACTAATGGCTAAAATACTACTAAATACAGAATACAAATATAAATATATGGTACTATGCCTTTAAATCTGGAATAGACAAAGTATCCCTATAAATGTGCAAAAATGTGAATAAAGGTGCTATGAGTGGAGATCTCAAATAAACGGAATATCCCTTTAAATGTGCAAAGATACAAAGAGAATGCTGCTATACCTTTAAATATCCTTTAAGAATGTGCAAACATGCAAAGCAGTGCTATATAGGGGGTGATAAATAGAAAAATTTATATATATATATAAATACAAAAATACAAAAAGGGAAAAATGAGAGACTCTTTCTCTCGTTTTTTATTTTTTATTTTAGTTAGCAAGTTCTTTTAAATGCAATGTACCACTTGCAAATTAATCTAGTTGCAAATAAATTAATTAATTTCCATTTAAACTGTACTAAGATAAATGACAATTATTTGATTCACCATAGCTGCTAGAATAATTATTTATTGATTAACTGCATTGAATGTCCTATTGAAAAGAACACTAATGCTATAATTTTACCCTACCTATTCCAGTTCCCCCCCTTCAGCCCCATAATGTTTAAAAGGTTAGTTTTACCTTAATTTACACGTCACGCTGTTCTCACATGTCCGCCCCTTCTCTTTGGCTGAGATCAACAGAGGTAATCATTGGGAGGCTAGTGCACACAGGGAATCACCTCTAGTAGTAGGAAGACAGCCGCTAGAGTTGTGTTAACCTTGCAATCATAACATTGTTGCATCTACTAATCGGCAATGTTTTAGATTGCAAGGATAAAACTGCAACACCACTTCACCCAAACCACTTCATTGAGAGAAAGTGGTTGGGGTGCCTTTATTTTTCTTTTAATAATTCAGGATCAATGTGCTACATATCAGTCATGTTTGTAGGCTTAATGGTGACATAATTGTGAAAATATGAAACCATTTAGTACCTAAGAGATATATTTAATTAATGATCAAATTGCTCTTTCCATTTTCAGATCAGACTATGATTTTTACAGAATACCGTCCAAGATTTCCCAAGCAGTCTGTCTCTCACAATTTTGCACTGGTGTTAAGGAGAATGATAACCTAGAAGTTCAAGCAATCAAGATGGACTTTCTAGTTCTTCGAAGAGGAAAGGAAGACAGTATATACAGAACTGAGTACAAGGAAGTTACTGTGGGGTGTGCATGTGTTAATCCCTCACACATTGATAAACAAACATGACTATGAACCTAATATTATTGTGTAATATACAAACGCAACATTTTATATACAATGTCTATGACAATATTTGTATTAACAAATAAATGATTATTTTTAAAAATAACTGTTTATATTATTTTTACTATACAATGTAACAGTAAAGTGAGGAAGCCCCCAAACATGTACATAACCTGTCCCCTCTCAGTTACTTTGCAGTCAAAATCCATCTATTTCCTTTACCCATGATCTTTGGGCACGGGATAAGTGTAAATTGCAGATCAGAAACTATAAGCAGGTAGATCGATATTGATAGTGGGAATAACACAGTGTAAAGTGTTGCCCACTACTTGAAGGTATTTGAAATAAGATAAAATGGGCTGAGTTACACAATATACAAAAAAAGGAAGCCTATAGACATTAACACCAAATTCCTGGAGTAATCACTAAATTAGAGATAGCAAGAACGGAAGCGGATTTTAAATTTAATTAAGAAGATACATACCCTAACTCACCATCCGTTCGTCCATGGTACACCACTGTATCAAATAGGATGGTGATAAGAAACAATATATGTATAAGTATTGATGAAAAATGGTAACAATATATAGGAAACACACAGCCTAATCAGGACACGAATGGAAGCCAAATGTCGAATAAGCATTGGCTCAAGAAATGCATTGCAATAACTAGCCATACCTCTAAATCATTTTACGTACATCTATGTCAGGTTACAATTGCAATGTCAGGCATTTGTGACACCAACTGTGATAGAAATACCAAATTTAAACAAAATAGCAACAATACATTGCAATCAGTATACAGCCTAATCAGAACTAGACTGGAACTCGAACATAATAGGCATTAACTCGAAAACAGTATTAAATCACAAACATTAAAGAGACACTATAGTTACGAAAATAACTTTAGTTAATGAAGCAGTATTGGTGTGCAGATCATGCATCGACAGTATCACTGCTCAAGTCTCTGCTATTTAGGAGTTAAACCACTTTGCTAAAATAGTCCTAGTCACACCTCACTGCATGTGACTTACACAGCCTAACTAAACACTTCCTATAAAGAGAGATCTAATGTTTCAATTTCCTTTACCGGACAGTCCTGCTTGGTTCATAGTCGTTGCAGGAGCCTACCGTGTGTGGACTAAAGTGCAATTTACAAAGCAGGAGATTTAAAAAAAAAAAGTAATTTAATATCTCATTGAATATAAAACCATTTTCTGGATGCATACATATAGGGCTCACACATTAAAAAATCATAAACCATAGAGCAAAGTCTATTCAGTAGTGGTTTAGTGCATGGACTTTGTTCTGTGGATTATGATTTTCAGTACTTGAACCATATAAGTGTTAGGCTGTAAACTGCTGATAGATCCAAAGGCTAATGAAGCAAAATGTTTGAAGGCAACTTACCGTGTACTCAAATGGACACTCGAAGCTCCAACACAACTTTAATGCATTTGATAGGTTTTCAAAGAAAAAAAAATCTGTAAATTAAGTCAATTTCATAATGGTCAAAGTAAATGAGCTGCATGGTTAGATTTGCCAGCATAATCTGAGTACAATAAGAACTATTTTATTGTGTTCATAAAAGTATATTAAGACATGCAAAACTTTCCACATAAATGAATGATTGACTTCCGCAATACATACATTTACCTTTACATTATAGGAAAATATTTTACAGAACTGGCAACAGTGGAAAACAAAGACACCGTTCACAAATATGGAAATGGGCCGAACCGTTTCTGAAATAACAGCTCCTATAAAAAGGCCGTTCTTGTGGGTTAGGCTCACCAGTCTCTTGACACAGAGTCAGGACAGAGAATAAAACAAGAATGGCCTTTGGAAGCATATTACTCTTAATACTGGTAAGTGATTTTAAATATAATATCCATTAATCATGACAAAAAAAATAAGATTTCTAACCTGATATTTTAACACACTAGCTATATAACGCTTTCAAAATTAGGGCTAACTGGTTTTAAAAACACATTTCTATGTAGAAAAGTCATGTTGATTTCATATAAGTAGGTCTACAGAGCCATCACCCCAGCAAGAACTTCAACAGAAGTAACCGCTTCCATAAAAGTGACAGTTTTGCATTAACCTTTTCTGGAACTGGTTGTGTTTATTTTGTTATTCATTTTAATATAAACATTTACTATAGATATATATATACTTCATTTTAATATAAACATTTACTATATATATATATTAGAAACAAAAAACATGCAATCTAGGTTATATCAATATTAGAAAGACCTGATGCTTAATTCAGCAAAAAAGGATACACACATATGGAAAAATGGTATAGCACTCTAGGTTTTGTTAAAAAAAATTAAAACGGAATTTGGTCAGCATTTCAGATTTCAATAAATATATATATATATATATATATATATATATATATATATATATATATATATATATATATATATCCATTTAATCTTGTTGCATGAGCTTTCCAAATAATTTAATGTTTTGGGATAAACTTTTAAAATCATTTATTTAACATGTTAAAATATCAAAAACATATTAGATATAGAAAATGTATTCATATACCAAAAAAACTATCAATATATCGCAAAATTAAAATGTGTTTCATAAAATTAAAGGAACCCTATAATGTCAGGAATAACTTTGAAACCATCGTTTAGGTGTTCGGCCCCATTGGCTCCATATAAAAATGCTTAATACGTACCTTTTTTACAGCGCCACATGCAGGGCTCTGCTGAAGAGCTCTAGCATGAGAAAAAGGCCCTTTATTTGTTCTGCACAGCGCAAGCAAATTTAATAACATGCTTGCGTTGTGTTTGTTTGTGTCTCCATAAATGGGATACCAGGAGACAAGAATGCCAGGAAAGAGTACTGTGCATGTGTTTGGAGCCTGCTTATGGGATTGCGTGTGTGTAGAGTGAACTGATTGTGGTGTGGTTTTGTGTTAATAGATTGGTTTCAGTCATGTTGTGTTTGTGGTGTAATGTAATGTATGTGTGTCTAGGTGCTGTAGAGAGTGTGTGTATTGTGGGCATAGTGTGTATAGGGGTTGTAGTGAGTGTGTGCATACAGGCTGTAGAGCGTGTGTGTTTAGGGAATGTAGTGTGTGTTTGCTTACAAGGAATCTAGTGTGTGCATAGGGGATCCAGAGTGTGTATGTCAGAAATGTAGTGTGTGTGTATGTGGTGCAGTGTGTGTGTGTAGGGGATTTAGTGTGTGTTTGAAGGACCCTGATTGTGCATAGGAGATCTAGTGAGTATTTGGGTAGATGATCCAGAGTTGGGTAAGGGATCTAGTGTGTGTCTGGAATGTAATGTGTTTAGGGGTGCAGTATATGTGATGTTTGGAAATATTGTGTGTGTGTTTGAGTGGTGCAGTGTGTTTGGGGGCTGCTGTGTGTATGTGTGAGGTGTGCAGTGTGTGTGTGAAGGGTGTAGTGTGTATTTGTGAGGAGTATTGTGTGTGTATGTGCAGTTTGTGTGTGTGTGTGTGTGTGTGTGTGTGTGTGAGGATGCTGTGTGTGTATGCTGTGACTGTGTGTGGGTGCAATATGTGTGTGTGAGGATGCTGTGTGTGGGAGTTAGGGTGCTGTGTGTGTGTGTGTGTGTGTGTGTGTGTGAGGGTGCTATGTGTGAGGTGTGCAGTGTGTGTGTGAGGTGTGCAGTGGGTGTGTGAGGGTGCTGTGTGTGTGTGAGTGAGGGTGTTTTGTGTGTGTGAGATAGGGTGCTGTGTGTGTTTGAAGGGATTGTGTGTTGGGAGATAATAAAAATAAAACAGGCATTGTATCCCTCCTCCCTTACCATTAGCCTGGGAGGGGGACCGTGCTGCCATACCTGGTGGTCCTAGTGGTTAGTGAGCCTGTGGGGATAGAGTTCATGGCAACGCTCTGGATCTAGCAAGAGGAACCCGGCAGAGCTGCAAGATAGAGCTCCTCCGAGTCCTCTCCTGTCTCCCTCCCCAGACGGTGGCTGCATCACACTGCATGTGGGCCGGTGAGGGAGATCTCTGATCTCCCCACCGGCCCGTCATAGAACACAGTGGGGCCGGCACTCAGATAGCGCAGGCCTTGCATGGACCGGCCAGGTAGATCCTATGACCTCCCCTGCCGGGCCTCGGCCCATGGCCATCAGGGCCCACCGCCTCCTTGGCTGAGAATATCAAACTTGATCTCAGCCAATCCAGTGCTTTCCCATAGGAAAGCATTGGGAGGCCAATGTGCATGCGTAATAAAGTGCCGCACTGCGCCACTCAGCATCTCCTCATAGAGATGGAATGAGTCAATGCATTTCTATGAGGAACATTCAGCATCTCCATACAGTGCGTGGAGATGCTGAACATCAGGGTTGCACATTGTGCAACACTGATTTAGGAAGCACTTCTAGAGCCATCTGAGTGACGGCCACTGGAGGTGTTACTAGGCAGCAATGCAAACATTTTCTCTAAAAAAGTGTTTACAATAAAATGACTGCAGGGACATCCTACATACACCAGAACAACTGCATTAAGCTGTAGTTGTTCTGGTGACTATAGTGTCCCTCTAAATTATTTAATTTAATAATTTTTATCCAAAATATAGTAAATAGATGCCATAATTAGTGGGGGAAAAAAGTTCCAGAGGATGTATTCATTTAATTCTTAGAAATCATGTACAACATATGGAGGGCAGTATAAAAGGTGTATAATAGTTAAGTTATGTATGCTAGTTACACCCATGCGCACTGCACTATCTGCAAGAACGAAGGCCCTTTCCCTCCCCACTGCCCCCCCACCCCCGTCTCCCTCCCTCTCATAACTGAACCCTCTATTTCTAATAATAACTACATTCTGTTATCCTCCATCATGTATCCACTCCCCACTTTTCCCTTACCTTTACTCCCCAGTTCAGAACTTCAGAGTGTGCATAAGCGCTCTGAGCCAGTGAGAACAATCCACGACAGAAGCATTGATGTCAGGGCAGGGTGTGGAAAGCAGCTTTAACTGGCGGTGGATTCCAGTTAAGTTTATTGCTTAATTTACAGCTTTTTAAGGGTGGGAACCAATAGTAGCATACAATAGTTCATTCCACAGTAAAAAAAAAATATTATTAAAAAAAGGCTAGAATAACCATTTAAATCTTAAAAATCAGCAGGTTTGATGATGCCAGCACTTTTAGTGGGATAATCTACTTTGAAGGGTAGACCAGTGGTTGGTCATCAGGCAAACCGGTGGTTGGTCATTAGGTAGATCTGTGGGTGGTCATTAAACACTCTCCATCTGCTGTAGCAAGTTTTTGAAAGACAGCTCCACAATGGCTGAAGGCACTCCAACCGCATGTGGAGTCAGGACCTCTCCATTCTGCTTCCATGGTAACGGAGGGAAGAATGTGATTGGGGAATGGGACAGATACAATTTGATGTAAACACCTTTTATTGAACTTCTTATTAAAGGGACACTATAGTCACCTGAACAACTTTAGCTTAATGAAGCAGTTTTGGCGTATAGAACATGCCCCTGCAGCCTCACTGCTCAATCCTCTGCCATTTAGGAGTTAAATCCCTTTGTTTATGAACCCTAGTCACACCTCCCTGCATGTGACTTGCACAGCCTTCCATAAACACTTCCTGTAAAGAGAGCCCTATTTAGGCTTTCTTTATTGCAAGTTCTGTTTAATTAAGATTTTCTTATCCCCTGCTATTTTAATAGCTTGCTAGACCCTGCAAGAGCCTCCTGTATGTGATTAAAGTTCAATTTAGAGATTGAGATACAATTATTTAAGGTAAATCACATCTGTTTGAAAGTGAAACCAGTTTTTTTTTCATGCAGGCTCTGTCAATCATAGCCAGTGGAGGTGTGGCTAGGGCTGCATAAACAGAAACAAAGTGATTTAACTCCTAAATGACAGTGAATTGAGCAGTGAAATTGCAGGGAATGATCTATACACTAAAACTGCTTCATTTAGCTAAAGTAATTTAGGGGACTATAGTGTTCCTTTAAACCTTTTTTAAACCCAAAAATATGCTAATTTCAATAAGACTTTTTTTCAAACTTTCTGCAGATTTTAATTATTATATTAAAGCCTGTGAAATCTAATATTTTTTTCCCATGTTTCAGACATCTGCTCTTGTCGTAATGTCAGCACCAAACTTTCAACGAAAAAGGAGTGAATTGCCCAGAAAGCTCCATAGACTGCACATGAACACTACACAAGAATTTCCAGAGAAAGGGTTTAGACTCCTTCTTAAAATCATTGGAATTGATACTAGACAACGTTCCAGCCATTTTCGTTTCCACCAAGCTGTGTCTCGTCGCTCTATTCCATCTTGGGAACTTAGGTATGTCTGGAGTCAACTATGACTCATTTGAAAGGCACCAAAGTATATCATTAAATCTTTACATCCATCATCAGCAGGCAAAATATTGAATTCAGTGCCTTTACCAGACATTGTAAAATATATTGGATTCAAAGCATCTCATAGAGAAGCATTGGATTGGCAGATCACAGTGATTATTGCGCATGCATCATATCTCTCAATGAGAAGTATCTGATCCTTCAAAAGTCATCAATCATGAGTACAACCAGGGAGGATTGGGCTGCAACTGACACTCATCATGATGCTGTGTTATAGGCTAGATTTGATGTTATTTTAAAATGTTTATATAAAAAAACATGGTCCAGTATCTTAATATAAGAAAGGAACACCTTCAATTAAACAGTATATATTTTTAATTAGAGTTACTTCGAATTAGTCTGTGAAGTACTACCTGCCAATTAATTGGTAATTAATTGCAAATTATTTAATGCACCGTAGCTACCAGAATAATTATTTAATGATTAGGTACGTGGAATGTCCCCTTTAAAGGAAAACTAAGGTTATACTTTTACCCTACCTATTTTGGTGTCACCGCATTAGTAGGCTAGTGTGAATGCATTGCAAGTCACCACAATGCACCAATCAAATGCTCTTCTTTTAGAAAGACACTAGAGGTGTACTAAGTCTGTTGTTATAACATCACCATAACTAGTAAACAGCCGGGGGGAGGAGGGGGAGGCGGGTCAGGCAAAGGTGAGATTTAATGTCAGGAGCCAATGTCACTGTTGAACTCTTGCACATTTGCGAGCAAACAGCATTGAGTTCTATGGAGGATCCAGCGAGACTGCCAATTCCCTGCAGCCGTCACTGGCTGGGGGATTGACACGTCTAGATGGCGGTAGTTCTGACCAGTATCTAGTAGTGGATTTCACTGAAATTCCAACACAATCAATATGAGCATTTCATGAAAACTAATTTTTCTGGTGTTAGGGGCAGGGGGTCACAGTGCCGCTGTAACGACAAGATAACTGTGAAAATGTGCAACCATACCATACAAAAGATAAATATTTTATTAATGATCAAATCCCTCCATTTGCAGGTCCAACTATGATCGTAACAGAATACCAAGCGTACTTAGCCAAGCAGTCTGTCTCCAAAATACCTGCGGTGATTTTAAAATAGTTCTACCAATCACAATTGATTTTCTAGTTCTTCGAAAACACCAGAGAGAAAAAAAGAAAAAAAATTACAATATATACACAGCGGAGTTCGAGAAAGTTACTGTGGGGTGTACATGTGCGGAGTGAGGATTGAGCTGCGGCAGAGAGTCATCATGGTGCTGGTTTACAGTCAAGTTTAGTTGCGTTTTAAAAAAATATTATACTAAAACATGTTTACACAGTATTATAGTATATCAAAGGAACAAATCCAGCTAAAACAATATATATATATATTAGTTAGCAAGTTCTTTTAAATGCAATGTACCACTTGCAAATTAATCTAGTTGCAAATAAATTAATTAATTTCCATTTAAACTGTACTAAGATAAATGACAATTATTTGATTCACCATAGCTGCTAGAATAATTATTTATTGATTAACCGCATTGAATGTCCTCTTGAAAAGAACACTAATGCTATAATTTTACCCTAACGCTGTTACGCTGTTCTCACATGTCCGCCCCTTCTCTTTGGCTGAGATTAACATAGGTAATCATTGGGAGGCTAGTGCACACAGGGAATCACCTCTAGTAGTAGGATGACAGCCGCTAGAGTTGTGTTAACCTTGCAATCATAACATTGTTGCATCTACTAATCGGCAATGTTTTAGATTGCAAGGATAAAACTGCAACACCACTTAACCCAAACCACTTCATTGAGAGAAAGTGGTTGGGGTGCCTTTATTTTTCCTTTAATAATTCAGGATCAATGTGCTACATATCAGTCATGTTTGTAGGCTTAATGGTGACATAATTGTGAAAATATGAAACCATTTAGTACCTAAGAGATATATTTAATTAATGATCAAATTGCTCTTTCCATTTTCAGATCAGACTATGATTTTCACAGAATACCGTCCAGGATTTTCCAAGCAGTCTGTCTCTCACAATTTTGCACTGGTGTTAAGGAGAATGATAACCTAGAAGTTCAACCAATCAAGATGGACTTTCTAGTTCTTCGAAGAGGAAAGGAAGACAGTATATACAGAACGGAGTACGAGGAAGTTACTGTGGGGTGTGCATGTGTTAATCCCTCACACATTGATAAACAAACATGACTATGAACCTAATATTATTGTGTAATGTACAAACGCAACATTTTATATACAATGTCTATTACAATATTTGTATTAACAAATAAATGATTATTTTTAAAAATAACTGTTTATATTATTTTTACTATACAATGTAACAGTAAAGTGAGGAAGCCCCGAAACATGTACATAACCTGTCACCTCTCAGTTACTTTGCAGTCAAAATCCATCTATTTCCTTTACCCATGATCTTTGGGCACGGGATGAGTGTAAATTGCAGATCAGAAACTATAAGCAGGTAGATCGATATTGATAGTGGGAATAACACAGTGTAAAGTGTTGCCCACTACTTGAAGGTATTTGAAATAAGATAAAATGGGCTGAGTTACACAATATACAAAAAAAGGAAGCCTATAGACATTAACACCAAATTCCTGGAGTAATCACTAAATTAGAGATAGCAAGAACGGAAGGGGATTTTAAATTTAATTAAAAAGATACATACCCTAACTCACCATCCGTTCGTCCATGGCACACCACTGTATCAAATAGGATGGTGATAAGAAACAATATATGTATAAGTATTGAATTGATGAAAAATGGTAACAATATATAGGAAACACACAGCCTAATCAGGACACGAATGGAAGCCAAATGTCGAATAAGCATTGGCTCAAGAAATGCATTGCAATAACTAGCCATACCTCTAAATCATTTTACGTACATCTATGTCAGGTTACAATTGCAATGTCAGGCATTTGTGACACCAACTGTGATAGAAATACCAAATTTAAACAAAATAGCAACAATACATTGCAATCAGTATACAGCCTAATCGGAACTAGACTGGAACTCGAACATAATAGGCATTAACTCGAAAACAGTATTACATCACAAACATTAAAGAGACACTATAGTTACGAAAATAACTTTAGTTAATGAAGCAGTATTGGTGTGCAGATCATGCATCGACAGTATCACTGCTCAAGTCTCTGCTATTTAGGAGTTAAACCACTTTGCTAAAATAGTCCTAGTCACACCTCACTGCATGTGACTTACACAGCCTAACTAAACACTTCCTATAAAGAGAGATCTAATGTTTCAATTTCCTTTACCGGACAGTCCTGCTTGGTTCATAGTCGTTGCAGGAGCCTACCGTGTGTGGACTAAAGTGCAATTTACAAAGCAGGAGATTTAAAAAAAAAAAAGTAATTTAATATCTCATTGAATATAAAACCATTTTCTGGATGCATACATATAGGGCTCACACATTAAAAAATCATAAACCATAGAGCAAAGTCTATTCAGTAGTGGTTTAGTGCATGGACTTTGTTCTGTGGATTATGATTTTCAGTACTTGAACCATATAAGTGTTAGGCTGTAAACTGCTGATAGATCCAAAGGCTAATGAAGCAAAATGTTTGAAGGCAACTTACCGTGTACTCAAATGGACACTCGAAGCTCCAACACAACTTTAATGCATTTGATAGGTTTTCAAAGAAAAAAAAATCTGTAAATTAAGTCAATTTCATAATGGTCAAAGTAAATGAGCTGCATGGTTAGATTTGCCAGCATAATCTGAGTACAATAAGAACTATTTTATTGTGTTCATAAAAGTATATTAAGACATGCAAAACTTTCCACATAAATGAATGATTGACTTCCGCAATACATACATTTACCTTTACATTATAGGAAAATATTTTACAGAACTGGCAACAGTGGAAAACAAAGACACCGTTCACAAATATGGAAATGGGCCGAACCGTTTCTGAAATAACAGCTCCTATAAAAAGGCCGTTCTTGTGGGTTAGGCTCACCAGTCTCTTGACACAGAGTCAGGACAGAGAATAAAACAAGAATGGCCTTTGGAAGCATATTACTCTTAATACTGGTAAGTGATTTTAAATATAATATCCATTAATCATGACAAAAAAAATAAGATTTCTAACCTGATATTTTAACACACTAGCTATATAACGCTTTCAAAATTAGGGCTAACTGGTTTTAAAAACACATTTCTATGTAGAAAAGTCATGTTTATTTCATATAAGTAGGTCTACAGAGTCATCACCCCAGCAAGAACTTCAACAGAAGTAACCGCTTCCATAAAAGCGACAGTTTTGCATTAACCTTTTCTGGAACTGGTTGTGTTTTATTTCGTTATTCATTTTAATATAAACATTTACTATAGATATATATATACTTCATTTTAATATAAGCATTTACTATATATGTATATATTAGAAACAAAAATTATGCAATCTAGGTTATATCAATATTAGAAAGACCTGATGCTTAATTCAGCAAAAAAGGATACACACATATGGAAAAATTGTATAGCACTCTAGGTTTTGCTAAAAAAAAATGTAAACGGAATTTGGTCAGCATTTCAGATTTCAATAAAAAAAAAAAAATATATATATATATATATATATCAATTTAATCTTGTTGCATGAGCTTTCCAAATAATTTAATGTTTTGGGATAAACGTTTAAAATCATTTCTTTAACATATTAAAATATCAAAAAACATATTAGATATAGAAAATGTATTCATATATCAAAAAACTATCAATATATCGCAAAAATGTGTTTCATAATATTAAAGGAACCCTATAATGTCAGGAATAACTTTGAAACCATCGTTTAGGTGTTCGGCCCCCTTGGCTCCATATAAAAATGCTTAATACGTACCTTTTTTACAGCGCCACATGCAGGGCTCTGCTGAAGAGCTCTAGCATGAGAAAAAGGCCCTTTATTTGTTCTGCACAGCGCAAGCAAATTTAATAACATGCTTGCGTTGTGTTTGTGACTTGTCTCTGGTGTCTCCATAAATGGGATACCAGGAGACAAGAATGCCAGGAAAGAGTACTGTGCATGTGTTTGGAGCCTGCTTATGGGATTGTGTGTGTGTGTAGAGTGAACTGATTGTGGTGTGGTTTTGTGTTAATAGATTGGTTTCAGTCATGTTGTGTTTGTGGTGTAATGTAATGTATGTGTGTCTAGGTGCTGTAGAGAGTGTGTGTATTGTGGGCATAGTGTGTGTAGGGGATGTAGTTAGTGTGTGCATACGGGCTGTAGAGCGTGTGTGTTTAGGGAATGTAGTGTGTGTTTGCTTACAAGGAATCTAGTGTGTGCATATTGGATCCAGAGTGTGTATGTCAGAAATGTAGTGTGTGTGTTTTTGGTGCAGTGTGTGTGTGTAGGGGATCTAGTGTGTGTTTGAAGGACCCTGATTGTGCATAGGAGATCTAGTGAGTATTTGGGTAGATGATCCAGAGTTGGGTAAGGGATCTAGTGTGTGTCTGGAATGTAATGTGTTTAGGGGTGCAGTATATGTGTGAAGGTTTCTGTAGTATGTATACATATATGTTTGGAAATATTGTGTGTGCGTTTGAGTGGTGCAGTGTGTTTGGGGACTGCTGTGTGTATGTGTGAGGTGTGCAGTGTGTGTGTGAAGGGTGTAGTGTGTATTTGTGAGGAGTATTGTGTGTGTATGTGCAGTTTGTGTGTGTGTGTGTGGATGCTGTGTGTGTATGATGTGACTGTGTGTGGGTGCAATATGTGTGTGTGAGGGTGCAGTATGTGTATGTGAGGGTGCAGTATGTGTTTGTGAGGTGTGCTGTGTGTGGGAGTTAGGGTGCTGTGTGTGTGTGTGTGTGTGTGTGTGTGTGTGTGTGTGTGTGTGTGTGTGTGTGTGTGTGTGTGTGTGTGATAGGGTGCTGTGTGTGTTTGAAGGGATTGTGTGTTGGGGGATAATAAAAATAAAAACAGGCATTGTATCCCTCCTCCCTTCTTACCATTAGCCTGGGAGGGGGACCGTGCTGCCATACCTGGTGGTCCTAGTGGTTAGTGAGCCTGTGGGGATAGAGTTCATGGCAACGCTCTGGATCTAGCAAGAGGAACCCGGCAGAGCTGCAAGATAGAGCTCCTCCGAGTCCTCTCCTGTCTCCCTCCCCAGCCGGCGCCTGCATCACACTGCATGTGGGCCGGTGAGGGAGATCTCTGATCTCCCCACCGGCCCGTCATGGAACACAGTGGGGCCGGTGCTCAGATAGCGCAGGCCTTGCATCCTATGACCTCCCCTGCCGGGCCTCGGCCCATGGCCATCACGGCCCACCGCCTCCTTGGCTTAGAATATCAAACTTGATCTCAGCCAATCCAGTGCTTTCCCATAGGAAAGCAGTTGGAGGCCAATGTGCATGCGTAATAAAGTGCCGCACTGCGCCACTCAGCATCTCCTCATAGAGATGGAATGAGTCAATGCATTTCTATGAGGAACATTCAGCATCTCCATACAGTGCGTGGAGATGCTGAACATCAGTGCTGCACATTGTGCAACACTGATTTAGGAAGCACTTCTAGAGCCATCTGAGTGACGGCCACTGGAGGTGTTACTAGGCAGCAATGCAAACATTTTCTCTAAAAAGGCAGTGTTTACAATAAAATTACTGCAGGGACATACTACATACACCAGAACAACTGAATTAAGCCGTAGTTGTTCTGGTGACTATAGTGTCCCTCTAAATTATTTAATTTAATAATTTTTATCCAAAATATAGTAAATAGATGCCATAATTAGTGGGGGGGAAAAGTTCCAGGGGATGTATTCATTTAATTCTTAGAAATCATGTACAACATATGGAGGGCAGTATAAAAGGTGTATAATAGTTAAGTTATGTATGCTAGTTACACCCATGCGCACTGCACTATCTGCAAGACGAAGGCCCTTTCCCTCCCCACTGCCGCCCCCCACCCCCCGTCTCCCTCCCTCTCAAAACTGAACCCTCTATTTCTAATAATAACTACATTCTGTTATCCTCCATCATGTATCCACTCCCAACATTTCACTTACCTTTGATCCCCAGTTCAGAACTTCAGAGTGTGCATAAGCGCTCTGAGCCAGTGAGAACAATCCACGACAGAAGCATTGATGTCAGGGCAGGGTGTGGAAAGCAGCTTTAACTGGCGGTGGATTCCAGTTAAGTTTATTGCTTAATTTACAGCTTTTTAAGGGTGGGAACCAATAGTAGCATACAATAGTTCATTCCACAGTAAAAAAAAAAAAAAAAAACTATTATTAAAAAAAGGCTAGAATAACCATTTAAATCTTAAAAATCACCAGGTTTGATGATGCCAGCACTTTTAGTGGGATAATCTACTTTGAAGGGTAGACCAGTGGTTGGTCATCAGGCAAACCGGTGGTTGGTCATTAGGTAAATCTGTGGGTGGTCATTAAACACTCTCCATCTGCTGTAGCAAGTTTTTGAAAGACAGCTCCACAATGGCTGAATAAGAAGGCACTCCAACCGCATGTGGAGTCAGGACCTCTCCATTCTGCTTCCATGGTAACGGAGGGAAGAATGTGATTGGGGAATGGGACAGATACAATTTGATGTAAACACCTTTTATTGAACTTCTTATTAAAGGGACACTATAGTCACCTGAACAACTTTAGCTTAATGAAGCAGTTTTGGTGTATAGAACATGCCCCTGCAGCCTCACTGCTCAATCCTCTGCCATTTAGGAGTTAAATCCCTTTGTTTATGAACCCTAGTCACACCTCCCTGCATGTGACTTGCACAGCCTTCCATAAACACTTCCTGTAAAGAGAGCCCTATTTAGGCTTTCTTTATTGCAAGTTCTGTTTAATTAAGATTTTCTTATCCCCTGCTATTTTAATAGCTTGCTAGACCCTGCAAGAGCCTCCTGTATGTGATTAAAGTTCAATTTAGAGATTGAGATACAATTATTTAAGGTAAATTACATCTGTTTGAAAGTGAAACCAGTTTTGTTTTTCATGCAGGCTCTGTCAATCATAGCCAGGGGAGGTGTGGCTAGGGCTGCATAAACACAAACAAAGTGATGTAACTCCTAAATGACAGTGAATTGAGCAGTGAAATTGCAGGGGAATGATCTGTACACTAAAACTGCTTTATTTAGCTAAAGTAATTTAGGGGACTATAGTGTTCCTTTAAACCTTTTTTAAACCCAAAAATATGCTAATTTCAATAAGACATTTTTTTCAAACTTTCTGCAGATTTTAATTATTATATTAAAGTCTGTGAAATCTAATATTTTTTTCCCATGTTTCAGACATCTGCTCTTGTCGTAATGTCAGCACCAAACTTTCAACGAAAAAGGAGTGAATTGCCCAGAAAGCTCCATAGACTGCACATGAACACTACACATGAATTTCCAGAGAAAGGTTTTAGACTCCTTCTTAAAATCATTGGAATTGATACTAGACAACGTTCCAGCCATTTTCGTTTCCACCAAGCTGTGTCTCGTCGCTCTATTCCATCTTGGGAACTTAGGTATGTCTGGAGTCAACTATGACTCATTTGAAAGGCACCAAAGTATATCATTAAATCTTTACATCCATCATCAGCAGGCAAAATATTGAATACAGTGCCTTTACCAGACATTGTAAAATGTATTGGATTCAAAGCATCTCATAGAGAAGCATTGGATTGGCAGATCACAGTGATTATTGCGCATGCATCATACCTCTCAATGAGAAGTATCGATCCTTCAAAAGTCATCAATCATGAGTACAACCAGGGAGGATTGGGCTGCAACTGACACTCATCATGATGCTGTGTTATAGGCTAGATTTTATGTTATTTTAAAATGTTTATATAAAAAAATATGGTCCAGTATCTTAATATAAGAAAGGAACACCTTCAATTAAACAGTATATATTTTTAATTAGAGAGTTACTTCGAATTAGTCTGTGAAGTACTACCTGCCAATTAATTGGTAATTAATTGCAAATTATTTAATGCACCGTAGCTACCAGAATAATTATTTAATGATTAGGTACGTGGAATGTCCCCTTTAAAGGAAAACTAAGGTTATACTTTTACCCTACCTATTTTGGTGTCACCGCATTAGTAGGCTAGTGTGAATGCATTGCAAGTCACCACAATGCACCAATCAAATGCTCTTCTTTTAGAAAGACACTAGAGGTGTACTAAGTCTGTTGTTATAACATCACCATAACTAGTAAACAGCCGGGGGGAGGAGGGGGAGTCGGGTCAGGCAAAGGTGAGATTTAATGTCAGGAGCCAATGTCACTGTTGAACTCTTGCACATTTGCGAGCATACAGCATTGAGTTCTATGGAGGATCCAGCGAGACTGCCAATTCCCTGCAGCCGTCACTGGCTGGGGGATTGACACGTCTAGATGGCGGTAGTTCTGACCAGTATCTAGTAGTGGATTTCACTGAAATTCCAACACAATCAATATGAGCATTTCATGAAAACTAATTTTTCTGGTGTTAGGGGCAGGGGGTCACAGTGCCGCTGTAACGACAAGATAACTGTGAAAATGTGCAACCATACCATACAAAAGATAAATATTTTATTAATGATCAAATCCCTCCATTTGCAGGTCCAACTATGATCGTAACAGAATACCAAGCGTACTTAGCCAAGCAGTCTGTCTCCAAAATACCTGCGGTGGTTTTAAAATAGTTCTACCAATCACAATTGATTTTCTAGTTCTTCGAAAACACCAGAGAGAAAAAAAGAAAAAAAATGACAATATATACACAGCGGAGTTCGAGAAAGTTACTGTGGGGTGTACATGTGTTAATCCCTTACACATTGATAAATAAATATGACTATGAACCTAATATTATTGTGTAATGTACAAACGCAACATTTTAGATACAATATTGTCTATTACAATATTTGTATTAACAAATAAATGATTATTTTTTTTAAAATAACTGTTTATATTATTTTTACTATACAATGAACCTAACGTTATTGCATAATTTACAAACACAACATTATATATAAAATGTCATCTAACTATTATAATGGCTGTATTGCTAATACACAAATAAATGAAATGATCTATTTTGAAACAGGTGTTTTCACTCTTTACGTTATTTAACTTTACTATGTAACAGTAAAGAAAGGAACCCCCAAAAAATATACATAATCTGTCACCTTTGGGTTACTTTGCGGTCAAAATCCATCTAATGCTTTATCCATGATCTGAGGGCACGGCATGAGTGTTAATTGCAGATCAGAAACTGCAAGCAGGTAGATCGATATAGATAGTGAGAATAACGCAGTGTAATGTTTAGATTTTTAGGTATTGTCTTCTATTAGTGCTGTTTGTGGCTGCTGTCCATGAGGGACTGTCCCACACAATGGTAAATCCTGGAATTGTATTGCTGATACATAGTACAATAACAGTATCGATTTAGATATTCGAAATGAAGGTGCACTGTCTCTTCAAATAGCTTTAGCGCTAAAGTGGACCTGAAATACTTTCTTTTCATCTATTAAAACGTTTTAAATCTCTAGTCTATAGCACTATATTGCACACTCCTAGCAGCATCTATGAGGCCAAGCTGACTAAAATGGGCACTTTAAATGGACACTATAGTCACCAGAACAACTACAGCTTATGTAGTTGTATGTAGTTTTATTTGTTCTAGTGAGTAGAATTATTACTTTCAGGCTTTTTGCTGTAAATACTGTCTTTTTATAGAAAATGCAGTGTTTACGTTACAGCCAAGGGATACCTCCACTGACCACTCCTCAGACTTCTGCTAGAGGTGCTTCCTTGGGCAGTACTGCACAGTGAGCAGCACTGCATACAGATGATTCAATGCATCTCTGAGAGGAGATGCTGATTGGCCAGGGCTGTGTTTGACTTGTGCTGGCTCTGCCCCTGATCTGCCTCCTTGACAGTCTTAGCCAATTACATGGGGAAGCATTGTGATTGGCTCAGACCACCACGTCTGATGATGTTAGCAGACAGCAGGTAGGTCAGAGACAGACAGCAGGCAGGTCAGAGACAGACAGAGGCAGTGCCAGCAGCTGCAGACTTGAATACAAGTAAGATTTTACTATAATTGGGTATATTTAGTATATCAAATATATATACTTAGATCTAAGTATATATATACGCATACACGTACATACACTGTCTAAGTGAAAAAACTGAAAAATGTAACATGCAATATTTGACCCTGTAACTTCCCAAAACACAATAAAACCTGTACATAGGGGGTACTGTTTTACACGTGAGACATCACTGAATACAAATATGTGTATTTTATTGCAGTAAAAGCAAACAGTATTATGACATTCACAGTTTAAATGTCATGTAGAACTAAAAAAGAAAACATTTCTTATTTTCTCCCATTTTTTTATATTTTATTCATATTAAATTATGTTTCATAACTAAATATTTGATGTGAAATGAACGCCCAGTTTCCCCTGAAAAAAATGATATATAATAAGTGTGGGTACACATAATATGAAAGAGGTGAATTACGCCTGAATAGACATTTAGCGTAAATTCAAGGTTTTGTTTACGTTTTGTTTTGATCACAACGTGTACATTTGGCTCATCCTCAAGGGGTTAAACACCAAAACAGCTTTAATGCATTTGTTATGTTTTGGCCTCATTAATATGCTGCATTCTTCTACGCTTAAATCTTTGTAGGCTTTTGCAAATTATAGAAGTGAATAAACAAAGTGTCAAAATTGGAAAAAAGTCCGAGGTGGAGCCTAGCAGCCGCACTGATCGACCAAACTTCTTGTGAGCTCAGTGCTGAAACGCTTTTACACAGCCAAATTCACTAATCCTAATCCTGAATTTCAGATGCAATCTTGCCCCGGAGATGGGAGGTAGCCGCTCCATTGTGATATGGACCGTAATCGGTAGCATTCAGGGATAGGCCTGGGCCTACGAGAGCCTACTCTTAGACAGCACAAGGGAGGTGACCAATCACTCTGCTTGAAACTGCTCACTTCACTTAAGGTCTCCCCTTCACTCCCTCCTTCCCTCCCTCGCCGTTAAGGGATATCCCGTCAACTTTCACTAGTGCTGCAATGGCTGTGCACCAACACCATCTTACTTGTAACAACAAGCATGTTGGAAATGTCATGGTGGATGCCACGTGTAACTCACAACCCTGGTATTTGCAACCTACTCTCAGTGAAAAACTAAATCACCAAATCATTTGCCAACTTCTGGACCAAGCTATCCTGTCACCTGGGCATTCTTGATAAAGGCTCCACTGGCACCAACTTCTCAGCACACTGCACAACACTCTGCATCCACTGAGCGAGGACTCAACGCCACACTAATGTGAAGGAGCAGAGGCTGACACAGAGAGGCCAGCAGTGGGTGCTGCGGTGCTGAAGGCTCAGCAAAGCTGTTGACCACCATCCTTTTGGGCCTTTTGAGACCATTCTCTAAGAGCTTCTCTAACACTCACAGTTCATCGTGAAAGGTGACAGTCTCATAAGAAACCCCAACACAGACCTCAGCTTGTAATCTGGGATGGGACTCAGGAGTTAGGTGCTCTGGAATGTCATGCAGATCTGGGGTCACCACTGCCATATGACCAGTCTCCACCATACATTAGGAGTAGGCTGAGTTTCTTGAACACGTTCAATGTCACTGTAGACATAGTTTTCTGCTTGTATGTGTGCAATTATCACTTATAATACTCTTACTACCGTTCACCCACGCATACCTAACCTGTTAATCTCTTTTATTTTTATAAAATGTGCACTATACTCTGGCATGCCATGTGTTCTGTCAGAAACTTTTCAATCTTATATGTTTCCTTATTGTGGTCATTTTATACGCTTGTTCCTTTATAAAATGCACACCAAAAATAAAGCATGTAAAAAAAAAACAAAAAAAAAAAACATTGGAAAAAATGTCTGTAGTAAAATTCAAGATCTTACATGAAATGTGCACTTTTTTCACCAAATGATATGGGCAATTTTTCTGTGGTGCAAAATATATCTTCAAATTTTCCATCTCGCTTTTCATGGGATTGCTGAGAAAAGTTTGGCTATGCTTCACACATTTTTCCTGGTTAAAAAAAAATGTCAGGCAAAAGTTGAGTAGACTTGAGTCCAATAGAAAAGCTATAGGATAATATGAGGATCGTTTACCACAGAATTAATCTCACTGTCACTCTCACCTCTAAATTACCTGTAACTTCTGTGAAGACTTTGATGCAAACTTTAATTTACCTGTAAAATCGGTGACATCTGCATGTACTTAAAAAAGCAGACAAGTTATGGATTGCATTTTACTAATAAGTCTAAAACAAGCTGATAATAAACATAAATATAAAAATATGTCTATACCCTTTCGCATTGACTGCTGCTCAGTTGTGGGTTGAATGAAGCAGATTGATTGGATATAACAATTGGAAAGGAAAGCAGCCGCATGGGCCAAACATTATAACCCATTGGAACTCTATGGAATACAGAATGGGGGGAATCCTTTGGTTACTCTTGTTTGTCCTGCTAACAGAGAGAGTATAGAGAGCATATATAAGATGGCACGGTCTGGACTAGCTGCATTAGAACGTGTGAAAAAAAAAAGGAAATTAGAAATAAATTGCAATGTTTTGTCATTTTTATTTTCTAAGAAAACACATCAAAGGGATTCAGCAAAGAAATATTGAATTTCAGATTGGAAGGTCAGTTTAAGACTCCACATAGGGGTAGAGCTACAATTCCTGTCTAGACTTGGAGACTGCTTGCAAGTACCATCAAAATGTACTCTAAACATACCCAAAGTTCCCCTGTTCAATGTTTAATTCCCTCCCCTGATCCCATTGACTTTACATCTCTGACAGCATATTATTTCTGACAAAAAGCAAAATAATGGATAGAATCACACTATACTTACCGTATATACTCGAGTATAAGCCGACCTGAATATAAGCCGAGGCCCCTTATTTTACCCCAAAAAACTGGGAAAACGTATTGACTCGAGTATAAGACTAGGGTGGGAAATGCAGCAGCTACTGGTAAATTTCTAAATAAAATTAGATCCTAAAAAAAAATATTAATTGAATATTTATTTACAGTGTGTGTATAATGAATGCAGTGTGTGTGTATGAGTGCAGTGTGTGTATGAGTGCAGTGTGTGTGTATGAGTGCAGTGTGTGTGTGTGTGTGAATGCACTGTGTGTGTATGAGTGCAGTGTGTGTATGAGTGCAGTGTGTGTATGAGTGCAGTGTGTGTGTATGAGTGCAGTGTGTGTGTGTGTGTGAATGCACTGTGTGTGTGTGAATGCAGTGTGTGTATGAGTGCAGTGTGTGTATGAGTGCAGTGTGTGTGTATGAGTGCAGTGTGTGTGTATGAATGCAGTGTGTGTGTATGAATGCAGTGTGTGTATGAGTGCAGTGTTTGTGTATGAATGCAGTGTGTGTGTATGAATGCAGTGTGTGTGTGTATGAGTGCAGTGTGTGTGTGTGTGTGTGAATGCAGTGTGTGTGTATGAGTGCAGTGTGTGTGTATGAGTGCAGTGTGTGTGTGTGTATGAGTTCAGTGTGTGTGTATGAGTGCAGTGTGTGTGTATATGAGTGCAGTGTATGTATGAGTGCAGTGTGTGTATACGAGTACAGTGTGTGTGTATGAGTGCACTGTGTGTGTGATGCAGTATGTGTTTGTGTGTGTGTTGCAGAGCCTTGGTGGGGGGGGGGGCATTTTTATTATTATTTTTTGTAATTTTTTTAAATAATTTTTTGTTGTTAAATTATAATTTTTTATTTTATTATTATTTATATATTTTTTTTTCGTCCCCCCCTCCCTGCTTGATACATGGCAGGGAGGGGGCTCTCACTCCCTGGTGGTCCAGTGGCATTGGCAGTTCAGTGGAGGGGGCTGGCAGAGAGCGCTTACCTCTCCTGCAGCTCCTGTCAGCTCCCTTCTCCTCCGCGCCGGTCCTGTCAGCTCCCAGTGTAAGTCTCGTGGCCGCGCTATGACCCCGCGGCTCTCGCGAGACTTACACTGGGAATTGCAGAGGGAGCTGACCGGACCGGCGCGGAGAAGAAGGGAGCTGACAGGAGCTGCAGGAGAGGTAAGTAAAGAGTCCTGACCTCAACCCGATTGAGATGCTGTGGTATGACCTCAAGAAAGCGATTCACACCAGACATCCCAAGAATATTGCTGAACAGTTCTGTAAAGAGGAATGGTCAAGAATTACTCCTGACCATTGTGCACGTCTGATCTGCAACTACAGGAAACGTTTGGTTGAAGTTATTGCTGCCAGAGGAGGTTCAAACATTTATTAAATCCAAGGGTTCACATACTTTTTCCACCTGCATGTTTACATGGTGTGTTCAATAAAAACATGCCAACATTTCATTCTTTGTGTGTTATTAGTTTAAGCAGACTGTGATTGTCTATTGTTGTGACTTAGATGATGATCAGATCACATTTTATGACCAATTTGTGCAGAAATCCATATCATTCCAAAGGGTTCACATACTTTTTCTTGCAATTGTATATATCGATAATAGCATTATGTAAACATAACAAATAAATGATACATAACTATTTACAAGCAATACATTTTCTTTACATTTTCTTCCCATATATTCTAGTAGTATAATAACTTATCTAAGGGGGATGGTTGTCTTACGGCCAATTCATATGTTTCATTCTCTAGTGTCAGGCTCCGGATTTCTTAAATTGATGGTAATTTGGTAGATTTCCAGTATCGGGGCAGTGAACAAGTGGCAGCAATTAAAATATATCCTATAATTATTTTGTTGATTTTATTTAAGGAACGAGGAAACTTTTTAAACAAGCCTAATTCTGACGTAAAATAAGTCACAGATGGGTTAATGTTTTGAGTTAATGCATGTATATTTCTCCAAAATGTTTTTAATTTGGGACAGAACCACCATATATGGGACATATTTCCAATATTCCACATTGTCTTCAACATTTATCAGGTATATTTGGGTTTATATTAGTTTTGCTTGGACTAAATACTATCTATATATGAGTTTAAAATGGTTTTCAAAATGAAGCATTTCAGTCAATTTTTCTCGGAGCTCCGGGTAATGGCGTCTGCTCCGGTGCGGTCTTAGACTCCGCCCCCCCATTTAAAAAGTTTAATGATATAGATAACGAGATAGTTAAAAAAATATATATTAAATAATATTTTGGAAAGAATATTCATCTTGATAGATGTCATTCTTCCCACCCATGAAAGCTCAAAATCAGACCATCATTGCATATCTTTTCGTTGGTCGGTCATTTATTTTTGTCAATATATGTGTTACATTTGTGTTTTCAGTACCCAACAAGGTCCACGTGGGTGGTAACCTTGTGGGGAAATATGTATAAAAGAAGCAATAAAGTCTCAGTGCATTCTGTTCCTGTTTGACCCTCAACACATAGTCTTGTCTCGTGATTGGAGGGGAACTGCTATAACCACACTGGGGATTGCTATGCACTGCATACTCCCTTGAGCTCTAATCACTTAGCTCTTCTAAGAGCTGTTCCTGATACGCTCTCCTGGAGGAGAGGTCTTTCCCACACGGTCCTGAAGGACAGAAGCTGAACCAGGGTGGAAGGAAGACGGCAAGACTCCAGTTAAGCTACGGCGGTTATGGAGTTTGCGGTGGTTGTGGTGTCAGGTGCGGTGCTTGTGGTCCCCGGCACAAGCTAGGAAGCGTCCGTCAATGGAAGGTACTCGCTTGGAGTACGGGTGATCCGTTACAATATGTATGCATATTGTTTGGGTTTTTGCATAAGTTTATGCCAAGATATGCACTAAAAGTATGTTTCCAATCAAATAAGTATTCTTTTTTAAGTTTATCCAAATATAAGTTGTGAGAACTGATTTTATAATATGCCACTTCTTCAAACTCCTTTAACCCCTTAAGGACACATGACATGTGTGACATGTCATGATTTCCTTTTATTCCATAAGTTTGGTCCTTAAGGGGTTAAAATCGAATTTAGGGAATTTATAGATTTAAATGGATTTTTAATTGAAAGGATAGTATCATCAGCAAACAAACCTATTTTGTGGGCATTATTACCAATTTTTTATGCCCTCTATATCTGAAGTTTGTCTTATTATTTCTGATAAAGGTTCAATTGCCATAATAAATAACAGAGGAGTTAGTGGGCATCATTGCCTTGTCCTATTTGTAAGTGGAAAATCATCTGATATGAATCATGAAGCCAAAACGTTTGCGGTCGGGTTGTAATATAAAGTGATTACTGCTTTAATGAATGAAGATGGTATGTTGAATTTTTTCAGAACTTCTTCCAGATAGCCTCAATGGACTCTGTTGAATGCCTTCTCTGCATCTAAAGAAAGAAGCAGAGAAAGCGTGAGAGTTACCTTAATTTGATTAATTAAATTCATAAATCTTCTGGTGCCATCTGGAGCCTGTCTGCCCATCACAAAACCAACCTGATCCATATTGATAAAAATTGGGATAATTTTTGCTAATCGATTTGCTAATATTTTAGCACATAATTTAGTGTCATTATTGATTAAAGAAATCAGCCTAAAGTTTGTATATTTATCTGGGTTTGTGCCTGCTTTTGGCAAGGTGATTATCTGTGCACACAAATTCTCCTTTGGCATCTTACCTGAAGACCAATATGTATTAAAAAGTCTAGTTAAATATGGTGTAAGAATATCTGAAAAAGTCTTATAATATGTTATGGTGAATCCATCGGGGCCAGGTGGTTTACCATTAGGGGAGTTTTTAATTGCTTGTAATATTTCAGATTATGTAATTTCACTGTTTAAATAAATTTTATCTGGAAATGTTTTGATTGTTCCTTTGTAGGTTGTATGGTTTTGAAAATCAGAATTTAAATTATAAAGAGATTTATAATAATTTGCAAACATATTACTCATTTGTATTGGGTTTGTTATTTCATTGCCTTTGTCATCTAATAGGTATTCAATTCTAGACTGTAATACATTGCTCCTGAGCTTTGACGCCAGAAGAGAGGAGGCCTTATTACCTTTTATATTAAAAAAAAGGTGTCTAAGGTGTCTCAACATGAAAGAAGTATGTTCTAATTGAATTTTTTAATTTTTTTTATTTGATTTCTGTTATCATTGTTATATAGATTGTTTCCAAGAGAATCCTAGAAGTTCCCTTTCTGTCTCTGCTAAGCCAAGATAATGTATTGGGATTGTTAATGTATCATAATTATCTCTCTCTGTTGTTTATTGCCCTGAAAGTTACATGTTAAAAAACAAAACAAAACAAAAAAACGACATTTTGTGTATCTAGGTACAGTGACTTGTCATAACAACGTAAATCTAGAAATATAACATAGTTATCGGCAGAGTACGAGCAGTGAAACTGGGAAAATCAACTGGAAAAGACACCAATACAGGGGAATCCTTCAATCATGAGTTCTCTTATAAAAAGGCTCTTCTGGTCTGGACAGACAAACTTCTCTGGAAACAGATCCAAAGACATCAGATAGACAAGAATGGCTTTTAGAAGACTTACACATTTACTGCTGGTAAGTAACATCATAAACACTTCATTCACAATAGTATGTATTGCTGCATTAGTACATTGTTCAGTATATAGTATATATTTTTGTATGTTTTATTATTGACTGTTTATTTTAAATTTTGCTGAAAGTATTAACTAATACATTTTACAGCCAAAATCTGTTTAGTTGTTAACTATATAGAACAGTTGGTGGTATTACATTCTTCTCATCCAAGAAAACTATATGTCTTCATTTCTTCTTGAATGCATTGCAAAGATAATGCTGTACAAAAATGCAAAAACAAAATAATAAAAAAAATTAAACAGATTCTCACATTTAGGTTCTAGCATTTTCTTCAGATTCCCAGCAATGGAACCAGAACAAAAAGAAAATCAGCTAATTATTTGTCACGTATAGCAGGCTACAGCAGTGCTTTTACATATATATGTTTAGGGCACTGTCAGCAAACATTCATATCTATTTGCCAGAGTAAGATTTTCACTAGCCAATACCCTTAATCATAATGGAATTAGAGTAAAAAATTACAGAAAAAAATCACAGTAACATACAAGAAAGGACTTTAACCTCATGTAAAAACATGATACAAAAAAATGATACAAAACACGGGTTCAACACTGAACAGAATTTATCACAATAGAGTTTACCATCTATATATTTACACTGCAATAAAGGTTCATACATTTCAGCAAATAGTATTTCTTAACGGATATTCATAAGAATGTGTACAGAACTGCAACAACAATCTTAACATTTATATGTTGAAGCATTATAAACTTGTCTGTAACTACACGCACTGCAAAAATAAAAAATAGTTTTTTTTATTTAAAAAAAAAAAAAAAAAGCTTTTTTTCTTCCTAAAACGGGATAAAAATTTTGAATTTTTATTGTTCCCATTTTATGGTCTTTATAACAGTTTTCTTTTTTTGAACCAAAACATTTAGCAAAATGCTTAAAATGATATTGTATAACCTTAAAATAACTCAAAGCAAACCTAGTGTTACAGGAAACAAAATGATATATACATTGATGCTCTAGAAAGTCTTTATAGTTTGCAATTTGTATATAAATTATTTCATACTAAACTCAAATGGGGTTTTTATTGTTTGTTTTTGTTTTTTTTGGTGGTGAGGGATTGCTAAAGGAATAGTTTATCGTATAATGTAACATTAAAATATCACCTTTCAAACTGGTTTGTTTTTATGATTTGTAGAGTGTTTTAGTGGATTAATGGTTTTATTCTTGACATTGATGTTTTCTGTTTATTTTTGTATACATTGTACTGTTCTATATGTTTAGCGCATTCGCCCCTAGTTAAAGCCAGATGCGACTAAGGTGTTGGTCCATTCCACTGTCCTTTCTCGCCTTGACTACTGTAATCCGCTTCTCAGTGGTCTTACGTGCTCCCAACTTGCGCCGTTACCGTCCATAATGAATGAGGCAGCAAGGCTCATCTTCCTGTCCGCCCGCACCTCCCACGCCTCACCCTTCTGTCAGTCCTTACATTGGCTTCCTGTAAGATATAGTGCTCAATTTTAAATTCTGGTTCTTGCTTTCAAATCTCTACATAATGCTGCTCCCACCTATCTATCCTCTCTAATACACAGGTATGTTCCGTTTATGCCCCTACGCTCTGCTGAAGACTTACGTCTATCTTCTGTCCGTACTCCCACCTCTGATGCTCGCCTTCAAGATTTCTCGAGGGCTGCACCGTTCCTGTGGAACTCGCTTCCCTCCTCCGTTAGATGCTCACCCAGTCTCCACTCCTTCAAAAAATCGTTAAAAACCCACTTCTTTATAAAAGCGTATAAATTAAACTGTTAATAACTCCCAACTGATTCCTCTTCTGCAACTGTCACTAGTCTAATACTATCCTTACCTTTTATCATGTCATTTTACCCCACTGCCTCTAGCATGTGAGCTCATTGAGCAGGGCCCTCAACCCCTCTGTTCCTGTGTGTCCAACTTGTCTGGTTACAACTACATGTCTGTTCGTCCACCCATTGTAAAGGGCTGCGGAATTTGATGGCCCTATATAAATATCATAATAATAATAATAAGACGAGACATGTATCACAGATTCTACTTTATTGTATGCAAAAAATATATAATGTTTGTTGTGTTTTCATATTATTTTATTGCATTTTTTAACATGTTCATGTAATATATCCATGTATTCGGAATTTAATTGTTGTCTTATGTTTCAGGCATCTGTTCTAATGGGATTTTCTACATCAGCCTTTTTGTCACAAGAGTACTTAGAAAATGTGGAGAAAGAATTCTCATCGTATTCTGAGAGCCGATGTCCTGGGAGAAGACTCAGGCGGCCGCCCCATAGAATAAATCTTGATATAAGTGCCATTGACACTACATCAATGGACGACCTGTCAGAGATTATGGACATTCAGAGTCGGTCTCTTGCTCCCTGGGATTTTAGGTAGGTCTTCGTTGCTGAGTCCATAACTCGTAGTTTGAAGAATTCTCTACTTCACGCACCTAACCAACGAGTTCCTTATGTTCCAGTACTTTATTCCTGAGGCAAAGTGAAATTTCATACCTCATTTATAATTTTGCAGAAATTTTGAAAATGAATTTATTATTGTTACTGTTATAAGATTGGTTTTATAACACCCATGCTATGATCTGGGATCTGGGATCCTGATTTTAGTCTAAGGAGCTTCTTGCATAACCGTTATAATTATACATGAACTTGTGCTGTTAGATTGTATAAATAGTCTAGTATTCTGGTATATTTACTGACACAAATCTCCAACTTACCATGTGTATAACCCCTGAAACGTACACCATAGAAATGGCATTTTAAGTCTGGCAAATGTAGTGCCTGGGCACACCCTAATCACACCCCCGTGCTGCACTACCTCTGGGCAGACTGACATGTCTATGACCGAGGACCCGACACAGGAGGGGGCCTGGCGGCTTGCCCACAATGCCGCCGGGTGAGAGGCCCCTCCTGTCCATCTGCCCTGATGGAGATCCAGCCTCAGTCTGCAGCTCCGCCGGGAGTAAGCTGCAGACTGAGGTGTCTCGCAATCTCCAGCCTGTCAGACCGTTGCCGCGGCAACGCCCTGATTGGAGATCGCGAGACTCACCATGTGGTCTGCAGCTCACTCCCGGCGGAGCTGCAGACTGAAGAGAGAGGGCGCCCACTGGACCACCAGGGCAGGTATTTAAACCCCCCTCTGTCCCCTGTCACTCACTGCCCCCCCACCCTGCCTCTGCCCCCATACCCCCCTAACCCCTGTCCCTAGCCCTCTAACCCCTGTCACTACCCCTCTACCCCCCTAACCCCTGTCACTACCCCCTAACCCCTGTCACTACCCCTCTAACCCCTGTCACTACCCCCCTAACCCCTGTCACTACCCCTCTAACCCCTGTCACTACCCCTCTACCCCCTAACCCCTGTCACTACCCCCTAACCCCTGTCCCTACCCCTCTAACCCCTGTCACTACCCCCTAACCCCTGTCACTACCCCTCTAACCCCTGTCACTACCCCTCTAACCCCTGTCACTACCCCCCTAACCCCTGTCACTACCCCTCTAACCCCTGTCACTACCCCTCTACCCCCTAACCCCTGTCACTACCCCCTAACCCCTGTCCCTACCCCTCTAACCCCTGTCACTACCCCCTAACCCCTGTCACTACCCCTCTAACCCCTGTCACTACCCCTCTAACCCCTGTCACTACCCCCCTAACCCCTGTCACTACCCCTCTAACCCCTGTCACTACCCCTCTAACCCCCTAACCTCTGTCACTACCCCCTAACCCCTGTCACTACCACTCTACCCCCCTAACCCCTGTCACTACCCCCTAACCCCTGTCACTACCCCTCTAACCCCTGTCACTACCCCACTACCCCCTATCCCCTGTCACTGCCCCTCTACCCCAACCCATGTCACTGCCTCTCCACCCCCCCAACCCCTGTCACTGCCCCTCTGCCCCCTAACTCCTGTCACTACCCCCCTATCCCCTGTCACTACCCCTCTAACCCCCCAACCCCTGTCACTACCCCCCTAACTTCTGTCACTGCCCCTCTACCCCCTAACCCCTGTCACTGCCCCTTTACCCCCTAACCCATGTCACTGCCTCTCCACCCCCCTTAACCCCTGTTACTGCCCCTCCACTCCCCCACCCCCTGTCACTGCCCCTCTACCCCAACCCCTGTCACTACCCCTCTACCCTCCTAACCCCTGTCACTACCCCTCTAACCCCTGTCACAACCCCTCTACCCCCCCTAACCCCTCTCACTGCCCCTCTACCCCCCTAACCCATAACACTGCCTCTCCACCCCCCAACCCCTGTCACTGCCTCTCCACTCCCCCCACCCCCTGTCACTGCCCCTCTACCCCTCTAACTCCTGTCACTACCCCCCTAACCCCTGTCACTACCCCTCAATCCCCTTTCACTACCCCTCTACCCCCAACCCCTGTCACTACCCCTCTACCCCCTAACCCCTGTCACTGCCCCTCTACCTCCCTAACCCATGTCACTGCCTCTCCACCCCCCTTAACCCCTGTTACTGCCCATCCACTCCTCCACCCCCTGTCACTGCCCCTCTACCCCAACCCCTGTCACTACCCCTCTTTCCCCCTAACCCCTGTCATTACCCCTCTACCACCCCTAACCACTGTTACTACCCCTCTACCCCCTAACCCCTGTCACTAACTGTCTACCCCCGCTACCTCCTGTCACTGCCCCTCCACCCCCCTACCTCCTGTCCCTCTACCCCCAACCCCTGTCGCTGCCCCTCCACCCTCCTAACCCCTGTCGCCCACACAGTGCACCCCTCACAATCATACACACTGTACCCCACACACACTGAATCCCTCACAATTACACAAACTGTACCCCTTACAATTACATACACTGTACCCCTCACAATCACACACACTGCACACTTCACAATTACACCACACTGTACCCCTCGCAATCACACACACTGCACCCCTTACACGCTGCACCACTCACAATCACACACACACTGCACCACTCACAATCACACACACACTGCACCTACGTATATTTGTATTTGTATATATATATATATATATATATATATATATGTATGTATGTATATGTATGTGTGGATGTGTATATAAAAATACATATACACGCGGCGTGTGTGTTTGTGCTTTAGGGTGCACACCCTAATGCAACAGGCTGCGCACGCCTATGAGTGCTAAATGTCCCAAATGCAACAAAATCATTGATCATTTACTCATAAAGGATAAAGATATATATAGTGAAGGAATTCTAGAATCATTTTTTTCCACAAATATGTGATAAATGTATTGTATTTATTTCTAAATGTACTGTATTATTTTTTCTTACAGTCTTGACATGGACCCCAACAGATACCCATTGTTCATATCTGAAGCCAACTGTCTCAGTTCTGTCTGTACAGATTCCAGTGGGAATGAAAACCCTGAGCTAATATCACTTCCTATCCAGCAGGATATCATGGTTCTCACCAGGGAACAGAAAGACTGTGACTATGTGTACAAACTGGAGTCAAAACGGGTTACTGTTGGGTGTACATGCGTTTGGCCCAATGAATTTGAAGTCAATCCAATGGAAGAAGTTGACGTGTATTTAGATTAATCTCTGTAACAGATGGCAAGAAAGAAACTAGTTTTATTTGTGTAAACCACATGGATTTTATTTAAATAGTTTTTCATGTCATCATTTATTAATTTTAATATTTACTTAAATTAAAAAAGCACAAAGCTTATTGGATAATGCATTTTTGTCTGAACTTTCCATTTATTATAAGTATAATAATTTAAATTTTTCATTTTAACTGGTACTTCATGCTGATATTCAATATCATATATATAAATTAAATGAAAACTTGGTACTTGAGTTGATTCTGTAAGACTTCATTCCAAAGTACTTGTATTGTGACAGTAAGTGTCAGTAAATAGAAAGTAGGCCCAGACTAGCCATCGGGTAAACAAGGCAAATGTCCAGTGGGCCACAATGGCCACGGGCCAAGGCCGGAGATCAAAGGTTCTCCCCTGCCGGCCCATGCAGGCCAGCACCAGTCCTAAGAGAGACCACTGTCCCTTCATGGGCACGGAGGGGAGACTCACTGGTCTGAGAGATTCACGGGTACAGAGGGGAGGAATAGAGTCTGACACCCTCTGTGCACGCCGGGTAGCATCCGTCTTCTCGCAAGCACCAACATTGCCAGAGCGTTGCCATGATAAACCGCGGGCAACACTTTGAAACATGAGCGCTCACGAGAGGGAGAGACATGGTCTGTACCCTACAGTGTACAAACCAAATAAACAGCCCATTGGAGCATGAGGGATCTGCATGCACCCTCTTCCACAGCAAGGTAATAATGGGTAGGGGGAGTAAATACGATATTAACACACATATATATATATATATATATATATATTGTCTAATAACTTAATTAATTAAGTCACCATCATACCTCCTATACACACATTACACCCCTGCACTTACACACACACAAACATACTACACACACTCGTTACCCCCTTATATACACACACCACACCCCTTCACTGCACACTACACACACTCTGTACCATCTATAAACACACTACTCCCCCTACACTCACATATATACCCAGTACACAAACTCTATACCCGCTATATATACACTACACTCCCTGCACTCATAAAATCTGTACTTCTTATACACACAACACACCCTCTATGCATTCACACACTCTAGACACAACCTACTCCATATCCCCTATAAAGCCCCTATACACAATCTGCACCCCTATACATGCGCTACACAATATATGCACACATCTATACACACACCACACCCCTATGCACACATTGCTGCAACTATACACATATGTACACTACAACCCCTATGCACACACACACCATAAAGCTCATAGATACACACACAATGCAACCCCCTGCTTCCCCTAGTGTGCGTATGTATGTGATTGTGTGTATATGTCTGTGATTTTATGTGTGTGGGTCTGTGATTGTGTGTGTATCTGTGATTATATGTGTATAGGTGTGTGGTTTTGTTTGTACATGTGTGTGATTTTGTGTGTGTGCCTGTGATTGTGTGTATATGTCTTTTTAATTGTTTGTGTGTATGTATGTGATTGTGTGTGGGCATAACTGTGATTGTGTGTATATGTCAGTAAATGTATGTGTGTGTGTATGGGGGGTATGTTATTGTGTATGCATGTGTGTGTGTGCATACGTGTGTGTATGTGTGTGTGTGTGTGTGTGTGACTGTGTGTATAGGTCTGTGTGTGGGGGGTCTTTGATTGTGATTGTGCATGAAGGTCTGTGGGTGTGTGTGTGTGTGTGTGTGTGTGTGTGTGTGATTATGTGTGTATAGATTTGTGATTGTGTGTAGAGGTCTGTGATTGTGTGAGTGTGTATCTGTAGTTATGTTTGCATTTGTATATACATGTGTATGTGTTTAGTAGATAGCTCCCTAATTTAGTATCCATAAATATGCAAATTCCACGTAACTAGATAACTTCCTTATTTGTTTATCTTAACAATTGAAATATAAAAATTAAGAAAAGGGCTTTCATAAAAAAATGCTGTTTTTTTATGGATATTTGCAATAAATATTTTAATAGATACTTTTTATGTCATTTTATGTAAAGTTTGGTTTGCATAAAGTGTTTTAGCATTTAGATGAGCAATATACATAGCTATATATGTTTTGAAGAATGTATATGTTAATAACTTTTTTCCTATCCTTGTAGAAGTACTATAATGATGTTTTTAGTGATTATACAATGCATGCACTAGGTGAAAAGCATGTATCCGATTGAAATGTACTTTAAAAAGTGCAGTTCCATGTGAGTGATTCCATTGCAAATTACACTCATTTGATACACATTACTTGTTGCAATGTTGCCCTATGTAAGTCTTTTTATTATATTTTATATACAGATATACAAAGAATCATTGAAATTACACTTTAAGTATTATTTATTGTTACTATTTATATTGCACTCCCCTTGTATTTCTTGTGATTTATTCACAGCTATACAGTCCTTTTATTTTATATTATATATTTGATGTGTGTTGCCCAAGACAATTCCTCTGTGCTCATAGCAAGGAAAAAAGTAGTCAGCTTTGAGGTACCATGCCCTGAGGATTTCAGTAATTCATGCACCTTAAATACTCACTGCTTTTACACTCACTCTTAATCCCTTAAGTACTAAACACATTTTGTTTTAAAAAAATATGAGCATAGGTTTTATTTGAAACAAATTATGCATAGCTAGCACACAAACATTCTCACACAAGTTTACAATTTGAAAATTATGTAAATTTACACAATAGGTATTTAAAGGGTTATTGTAGATTTTATTTGATCAATCTCTGGAAGGCTAATGTAATCCTAACAGTGAAATGGTAAAACTTATTCAGCCCTCCCTGACCGTAGTAATGCTATCACCCATTGAAATATCCTTTACTGTTTGGAAGGAAGGTGTAGTTTTAAGTACATTTGTAAGCATACAACTGTGCCCAAAAGTTTGCATACCCTGGCAGAAATTGTGGATTTATGGCATTGATTTTGAAAAAATGCTCATGCAAAACAATGTCTTTTATTGAAGGATAGTGATCATATGAAGACATGTATTATCACATAGTTGTTTGGCTCCTTTTAAGATCATATTGATAACAGATATCACTAAAATGGCCCTGATCAAAAGTGTCCATACCCTTGAATGTTTGGCCTTGTTACAGACACACAAGGTGACACACACAGGTTAAAATGGCAATTTAAGGTTAATTCCCCACACCTGTGGCTTTTTAAATTGCAATTAGTGTCTGTGTATAAATAGTCAATGAGTTTATTAGCTCTCACGTAGATGCACTGAGCAGGCTAGATACTGAGCCATGGGGAGCAAAAAAGATCTGTCAAAAGACCTGTGTAACAAGGTAGTAGAACTTTATATAGATGGAAAAGGATATAAAAAGATATCCAAAGCCTTGAAAAGTGCTGTTCAATCACTTATTAAGAAGTGAAAAATGTGTGGATCTCTTGATCCCAAATCAAGGTCAGGTATACCAAGGTAGATTCTAACCACAACTCCCAGAAGAATTGTTTGGGATACAAATAAAAACCCACAGGTAACTTTAGTAGAAATACAGGCTGCTCTGGAAAAGAGGGTGTGGTTATTTTAAGGAGCACAATACGACAATACTTGAACAAAAATGAGTTGTCAGAAAGAAGCCTTTACTGCGTCAATGCCACAAAAAAGTCCGGTTACAATATGCCCGACAACACCTTGACACACCTCACAGATTCTGGCACACTCTAACTTGGAGTCACGAGACCAAAATAGAGCTTTATGTTTGGAGAGGGGTCAACAAGGCATATAGTGAAAAGAATGCCATCCCCACTGTGAAGCATGTTGGTGGCAAACTGATGTTTTGGGGGGTGGGAGCTCTCAAGGCACGGAGAATCTTGTAAAAATTGATGGCAAGATGAATGCCGCATGTTATCAGAAAACACTGGTAGACAATGTGCATTCTTCTGCATGAAGGCTGCGCATGGGGCGCTCCTGGACTTTCCAGCATGACAATAACGCAAAGCACAAGGCCAAGTTGACCCTGCAGTGGTTACAGCAGAAAAAGGTGAAGGTTCTGGAGGGGCCATCACAGTCTTCTGACCTTAATATCATCGAGTCACTCTGGAGAGATCTCAAACGTGCAGTTCATGCAAGACGACCAAAGACTTTGCATGACCTGGAGGTATTTTGTCAAGATGAATGGGCAGCTATACCACCTGCAAGAATTAGGGCCTCATAGACAACTATGCAGACTTTTGAACAGGGGTCATTTTTTCTCTTTGTTTCCATGTTTTGTTTTATGATTGTGCCATTCTGTTATAATCTGCAGCTGAAAATGAATCCCAAAAGAAATAAAATAAATGTGTTTTGCCTACTCACTCATGTTTTTTTTTTTTTTTTTTTTAAATGGTACATATGTTACTAATTCTCCAAGGGTATGCAAACTTTTAAACACAACTTTAAAATGAGTGACCAGTGACTTCTGGAAAAGAAATGTGTTTCCTTGCAGGTTGGTAATCAGTCCTGGAGTATGAATGAGAAGAGTGTATAAAAAGTCCATAAAAACAAAATCATTTAAATATGATTCTGGGAGTGAAGGGGTTATGCGGTGGTAGGTAAAAAAAAAAGGTAAAGGTAGTTAAAGGTAAAGATGAAAAAAAAACACCTGAGAATGCATTGGATTGTATGCTCTCAAAAGAGACGGACTGTGATAAAATATAGGTCTGAGTATTTCAAAGTACAGCAGCCCATGTTCAAACATTTGAATCTACAAAATCCTTTTGTTTCTCACTGTTACATAAAATGCAGATACAAATTCTACTGTATTATCACTGTATCATGTAATTAAAAGGTCAATTAAACACAGTTGGCCTCTGAATAGATATGCAACCGTGATCTATAAAATACTTTTTTTAAAATGTACTTCCAGCATAAACGTCCCAGTTGATACCTAATACCACAATTCCCTAATACTTAAGAATACAATCCTTCTACATTACTACCAATCTCCAGCCTAAAAATACATTGACATTATACAGTAGTACCACACACCATATATAAAAATCCAACACACAACCCATAACCCCAATCTAAGTTAAAAAAAATGAAGTGTACCAGCTACCATACAGTTAATACACTAGTGCAAATAAATACCCAATCCTTAATAGTAAACCTTTGTCTTGTGACATAAGGTAAGTGCAAAATGTAAGCTCATAACATGTGCAATATAAAAATGTGAACACATAAACCATGTGCGAAAATACATAATGCATATAAAGTGCAAAATGTGAGCACACAATCATGTGCTTGAAGGTGCAGAACACGATCACATCATCCTTGTACATAAGTGCAATGTGAGCACAATAGTGCAGTGTGAACACATAATCGTGTGAATAAAAGTGTATAATGCAATCACAGAGCAGATAAAAGCACAAAAACAGGCGCGTAAAAGTGCAAAATGCAATCACCATGATCATGTTCATAAGTATAAATATGAGCACAATAAGATGCACAAATCTGTGCAATGCCACATACATAAAGTGCAAATATATACTAAACCTACCCGAGTGCATAATAAATTATATTAAAAACCACTAAGTGCAATTTACCAATTATAAAGCCCTAATGTATCCACTGTAGATACACCAGTAGGACTAAAACGTAATACAATTATATTGTTGGGAAACTATTGTTTATAGATCGGCTTGATGTATCAAATTATATAATGTTTTGTGGACCCAGGACATACTTGAAAATGAGAGAAATCTCAATGTATCTTTCCTGGTAAAATATTTTATAAATAAATATTTTATAAATAAATAAATAATATAATGCTTAGAGACTTTTTAGCTGTATCAGTAAAATGTTTTAAAATGCTTAGTAGGTGCTTCTTCTCTGCTTAAAAAAACAAGTATGCTGAGCAAGTTTGCTTATCTACCCCTAACATACAGAATTGTACGTGATGTGTTAGAATTGCTTGGTTTGCAAAGAATACTGTGCCAATCTGTGATTGGCTAAATAAAGTGTAACACCCTAGACTAAATAATATATATATCCCCTTTGCTGGGAGGGGAAATGAAAAGGCTTGATTGAAATACATTGCGTTGTCCTGTGTGTGTAATTTCTAACGGGCTTTTTCCCAGATCTGAAAAAGAGATAAGCAGGAAAGCAGAAATTTGGTGACAAGTCCATGGCAGTGTGAGAGATCTGAAAAATATCCAGACTTACAATCTGGGGGCTCGTCCGGGATTTGGAGGAGCAGCACCATTAAGCGGTGGGTAGATACAGTAACTGACTAATTTCTGTCTATTCTCTACCTGCTCCCAGGGTGCTGTGCCTCCGGATTTGAACCTGTGTTAGACTGTATATTTTAATTGAGAGGCGTAGGCCTCTGGATCAGACTCAATAAAGACTTGATAGTTCTTGAGATCTGAGGGTCGAGACTGATAACAAGAGGGGCCATTTGTCTCGACAGGTAGTTAGGTAGGGAGACTCTTAGTGAGTCTGAGTATTGATTTATTGTCTTTTTAGTTAGATAAAAGAGAGATTAAGAAGGATTGTGCCCTTTGTCTCTGAATAAGTGAAGAAGCTGCTCCTACATTATTGTGAATATTTATTTCTGCTTTCCACACTGTCTCTATATATGTATATTGTCATATGTAATTTGCAAACTGTATATTGTCAAATGGAGTCTTATGTATGAATGTGTGAATGCATGGGCTGTTCATAGACGCACCCATACTGGGGTGAGGGTAAATCCGATGACCCACCGGTTGTGGAACACCAGTGTGTTCAGCAAAACAATTTTGGTAAAATTCCAATGAGCCTGACACCCTTTCTATAAGGGTGAAATGACTGTGTCTGATCTGCAATAACATCATAAGCCTGATATACTGGATCAGGATAAGACCCATATTAAGACAATCAGGGATAGTTCTGCAAGTTCCACCTTTGTGGATAGAGTTATTACACCAAAACACCAGACTAAAGACCCCAACCTTTCAACGAATGTGCATGAAAGAAGACTCATATTGTTGCTAACCTCCATTTAAGTAAATTGCAGCAGCACACCTTATATTTTGCTTATTGAGGCTGTTACAAACTGACTTTGCTTGCAACAAATTCTAGAGCGGACCATAAGTATTGTTACATTGTGGTACTGATACTTTGACACTTAATTAGTTTATTTTAAGATGGTTCAAGATAGTTCTAAGAATATTTACAAGATTAACCATAAGTTATTGTTGGTAAAGTACTGAACTGAGTTGTCTGCCCACTTCCTTAAAAATAATGTATGATACAAATGTTTATGTGTCAATCCCCTCCCTTACTGGGCAGTGGAAGTGAAAAAGACCCCTGATGAAATAGGGTTTAAAGATGATAAGTGCAAGATAATGCATCTTGGATGTAAAAACCCAAGGGCAGAGTACAGAATATTTGATAGAGTCCTAACCTCAACATCTGGGGAAAGGGATTTAGGGGTGATTATTTCAGATGACTTAAAGGTAGGCAGACAATGTAATAGAGCATCAGGAAATGCTAGCAGAATGCTTGGTTGTATAGGGAGAGGTATTAGCAGTAGAAAGAGGGAAGTGCTCATGCCATTGTACAGAACACTGGTGAGACCTCACTTAGAGTATTGTACGCAGTACTGGAGACCGTATCTCCAGAAGTATATTGATACTTTAGAGAGAGTTCAGAAAAGGGCTACTAAACTGGTTCACTGATTTTAGGATAAAACTTACATGAAAGGTTAAAGGATCTTAACATGTATAGCTTGAAGGCTGACACATTGAGGGAGTTTAAGCATGTGTGTACATGGCTGTCCTAGATATCAGATAGGGCCAGTGGTGGATCCAGGGGGGGGGGGCAACGGGGCAATTGCCCCCTTCCTCCCCACCCCAAGAAAACCGACGGTCTCCCTCTCCCCTGCCAGCACATGCAGGCGCCCCCCTGCAATGTGCCTTTGCGGACCGGAGGGGAGATCAGAGATCTCCCTCCCGTCCGCAGGCACCGTGCTGGCAGCCGGCGGGGGGAGGGAGTGAGAGAGGACCCGGGAGCTCAGCCTGCAGCTCCTCCGGGTCCTCCTCTCGCGAGCTTGGAGCGTTGCAGCAGTTACCATGGCAACGCTCCAAATCTCGTGAGAGTGAACTCTAGCCCTGGAGCTGTGGGCTAGAGTTCACTCTCCCCACTGGGCCACCAGGGAATCCCACAGGGACCACCAGGGATCCAGAAATGTCCCCCCTCCTCCTCAATAAAAGCCCCCCTACCGTTCTTATCACACGGACACACATTCTACACACATACACTGCCCCCCATACACACACACTGCCCCCCATACTGCCACCCATACACACACACTGCCCCCATACACACACACTGCCCCATACACATAAACTGCCACCATACTGCCCCCATACACACACACTGCCCCCATACACATAAACTGCCCCCATACACACACACTGCCCCCCATATACACACACTGCCCCCATACACACACACTGCCCCATACACATACTGCCCCATACACATACTGCCCCCCATACACACACACTGCCCCCATACACATAAACTGCCCCCCATACACACACACTGCCCCATACACATAAACTGCCCCCCATACACACACCCCCTGCCCCCATACACATAAACTGCCCCATACACACACACTGCCCCCCATGCACACACACTGCCCCATACACATACTCCCCCCATACACATACTCCCCCCATACACACACACTGCTCCCCATACACACACACACTGCCCCATACACATACTGCCCCCATACACATACTGCCCCATACACATAAACTGCCCCCATACACACACACTGCCCCATACACATAAACTGCCCCCACACACACACACACTGCCCCATACACATAAACTGACCCCCATACACACACTGCCCCATACACATAAACTGCCCCCATATACACACACTGCCCCCCATGCACACACACTGCCCCATACACATACTGCCCCCATACACATACTGCCCCCATACACATACTGCCCCATACACACACTGCTCCCCATGCACATAAACTGCCCCCCATACACACACACTGCACTCATACACATACTGCCCCATACACATACTGCCCCCCATACACATACTGCCCCCCATACACACACACTGCCCCCATACACACACACTGCCCCATACACATAAACTGCCCCCATACACACACTGCCCCATATCCACACACTGCCCCCATACACATACTGCCCCCATACACATACTGCCCCCCATACACACACACTGCCCCCATACACACACACACTGCCCCCATACACACACACTGTTCCCATACACATACACTGCCCCCCATACACACGCACTCTACACACATACACTACCCCCATACACACACACACTGCCCCCCATACACACATTGCCCTACACATACACTGCCTCCCCATACATACATATTTCCCACACTCACACATACACTGCAATCCTCACACACACACTGCAACTGTTACACACACATACTGTCCCACACATACACTGCATCCCTGACATCATACACTGCCGCCCTCACTCACACACTGCAACCTTCACACACACACACACTGCACCCCTTAAACATTGCACCACTCACACACACCACTGCTCCTACGCCCTACTACAGCCCCATTTCCCAGCAAACCTCAGGTAAGTTGTCAAACTGTTCTTAAACGGTTTGACTACTTACTCTGGGAGGGGGTCCCGGCACTATTGACAGCATAACCACTACACTGAGCTGTAGTGGTTATTGTGTCTGGATTATTTCTTTAAATAATCTACAAGTGCCCCTCCCGAGATCAGGCTCTGGATCCGCCACTGGATAGGGCCGGTGACTAATGAAAGTATATGAAAAATAAAAAAATACAAATTGAGCTGACTAGATGGACCGATTGGTTCTTATCCTCTGTCACATTCTATATTTCTATTGCTGTGTTAAGGTGTTGTCGTATATCTTCATATATATGAATGGGATAATACACTTTGTATATTTACTACGTCTTTTGTTCTTTGAAATATGTTTTGTAATGAATTGGTGTGTTATGTGTTAATGCGCATTGTCTGTTTGAGTGCAAAATTTAAAGTAAATGAAATTGCATGTCATTAACGCAAGCCTTTAGTGTTTTCAAAACAGATCAAACACTGTACAGCCGGTGAGAGTGAACCAAGCATTTTGTTGGAATACCTTTTTAGGAGATATTTGACCCAAACAAAGAGGATAGAATTAAACAAATGGATAAATAATGCACTCATTGAGCAATGACGGAGTGTACTGTTCATTACCGAGAATAAAGGCCAGAGGGTAGGATATTGTAGTAAGAGAATGCTAATAGCTGAAGAACCCAGTACTGAGGGTTCCAAATAATTAAGGACTGATCTAGTATTTTTGAATGAACTGTGAGGTGATTTAATATTGTAAAAAATGTTTTTATATATCAGGACATTTTTGAGTTTTTGGTATTTTATATATGAGTGCATTGAGAAAAGTATATCTGTGAATATTGAATTATTTTGGGTTTTTTAAATTAATTAATTGAGCTTATCAAATCAAGATTTAAGTTTAGAAACTGTCCCGGTGTGGATAATTAAAATACTCTTGCACTTGCTAACGGAAGTCTTTTAGTAACTCATCTTTGTCTAATCAAGCCTTTATGTACAGTGAATGCCTCTCTCATCAGTATAAAAGTGTTCTAAGGGGAAATTATGTAAATCTATTGTAATAGACAAATTACCTGAAATACAAACAAAGTTGAAAGAAGTCCATGATACACCATGTAAAGGTTTAACTTTGGGTTTTGATTTGATTTTTTGCATAGGTAATAATTTAATTAATGATGATAAACGTATACTTTAGTAATTGTCATATATGGATGCTTATGTTTGTATGTTGTAGAGACCATTCTGGAGTGTTTGTGACGTCGGATCGTTGGAAAATGCTGACAAATCTCTCTGGCTAACCTCTACAGACTATTTTATAATGGTGTCTGTTGAGCCACAACACATGCTGGCCGAAAAAACGGAGTTGCTTACTTATCAGGACATAAACTGTGCACACAAGTACCTGGAAATTCCTGAAAGTAAAGTTGTCTAAAGCCGCAAGCTCGTGGAATAAAGTTCTGGACAATTGGGAGTGTTGTATAGAGTATTGTGGTGAAAATCCAGCATAAAAAGGAAGTAATAATGACTATGTAAAACCAGACATTGTTCGTCTTGTTACAATCAGCCACTTTATTGGACATCACCTACGGAGTACAAACTGATATTTCCTATGTTTTTGAAAGATTTATTTGTATTTTTCTGAACTATGCTAAAGAATTTTATGACAATATTCTTTTTGTAGAGTTAGCCGGAGAGAGAGGAAGTGTTAGCAGACCCAGAAACAGGTGTATGATTGAGTGAAGGATGTGTGATGTTGATGAATGTTGAATTTGTCAAGTTTAGATTCCACTGATTTCATAACTGGTAGCAAATCTCTTATATAGAGAAGTGAGATCTATTACTTTCCCTGACTGTCAAAAGAAAGCTTTTAAATTGCAACCTGGATGATGCTTTCCTTAAATTTTCCTTATATTTCCCACAGAGTGGCATCTTCTTGATAATTTTGATTGGATGTATAGATTGGGAGGTTAGTAGCGTAAATTGTGAAGAAACTAATTGTAGCCCTTATAGTGATAGTATCATTTAATGCTGTTTATATATTGTGTACCTCTGAAATGCATTGTGAATGTGACCACTAAGCATATGTCTAAAATTGGTTCTTCCAAAAACCCCATGATAAACAGTACCTCACCCATATCACACCTACGGTGATAAGCCAGAGCGGCAAAAGGCTCGTCAGGGTATCTGACAGGTGCAACTTCAAGCCACTGTACGAGGAGGGAATAACAGAATATAGACAATTTTATGTCATCCAGCATTCTTATAGCTATTTCACCAGGATCTCTTAGGGGGAAGAAATCCTTTCATATACACTGATAGGAGCTTGGGCCTTTTGGGGTTAAGTGGTGCCCACGAAGGCACTGATTTAGCATTGATTAATATATTTACCAGTACTAATACCCTGTCATTTCGGACCCTTTATCATCTTAGCTCCAATTTAGCTATTTAGATATATTGGTAGAGTCCTACCTAAATAAATTCTCTCTCTCAGTTTGAAACTTAGCTGGATATTCTTAATATGACCATCTTTTGGACTGAATCTCTTGAGTATACTGCATGGCCCAGGACCCTGCAGGCAGAGTTACTCAGTGACTAGATCCATTTTTTTCTATGTGTCCTTATTTTTCCTGATTTTATATGATCAATAGAGGCACCATTAAATAGCCTGTAGCTTTAGGGCTCTATATTTTCACCTTTGTCGGAGGAATTTGTCACTATTTAGTAGATAATCCACTATTGACAACAACTCAGGATACAACTCTCTTTTATATGTATATATGTATAAAGTTTTTCTCTTCTCTTCACTGTGTGCGTTTGGTAATTAGATTTTAACTTACAGTATTAAAAGTTAAGTTTTATTTTATACAATCTGTCACTAGCCAGTTTTTTTAGGCCCCCACTCCTACAGCGATATAAGACACCATTTCCGCTCTCTCCTGGCAATCTCTTTCTTTCTTCTAATACTCAGATATCCTTCACACAAGCAAGTCATCATTGGAGGCTAGAGTTGTGGGAATCAGAGTCTGCATCTCTTCAGTCTAGAGCTCTGTGAATATCCTCTCACATTGCACAGGTCAGATTCAAATTGATGGAGGGATCTATGATGTCACACCTCGAGACTCTGGCAGCCTCCATCTGTCAATCTCATCTGTCAATCTCAAACAGATAATTAGGAGTTTTATGCACAAAAAGACCAATTATTTGTGATGGCTCCCACGGCTCAATATGTCCTCCCCCTGGTTACCCTCTCCCCAATTCACTGTGTATCCTCCAACACCTTACCCCACGGTTCTGTGTCTGTCCAAATCTCCCTTCAGTGTATTTTTTATACCTCCTTCCCTATTGTCCATTTTTTTCTTCTGTTTCTTCTTTGTTTTTCCCACTTCAATCGACATATTATAAACTAGTTGTGTTTTGCATTAAATATGTAGAATGCTGGAGCGTATTACAGAAACACCATGTTCTTATGCCACTTTCCCCATTCACCAGTTACCCTTAGTTAGCTTTTTAGAGCAGGCTCATTGTGCAATCCACCCAGTTTTAGCACAAGAGCTCTGACATCATGTCATATCCTGGATCTTTATCACCAACACAGCCCCATCATGCAAATGCCATGCAAAAAGGCTGCAGTAATCTGGCTGAGCACATGTGTGTAGGTAGAGGATATTGTGTATTGACATACCAAAACAAAAAGGGGAAAACATATTACTGCCCCCCTTCCCCCCCCCCCATCTTTTTACTTTACAAAATAACCAAGACCACAACTTAGTCTGAGAAAATAGGCCACAGCTTTTTTTTTTCTTCAGCATTAACTTTTTAACATAGTAACATATAATATAACTTTCTCAGGAAAATAAACTGTCACTGAGAAACCACCTTGCCAACCAAACACAATCACTTGGGCAACTGCCCTCCCCCCTTTGTCCCAACCAGCACTGAGGCCTTTATGCTAACCACTAACTGGTCATTGGCTCAGTGGGCACGTCTGTTATCCATACTTGTACCTGAAGTTAGGGGAGGGATCATCCTGTAACACAAAGTTAAACAAAGCCAGGCCAACCTACATAAGGTTGACCCCGGCACTCCTGAAATACATAGCAGCATTTTGCTCAAAGATGCGGGAACACACCAATAACCCCCCCCCCCCCCCCCCCCATCATTTAACAAATTTAGACACCCTCTTGTTGAGTTTGATCCTACACCGCTCAAGTGTCCTTGGGTCCCGTACACCCCGCCAATAAACACAATACAAGGTTTTGGGAATGTAAGCCATAAGTCATAACTGTTTCAAATTGCCTCTTGATTGTTTCACCCAGATCACCCAGATCCCCCACCGGAATAGTGCCAAGATTGTTTGCCCCCCAGTTGAACTATGAGGACATCAAGAATGCTGAGTAGGTGGGCCAGCGATTCCATTTCAAGCAGCAGGTCCGAACCAGCGGACGTCCACCAACACCGGCGACGAACCCAGTCGCAGTCCCCTGGGGTGAACTTCTGCACGCTGCTGTGCCCAATAAACATATGAATGCTCGATCACCCACACGCACCTTCTGGCACCCACGGAAAAAAAACGGGAAATGGAATCAGTCCAGCCGGACGGACATAAGAATGGAACTTCCTACATTCCCACCTCCCAATCCGCTGGAAAGCTGCCTTTAGAAAACCCCAGACATGGCAGTGCAGTGGTAACCCCTATACAGAAGGAATGATCTCTAAACTCAGCACTAGGTATCCCCAGGTCCTCCAGCACCATGCGGAAAACCCAGATAAATAAAAAACGGGACAGGAAAATTTAGTCACTGTGAACCAGTAAAGGGCCAGCGGATGCGGAGCGAACCCTGCAGAATGCTTGAAAAACAATCGACCAATGCGATGTCACCCGACATAGGTTCCCATACCAATCACGAACAACCACAAACGCGATAAGGAGAGCTCGTGGATGACCGACCACGTAATATATATACACCCTGAGGGGTAACGATAGGCAATATGTACATGTTAACCAATATAAATTGAGCCTTGGTTGTCTAGAATGATGTGATGTAAGAAGGTGACTGAGTTGCCCCCAGAATCAAATGTTATGATTGCTACACATTTGAACACAATGTAGCAGATACACACAGGTCGTACGTGACCTCACTCTGCTGCAAATTGAGTTGAATATGCTGTTCTACCATTATTCTGTCTAATAAAAATAGATTCACAAAAAAAAGAAGAAAAACAATCGACCAGGGTTCCGTTGTAACGAAACCCAAGTACCCCAGCCGAGAACATCTGTCTTTGACTGTCTTTGACTTAAGCAGCAAGAAACGTGCAGACCCATCCTCACTAATCTCCAAACAACACCCCCACCCCCCAAGGACCTTCTTGTTGGGGCCAACAAGCTCCCTCACCCGCATGGCCCAGAAAAAGTGAAATCGAATGCTAAACGAAACAGTGCCACCTCAAAATCAGAAGACCAAACTTGTGGCAGAACCCGAAACAGGACCACCATCAGAGCTCCAGAAACTTGCCTTCATAAATCTGAAACCTTGGGCCTCCTGCGCCAACCTCTCAATGCCAATGATACTACAACATCCTTCGTGAGATCCGAAACCCTGGTGAGTTTGAACCAAAAACTTAGCTTGGATAACATAGGCAAAACCACAGAAAGGGAGCATCCAGGCTCTCCCCAAAACCACAACAGTTACATAGTTACATAGTTGAATAGAGACTTGTGTCCATCAAGTTCAGCCTTCCTCACATATGTTTTTGCTGTTGATCCAAAAGAAGGCAAAAAACTAGTCTGAAGTGCCTCCAATTTTGCAACAAACTAGGAAAAAATTGCTTCTTGACCCCAGAATAGCAGTCAGATGTCTCCTTGGATCAAGCAGCTATTACCCCACTAATTAGAAATGATATCCCTGTATATTATGTTTTTGCAAGTATTTATCCAATTGCAGTTTAAACATCTGTATGGACTCTGATAAAACCACCTCTTCAGGCAGAGAATTCCATATCCTTATTGCTTTTACTGCAAAAAAAACTTTTCTTTGCCTTAGATGAAATCTCTCTTCTTTCAGCCTAAATGTATGACTTTGTGTCCTATGTATAGCCCTGTTAATGAATAGATTTCCAGATAATGGTTCGTACTGGCCCCGAATATATTCCAAACTAAAGAGATTAAATTTTTTTAACATTTCTTCATAACTAAAATGCTACATTCCTTTTATCAATTTGGTAGCTCGTCTCTGCACTTTTTCTAGTGCCATGATATTTTTCTTTAGAACAGGTGCCCAAAATTGCACAGCACATTCAAGGTGTGGTCTTACCAGCAATTTATAAATCGTAACAAGTCTGGTTGTAACAAGCATCAGACCAAAAATCAATGAACTGCCTATTGAAATTCACCCACTTCCCCCATGCCTTACCATATTGCAGCCATGTAGATTCCGAGACTGAACCCCGAATCCCTGACATCTCTTGGTCAGAGATCCACCAGGCACAGGAAGACCAACTAGTCTGCCCCTCCGGCACTGCCACCTTGAAGGAGGGATGAAACATTCCAGTAGCCGAACTCACCACTGGGAACCGCCGCAACCGCCAGGAGGGGAGGCGGCAATCACTGCGGAGACCTGCAGATGAGCCAGCTGAGCCTGCAGGTGCAGACCCCCATCTTGTAGGGCCTCAGCCCTGAGGGCAGAAAGGACAGCCTCAACATCCATACTCAATGCCTGGCCGCAAACAGCATTTAGCAAGCAGGTAAAATAAGAGAAGCAGATAAGCTCTTACCAATCTGGGTAATTAAGATGGCAGTTTGGCCTGCAAAATGCCCTCCTATTTATACTGGAAACACCCCTTTTCCCTAAACCTCCACCTACCATTCTAAGACCTCCTTAATATTTCTATTTATACACTCCCGTCACTTTCACATGTCCCTGTTCTGTCTTGGCCTTGCCTGACTCCTCAGGGTCTGCACAACCCGCTCAGTCTGGCTGCAATGTAACTGGAGGTGGAAGGAGTTTAAAATAAGGTTTACATTACTACCTGGGTCGGTTTGGCACTTTCACAGAATTCCCCAGCTGGTCTATGACTAGACACCCACAAATAATAATAATTATTAGAAGTTTTGTTACCACTACTGTCAATATAACCAAATCCAACAGGCCAGAAACTGGAAAATCCCAGGCCACATGTTGAGAACACTGCCACAGGAAAAACCTGAGTGGAGTCATTTGAACAAGATTTACCTGCTTGGAGACCGACACAATTAGCTATAAATGTTTATTGCATCAGTATTTGCATAATAAAATGTACAAAAAATTGTAAAATATACAGAAACAAAATTGTACAATTTTGCCGTTACGTTTTCTCACACCTTGTTTATATATATAGATTGTGTCCAAGAGAATCCCAGAAGTTCCCTTTCTTTCTCTGTTAAGCCAAGATAATATATTGGGATTGTCAACTTATCATTGTTATCTAGACTATCTCTATGTGTATCTAGGTCCAGTGACTTGTGATAACAACGTAAATCTAGAAATTTTACATAATCATCTGTCCAGTACAAGTAGTGAAAATAGGAAACTCAACTGGAAAAGACACCAATAATACAGGGAAATCCTTGAATCATGATTTCTCTTATAAAAAGGCTCTTCTTGTCTGGACAGACAAACTTCTCTGGAAACAGATCAGAAGACACCAGATAGACAAGAATGGCTTTTAGAAGACTTACGTACTTATTGCTGGTAAGTAATGTCATAAACACTTCATTCACAATATTATCTATTGTTGCATTAGTGCATTGTTTAGCATATAGTGATTTTTTTTGTATTTTTTATAGACTGTTTTGATTAATTTTTTGATGAAAGTAATACATTTAACATTTAGAATCAGTTTAGCTGTAAACTATATGGAACAGTAGGTGATATTACATGCTTCTCTTTAAAGAACGTTATAATTCTGGATTTCTAAACTGTAGCTGGGAAAACCGGTGATTTATTATCATAAAGATGAACCAACTGATGGCCTCTTAGGATTGAGAGAGCAGCTTCTTTCGAGTGTAATGTTTGTAGTGTTAGAACTGTATTGTTCTATTTGAATGCATTTCAAAGATGATGCTATGAAAATACAAAATAAAAAAATTAATAAAAAGAGTTAAAAGATACTTAGATTTTAAATTCTTGCATTCCCCGTAAATCCTTTGCAATGGAATAGAGTTTGTAACATAACTATTCACACTGTACTGAAGCCCCAGATTTTTCAGCAAACAGTCTTCCTGAACAGATATTCTCTAGACTAAGGGGTTTCCAGAACTACGATAGCATTTTTTACGAATATATATTAATACACATATTAACCATAATAGAGATTTTTTTTTAAAGTGTTTTTCTTCATAAGATTTAGGATAAAAATAAAAAAGTTAAAGAGTTCGCAATATCCCCAAAAAAGGAATAAAAAGTTCCCATGTTCATTCATGTTTTTTTTTTTTTGTTTTTTTTTGTTTTTGGTTTTTCATTCCTTTTTTTCCCCAAAACATTTTATATCATTTGTTTACTTAATATAAATATCTAAAATGTATTGAAAACATCAAATGCTATAGACAGCCTTCAAAAAGTTCCAACACAAACCCTGGTTACAGACCCAATATCTTTCCAAATTAATTATAGATTCAGGTTTATTCAAGAAAACCTTTCAAGTTTATAACTTTCATGTAAATAGTGTATTGCCTAAATTCAAATGATTTGAGGGTTTTATTTTTGTAATTGTTAGAGTTTTTTTAAGAAGAATTTTTCATTATATGACATTACATTAAAATATCACGTTTCAAACTGGTTTATTTTCATGGTTTGTACAGTGTGCCGGTGGACTTATGGTTAAAGGTTATAGGTTATAGATTTTTTCATTGTACCTGTCTACACATTGTACTGCAGTTTAGGAGCAGAGATAAGAGCAGTTAAGACATGCATCACAGATATGACTTTATTGTATGCAAAGAAAAAATAGAATGTTTGTTGTGATTCTATATTTTTAACCTATTCATGTAATATATTCACATATTGCGAGCTGAATTGTTGTCTTATATTTCAGGCATCTGTTCTAATGGGATTTTCTACATCGGCCTTTCTGCCACAAGAGTACTTAGCAGAGAATGTGGAGAAAGAATTCTCATCGTATTCTGAGAGCCGGTGTCCTGGGAGAAGACTCAGACGGCCGCCCCATAGAATAAATCTCGATATAAGTGCCGTTGACGCTACATCTATGGACGACCTGTCAGAGATTATGGACATTCAGAGTCGGTCTCTTGCTCCCTGGGATTTCAGGTAGGTCATCGTTGCTGAGTCCATAAGCATTTATAATTTTGTATGAGTTCAGAAAAGGAAATTACAACAGCAGTTAATAAATTAAACTATTTGTCAATATCTTCTAAATCTGTGTTTCTATTAATTGTACTTGAATGGCTTTCTTATTGTACAGCACTGCGTAGTATTTTGGCACTTTATAAATGATAACTGTCAATCAACCACCTAAGCATTTATACATATTATTGCCCAGAACGTGTTCATTTTTTATTGTTATAAGATTTTTATGAAATGTTATAATCGGAACTCTGGTATCCTGAATAGGACTTGTCTTTTATTTTGTTACAGCTTACCTGTGTTCAGTTATTGCTAAAGTGTCATATCCCTGGAAGTTATCACATTAAATCTGACTCTTTCTATAAATCAGTAATATGCCTCCCTACCTGTGTTTCCATTTCCCGGAAACATTTCTTGAGATATAATGTGTGTACAGATTGAAGTATCTCTCCACTCTAGCACCCATTCACCTTAGGAAGGGGGTGCAATTTTAATATAACTGTGAGCCTGCTTGTCAGCACTTGTTGAAATTAATAATATTAATAATACTTAGATGTTAAATTCTCTTTGAATTCCAACAGTTCTAGCCTTAGTAAATAACCCTGTTAGTTACACAGTTCTCCAACGTGTGTACAGCAGCAGAAACCTACAATAAACATAGACATGAATTAGCAGGTAGCATTTAAGGAAGTACCTGGACCTCCTGGTTTGGCATCTTAAATGGATTAACCTTTTCGAGTCTGCAAAGTGTAGTACCAATTTTCCCAAATACAACAATATCATTGATCATTTAGGAGAGGAATGCTAGAATTCACATTTTACACACAGTATATAATAAAAGCTCTTAACCTGCATGCACCCTGATTTTATTGAAGTAACTGAATGAGGTATATGATTTTTAAGATAATTTTCTGGATAATTTTCTCATTTAGCAGTAGAAGCTATGTCCAAATCCTTGGTATTTTATTGTTATAAAGTCTTAATATACTGTATTTTAAATTTTTTCTTACAGTCTTGACATGGACCCCAACAGATACCCAATGGTCATCTCTGAAGCCAACTGTCTCAGTTCTGTCTGTACAGATTCCAGTTGGAATGAAAACCCTGAGCTAATATCACTTCCTATCCAGCAGGATATCATGGTTCTCACCCGGGAACAGAAAGACTGTGACTATGTGTACAAACTGGAGTCAAAACGGGTTACTGTTGGCTGTACATGCGTCTGGCCCAATGAATTTGAAGTCAATCCAATGGAAGAATTTGACATCTATCTAGATTAATCTCTGTAACAGAAGGAAACAAATAAACTAGTTGCATTTGTGTAAAACATATGGATTTTATTTAAATATTTTTCATGTCATTATTTATTAATTTTAATATTTATTTAAATAAAAAACCAGCAGAAAAGCTTAATGGATAATACATCATTTACTTTCTTCATTCATTATAAGTACAATAATTTTCATTTTTCATTTCAACTGATACTCAGTGTGCTCAATACCATGATAATAAAACTTACCAGGAAAGGTTAAAGGATCTTAACATGTATAGCTTGGAGGAAAGACGAGACAGGGGGGATATGATAGAAACATTTAAATACATAAAGGGAATCAACACAGTAAAGGAGGAGACTATATTTAAAAGCAGATAAACTACCACAACAAGAGGACATAGTCTTAAATTAGAGGGACAAAGGTTTAAAAATAATATCAGGAAGTATTACTTTACTGAGAGGGTAGTGGACGCACGGAGTAGCCTTCCAGCTGAAGTGGTAGAGGTTAACACAGTGAAAGAGTTTAAGCATGCGTGGGATAGGCATAAGGCTATCCTAACTATAAGATAAGGCCAGAGACTAATGGAAGTATTTAGAAAACTGGGCAGACTAGATGGGCCGAATGGTTCTTATCTGCCGTCACATTCTATGTTTCTATGTTTCTATGTTTCTATGTTTCTATGATATATGAATTAAATAAAATTTGGTACTTAAGTTGATTCCGTAACACTTCATTTCAAACCGAAGCAATACACTTTTTGTGTCAGTTAGTGTCAATAAATAGGAATCATCAGATCCTTTACATATATGACAAAGACACTCAGCTCCCAGAAGGCACCAAAACATGCATATATAGCCCTGAGCCCATCAGTAGCTAAATGCCTGGAAATACCAAAAATGCTTGGAAAACTACATATACAGATTTGCTCCTCCAATGACGTGGAATAAAGAATTTGTTCTCATAGACAGCAAAACAAAGACACATAAAGAGAGATTATTTAAAAAAAAAAAGTGAAATCCAGAGAGAACATGAGACAAAATCACTGTGGCAGAGATTCTAAAATATAGGGCTTTCTGTAGTAGTAAAACACACAGTATACAAATCTATTAGATTATACATAAAGATGTGAACTTTAATGTGCTAGCCCATATTGAAGCCATTCATATAAAGACATGACCAAATCTTGAACTTAATTCAGAATCTTTAAAGGGACACTATAGTCACCAGAACAACTACAGCTTATTGAATTTGTTCTGGTGAGTAGAATCATTACCTTCAGGCTTTTTGCTGTAAACACTGTCTTTTCAGAGAAAATCCTATGGGGAAGCACTGTGATTGGATCAGGCTACCACTTCTGCTGATGTCAGCAGGCAGTGGGCAGGTCAAAAGGAAACAGGGACAATGTAAGCAGCTCCAGACTTGAATACAAGTAGGATTTTACTATATTTAGGGAGGCATGAGGGGGCCAGGGTGGCTAGATGGTGGCTTTAACCCTGTAGGGTCAGGAATACATGTTTGTATTTTGTATACAAAAAACGGTGTAACAGTGTAGGCGCTAAACAGCATGAAGCTAAGAACACTGTGGAATTAATCGCTTAAAATTCGACCAAAGATAAAATTGCACCTAAAGAATACATTGAGTGATAAATCTGGGATATCACTATACTACTCTATGAGAGTCTTTGGTTATCATTCCAGGAAGCAGCAATATCACTGTATTCATTCCTAGTTATACCTACACTCACTTTTTTTACACATTGGCTGGTGTGAACCCCGGGAGCTAGATCATTAAACACTGCTCTCATATATCCTGTGCTGAGCACTTTGCTTTTTAATGTATAAATACAAATGGCCTGCTGATAGGTATTTGTAACAACCCTAAAGGCATTACTTGCAGTCCAACTTAGTGGGAATGTAATCAGAATGTAAAAAGAATGTCTGCATTTATGCATAATGCTCACGTACAATAAGGTCAGTTAAATCACATATTTTAATATAAAGGTATTTTTAAAAATGCTACTACGGAATTCTAATGAATTGCTAATTGTGAAATGTAAGAACGTATTCAGTCCTCCCTGACTGTATTATTGTATTCACCCATTAAAACTTCCTTTACTGTTTGGGAGGAAGGGATAAGCTGACATTTTCAGTACATGTGCAAGCAATAAATGAGCAGCCAGTGGTCTCTGGCAAAGAAATGTGTTCCTCTGCAGGTTGGCAATCAGTCCTGGATATAAAGAGAGTATAAAATTTCATTTTGCAAACTACATAAAAGTAAAATCATTGATATACGATTTTGGAAGTGAATGGATAATGCAGTGGTAGGTAAATTCTTCCTCTTTTTAATACTTTGTCCTCAATCTGCAGTCTCTACTGGTCATATGACTAGCAAGTGCTATTGGATTAAAGTCTGTCAGTTGTAAGGCACGTGTTTGATGACATCAGGATTAGGAGTATTTCACCCTGCCATATGGGAGGTCAGTCATTTCCTGATACCTTTGTGAGTCCTAATTATGTAGCCTAAGATGAAAAAACACCTCAGAATTCATTGGATTGTATGCCACTCAAAAGAGATGGGCTGCGATAAAATGTGGGCCTGGGCATTTCAAAGTACAGAAGCCCAGATTGATGGAGGGATCTATGATGTCACACTTCACAAACCTGGCAGCCTCCATCCACGAATCTAAGTGCTGCGGAATTAGTTGGCGCTATATAAATACCAATAATAATAATAATAATATCTGAAAATCTCATCTGTCAATCTCAATCAGGTAACTATGAGTTTTATGCCCATAAAAGACCAATTATTTGTGACTGCTCCGACGGCTAAATATGCCCTCTCTCTGCTTACCTTCTCCCCAATTCACCGTTTATCCTTCATCGCCCTACCTCTTGGTTCTGTGTCTTTCCAAATCTCGCTCCTCATGGTATGTTTTGTTCTGTCCTCATCTTATTTTCATTTTCTTCTCCATTCATCCTTTGGAATTCTCACTCTAATCAACATATGATAGCCCAGTTATATTTGCACTGCTCTCCTTCTCGGGTCATCTAGACTCTATCTTTATTAACATTAAATTTGACCACCCTAAGGCCCGGTAATATGTCTATTTAGTACCTCAATTTTTGAGATTCGACATTTCCTTTAAGTTAGGGTAACAACACCGTGACAGTTAAATTTAGATTTGGTATTCAACCATGTAGAATGCTAGAGCGTATTACAGAAATAGCACATTTCCCGTCCACCAGTTACCATTTTTAGCTTTCAGTGGAGGTTCATTGCGCACTGGACAGCTACAGAAAGTCTGGGTGGGGTTAGAAGGGGAGGGCTTACAAAAGACTGCAGACAAGAGATCTGCAGCTTTTACAAGCTGTTTTTATATATATGTGATAAAATGCATAAATAAATGCATGCAAGCTCTTATAGGGGGGGGTATATCTACTGGGCAGTAGAGTGTCCCTTTAATTAATCTGTCAGAGTTATTCACTAAAGTATGAATTATCAGGCTAGCAAAAGAATAGAAAGGGTACATAGTGCGCCTTAGATTTGATTCATGCAGCGTGTCTATCATATGAATGTTGAATATCACATAACATTTATTACAATTCAACTTGAAATAAAAGTAAATTTCATTGAAAACACACTGTGTATATAGATAAGTAAAGAATAGTTGGCCAAAAAGGGTCCAAGGGGACAGACCAGGGGGTAACCCTAATGAAATTGATAGCAAAAAAAGAAGAAGAGGAGGATCTGTCCCTCAAGAATATAAATATATATATTTAGATATTTAGAAAAGACAGTTAAAAAATATATATACTTTATTACACAGAACAAAACTCACATGTATCGGTAACGCAAACCCTAACCGTAGCTACCTAACTCAATGTAACAAGTTAGTAATCGTAGTCTACGTAAGGAACATAAAAAGAGGTCAAGGGAAGTGAGATATGACACACAAAAGTGAACGAATAAATACAATAAACTTGTCCAGAGACCGTGGTGAGTGTTAATTACATAAGATGGAAAATAAAACACCTGAGAATGCATTGGATTTAATGCCTCTCAAAAGAGACAGACTGAGATAAAATATGGGCCTGGGCATTTCAAAGTACCCAGGTTTAAACATTTGGATCTGCAAACTTCTATTTTTCTCTGTTTTACAGAATATGAATTGACTTAAAATGTCTTGTAAACCATCCATTTCACTAAGATTTCTCTCTGTGCAAGCTACCAGTTATGTGTCTGTCCTTAACTCTGTCAAATGTTTTTGGACTTACTCTTTGGACTTTTGATTATTATTCATTATCCATATTTCAAACTCTTTTTGTTTTTTTATCTTGTATGTATTTTCTCTTATATAGTGTCTTGTATATGTGCTTGTATATTTTATAATCAGGTTTTTTATTTTTTCCACCTGTGGCACAGCCTCACCCTTCACCTTTTTTAGTTTTGTCTACTTTATAGGGCCTGTGAGGGAGCCCTATTGTTCGGGTGTGCTGCCTTATATTTATCTCTAAACAAACAGAATATAGGCGCTCACTATAGTGTAACAAGTGATATATGATGGGCAGCAGTGATCAACACAAGGATTCCCCACCTTATGAGAAAACAATAGTGAACAACAATAAAAGAAAACCGCGCCCTTATTTTGATACGAACATACGTACTCAAGTCCTTATGGTCATACAATTTCAACGGTATACCTAAAAAAAAAAAGAAGAATATACAAAATAATAGTGTAACCCTGTAGGTAATCCAAAAGTAATAAAGAAATATATGGTTATACACTCACATTTGGCAGAGCTAAATACAGAGCTCTACTGTTTTAGTGCATAGACGGAATGATCCCCGTCCTAGGATAAATATGAAGTGGTCCACGTCTTGATGGTCTCAAACAGAAAAAACAGACAGGAGAATCCACATAGTGTAGTAAATACCAATATTGATATGGGTGACAAGTGAATAGAAAATATCGTACTCACATTTACCAGAGCGTACCTCGCTCTAGTTAGTAGCGCATAGGTGGTATGATCCCCACCAAGGAATAAAGATGTAAACCAGGAACAAAATATATCATGGAAATCTCAGGGTAGTAAAAAATATATTATAACTATTTATTATACATATAAATCAATAAAAAACAGAATGCATAAAATACTCCATGAGAAAGTCCATAAAAAATCCACTTTACGCTTCTTCAGAAGTGTGGATAGAGTCCTGGTAATGTCCAAATATATAACAAGTGTAATAAGAACAATTTGTTTCATGTGGTAAGAAAATGGATTCACTTACTGTATCCTAATTTCGCGCGCGCTGCCAAACCGGAAGTGACGCGGCGCCATATTGTCCAATAGTAAGTTTATGGAAGTGGGTTGTTCTAACCACCGGTGGAACGCACGTGTCATACCGGAAATGACGCGGCGTGGCCGGACGGTGGTATTCTGTGCGTTCCAGCGTGGAACGCATGTCGAAAAAGGGCCAATCAGGGGCCATAGCAGACCTCTGTATATCGTGTGAGGCTGATGTCCGCGGGCAGACCAAATACAAGTGTCCAAGTCTTGCAGAACGAACAGTACACCAATACACTGGCACAACATAAAGTATGCATGAGACAAGAACATTGTTACAAGCATCATTATCAATAAAAAAATATGTGTATTCACAACTGCAATAATATATACATATATACATATAGAGGGCACATAAATTGCACATAAAGTGTGGGTAAAATCACAGTAGGTGACTCCACTCCATAGTTAGAGTATATACATGTATACATAAACATAAATATCTATATTGGGAAAAAAATATATCTATTAAATATATAAGCCACATAAAAAAATAAGAGGCTTTAATAAAGAGCAATATGATAGGTATGGAAAAATAAATACTGATAAAAATAAATAAATATAAAAATAAAAATAAAAAATAAAAAATAAAAATAAAAAAATGGGTAAATTAATATTGTAATAAAATATACATCAAGGATAAAAGAAGGAGAGGATTATTGGTATAGATGAGTATATACAGACTTTATGCTTATATACATATATATACAATATATATAAAAAATATATATATAAAAAAGGAATATAAAGAGAGGAATGGGAATAGAAAATTGGACATTTTAAAAAATTAATAAGTATAAGATAACAAAAAAAGGCGGCAATTAGTATTAAAAAGGACGATCAATAGAGCAAACATAAGCCAATATTATAAAAAATTGAAGAGATCAAAATCTATATTTAACCCGTTCGGATGCAACGTATCAATTTTGAACACCCATTCCATCTCTTTTTGGCCTATTTTTTTTTAATAAAATCACCTCCTCTCCAATGGTTTTTTATTGTAGCAATTCCCATAAATGTAAGAAGTTTGGGGTCACTTTTGTGTTTACAAAAGTGAGCAGACACTGAATGTTTCTCGTATTTCTGTTCAATGTTTCTACAGTGTTCTGCTATACGTATTTTTAAAGGTCTAATGGTACGACCAATGTATTGGAGGCCGCACGGGCATTCTAACAAGTAAATGACATTCTTGCTTTCACAGGTAATAGTCTCTTTAATATTATAGATCTTATTGTTGTTATTTGATTTAAAAATGGACCTTCTTTTTTCTGTTGGTTTTGTTTTTTTACAGGCTATGCAACTATTACATTTAAAGAAACCATTGGCGAGGGGTAAAGAGTCCTTTGTGTGTTTGCTTACTATTTGATCTTTAGTGTAGTTATTCGTCAAATACATTTTTAAATTTGGGGCACCTCTAAATACAATGCGTGGTTTATTGGGAATTATGCCTTTTAAAATAGGGTCTTCTTTTAGAAGGTGCCAATGTTTATTCATTATCCTTTTTAGATGTTTGTTTTTATCATTATAGTCCAATACTATAGGTAGAAAGACTTGATTTTGTTGATGGGGTTTTATTTTATGTATAAGCTCTTTTTGATTGATCTCCAACGTTTGCTGTATGGTAGACTCTATTTGTTCCTTATTATAACCTTTATTTGTTAAACAGTTTTTAATCTTATTCGCCTGTTCTAAAAAGACTTTGTTGTCCGAACAGTTTCTCCTGAGTCTAGTAATTTGGCTCTTTGGGATGCTGTTGAGCCAAACTTTATTATGGCAGCTTTTTGTATTAATATAGTTGTTAACATGAACATCTTTAAAGTGGGTTTTAGTATGAATAGCACCGTCTTTAATATAAATATTGAGATCCAAATATGTGATCTCTTTATCATTTATTTCTGAAGTTAAAATAATACCCTCTTGATTTGAATTTAAAAATTGGATAAAATCATGTGCTTCCTTTAGGACACCCTTTTATTATAAAAAAAGGTAAGGTTAGCGCTAATAATATAATGAACAGGCAGCGACCTTTTTAGAGGGTAACCCTCTAACCCTCTAAATAACAGATACACAGTAAAAAGAGAAAAAAGGTTGCCTGCAGTACAGGTGCACCTCCTGCTGCTTTTCATTTCTGTGTGTCTGCATGGTTGTGGCCCAGGGGACCATTGCCTCTTGTTGCCAGCCCTCCTTTGAGGGCAGAGAGAAAAATACAAAATGATGAGGAAGAGTTATGGGAGCAAGTACAAAATTTGACAGAAAAAATATGTACAAAGGATCAGCGCTAATATACTACATCTTACAGAGATAAATATAATGAACAACAATAAAAGAAAACCAGTAAAAAGAGAAAAAAGGTTGCGCCAAAAATAATAAATAAATAAATAAAATAAAAATAGAACTTAGGATAAAAAGTATCAAAAGGTAAATATAAAAAATGAAAAATATAAAATACAAAATAGTTCCAATGATTTTCTGGAGATAAGATAGGTATAGTCACTTAATTCCGCTGTGGGGGTGGGTTCTTTTGTTGTAGTAGTTCCCACCGTCTCGTGATATGAAAAACACAAAGTAGAAGGACTAATCGTGCGGAGTGTATACACTTAGTGTGATAGTATTAAAAATAGATTTGTTACACTCACATTTAGGTGAGCTATAGCCAGCTCAGGGTTTGTAGGCATATAGCGGTATAATCCCCGCTTACAGGATATATTGGTGCTTGTCCTCCAGGGGGTTCGTCCAAATCTCAGGAGAAGAGGGAGATAAAAACAGCAGATAGTGCTCTCTGATGGTATTTAAAAGTGGTGAATAAAATGAGATAAAATATACTCACAAGTAAAGTGCAGGTCACACTGCACTTGAGAAATAGCGTTAGTGGTATAATCCCCACTTCAGGATATTCAGTATAAAAATGCCAGGAAAGAATAAAATAAATAATAATAATAGTGTATAAAAAATGATTTGGTACAAGTATCTAACCAAAAATCATTTATTTTTAAATAACACAATATTAAAAACCATTTAACGCGTTTCACCGCTGGGGCTTTATCAAAAATGGAATAACATGAAACCTGGCACATAAAGTCTTTATGTGCCAGGTTTTATGTTATTCCATTTTTGATAAAGATCTAGTATATTAGCGCTGATCCTTTGTACATATTTTTTCTGTCAAATTTTGTACTTGTTCCCATAACTCTTCCTCATCATTTTGTATTTTTCTCTCTGCCCTCAAAGGAGGGCTGGCAACAAGCGGCAATGGTCCCCTGGGCCACAACCATGCAGACACACAGAAATGAAAAGCAGCAGGAGGTGCACCTGTACTGCAGGAGAGATGCAGCATGCAGGAATGGTGCAGGACTATTGCTCGGTCACCTAGACTGAACGCTCCACGTGGAAGTGTCACCTGAAAAAGGAAATAGTGAATTATGCATATACTTACCCATTCAGCACCGGTGAACTGCTACTCCTGGTGGTTAGGGCAAGTGGAATGCAATAGACAGCTGCTACTTTCTTGCACTTTTTTAGAGGCTGCCCTTAAAACTTTTTATATTCGCCCTTAACCCCTTAAGGACACATGACATGTGTGACATGTCATGATTCCATTTTATTCCAGAAGCTTGGTCCTTAAGGGGTTAAAGTGACCACGTCATCTAAACTATCCCATTTTATGACTTTTTGGAGCCGCAGAGTGTCAGGAATCTTACCTGAGTTGGGAGTCTGTAGCGCAGATATGTTTGCTCACCCTTGCAGGTAGACACAGTCCAAGGTGAACAGGTAAGAAGCCACCTGAACTTTGAATCTGTGCACAGGGGTTCTGCAGGAAAGGTGTTCCAAAGCATTTCCGAAAAGGTCACAAACAGCAGGATAGTCGAGGCATAGCCGAAGTCAAAGGATGACAGATGTCAGGATAAACGAAGTGTAGCCAAAGTCAAAGAATGCCAGAGGTCAGGATTAACAAAGTGCAGCTGAAGTCAGAAGCCAGGGTCAATATGGAAGTTCAGTTCATTAGAATATTACATGTCAGAGGATGTTTTTAACTGTGTGTCTTATCTTCATTGAGAAGATTCACCACTTTGAATTGAAAGCCTGGGCAGCATGGCAACAACTTGCCTCACTGTCTTTTGATAGAAAATGTTGTTATTCGTTTATTATTCTAGGACCCAATCTAAATTGGACTTTGTGATTGTACAGGGGAGGGATCTCCAGAAGGAATTGCCTTTGGAGGATTGGCTGAGCATTAATTTACATTTAAATGGCATTATGCAATGTTCGGCACATTTGGAAAATCACTTCAAGGTGCTATATAGATGTTATTTATCCGCATTCAGACTTCAGAAATCTACTCAAATTCATCTACTTTATGTTGTATCGATTGTGGACAGGTGTGCACACCTTCATATATGGTGGCAATATCCACAAATTCAGAAGTTTTGCAAAAATGTTCACAAAGTCATTAAAGACATTAACACATTCAACACTGGAACTTTGTTTAAGATCTTTCCTGATGCTTTTTCTAAAATTGATAGGACAATGATAGGCCATGTTTTGATTGCGGCAATGGCAGTAGTAAGTTCCCATGCTCAAGGAAGTTCTAACTTCAGTTTTGGAAAATAAATGTTATGAGCTAAATCTCAGGTTGTCATTGACTACGACTGATTCACTCAGAAATCATTGGGATGTTTGCGAAGAGAATATAAAACGTAAGTATCCTTTGTAATTACAATGTGTCTAGTAGAGACCTTGATGTTTTATTTTTTATGTTCTCTACACCACAGGGCCAAATTAAGAGCTCAGTGGGCCTGGTGCTGACAATTATGATGGGCCTAATTACAAAATCTTATTCACCAAAAACACTAAAACAGTCCTACCTCCTAAGCTTCATGTATCTGATGTAGATGGTGCTGGAGGGAAACTCATAGGATGCAACTATGAGAAAACACATACCCTATGCTAATCTCACGCTTTCATCTTCAAGTAAACCCATACCTCCTAACAGCAGTGTCCAGTAAATCAGGAAGTCTATGGATGGGGTAAAAGGGTGAGCCACTGACACAAATCTGCTGAAATGGGCGAACATACACACAAAGGGGGCATGTCTGTGTCCCCATGTTTCCCAGTCCCTTAGTGTTTGTGTCCCCATGTCTCCCAGTGTCCCCATGTCACTAGGACTCTAGGGGACATTGAGAGACATTGGGACACTGGGAGACATGGGGACACTGAGATACTAGGGAACACTGAGAGACCTGGGGACACAGACTCTTGGGGACACTGGGAGACATGGAGAAATGGGACACTGGTTGACTTTGGGACAAAAGGGGACATGGGAGACATGGGGCACTGAGACACTGGGATGCATAGGGGACACTGTGATATATAGGGGATATATAGGTGACACTGGAGACTTGATAAAGACCTGGGTACAGGTCAAAACATTGTGTTGTCCAATAAACCTGCTTAAATCTATCACAGTGAGTGCCTGAAATTTTTTTCTTCTATACTAGGGGACACTGAGACACTTGGGGGCACTGTGAGACATGGGGACACTGAGAGACTAGGGGACACTAAGACTGTGGCGGAACCAACCTCGTCACTATGCACTGGAGAAGCCTGGTTGCTCACCTGCTCCCTTTAGACCATGGCCCGGCAGTTAAAACCTTTTATTTTCTCTGCTGAAAGGCTTATTCGTGCCTTTCTGCCGGGGTGTTCAATCTACCGAACAATGTACCAATCGATGGACCACCTGGGAACTGGAGTGTGCCGTCAATTGACCACCCGGGAAGCTGCGGTTAACCGCTGCTTAATTGATGAACGCTGGGTGGCCTTTGTTCGTTTGCCGAACACGTGGCAGCGGCCATTTTAACTCCCGAAAGGCCAGCGGTGTTCAGCGCCCAAACTATGGAACTGAAAATGGACACTTAATTGCGCGAAAACCGCTGAGCCGCCAGCCTCCTTATCTCTACATTCGGTAGTGGAACCGACTGACTGTTTATTCGGTAGTTTAACCGTAACAGCATCACCCCAGATAGCCATGCCATGGAGCCTATTCATGTAACGAAAGACTATGGGAAAGACTTTGGCTCCATGGCGATTGAACTGTATGTATGTGATCTGCGTGCTATTCGGTAGTAATGTGCGCTCAGATCTAAGCTATCTGGGGATATGTAGAATGTGTGGGTTTTATGTGATAAAAGCAACGGTGTGTAATTTTATGTCTTTTTACTAACATGTGTGTAATGGAGTTTTGCCTCTGTCCTTTTTCCAATTATCTCCAGGGCAGAGATGCATTGTGGGATTGTCGAAATGTGTAAGTCTGTGATTGGTTATTTTACCCTTTGTGTCCCAGTCTCCCATCTGGTCCCCTAGGGGAGTGTCCACCAGGTGTCCCTAGTCTCCCAGAGTCCCCTAGTCTCCCAGAGTCCCCTAGTCTCCCAGAGTCCCCTATTCTCTCAGTGTCCCTATGTGTCGTCTCGTTATTGGGGGAATTGGATTGTATGCCGATTGCCAATAGTGTAAACTGTTCGTATGGTTTTTCCTGTTCGGCTGTTTCCAGTATTCGTGTGTTTCCTGTTCGGGAGTTGGAGGATTGGTGTCGTTTGCAGTTCGGGAGATTGGTGCTTACAGTAGCTGCCTGTGCATTGGAAAGGGGAATATCGCCTAAACGGTTTTTAACCTCTTGTGTGCAAAAAGGTCCGTCACAAAGACACTAAGGACACTGAGAGACACCAGGGACACTGGGCGACATGAGGCACTGAGACACTGTGATACATAGGTGACACTGGTGACTTGATAAAGACCTGGGTACAGGTCGAAAAGTTGCGTTGTAGAATAAACCTGCTTAAATCTATCACAGTGAGTGCCTGATATTTTTCTTTTATACTAGGGGACACTGAGACACTAGGAGACATGGGGACCCTGGGAGACATTGGGACACTGAGACACTGGGAGACTAGGGGACTTTGGGAGACTAGAAAACAAACACTTAGACACTAGGGACACTGGCACACTATTGAGAGACACCAGGGACACTGGGAGACATGGGGATACAGGAATACATGTCTCCCAGGTCTCAAAGTCACCCAGTGTCCCCATGTCTCCCTGTGTCCCCATGTCTCTCAGTGTCCCCTAGTGTTTCAGTGTCCCCTAGTGTCTCGGTGTCCCTATGTCGCCAAGTGTCCCCTAGTGTTTGTATCCCCATGTCTCCCAGTGTCCCTTAGAGTCTGTGTCCCCATGTCTCCCAGTGTCCCAATGTCACTAGGACACTTAGAGACATTGGGACACTGGGAGAGACATTGGGACACTGAGACACTGGGAGAGACATGGGCACACTGAGTTACATAGGGACACTGAGAGAATAGGGGACTCTGGGAGACTAGGGGACTCTGGGAGACTAGGGACACAAACACTAGGGACCCCCAGAGACACCAGGGACACTGGGAGACATGGGGACACTGGGAGACTAGGGGCCCTATGTTCCCAGTGTCCCAATGTCTCAGCATCCCCAAGTCTCTAACCGTCCCCATGTCTCGCAGGCTTGGAGCTGCTGTCTGGACTCTCTGTGCAGAGCTGCTCCCCGCGGATCAGTGAGTAGAGAGAGGCAGGGAGGGAGATGCTGTAACTTCTCATCCCTGCCTATCTCCACACAAACAGCGACCCCTACTGGCCGGCGCTGGTATTGCAGAATAATCTCTGTTTATACTGAGACAGACATTTGTATTGCCAGTATTACTGCAATATCGGCACCGGCAAGGCAGCCTCAACTACCTGAGAAATACTTCTGAGAAATACCTGGCAACCATAAGAAATACATGAGAAATACCTGGCAACCTTAAGAGTAGTGTGTGTAAAAAAAAAAAAATTTTTTTTTTTTTAAATCCATGGGCCTATTCCACTTCATCAGTCCCTATGTTAACCCGGCCCTGCTACACCAGTGGTCCCCAACCATTTCCATTGAAGAAAAAAAAAATCATGGCCCAGGAAAGGGGGTTATGGGGTTGGGAGCAGTTGGTCAGGTGCTTCAGGATAATTGATTCGTTTTACCTATTAGTAACAATAGTAACAATAACAGCGGCAACTCTCCATTTTCGCGAGAGGAGGATCCTGGAGGAGCTCCAGGCTGAGCTCCCGGGTCCTCTCTCCCTTCCCTGCCAGTTGCCAGCACAGTGCCTGCAGATCTCTGATCTCCCCTCCGATCCATGAAGACACACATCAGGGAGAGTCTCATCACAGCACCACGGTCCAGCTGAACAGAGGCCACGGACCGGTGCTGTCCGCGGCCCATGGGTTGGGGACCCCTTCTCTACACCACACTTTACCTTTATATGCAGTGCATAATATATATCACCAACACATAGTAAGCACTTTGCATGCTTTATTTTATTAAGTTAATTTGTTATACCTTGTTTGTATCAGTTCATTGTGAGACAAAATGGAAAAGTACTTTGCAGTATATAGGACAAATGTTTTTGTCCTGGTTGTTTTTTTTTATGTTTATGTTGTTGTATTTCCATTTTCTACTTTTTTAAAAAAGAAAATTGAAAAGTTACTCAATAAAATATATTTGACAGAAGATTAACCACTGTCCACTGTACAGGATGAGCAAAGGAGGAATCACAGCCAAGCCAGCTCGGCCTGGCTATCATATAACTGGAGGTGAAAGGAGGTTAGAACATGGGGTGTATTAATACCTTGGACATTTTTACAGAATTCCCCAGCTGGCCTATAACTTGTTATCCACAAATAAAAATTATTATTCTCAGGCTGCATTTATACAGTTTGCTCGAGGACCAGTCTGACCTAACCCTAAAGGAACAAAGCAACATTTTTTATATTTATACAGAGGTTATACAAGTGGGATCTTCTCTTTAAATGCTTAAACATATCATTATTCTAACAGTTTTTTTTATCCTCAATTTATTTTAAGAGACACTATAGTCATCAGCACAATTACAGCTTAATGTGGTGGTTCTGGTGAGTATAGCCTGTCCCTGAAGGTTGTTCAATGTAAACACTGCCTTTTAAGAGAAAAGGCAGAGTTTACATTGCACTCTAGAGATACCTCCAGTGACAGTCACTCAAATGGCTACTAGAGGTACTTCCTGGGTCAGTGCTGCACAATGCAGCCCCGAAATTCAGCGTCACCACTCCTCTATGAGGAGATGCTGATTAGTCAGCTCCACCCCCCACCCGGCTTCTTTGGCTGAGATCATCAGAATTGACAATCTCAGTCAATCCAATACTTTCCTTTCAGGATTGGCTCAGATCATCAATTCTGATGATGTCAGCCAAAGAGGCAGATCGGGAGCAGGACCAGTCCCCGATACCTGGAATAAAGGTAAGTTTTTACTGTATTTAAGGGGTTCAAGGAGGGATCCAAAAGGCTAAATAGTGTTTTTTTAACTACATGTTTGTGTTCCTGTCCCTATAGTGTTCCTATAAGGTACATTGACTGACATCTCTTTAACAATTTAGCTACCTGATTCATTAGACGTTTTGTTAGCTACTACTGTCGATCTAACTTAATACAGGAGTCCAGAAACTTGCAAATCCCAGGTCTCATATTGAGACAACTGCCACAGGAAAAACCCGAGTGGAATAATATTCACAAGGTTTACCTGCTTAAAGGCCTACAAGATCAGCTATAAATGTTCATTGCATCAGTAATCACATAATGAAACATACAAAAAATATAGTAAACAAATTGTAAAATATACAGAAACAAGATTGTACAATTGTGCCGTTATGTTTTCTCACACCTTGATTGCTTATATAGATTGTGTTCAAGAGAATTCCAGAAGTTCCCTTACTTTCTCTTTTAAGCCAAGATAATATATTGGCATTGTCAACTTATCATTATTATCTAGACTATCTCTCTGTTGTTTATTGCCCTGAAAGTTACGTGTAAAAAAACTACATTTTGCGTATCTAGGTACATTGTGATAACAACGTAAATCTAGAAATTTAACATAGTTATCGGCAGAGTACGTGTAGATAAACTGGGAAACTCGACTGGAAAAGACACCAACAATACAGGGAAATCCTTAAATCATGATTTCTCTTATAAAAAGGCTCTTCTGGTCTGGACAGACAAACTTCTCTGGAAACAGATCAGAAGACACCAGATAGACAAGAATGGCGTTTAGAAGACTTACACACTTACTGTTGGTAAGTAATATGATAAACACTTAATTCATAATAGTATTTGTATATAGTGAATGTGGCGGAACCAACCTCGCCACTGAGAACTGGAGAAGCCTGGTTGCTAGCCTCCTGCCCAGTGATTATGGTCCCTGGGAGATATTGCCCTTTAAGGGACTGAATTGGGGCTTATGGACTGCTACCATAATGTACTGACCCTTTGGGAACTACTTTTGGGCATGGGGATTGTATAATACTGTCCCTAGCCCTTTAAATACTTTGGGGACAGATTGGTACTTTTGTATATGGCACTTCGGACACAGTCGAAGCTGTCGAAGCTGTCGAAGCTGTCGAAGTGGTCGAAGCTGTCGAAGCTGTCGAAGCTGTCGAAGCTGTCGAAGTTACCGAAGCTGTCGAAGTTACCGAAGTTACCGAAGTTGTCGAAGTCGTCGAAGTGGCCGGTATCGGACAAAGGACCACGTGGCGGCGGCCATTTTAACTTCGAACATTGCCGACCCTTAACATCAACTCCACTTCGACACTTCGACTAAAGTCGAAGTACAGGCACACTTCGAATGGGACTTAGCCGTTTTTATGCCAGGAATTGACCGACCGCACAGCCCAAATCTATGGAACTGTTTTGGGCAAGAAAATGTGCTTGCGGTCGGTCATAAAAGGACTTCCGTGTAACTTTTGATCCACTGGAGGGATTTGCCTGATTTTTGGAAGTGTTTATGTTTAAAGTATGCTGAGTCTGAATATGTGATTTGTATGTGAAGGTGATGTATGGTTTTGAAGTTACAGATATTGTGTAAAAGTTATGTTTTAAACTGTATATTAAGTGGATTATCTCTCAGGCTAAGGGGAGGGGATGTGTGGGTTGTACCATATCTCGGATTGGTTATTTTATGCCTCCCCCTGGGTGTGGCCTGTATGTGTGAGATGGAAATAAAAGCCAGGCTGGATGAGCCAGTCCAGAGTTCCTGTAATGTCGTCTCATTATTGGGGGAAGGATTTATTGCATGCAGTTCCAGTTGACTGCTAGGAGTGTAAGCCTATTCGTATGGTTCCTATTCAACGGTCTACAGCATTCATATGCTTGAGAGGATTTATACGCTTCTCTGATTCGGTGATTGTGGTGTCGGCTAGAGTGCTTGGACGCCTCAGGAAGCGCTAGGAGCATCCTTTAACGGAGGTACCAAGTCGGGGTGCCAGTCGATCCGTTACAGTGAACATTTTTCTTTGTATGTTTTGATTATATTTCTGAGGAAAGTAATGCATTTTTCAGTATTACATGCTTCTCATTCAAGGAAATTATATTTCTGAATGTCTAAACTACAGCTGGAAAAATGACCTGACCCATGATTTAATGTCATAAAGATGAACAAGCTGATGGTATCTTACGATTGAGAGAGCAGCTTCGTTCTAGTGTAATGTGTGCAGTGTTAGAACTGGCTCATTCTATTTGAATGTGTTTCGAAGATAATGCTTTAAAAATACAAAAATAATTAACAAATAAAGTAAAACGATACTCAGATTTGAAGTTTTTGCATTTCCTGTAAATCATATCTAATATAAACCAACCCTGGTGCAAATTTAGCCAATAATAATTCTCCCCTAACTTGTTATAGCAAAACTGTATGTTATCATATTGTGTTTTATCAAAACGCAACTAAAGACATTTTTTTTAAAATCCAACTAACAAATAAAAGAAAAGCAAAGAAAAAAAGTTATATGCGCTATTTCCACATCCCTACGTATTTTTATACAAATGAAGGTTTTTAGTTACCTCCAATGGCCATGAGAGGGTATGCCCACCTGCCACGTCAAGGCAGACCTCTTAGGTGGGTCCTAACTCTAACCATTCGCCTTGCTTCCTTGAGCTTCTGGCAAAAAATATCTCTGATGAGACAGAAAGGGGTATTTTTTATATACATCCCTACATGCTTATTAACCCTTAATAGGGAACACATGGGATGGGCAAGAGCATTGCAACCTAGCTGTGTGATACAAAAGTGAATACAAATACAAAGAAACTAGTCCTGCGCTCAAACTCCCATTACTCCTGGGCGGCAGCAATGACTATAGTACTCATCAGCCAAAATACATATAGTAAAAACCAAAGGAAAAAAGTTACCTGCACTCTTTCCACATCCCTATGTATTTTTAAACAAATGGAGGTTTTTAGTTACCTATGATAGCCATGAGAGGGTATGCCCACCTGCCACATATAAAAAAGTATTTTACATCACAAAAACATGATATAAAACACAGGTTAACTGATAAAATGGTCAGAATAGAGTTCATTACATATATATTCACACTGTACTTAAGTCCCAGACATTTCAGCAAACAGTCATTCTCAATAGATATTCTCTAGACTAGGGGGTTTCCAGAGCTACAACAGCAATTTTTACGAGTCATCTAGTTTTCAAAGGTTTTTGTTTGTTTTTCAACCATAATAGGTATTTTTTTTAAACTTTTTTTTTTTTAATATATAAAACATGATTTAGGATAAAAAAATTTAGAATTTTATATTATAACCAAGTCACAAAGTTCACGTTTTTTGTGAGGTTTTTTTTTTCATTCCTTTTTTCCCCAAAACATTTTATATAAATTGTTCACTTAAAATAAATATCAAAAATGTATTGAAAACATCAAATGCGATAGACAGCTCTAAAAGAATTCCAAAACAAGCCCTGTGTTACAGACCCAAAATATTTCAAAATGAATTATAGATTCCTGTTTACTCCGAGAACTCCATTAAAGTTTACAACTTTCATGTAAAGTCAAATGGGTTTTGGGGTTTTTATCTGTATTTTTTTTTGGTTATGTCAGAAGAAAAGTTACCGTATTTATCAGCGTATAACACGCACCGGCGTATAACACGCACCTCATTTTAAGAAGGAAATTTCAGGAAATTTCCCCCCCTCCCATAGTATTCTCCCCCCTCCCATAGTGTTCCCCCCCCTCATCCCATAGTGTTCCCCCCCTTTCCATAGTATTCTCCCCCCCTTCCCATAGTGTTCCCCCTTCATCCCATAGTGTCCCCCCCCTTTCCATAGTATTCTCCCCCCCTCCCATAGTGTTCCCCCCTCATCCCATAGTGTCCCCCCTTTCCATAGTATTCCCCCCATAGTGTTCCCCCCTCTTTCCATAGTATTCTCCCCCCCTCCCATAGTGTTCCCCCCTCATCCCATAGTGTCCCCCCTTTCCATAGTATTCCCCCCATAGTGTTCCCCCCTCTTTCCATAGTATTCTCCCCCCCTCCCATAGTATTCTCCACCCCCTCCCTTAGTGTTCCCCCCCTCATCCCATAGTGTTCTCCCCCCCTCCCATAGTGTCCCCCCCTCCCCTTGTCCCATAGTGCACTTTCCCTCCCCTTGTCCCATAATTACTTACCTGTCTTGAAGCGTGGGCCGGCTTCATAGCGCGCACCGCGGTACAGGAACTTCAATTTTAGGTTCCGGTTTCCGGCGGGACTGAAAGGAAATGTGCACACTGAGTGCGCACTTCCTTTCAGTCCCGCCGGAAACCGGAACCTGAAATTGAAGTTCCAGTACCACGGTGCGCGCTGAACACCGGCCCACGCTTCAAGACAGGTAAGTAAACCTTCACATACGCTCCATAAGACGCAAGACATTTCCCCTCACTTTTGAGGGGAAAAAAAAGTGCGTCTTATGGAGTATATCGGCTTTATAACACGCACACATCATTTGCCCCGTATTTTCAGGGAGTAAAAGTGCGTGTTATACGCCGATAAATACGGTAATTACATAATGTTACATTAAAATATATTTGAAACTGGTTTATTTTAATGCTTTGTAGAGTGTGCCAGTGGACTTATGGTTACAGGTTATATTTTGTACGTTTTTTGACACTGAGGCTTCCTGTTTTCTCTTTATTCATTGTACCTGATAAGAGCATATAAGACATGCTTCACAGATATGACTTTATTGTATGCAAAAAAAAATGGAACGTGTGTTGCACTTCTGAGCTGAATTGTTGTCTTTTATTTCAGGCATCTGTTCTAATGGGATTTTCTACATCGGCCTTTCTGCCACAAGAGTACTTAGCAGAGAATGTGGAGAAAGAATTCTCATCGTATTCTGAGAGCCGGTGTCCTGGGAGAAGACTCAGACGGCCGCCCCATAGAATAAATCTTGATATAAGTGCCGTTGACGCTACATCTATGGACGACCTGTCAGAGATTATGGACATTCAGAGTCGGTCTCTTGCTCCCTGGGATTTTAGGTAGGTCATCATTGCTGAGTCCATAAGTCGTAGCTTGAAGAATTCTCTACTTTACTCACCTAATCGACGACTTGTCAATGTTCTAGTACTTTTCCCCTGCAGCAAAATAAAATTCCATACCGCATTTATAATTCTGTATGAATTCAGATAAGGAAATTACAAGAGCAGTAAATAAATGAAACTCTTTGACTATTTCTTCTAAATCTGTGTTCCTATTCATTTCACGTGATTTGTTTTCTCGTTGTACAGCAGTTTACCTGTGTTTAGATGTTGGTAAAGTTTCATTTCAGTTTTTATTTCCCCCATTAAATCTGCTACCTCTATGGATCAATAATGCACATGTCTACGTGTTCTCATTGGATTTAAAAAGAAGCTTTACTTTTTTTTAATTGGGTATATACCCCGTGTTTCTATCTCTCTCAAACATTTCTTGAGCTAATATGTGTGTACAGATTGAAGTATCTCTCCACACTAGCACTCACTCACCTTAGGAAGAGGGTACAATTTTAATATAACTTTGACCCTGCTTTTCAGCACTTGTTGAAATTAATAATATCATCATACTTAGATGTGAATTTCTCTTTGAATTACAACAGTTCTAGCCTTAGTAAATAACCCTGTTAGTTACACAGTTCTCCAACGTGTGTACAGCAGCAGAAACCAACAATAAACATAGACATGAATTAGCAGGTAGCATTTAAGGAAGTACCTGGACCTCCTGGTTTGGCATCTTAAGTGTAGTACCAATTGTCCCAAATACAACAATATCATTGATCATTTAGGAGAGGAATGCTAGAATTCACATTTTACACACAGTATATAATAAAAGCTCTTAACCTGCATGCACCCTGATTTTATTGAGGTAACTGAATAAGGTATATGATTTTTAAGATAATTTTCTGGATAATTTTCTCATTTAGCAGTAGAAGCTATTTCCAAATCCTTGGTATTTTATTGTCATAAAGTCTTAATATACTGTATTTTATTTTTTTCTTACAGTCTTGACATGGACCCCAACAGATACCCAATGGTCATCTCTGAAGCCAACTGTCTCAGTTCTGTCTGTACAGATTCCAGTGGGAATGAAAACCCTGAGCTAATATCACTTCCTATCCAGCAGGATATCATGGTTCTCACCCGGGAACAGAAAGACTGTGACTATGTGTACAAACTGGAGTCAAAACGGGTTACTGTTGGCTGTACATGCGTCTGGCCCAATGAATTTGAAGTCAATCCAATGGAAGAATTTGACATCTATCTAGATTAATCTCTGTAACGGAAGGAAACAAATAAACTAGTTGTATTTGTGTAAAACATATGGATTTTATTTAAATGTTTTTCATGTCATTATTTATTAATTTTAATATTTAATTAAATTAAAAGGCAGCAGCATATTGGATAATATGTTATTGACTTAACTTACCGCATTCATTATAAGTACAATATTTCTTCTTTTTTTTTCATTTAAACTGGTACCATGTGTTACTGATCTACATAGAGAGAGTAATTGAAATACATTCTATGGAGACAGGGAGCGTTTGAGGAAGAGAAGGGGTGAAGAAAGCAGAAGAAAACAACAAAAAGAATATACAAAAAGACAATATTAAACCAGATCAACAGAATATGAAGAAAACAGTTATTATCTATAGTACCCCATTAAATAGAACATTGTAAAACACCTATAATTTCTGTCAACCTTTTTTTTTGTTTACCAATGTTTAACAAATGAGATCACAATTCAGTTCATATTAGCCACAGTCAGTGCATGCATTGCACATGCAGAGAGAAATATAAACATAGAAGTTCTTATCTTCTGTGTATGCTTTTCTATGCTGATCTCCTGGTGTAAAGGGCAGAGCTTAAGACTATGACACTGATCAGCCACAACATTAAAACCACTGACAGGTGAAGTAAATAATATTGACCGGAATTAAACCACTGACCACTAGGAAATACGTTTTAACCCCTTAAGGACACACGACATGTGTGACATGTCATGATTCCCTTTTATTCCAGAAGTTTGGTCCTTAAGGGGTTAAAGGGCTGTGCAAGGAGATCTTTGCCGGCTCATGGTGGAAGGGGCATAAAAGCACCAGGCTGCCTTACGGGTAATCTGGCTCTGGTATAGTATGGATATAGAGCCATGACTGGACCTGGGTTAGTAACACCAGGTAAATTGTATATTTTGTATATATACTCTTCAGACTCAACATTAAAACCAATGACAGGTGACTATTGATTATATCATTACAATGGTACCTGTCAGGTGATGCGATACATATAGGCAGCAAGGAAACCGTCTGTTCTTTAATTTCATGTGTTGGAGGCAGGGAAAATGAAAAGAACTGAGGGACTTTGACAATTGCCAAATAGTCATGGCTAGACGACTTTGTCAGAGCATCGCCAAAATGACAAGTCTTCTGGGGTGTTTCCTGGTATGTAGTGGTTAGTGTAACGGCATCCCGAGTAGGTGAAGGGGTTAACGCTGCCAAAGCTGTTCTTTTTCCCGAATGCAAAGTCAGCTACCAAACACTCCTAAGCACCAAACAGGACTCATACTAATTATCCCCCCAAGTACGAGACGAGGCTCTGTATTGAGGGTCAAGCAGGATCTGTTTAATGGGAGCTACATGTCAGCCTTTTATGCAGGTCTTCCAGCAAGGGACCTTGTGGAAGACTGAGACAGTTTTTACAGTAACCAATCATGTACAAGTACAGAATGCACAGTCCCACACAAACAGTACAACTCCTCCTTTCTACCCTGAAGTAACTCAATTACCTCCTGGCATAGGGAATATCCCCATTTTACAGGAATGGTAAAAACACATTAAAATACATAATTCCCAATATACCGAATGGAACCCCCACATTCAACGTATCCCCAGATAGCTTAGATCTTAGCGCTCAATATAACCGAACAGCGCTCAGATCCCTTACATGTAGTTCAATCGCCATGGAGTTAAAGTCTTGTACATTGTGCGTTCGACGAAACAAATGAGCTCCATGAGTCTACTATCTGGTACAGTTCCGTTCGTGGATTGTCAGTATACCGAAAAGCACGGCGTTCGGACAAATTTGGAACAAAGCGATGGATGGTAGGTGAGTTCAGTGGTGTTCGTGGGAAGCAGTGTCCGAAATCAGTTCCATTGGTTTGTCGACGAACACCGCTGGGGAGGTATTGGGAACAATTGGAACTGTTCTCTGTCAATAAGATTCTGCAATTAGGCCCATGAGAATGTTCAGCACCTCTTAATCCGGCCCTGTCCCTCTCAGAAACACCTGACTGACCTGTTTCCTCTAGTAGTAAGTGACGTGCATTTGTTCTGTTCTCCATTTTACTGTATTATATTAATGTAGCAGTGCTTACTTGTCCTCTACTTACTTTAAACAGTAAGGAATGTTTGTATATAGATTAGTCACATTATTGCACGTCATCAACATAGGAGAGGTATTTGTGGTATTTTTTTCTGCTCGTGTGTAAAACATGCAAAAAGTGTTGGTTAATTAATTTAGAATATTCTGTCAATGTGGCGATAAGTCTGTGGTATGACCATTTGCTTAAGCTTGACCGCTTTATGTAAGCTATATGGCCCTTTGTTTAACTGGTAATTAGAGATGTCCCGAATAGTTCGCTGGCGAATAGTTCCTGGCGAACATAGCTTGTTCGCGTTCGCCACGGACAGCGAACATATGCAATGTTCGGACCGCCCCCTATTCGTCATCATTGAGTAAACTTTGACCCTGTACCTCACAGTCAGCAGACACATTCCAGCCAATCAGCAGCAGACCCTCCCTCCCAGACCCTCCCAGCTCCTGGAGAGCATTCATTTTAGATTCATTCGGAAGCTGCATTCTTTTTTTTTTTTTTAGACAGAAGTGTGTTATATTTGAGCATGCTAGGCTGAACGTGCGTATATCATGGCTAGTTGCACTGAGGGTATGAGTATATAGCAGTACATTGTTGTGAAAGATGGCTGTCATGTTTAGGGTGTAGCTTGCACGTTATCAACTGTGTATTTATATCAGTAGCTCCACCACTAGTTATAAATCAAGTGTGTGTCGCCCCATGAGATGAGACTAGTGAATAACATAATACATGAATGGTTAAGGTAAAGGCATGTAAGGAACTACGACAATAAACTCTTTAGGAGGTGAAATAATTACATGTTTAAACGCTTGCTACTTTACGATTAGTTAATGTGCAGAGAGCAGTTCATGTGATCAAAGGCATGGTGTGGAGGATCGGCTATAGTGGGACATGCTTGGCAGGCTGCTGTTTACTGCTTGTGCTCATCCAATCCCTTCTGGGCGCCAGGTGCAGACCCTGGGAGTCCCTGATACCTGGAACAACAAAGGCAAGTCTCTGGCTGAGTGCTGGGTTCGCGGCTTGAGGTGGTGGAAGCTTGTTTTGTCGGGTGGTCGGATCTGTCCCGGTGGTGCTTCACGTCTGGTGCGGGATTGTGGTGGCTTAAGGTGGAGGCGAGTGCTTGACGTGGGGCAGGCTCTGCATTTCTGTTTGTGCCTCCGGTCCCGTCTTCGACGCCTTTTGCGTTGGTGGATTTTAATGGGGACTGCTTCGCTTAGCTGTGGTGGAGCTTGTTGGGGCTGTGGTGGAGCTTTTTGGGGCTTCCTGCTTGTTATTTGCTTCCAAAATTGATTAAAGAGTCTGTCCAGCTTAGACTCAATATCCTGACATGCTTTGCTGGTACCAGGAGGACACGCGGCTTCCACCATATTGGGAGAGTCACAGATGAGTATGTCAGCCTGGGCGGCTGTGCTCTGTGCGTCCATTAGCTCCAGACAGCCTCTCAGGGATGGACCGGGATAACCCCCACCGGTCCGAGGGGGGGGGGGGTAACGGAGCTCCTGCCGGGAAGTAGCTGCTCCTGGGCATGCCAGGATCGGGATATCGGCCGCCTCTGCTGCCTGGTGAGCACCAGGACACACTTGCCACGCGAAGGTAATTAAGACTCTGTCGAGTTGCTGACCGCTATTAAGCATGTTGGGTCAGTCAGGTAGGAGCAACATTGCTGGGTCATCCCCTTCTGGGGTGAAATTCGCTTGTTGATAGCTGCTTAAAGTGAGATATTGAGGGAACTCACACAAAGTGCGTCTTTCCTCCCCGCCCCCCGGAAGCTGCATTCTTAGTGAGAGGAGGGACAATGTAGCTGCTGCTGATTTAATAGGGAAATCGATAGCTAGGCTAGTGTATTCAGTGTCCATTACAGTCCTGAAGGACTCATCTGATCTCTGCTGTAAGGACAGCACCCCAAAAAGCCCTTTTTAGGGCTAGAACATCAGTCTGCTTTCTTTTTTTGTGTGTGTAATCTAATTGCAGTTGCCTGCCTGCCAGCGTGTGTGTCAGGCTTACAGCATATACTGTGCCCACTTGCCCAGTGCCACCACTCATATCTGGTGTCACAATAGCTTGCATTTAAAAAAAAAAACTTTTTTGACTGTAATATAATAGCAGTCAGTTTCCTTCACACGTGTGCGTTTCAGGGCCTGCCAGGGCACAGAGTCACACCAGTGCAACTCATATCTGGTGTAACAGTAGTGTACATAAAAAAAAAACTAGAAATTTGACTTTGAAATAATAGCAGTCAGTTTCCTTCACACGTGTGCGTTTCAGGGCCTGCCAGGGCACAGTGTCACACCAGTGCATATCTGGTGTAACAGTAGTGTACATTTAAAAAAAATAAAAAAAAATTGACTGTAATAGATTGAATAGCAGTTAGTTGTCTACAAGCGTGTGTGTCAGGCCTACAGCGTCTACTCTGCCAACGTCTGCCAGTGCACAGTGCCACTCATATCTGTTATCACAGTAGCTTGCACGCATAGTACAACTAATCGAAAAAAAAATGACAGGGAGAGGCAGGCCACCCCGCAGGGGCCGTCGTGGTCGTGGTGCTGTGATTCCCTTTGGCCCTAGAATAATGCCCAGTGTTCAAAGGCCACGTACCCTGAAGTCGAAAAGTTCTGAGGACATAGTTGACTGGCTAACACAGGACACCCAATCTTCTACAGCTTCCGCTCGGAACCTTGACGCATTATCCTCCTCCAGCTTAGCTTCGGGCACCTCTCAAGTTACCACTCGCCCGCCTGCCGCCACCAGCATTACACACATAGACGTATGGTGTGATGATGATGATGTTGTACCCGCTGCTGCTTCCTTTGCTCAGTTGCCTAGGTCAAAAAAGTCTAGATTACCTCACCTTTATTAAGATGAATGAGGGATGGATCCCGAAGGGACTGACAGTGGGCGATACATTCGACTAAAAAAGGCCTGATGAGGGGGACGTAACAGGGATTAAACTGATAAGAATAGTACTACTTAACACACCACTCCTATCTGGTGGCACATTAGATTGCACGCGCAGTGCCCCAAATTTGAAGTAGGAGGACCGACCAAGCATTTTTTTCCATCTCCTGGTTCCTAAAATCGATGCCATATACACATCCCCTGATAGGGGACGTAACAGGGATTAAACTGATAAGAATAGTACTACTTAACACACCACTCCTATCTGGTGGCACATTAGATTACACGCGCAGTGCCCCAAATTTGAAGTAGGAGGACCAACCAAGCATCTTTTTCCATCTCCCGGTTCCTAAAATCGATGCCATATACACGTCCCCTGATAGGGTACGTAACAGGGATTAAACTGATAAGAATAGTACTACTTAACACACCACTCCTATCTGGTGGTACATTAGATTGCACGCGCAGTGCCCCAAATTTGAAGTAGGAGGACCGACCAAGCATCTTTTTCCATCTCCTGGTTCCTAAAATCGATGCCATATACACGTCCCCTAATAGGGGACGTAACAGGGATTAAACTGATAAGAATAGTACTACTTAACACACCACTCCTATCTGGTGGCACATTAGATTACACGCGCAGTGCCCCAAATTTGAAGTAGGAGGACCAACCAAGCATCTTTTTCCATCTCCCGGTTCCTAAAATCGATGCCATATACACGTCCCCTGATAGGGGACGTAACAGGGATTAAACTGATAAGAATAGTACTACTTAACACACCACTCCTATCTGGTGGCACATTAGATTCCACGCGCAGTGCCCCAAATTTGAAGTAGGAGGACCGACCAAGCATCTTTTTCCATCTCCCGGTTCCTAAAATCGATGCCATATACACGTACCCTGATAGGGGACGTAACAGGGATTAAACTGATAGGAATAGTACTACTTAACACACCTTATAATAACGCAGAGAGAGGCAATGCAGAGAGAGGAGTCTAAAAAAGAGGAGTCAGAGGAGGAAGGTGGCTTTGAGGAGGTGGAAGACCAAACACAGCAGGCGTCCCAGGGGGCTTGTTGTCACCTTTCGGGGACCCTTGGTGTTGTACGTGACTGGGTGGAGGAAGAGACCTTCAATGACATCAGTGAGGACAAGGAACGGGACATGGCTAGCTTGGTATCCAACCTTATGCAAATGGGGAGTTTGCGGTTGTGCAAATGGACTGTTTGCGGTTGTTTGCGGTGCGTGAAACGGGGAGTTTGGTCTGTCACTGTGAAGCGGGCGTAACCCTTACACTACCTGATCGATACAACATCATACCTGATGTTTTAAAGCACGTTATTCCAAACAATTTAGGAATGTTAGGTGATTTATGCCCTTTATGGATTAAAAACAGACTCTGCATCAACTATGTAATTTTCCATGGGAGTTTTGCCATGGATCCCCCTCCGGCATGCCACAGTCCAGGTGTTAGTCCCCTTGAAACAACTTTTCCATCATTATTGTGGCCAGAAAGAGTCCCTGTGGGTTTTAAAATTCGCCTGCCTATTGAAGTCTATGGCGGTTCGCCCGGTTCGCCCATTCGCGAACATTTGCGGAAATTTGCGTTCGCCGTTCGCGAACGGAAAATTTTATGTTCGCGACATCTCTACTGGTAATATAAACGTATAAGCTATATGGGCCTTTGTTTAACTGGTAATATAAACATATCAGAATGGTGTAATTACCATTGTTAACATTGTTCACGGTTCATTGAAGCTGTTAAAGTGTTGATAATTATCATTATAAGATGCATTGTGACCATGGCCATAGTCAGCTCATCCAGAGGTGAGTAGAAATGTATATAAAATATAAAAATCTAAAATCATTGAACATATTAATAAACACATCTTAAAGGAACACTGTAGAACAGGGCCGGACTGGGAATGAAATTCGGCCTGGGCATTTTTGAGTCACAGAGGCCCACTGAGAGGGGGGCAGGGCGAGAAGTGTTTTGTCACCACCAATGATGACACCAATGGGTGTTTTGTCATCACCAAAGTGAGCATATCGGTTCAATGCTTTTGAAGGGTGCAGTGTGTGTGCAGTGTGTGCAGTGTGCACTGTGTGTGAAGGCTGCAGTGTGTATGAAAGGTGCAGTGTGTATGATCGGGGTGAGGTGTGTATGAATGGGGCGCAGTGTGTATGAAAGATGCAGTGGTTAGGAGTGCAGTTTGTGTGTTTGGCGTGCAGTGGGGGGAAGAGGAGTGCAGTGGGATGAAAAGTGTATGTGTGTGTCTGTGTGAAGGGTGCAGTGTGTTAGTGTGGTGTTTGTGTGTGGATGGAGGGTGCAGTGTGTGAGGAGTGCAGTGTGTGAAGGGTGTAGTTAGTGTGTGTGTGTGGGGGGGTGCAGTGTGTGTGAAGGCTGCAATGTGTGTGTGTGAGGGGTGCATGAAAGGTGTAGTGTGTATGAAGGATGCAGTGTGTGTATGTCTGTGTGAAGAGTGCAGTGTGTGTGAGTGTGTGTGAGTGTAGTGTGTGAGTGAGTGAATGGTGTAGTTTGTGTGTGCAGTGTTTGTGCAGTGTGCATGAAAGGTGTAGTGTGTATGAAGGGTGCAGTGTGTGTATGTCTGTGTGAAGAGTGCAGTGTGTGTGTGTGAGTGTAGTGTGTGTGTGTGTGTGTGTGTGTGTAGTGTGTGAAGGGTGTAGTTAGTGTGTGTGTGAAGGATGTAGTTAGTTTGTGTTTGTGTGCGTTTTTGGTGTGCAGTGGGGGGTAGAGGAGTGCAGTGCGTATGAGGGGTGCAGTGTGAGGCTGTGTATGAAAGGTGCAGTGTGTATGAAAGGTACTGTATGTGTCTCTGTGAAGGGTGAAGTGTGTAGTTACGTGTGTGTGTGTGTGTGTGTGTGTTTGGTGTGCAGTGGGGGAAGATAAAAGTAATACATAAATGTTTGTTTCTTTTTTTTATTTAAAAGAAAACAAAACTAAATACCAATAGGGAGGGACCTATTGTCCTCCCCCTCGGCCCCCACCCCTGAGTGGCGGGTGGGGACCCTAAATACCAATGGGGGGGACCTATTGTCAAGCCATCCAATCACAGTGCTCTGTGTCATTTTACGCTGTGTAAAATAACAAAGAGCACTCTGATTGGCTTAAACCAGCCAATCAGAGTGTTCTTAGCCTAATTGCAGGGCGTGGCAAGGCTATAAGCCTTCCCCCCGCCCTGCAGAGCTCAGTCTGCGCGGAGCCCTCCATGGGTGAAGATGGATTATTATTTTTTGCACTCATTTTTATTTTTTTTATTTTTTATTGCGTCGGTTATTATGGTTTTTTATTTGCCCTTTTTTGGGGCTGAAAAAAGAAGATTTTAGAAGAAAGAAAACCTTGAATGGTAAGTTGTTTTTATCTCTTATATCTTGTATCTTATTTTTTTTACAGGTTTTTAGTTAAAGGTCCCCCCCTCATTATTTTTAGGGTGAGGGGGGTAGGTAGGGGGATAATTTTTTTGGGGGGGGAGGGGGTGACTAGGACCCCCTCATTTGTATTTAGGGCCCCCACCCGCCGCTCAGGGGTGGGGGCCAGGTGGTGACAGTAGGTCCCCCCTTATTGTTTTTTTTAGGGCCCCCACCCACCGCTCAGGGGTGGGGGCCGGGGGGTAAGCTAGGTCCCCCCTTATTGTTTTTTTTAGGGCCCCCACCCACCGCTCAGGGGTGGGGCCGGGGGGGACAATAGGTCCCCCCCTCATTATCTTTATGGCCCCCACCCGCCGCCCAGGGGTGGGGTCCGGGTTGGAAGGACAGTAGGTCCCCCCTCATTATCTTTATGGCCCCCACCCGCCGCCCATGGGTGAGGGCCGGGGGGGAGGACAGTAGGTCCCCCCCTCATTATCATTATGGCCCCCACCCGCCACCCAGGGGTGGGGGCCAGAGAGGGGTAGGACAGTAGGTCCCCCCCTCATTATCTTTATGGCCCCCACCCGCCGCCCAGGGGTGGGGGCCGGGGGGGGGAGGAGAGTAGGTCTCCCCCCCTTCAATCACTATTGTGGCCAGAAAGAGTCCCTGTGGGTTTTAAAATTCACCTGCCTATTGAAGTCTATGGCGGTTCGCCTGGTTCGCCCGGTTCGCCCGGTTCGCCCGGTTCGCGAACATTTGCGGAAGTTCGCGTTCGTGGTTCGCGAACCAAAAATTTTATGTTTGCGACATCACTACTCCTCATAGAATATCATTGGGGACTAAAAAGTGCATTAGCGGTAGTGCTGTGCCCTATTGGAGGTAAGCTGTAAAAAAATAAGTTTGTGGCAGAAGCGTCTCTAGTGGCCGTCAGGAAGACTGACACTAGGGTGTATTTAACTCATAAGCATTTCTGTATCTACTAAAATGTTTTACATTGCAGGGTTAAAACTAAAGGGTGTCTGCATACTACTGATTCCTCTCTTGCAACTTCATTGGTGCCTTTAGTGATCCTTTAAGTTTAAGAAGTTTTCATGCAACTTCAAGCAGAACTGTGACGTGTGGATAATGCTATTTATTTTTGGGGTTGTGCTATTTATTTTATTAACTTTTCACTGTTTTTTTTTGTTTTTTTTACATTCTCTGCAGACAAGCTGGGCACTGCATGGAATTTAGATTAACCTCTGCAGTATATGTACGTCTCATTTATGTGTATGACACTATTGAAGGAATCTTTCAACTGATAGACAAATCGAAAGAGACAGAAAGAGGTCTACCTTTGAACCTCTACAAACGAATTAACCCTTAATAGGACACAAACACTCAGTGGCATACACATAACTGTGTAACAGACTGTAACATAACTGTGTGATAGAGAAGCGATCACAAACACACAAAATTAAGCCCTGCACTCAATCTCCCTCTATTCCCGGGCGACAGCAATGGCTACAGTATTCGTCATCTCAAATACGTAGCACCAAAAACAAAAACAAAACATGAAAACAAGTTAGTTGTGTACATGAGTTTTACTCACCTCCAATGCACTATTCTTCCCACTAAAAACTTCAGTAGCATTTGCTGGGGTGTGCGAATCAGAGACTGTAACATCTAGGGAAATTACTTCTCTGCTTTAAAAAGAAACACAATGTGTCCGTACTTTCTTATTTAATACGAGCCAATGTTCGACATGTATTATATTTAGTCTGAAAATGAAATGTCATGTACATGTTTTTATACTGTACAGGGTACGTACACGTTCCAGGTGATGAGAGCCGTCACTAACAATGAACTCTGCTGAAGACGTTCTATGTTTAGTTTTCGAGGACCAAACTGGTCTAATGTAACAACCAATAAAAAGCATGGCTGTCACAGTACAGTGAATATTATCACTTACTGGCCCCTGCAGACATTGGCTACTAACTGCCTGGGTTGGGCACACTTCATGTGGTTATATTATTTCTTCCAGATCAGCTGACGGACAGTATTCTGTGTATAAAAACATTTCCCGCAGTGAAATATGCCCATTTCACCTAGGTATGGCGCAATGCTTTAATTATAGTTTCATTTATGTACATACAATAAAAGATAAAATACAAGGTGAAGGAAAGTTTAGGGTGACTTGCCATTGCTAGTCAAAACAAAAATTGCCCAAAGATGACTTCTACAAATTCTGCTAGAAACGGATTGAGCACGATGCCCATGTTTGATGTTTTCTTTATCATTTAACCCACATTACAGGCTCACACAGTTTCAGTTATTAGTCACGGCTACGAAGGGGGAAGTGATAAACAAGAGTTACCTATTGTTTAACCACAAATAACAGTTAAATAGATCTTCCAGTAACTTTGTGTAAAGCTACATGTAACCTACAAAATATATCTGCACAAACTTTTTTTTTAGACCATAAGGAGAAAAGCAGGCTTAGTGTATAGGTCTGCAGTGCATGAAGTTGTAGACTAGTCGGCTCACACGTTATGGAGGGGGATGCCCCAGAGCTTCAGGTCTCGGAATAAGCAAACTATTTAGACACACTCAGTAAAGCTCATTTACATATGAGGTGAGTTCTGCTTGGCTGTTTGAGATCTGGCCTCGAGGTTTTGGTAAAGTCAAAAACTAATTATAGCAGAGAAGGGATACATACGGAATGTTGCAAATAAAATATTTGGTTGATCATATCTTACGATGACTGTTTCACTTAATGAGTTAAATTATGCATCGCATTAATATTACTAAAATGTTCATTATAGCGTAAGCTCAGCTGTCATGTCAATTCACTTTGCTGCTTTCTGTTAAAAAAAGCGAAATCTGTAATGAGACAGAGAGGGATGTTTTCTCTAAACCCCCTGCACACTTATTAAGCCTTAATAAGGAACACATAGAGTGGGCAGGACCACTGTAACCCTGCACTCAAGCTCCCACTACCCTTGTTTGGCCACAGTGATTATAGTATTTATCAGCCCAAATATATAAAACAAACTCTTGGTTCATTAAGGGTTTAATAAGTGTGTAAGTGTGTAGAGGTTCATCTCATAAAATATGTTGTCTGTTAGCTGATAAAGGTAAAGTGTTAGTGCGGGACTCACCTAAGAGTCTTTACACGACAGGTGAGCTTGCACTTTAATGGCCAGTTTAGTAGTATTAAAAAACTCTTTTTTTTTTTTTTTAAATGTACATAGGGTTTGGGATAGTGCCTAGGTAAACAAAACAAGATAACAGCATGCCTCAATGAGCTCCACAGCTCAAAAGACACAGAAAGGGTACCTTAAAGCGTTAACAAAATAATAAACGTTATTGTAAAATACATTAGACAGGGACTGTGGTGAAAACACTAAATTTCAAAAACCAGAGTGGCTGAAGGGTTAATGGGAAGGATAAGGAAAAGTTACTGCTTTTGTTAACTAGTAATAATGAGCCCAAATTCTACTGCTATTATACAATAAACGCTCATTTCTCACTTGTACTATTCAACTATGCTGCACTTATGTTAGTTTAATGTAAGGGCTATTGGGGGGAAAGTTCAAAGAGGAGTTTAATACAAGGGGGAGGGACTGGACTCAGGAGGTCTCTCTGGTCTCGGGGATACCTTATGCTAGGTGATCCAGTGGCTATTTAGACAGTTATCCAGGGTCTAGTGGTCTTCCAACAACATAGTGGATTACTTTATCCTAGCTCTGGGTGCCCTTATTAGTGGTATCCCTCAAGCATTTACCCTTTTGCTCCCAAGTAACTGTGCTTTGTATCATTTGTACTCTGCTACATTTTATAATTTGTAACGTTTATCAAAATTCTACAGTGTTTGGCTGTATATATTTATGGTCATCATTTTCCCAGGTATTATTGGTATGATTGCTTTTTCCAAGTATAAACCATTTCTCAGTAGAAATACCCAGATCCCTCTAGATTCCTCCCATTTTTTCTGTTATCGTCATGATAGGAGTGATAGGATTTTGCTGTGATATATCTTGAATCGATATTCACATATCTCTGTATTGTAGGGAGACTACTGTTACCTAGTGAATTGTATCTAATTGCTTCATCCTGCTGCTCCTATACTATACATAGCTGTTGATGGGAACGTGTAGACATCAACTCTATTCTGCCGTTTCTTATCTCCATTAGACAGCGTTTATTGTATTATAGCAGTAGAATTTTGGCACGTTCTTACTAGTTACAAAGTAGTAACTTAATTTCCTTATCCTTCCCATTAGCCCGTCAGCCACTATGGTTTTTGAAATAAATTTTCTTCACCACAGTCCCTGACTTACGTATTTTGCAATAAATTTCATTATTTTGTTAACGCTCTAATGGACCTTTTCTGTCTCTAGAGCTCATTGAGGCACCCCGTTATCTTGGTTTGTTTACTCATTTTTGATGAATATCAAACACGTGGGTTCACAGCAACTTGGCAAATATAGACATGTACTTGCCGAACACAGTATTTACAGTATAACAGCATTACATGTTCCGGCTATTTACAAATAGTCAATATAGTTGTTCCTATACATGAATAGATTATGCCTTTCCACAAATGTTTATTAGACTGGTATTGCCTAAGAAGACGTTTATAATAAGAGTTGAATGGTAAACAGTACAGACTCCTGACCAGCTACCGACTAATTGCTAAATCTTCCACTGAATACAGGTGAGAATTGCTCAGGGGTACATTTGGGCTCATAAGTTCCCCCGACATGTTGCTCTTCGCACCTGTTGCCAGAGTTTGGGGACCATTTTGCCAATAAGTGCGTAGCTAGCCATGAACCAATAAGACAGAAAAGAGAAGAACCGAAAAATCATACATAATAAGAAAACAATGTAATACAGTTAGGAGCATACAATGTTATAAACTTATGTGTGTCAATTTGGTAGAAGTAACCAAGGAAAATATTATTATGCTCGTTCCCCATGCAGGTCTCCAGCCCAACTATGTCTCGTAACGGAGGTGTGGGTGTCTACTATGTACATTGTCATACAGTTTAGGTACACGTATTCCACTCAACACTTATGACAAAAAGTAAAAGGTACAGAGTAAAATGTAGAGTGTAAAGCAAAGGGTGTCACCTTCCTTAGCTAGCTACAACCAAGTTCCCTTTGTGTGTATCCTTCGTCCCCTCTCCCATATAGGAGAGCCAAGGATGCCATATCTTAGTATAACGAGTTTTTGTTTACTCATTTTACAGCCCACTGCAATGATGATGCCTTTGGAGTTCTCCAGTGTAAATAGCGGTACATTAATTTACCTGGAAATAAGAGAAAAAAGCATTAACAGAGATCATCATAGAATTAGTATATTTAGCAGATCATGCCCACAAGGTAACTGTGAAGGCTATCTGAGGGGGATACACAACTAAATTGTGCACATAAGATACTATCTCGAGGGCACGATTTACTAATTGTGCACACAAGATATTACAAATATTTGGTCTGCCTCCTACCTAGAGATGTGATTGAAAAATGTAACCATTTTTTTCATGGAGACTCTTTGATTCACAGCCAGGGGAGGTGTGGCTAAGGCTGCATAAACAGAAACAAAGGGGATTAAAGGGAAACTCCAGTGCCAGGAAAACAATCCGTTTTCCTGGCACTGGAGGTTCCCTCTCCCTCCCACCCCCCAATCCCCAGTTATTGAAGGGGTGAAAACCCCTTCAGTCACTTACCTGAGGCAGCGGCGAAGTCCCTCGCCGCTGTCTCCTCCTCCGCGCCACTCCTCCTACTGGCTCCGTCGGACGGCGGGCGAGACTGATCCCGCCCACCGGCCGAGGAGACCTAATGCGCATGCGCAGCAATTCCGCGCATGCGCATTAGGTCTCCCCATAGGAAAGCATTGAAAACTATTTTCAATGCTTTCCTATGGGGATTTGAGCGACGCTGGAGGTCCTCACACAGCGTGAGGACGTCCAGCGACGCACTAGCACAGGTTTCCTGTGCTATGGACCAGGAAGAGACCTCTAGTGGCTGTCTAGTAGACAGCCATTAGAGGTGGAGTTAACCCTGCAAGGTAATTATTGCAGTTTTTAAAAAACTGCAATAATTACACTTACAGGGTTAGGAGTAGTGGGAGTTGGCACCCAGACCACTACAATGAGCAGAAGTGGTCTGAGTGCCTGGAGTGTCCCTTTAACCCCTTAAGGACACATGACATGTGTGACATGTCATGATTCCCTTTTATTCCAGAAGTTTGGTCCTTAAGGGGTTAAACTCCAAAATTGCAGAGAATTTATCTTTAATTATCACAATTTTCATGTCAGATACAACATAAATTTGCTCATAGAAAAAAGTATCACAACGGTATTTATTTACACAAACTTGTATTTTCAGTTTCTCAGAATAAATACTCTATTGAAATATTGATGTTTGGTCTTTACTCATTAATAGTTATTTTAGCGGAAAATAAAAACCTGCTGACTCAAAATGCTGCCCCCACATTGAATTGTTTATTGATGCCACCAACCCACTCGCATTTCTATAAGTGCATTGTTTTTAATCTTCAAAGACATTCACGTTACATAAGATAAAACAAACCTAATTATCCGCAACCAAAAGGTTTTGATCTTAGAATACAGACTGAAACATCGTAACATGGAAATGGTCAGAATTTATTTAATCTTCATAAGAAATTATGTTTCCTATTTCCTCACCACTACCACTTATCTTCTTATCTTCATGTATACAAATTTACATGAGCTATCTGATTCAATCAAAGTTAACTCTCACTTGAACAAGCCTTTGATTCAGATTACAATGGTTTAAGTTCTTAGGGTCATAATTACCTTTGCCAATTGAAATGTGGAGATTTGCAACATATTGCTCAACCCAGCTCTGAAAGTTGTTAATATATTAAAATATACCATCTATATATGTACTCTTAATTCATTTCATTGCTGTGTTAATGCTGGCCTGTCATTTGGACAAGACAATAAGGGCCTCAAACTTTAGGCGACTCTATGGGTGTGAGTGGTACAATACATTCACATCACCTAGCGAAATGATGTCAGTGTTAAGCAATGTGACTTGTAGCTTTGATTTGCAAAGAGACACTAGTGATTACTAAGAATATATGTAATTGCCCACTTAAAGTGGATCTATTTGGTGGTCTCTGCATATTTTGCAAAGACCCTAACAAGTGACAAATCTGATATGGATCCTTTGGCTGCATGGTCCAGGAGAAGGTAAGTTTGAAGCTGCCCCTTGTGGCTAGTGCCATCTTCATCTTGCTACTTCTCTTCAGCTCCCGGGACTTGATTTACCAGGAGCGACTTCAGTGCTGTACTCTCTCTCTTAGCTTGGTTGATTGGGTGGGAGCAGAAGTAACGCTGCTTTCAGACTCCAAGGATGGTGGATTTCCTTTTGTGCAATTCTAAGCTTAGGTAAATATATTCACAGCATATCACAGATAACTTCACCCAATCTGCTGTAGAAACAATATGGCCACACCCTACGCGTTTCGTCCTTCACACTTTTTCAGGGTCTTCCAGGAATTTGAACTGCAGATCAGTGTGAAATATAAAATCATAAAATCAGTTCCGATGTATCCAGATAAACAATGTGAATATACTGCACTTGCCTCATTTAAATTCCACCAATACGGCTTGGGGAAGTGTTTATATTGTCCGACTCTGGGTATAAAACTCCTAACTGCTCCCAGTTGCGATCCTTAACGTCATCACACAACATGAGTGTCACGTGATCTGCCGAACGCCCGTAAATTTTCCTACTTAAGTTAAGTGTAATAAAATACTTTTTACACTTTCGTTTTTAGTGTCGTATCAGAATTCATGCTGCCTGGAAATTTGATTAAGAAGATCTGAGACATACTTTAATGCTTGACCTACCTAGTGGTTCGCGAGTGCAATATTATCACTCTTTATGCTATATGCTATACAATATAGCTGTTCTTGTTCCTCTGTAGATTGGCTGAATCGCAATACATTTTGTGCATGACATTTTTGTATGTTAGGAGTGGGAAGTATCCAACTTCCCATGCTACTTTGTTGACAGTGGTTGTGGTATATGTATATTTATTTATCAGATGACTTGTTGGTAAGAAAAATAAAGTAATTTAGTTTTCTTCAAAGCAAATACCAAGCTAGCTGACTCTCATTGAACTTGCTAGCTGTTTGTACTAAGTTGTTCCAATGCAAAATGGCTTTACTTTGCTGTAGGTAGGTTTTAACACACTAGCCATATCCCATAGGTAATCAGGGTTCTACTAGATTTTTACATGTGCTAAAGGTGACTGAATACATCAGTGTATCTAACAGCAAGCAGTACTATTGAATTGCACTGGGATTAGTTCTAAATAACAGACGTAACTCAAGTACTTGCCAAATATATTCACAAAGCAATTTTTAAAAGCAAATCATTGAGCTGTGGTTTTAATATGCTGCTGAAGTGCCTGCAATACTGGAAGGTCAAAATAATGCTCATTTCAAACAGAACTGTCCACATAAATGGCTCTGTAGAAAACATTCAATTCTATTTAGAAGTATTGGAGTAATTGCCTGTTTGCCTAAAAATTCTAATTTATCCAAAATTAAAGGAACATTGAAAAACACCTAAAGCACTTTAGCCTGCTGTTTTTTCATTTTACAAGAAGTGCAGACTTTAATAGAAATTAGCACTTTTAAAAATGTACCTAGTTAAACCCCTCCTCCCCCAGCTGTCAGTCAACAAATGTTCCTGTTACTTCCTGGTTGCTTAGCTCAGTGGAACTAAACTCAAGAGACAGTAATTGCCCAGAGTACTTATCTTGCAAATACTTTTCAATGTGCTGCATTGGGAAGTCTGTGACTGGACAGCCATAGAATGTGATGAACTTCTCCCCTTTAACAGTTATTAATCATAGACATTAAAACGCTATGGTTTTCGTATGGTTGCTCCATTTACTAATTCTAAGCATAACCACTTTTAATGTTTGTTTTGTTTTAATGTTTGTTTCAATTAATTAACATTTTTTTAAATTAAGTTGTTGACAGCAACTTAATTGTATTTGGCAATCCATCTTATCAAGTGTCTGATCTCAGAGCTTAATATTCTGCAAACCTCAAAACAATTATCTATTGGCCATAAGCCCTCAAATGGCGTATTCATTCTGAGAATGTGTAGGAGGGATTGCAGACACTTTTAAAATGGATGCAGACATCGATTATGCACTGCATGATGCTAAACGGAATGTTTAAGAAGGTTATACTGGATCTAGATACACACCTAGAAAACAATTAAAGGGACACTCCAGTGCCAGGAAAACAATCTGTTTTCCTGGCACTGCAGGTCCCCTCTCCCTCCCACCCCCCATCCCAGGTTGCTGAAGGGGATAAAACCCCTTTAGTGACTTACCGCAGTCCAGCACCAATGTCCCTCGGCGCTGGTCCAGGGTCCGCCCACACTCCTCCCCTGCCAACATCATCCAGCGGGGGAGACCGATTGCGCATGCGCAGCCGCCGGCGGGGTGAGACCTAATGCGCATGCGCGTAGACCTCCACAAAGGAAACCATTGAAAAATGCTTGCAATGCTTTCCTATGGGGATTTCAGCGACGCTTTAAGGTGGCAATTTTTTCATTGAACGGCTCTGGAAGAATTTTTTTAATACAGTATAGTCTTACAGGATATTAGCTTAATTCACACACATTGCAGTTTCAGCCTTGTAGGTACATCAGGAGTCATCCAGCTCACCTCACACCATCACATCAAGGGACCACTGGTGACTGATGAAAGTATAGGGAGCATCAGTGTAACATCAGTGTGGGTGCAGTAAAACCAATTATACTAGGGCTACAGGTCTTTATCCAAATGGGTTACATGTGAATATTAGCCAATTAGCAGACCTGGCACATCTGGGATAAAGCAATAACTTGACTATACTCTACGTACTAAAACAACTTTAGTTTAATGAAGCTGTTTTTGTATATAGATCATGTCCCTGGAGTCTCACTGCTCAATTCTCTGCCATTTAGGAGTTAAATCACTTGTGTTTCTGTTTATCCAGCCCTAGCCACATCTCTCTTGGTTGCATGACAAAAAATCTTTTTATATATTAATCATATCTTACAACACATTGTGTTTACTTTAGAAGCTCTTATCTCCTGCTCAGTTAATTGTACTTTAATTACACACAGGAGACTCCTACAGGGTCTAGCACATGCCTCACAACTGTCCCTATTTCAGCGGGACAGTACCAATTTTTGGGTGCACTTGGGGAGCACCGATCACACAGAAGAGCTACTGTAGATCAGTTTGTTGAAAGACTTAATGCTGGCCATGTTAGATAGGTGTCAGTGCATCACAGTTTGCTGAATATGGGGATGTGCAGTCCCAGACTGATCAGAGTGCCCATGATGACCCTTGTCCACCACCGATAGTGCCTTCAATGGGGAGGGTGATGATCAGAACTGGACCATGCAGTAATAGAAGAAGGTTGTCTGCTCTGATTAATCACATTTTCTTTTAGATCAGGTAGATGGCCGGGTGCGTATGCATAATTTACCTGGGGAAGAGATGGCAGAAGGATGCACTATAGGAAGATGGTATGCTCTGGGCCATGTTCTGTTGGGAATCCTTGGTTCCTGGTATTCATGTGGATTTTACTTTGACACGTACCGCCTACCAAAAGATCGTAGCAGACCATGTACACTCTTTCATGGCAATGATGTTACCTGATGGCACTATCCTCTTTCATAAGGATAATGGACCCTGCAACACAGCAAACATTGTTCAAGAATTGTTTGAGGAACATGACAAAGAGTTCAAAGTGTTGCCTTGGACTCAAAATTCATAGATCTTAATCCAATTGAGCATCTTTGGGATGTGCTGGAACAACAAATCCAATCCATGGAGGCCCTGATTCGCAGTTTGCAGAATAAAAGGATCTGCTGCTAAGGTATTCACAGATACCACAGGACACATTCAGAGGTCTTGTGGAGTCCATGCCTCAATGTATCATGTTTGGCAGCATGAGTGAGACCTACAAGATATTAGGCAGGTGATTTTAGCGTTGTGTGTATGCAAAGTGATCTGTGTATGCAAAGGACAGAAAGAATTATGCACTGAGACAGTTAATAGTTCTCATGTTGGGTGCTTTCAGGTCTTCATGATCTCAATTGCCTAGTAAAATACATCCAGCCAATTAGAGTGCCTACAGACAGCAAGCCACCGCATGGTCAATCCTCACCTTACAGGGTAGAGGTTCCTTATAGCGAAGTTGATACGTGTACCTCAAGTTGTTAAGAATCCATGGGTCAACACCCAAACATGTATGGGACTTGGAATATTGTGGATAACATATACATCCTGAGCTAGTACAGTTCCCAGGTCCACACACACCCATGTGCATTGGAGAGAGCTCCACAGAACCAAGATGAAGCAAATGCTCTAAGGTCTTGTAGGGAAGTGGTCTCCAAATAGTTTGCAGGCATTCTCCTCACTTTAATCTCCATGGTCCATTATTAAGCGATATCCCATTTTGGAAAACAATTGTGAAACCTCTAAACCCTGAACCTGTGGGGGCATTAGAAATAGTCTGCGATCAATGGGTATGTATAAGACAGTAGAGGTATGCCAGGTAACCCAATCTTCTACGCTCAGTTCATTGAGTCTTCCTACTGGAATGCACACATTTCATGTTTTAGCTGCCTGTTACCTGTACTTTATGCCCAACCTATAACACAGTGCTGTAAAATACTTACTTATAGTTGACATATAAAGCAGAGATCCAGTAAGGAGTGCATGTTCATTACAAAAACATAATAAAGACATTTATATAAACTTCGAAAAATACTCTTCTTCCCACTGAACCAGTGTCAGCAAAAGCAGGGCATCTGCTAGAAGTTGCTAAAACTTGCTAAACCCAGGACAAACAGATGTTTTGCAGAATTGTTAAAAGGAGCATTGACTTCAATAAGGACTGGGCTCCATGACTCTTCTTTATAGAGACTTGACGTTTCTACTGAGGTTGGTTCTTATCTGCTGCTCCATAGTGTGTCATTTGTAACTGATTGACATTTAAATGGGGCCTGAGTCCTTCAGTTGTATGCTGGCAAACTGGAGCATTGGATGCCTAGGCATGGAGACAATATGTTGTTCTTCACTATTTAGATATTTTTTTTTTTCTTATTTTAAACCTAGTCCAGGTCAGATTTCATTCACCCAGGTTCATTTCAATTTTCAGATGGTGTTTTGGTTGAAAACTACAACTCCCAGGATGCTTTGCCATCCTATAGGTGAGGGTAAACCCCTGATTTAAATGAAGAACCAATTTGCCCACTGTTTTGTATTAATAGCATGTGGTTAAACCCAGATCAACTCAAATCGTATTAAATAGATGGAAAAATCCTCCACAAAAAAAAGCTTTATTAAACTAGAAATGTGCTTTCACTGATTATTCATGATATATAATAAAATATCTTAAAGGAAAATTATTTTCATTTTTAAGTTATTTTCGGGTTTTTTTCCCCATCAGCCCTAAACAATGAACCCGATCCATCACCAGCCCATAAACCCACAAAATCCACTGTCTGCAAACAAGTCTGAACAAGTTTTACCTACTGATCCTGACGACAAATGAATTAAGCAATATTCTAAAATAAACCATATTTTAAATTAATGTAGAAATCTAGGGCAAATCAAGCCTTGGAGAGGAAAATAATGTACACCCTTAAAGCTTTTATTTTTCCTTGCAAGCAGCGGAAATACAATGGTTTGTGTTCATTTGAAATATTTGGTTAGTGGTTTTCGAGGTAAAGGTGGAAAAGTTGCAAATAATTTTTTTTGTCTACTTCTCGTACTATCGGTAAGTAATTTGACTCAGTTAATGAATAGGAGGGTTTTAATGTTTGAAACCACAAGAAAGAGGAGGGGATGTTAAGGCGTTATAATAAAGTGACAAAACAAAGTGCAAGTATATCACATTTATCAGATACTACTAAACACAAAAATGAGACCACTGCGTAAAACGCTGTTATGGCAGGTAAGAAACAAGGGCAATATATTTTATATATATATATATATATATAAATATATATATATATATTATATGTGTTGTGCTTTTTCATTGATTTAAAATATTTTTGCATTTGCATATAATTCTTTATTCTACATAGTATGTATGTTCATTATTTATTAAGCCTTATTTATAAAGTCAATTAAGATTTATTGGGGTGGACATATAATAACTATATCCCATCAACACAACAAATATATTAAACAGCATGCTTTTATGGATTTACATACTACGGGAAATAGGTAAATAGATCATTTTATGCATGACATTTAATCATGTGTGTGGTTTATTTAAAAAAAAAAAACACAAAAAAAACACAGAATTGCAGTGAATTAAAAACTGCAAGAATTGGAAACAAATTTGGAAGAACTCAGCTATAGGCACAACGTTGCTATTTTAGATCTTTAAATTTCAAACTCAGGTTTCAGCATTGCCTCTAGTGCAGGGGTAGGCAACCTTCGGCTCTACAGATGTTGTGGACTACATCTCCCTTGATGCTTTGCCAGCAATATGGCTGTAAAAGCATTATGGGAGATGTAGTCCAAAACATCTGTAGAGCCGAAGGTTGCCTACCCCTGCTCTAGTGAATAAACCACTTTATGGTGAGGTTAGGATTTTTAGGAGACGCAGTTAGCTCTCCCCTTTTATAAATAAGCAACATTTCCACTCCCCGTCAGCCCTAACTTTGGACCTTTCTACTTCTGTCCTCACCATCTGCCCACCACCTTGACCTCTTCCCCTAGTTCCCGCTTTATATTGTCTGATTTTACCAAATTCTCTCTCTTTTGTTAAGAGTATTAATTAATAGATGAATAATGACTAATCTGTGTAAATGTCTCTGGATAAATTTATTGTACAAGTAATGCTACAATAAATATAATAGATTTCTTGTATTTTGGGTCACGGGAATGTTTTGCACTCATATGTATATCATGGCATTCCTGATGCAATAGTAATATGTAGGAATTTCCATCGATGGCTCACTGTCGCAGTCGTCGTAGATGGCTATCATAGCGAGCACCTGTGAAGAAAGAAAGCACTAAGATCTTTTAAAAATTGTTTCCTAAGGTCCTGCCTCTCCTGACTCTTATATTGATCACCCACGTGACGCAAGCAGCTAAAAATTCAACGTCCTCAAAGAAGGCAAGGTGTCAAAAACAGAAGACAGACTGTAAAGACTGCATCCTTGTAAAGTTACTAAATAAGTCCAGTGACGGGACATCTTACCAAAACAGTGTAGCAAACCTGGAGAACCGATCCATTGTTCCATGGACAATAGTGTAAGTTTCTGTAATTAGCTCCTCCATATCTGTGACATTTAACTTGTTATGAACCCTGCATACACGTGACACTACCAGATTGTTAGAATAAAAGGGCCATATATAGTCACCCTGTCCTGTCTGTAACTGGCTTTCACATTTATTTTATTTTTTTTTGGTCTCTCTATTTGTTTTATATTTTCACTGTCTATAAACCTCTTTGTACTGTATTATTATTTTTATTTTATTATTTATATAGTGCCGGCAAATACTGTAGCGCCTCTTCTTCTTTGCACCTTTACCAATGTAATTTCACCACTGTACAAACACAGCAGAGTAGGGTAGTGAAGCTCTCTGCCTGCAGACAAGATAGGGGTCCACCCGTCATACAATCACCCACAGTGGGCTCAAGACCCTTCTTACCTTCCTAAATGTCATATTGTGCACACAAAGTGGGCACAGTGTACAATAGGACAGGCCTCCGATGATCATAACGTAGAATGCAGTTTGTTGTGTAAAAGCAGCATTTGAAATACTTGGGATTTAGGCACATACTCTATTCTACACCACAGTAAAACTATCTGGTTCAATGTTTTTTCAACCTCCCTGCTTCCTACTTACTATGGGTCGCAGAAATGTGATCTATGTAACTGCTTATACCTACGATACCACACTTGTGGACAAATATTGCTATGAAACATGACTAATCAGCATTATATCTCTGCAGGTCATATTCTAAAGGGCAAACAATCCCAACAACAATTCCCAAGATCACTTGCTCTAAACAGTGCGTTGGCTTCGAGAATTTATTGAATGCAGTGGCAATAGATAGAGAAATCATATATCTCAAGAAAGAAAAGGGTTTCTTTACTCTGCATTCTGCAATGATGACCGTTGGATGCACGTGTGTCCATCCACGCATTAGTGAGAAAATTAACTGATCGACTTTCCAAAGTTCTGGAGTAAAAAAAAAAACAAAAAAACTAGCCGAATAAACACAATAATTTTAACATGGACATAATGGATTTTCCAAACCCATCACTATGATAAAATCTATTTTATGTTTCTTCTGATAAAATAACATATTTAGTATTTTTCATTCCATTAGCACTCAAAGGTCTGTCACGTTTAGATATACAATTGAATAGTTTTCATGATATTATGCTGATAATAAAGGCTGATTTGACCCTGCCAGGTATTAAACATACATCTCCAGGCATGAACAGTTAATGAGCTGACACTTGACTCCACTTAACCCTAACAATTTTCTAGAACAAACTTAATTTGATGGTCACTTTCAGAGGAACAATCGATAAATGAACATGTCTATTCACTGAACTTAATTTTGCAGAACTGATAATGCAATGTTGGGCTAAAAGGTGTTATGTCAACAATTTTCAGATTTTAGGTAAGAAAATATTTATGTGCCACAGTCTGTTAATGAAATGCCCAATTACACACTCTATGGATTTAAAATAGCTGCCCAAAATTGATTCCCATATGCCACTTCTGGAGTCATGAAATAGGGATGGAATTAAGACTAAAATTGCTGATCAGGGAAAATTATCCAACTTCCCTATAGTCACTGCTTGGCCATTGTGGCCACACAATTTTTCAATTTTGGATTTTAATTTGCAACAAATCACAATTCAGTGACTAGCCAAGATTGGCAAGGTAACACATAAGCAGCTCAGTAATTTGAAGGTAGTAATGTATTTTTAAAGGATACCCACTGTTTATATTGTAGACACATTAGTTAGGACATGTATGTATAGGAAATTTCATCTCCAAGATAGCTTGCCAGAGTAAATTTACAAACTGCAGCTGTTACGTTAGAGTGAGCCTTCGCTAAATGTTTTGACAGCCCTGCCAGTTGGCTTACAGCCTAAATTGGTTTACGTGGGTTTCGTGACTACACATTGCATTGTTTTCTGTTTACACAAGCAAAATGCTGTATATTTCTTAGAATTCAATCTAATTATAAAAACGTATCAAGAGTAGATTAAGTAGGCGAGGTTGTGCTGATACTGTCAGTTTACTTTATGACACATTACTACAATGCAAAGTAACACAAAATTGTGCAATCCATGCAACCATTTATTTGTATTATTTGCCATGCTATAGAAAGTGTTAACAGTGATGAATGTAAATATATTTATGGAATGAATAAATGTATCTTTACAGACTTGTGATGAATATTCTTATAGTACAAAACTACTTTACTTGTCCATGCAGTTAACTGAAGTTGGGATAATTAAAACATGATATTCTATATTCTGAGTTAGATTATGATGTATACTTTAGATTGTGAGAATTGACAGAGTAGACAATTTTAAGGAATGGTGGGGGAAATCAACTCAGCAATTTTCCTAGCTTGATTATTATGGCCTAATGTGCTGTTCCCTTACCAGTTTGCTTAATCGATTTATGGTTTTCATTTCTCAATGCAAGCAATGGAGTGATACCAAATGTGATTGGGACTGAGCATGATAAAGTGCTTGCAATGAAGCCAACAAGTTGGATTTTTAATATTCGGTTTAATATAATTTTATATGTACACATTATATTTAACAAATATGTCTGAAAAATTAATGTTAAAATGTAGGAAAGCAGACGTCTCTTTCCTGGTTTGGAGTGGTTTTCTCTTGGCTTCTTCAGTCCTTGTTATGAGCTCTGCCCCTATAACATCACTGAACATAGCAAGTGGAGGGAATCTGTCCTAGATCTCTCCACTGGAAGGTGCACCTAGGGGGCACTTAAACTAGCCTACGACTTGATCTTTAAAGGAACATTTATTGCCCCAATTTTATTTTATTTAAATTGCAAAGTAACAGATTTACTCCCCAGTAAAAACAAACATGCATTTTATCATTATCATTTTGTGGGGGTGGGAGGGATTATATATATATATATATATATATATATATATATATATATATATATAAAATGCAAAGGAGAATAAACCAAAGGCTTCTGAGATAATACAGCTCATTGAGAGGAGGGGGGGGGGAGGGGAAACACAGGTGTGCTAGTACAGCAGGTCCACCACTTCTGTTAGCACTGTTTAGCTAATGGAAGGTGAAGAACTCCACTCCTGGCTGTTTGGCAGTCTCCAGCCAAAAAGCAATTCAGCAAATATACTTGCTTTCTGTTTGTGGAGTGTTCCTTCAGTGCAGGGTTTAAAGTTTAAAGTTCCACACGACTTATTTGCCACTGAACCAAGAGAGTGTATATAAAAGCACACTATCCAGGGCGGAGTTTGTAAACTTGCCCAAAGGGGAATTTCAAACTTTATTTATTATCTTTATACAGGGCATGACACACTTCGCCCCATTACCAGACAATAGCACCAGGATACTCTAAACATCATAGTACCCACATGTAGCAACCCTTTAAAGCAGATCTCATAGCACCAGGATTTTGTATTTGTTCCCTTTCTCCAACACCTTAGAATGGTCAACAAGCTTTTTTTTTTTCTTTAAATATCATTTGAACGAATAGACTTTTCGTGGAGCATTGTACCGGATTTGCACTAGCACAAGTCATGTCAAAAGATATTGCGAAGGTTTTTAATGTGCTATTAAAGTAACTATGGTATTTATACTGAGTGACGAGTCAGCACGCTATGCCTTGTGTGCACTTAGCAAAATCGTAGTTACACTGCTTGGATTTGAAGACACTGTTCCCCGGAAAGACAAGACTTCTGGGCAGAGCGTAATGTGATTCTGTTGCCTAGCGTGTTACTTTATTACAAGTTATATATACACAGTTCCTATGGTGTAATATCACAATACTGTTAAGTCTGTGGCCAGGTAAAACTTTGTTGGTTTCTAAATGCAATTGCTGGAGAATTTGTTTGTAGATCTGTTACAAATTGCTATTTGTAACTGGCCCTATAAATGATAAACTGCCATTTATCACTAGGCATTGGAGAAGCCTGTTTGCCAGCCTCCTTCCTCATGACTATGGCACCTGGAAGATTGTGCCCCTGAAAACTTATTAACTTTTATTGGGTGTGTATGGCCCTTTAAGAACCGTCTGGGGACATATTGTGACTTTGGTGGACCATGCCCCCAGACCTGTAAAATAACTTGTTCCTGGCTTTCTCCCTCTTGGTTCAGTAAATAGGGCTTACTGAACCAAGTACCACACAGGCGGACCACCCAGAAGTTAAAGTGTGCAGGCAATTTACCTCCCAGGCTGTGAGGTTACTGCAGTATAATTGCCGACCGCTGGGTGGCCGCCATTCGACCGTCGAACACGTGGCGGCGGCCATCTTTGTTCATTCGAACGCGGTCAGCGATGTATGCTAAAGATTCTGGGGAACTAAAATCGGATGCGCAACTACACGAACACTGCTGACCCTTACCTTCTTCCATACTGAACTTGCAGCTCCAGAGACTAAATCCTGTTCGAAGATGGGACTTAGTCGTTTTTCTGCATGAAATTGAACGAACGCACAGCCCAAATCTACGGAACTGTTTTGGGCAGGAAATTGTGCTTGCGGTCGGTCATAAAGGACTTCCACTTAACTTTTGATCCGCTGGAGGGATTTGGCTGATTTTTGGAAGTGTTTATGTTTGATGTATGCGGAGTCTAAATATGTATTTTTTATGGAGATTGAATGTATGGTTTTAAAGTTACAGTGTATGTGTAAAAACTGTATTTTTACTGTCTAATAATTATGTTAACTGCTTATCTGAGGGGAGGGGATGTGTGGGTTGTACTGTTATTTGATTGGTTATTTTATGCCTCCCCCTGGGTGTGTTCTGTATGTGCACAACCGTAATAAAAACCAGGCTGGGTGTGCCAGCACCTCAGACCTCTTCTGACCCTCAATACGTAGCCTTGTCTTGTTATTGGAGGGAACTGCTATATCACACTGGGGATTGCTATGCTCTGCATATTCCCCTGAGCTTTAATCACTTAGCTCTTTTAAGAGCTGGTTCCGGATAAACTCTCCTGGAGGAGAGGTCCTCGGCGCAAGCTAGGAAGCGTCCATCAACGGAGGGTACTCGGTCGGAGTACACGGAGCTCCGTTACAAGATCTATCCCTTTACAAAAAAAAAAAAAGGCAAGATAATATTTGACATTCAGAGGTGACAATACACTACGACAAGTGCAATCTTGTCTTCTGCTACTTGACAAATATGCAGTATATTTGTATAATAAAATAAACACACATATACAGAAAGATATTTATTGCATATTTTAAAACATGCATCACTTCCACAAGTATAAAAATGACCAAAAGCAAATTTGTTTGTGATTTTCTGGTAGTATGAAGTATACTTTGTAGTTGAGTAGAACTGTCCAGTACATTTAAGCATCACTATATAGCAGGCAAATCAGTAGTAACAATGTAAAATGGTTTACAATATTTAAAAAGAAATAAATATTGCACATTTAAACCATGCCAATCTTGAGATAAAATAAATTTAAATTCGGTAAAGTCATGGACCTCAATTTGAGAATAGAAAAAGGTATTTTCTACACTAGAGGGACTAGAACAGGTTGAACCAACTATAACTTGATGACTTGCATTTTAGGCACAATTAAAAAAAAGACTTTGTAAAACTATTTACAATAAGAATTGGAGCCATTTTAAAAGGAGAAAAAAAAAGAAAAAAGTTGAGTAACCAGTTGCAGAAACATACAAAAAGTGTATGTAGAAACCCAAACTATCATTTTTGAGAGATGGTCATTTTCCCTGGTTTAGGAAATCGATTAAGATAGTGAAGTGTGAAATACGAAGGCTATCTAGGCAGCTTGTAAAATAAGCCAAAATGTTTTCAGAGATTGCTAATCTCTGGCTGTGACCTCTACACATTAAACCATGCTTTGAGAGTGTAAAACATGGTGCATTAAAAAGATCAGATTAAGAAAACTATGTTTTCAGAAACCATAATATGGTTGGCATCTTCCATAAGTTCCAGAGCAGCTTTTACCTCCCCTTGAGAGAAGGGGGACTCATTGTTCTTGTTTATGGCATCCATCAGTGCTGGCATGGCTATAGATTGTGCATGTGCAGCCTTAAAGGCATCCAGAAGAGCAGTCTTGAAAGCTTTAAGTCTGAAAGAGGAGAAATTTTGCATAAGAAAAAGGGGGGGAGGGGGGGAAATGAATAAATAAAAAGACAAAAACGAATCATTGTGTAGTTGATCAGAAAAACATAACCCTTTTTGACTGAATTAAAATGCCTGGCTTCAGAACCTATCAACCAGTTTCTAGACTTGCCAACTCCACCTGTGCACCAACATTAAAAATCGCAGTCTCAATGGCTCCAAACATACAGTCATAACAAAGAAGGAATGTAATAAAATAATGTAGCATAATTGGGTAAAATCCAAATGGCACTTGCCTGTCTCCAGATAAGCTTGGTTTAGAGGAATCTGCATCTGTTTCCATTTTCTCACGTCCTGCGTCAGGGGTCTTCGGTGTATGGACCTGAACTGTATCACATTAAACAAAAATACATTGTAAGATTTCCAAATGTGAGAAGAGAATAGTACCATTCCACAGGTTCCAAGACACATTCAAGTAATATTTATCCCAAAGCATTCATTTATTGCAGAGATGTCAGCTTTGTCTCTGTAATCATAACACAAGCAACTACAGTTGCCAGGTCCTTTAAAAAAAACTGTAGCAAATATGATAAGGGACACATTTTGAGAACAAGAATTATGGAAAACTAGCTAGCTTTTAGAGTAAACATATGAAGTCAGCACATGAAAGTAACATGTTCATAAATGCCTACCAGTAGTGTCCTCTGAATCACTAAACTCATACGGGTCAGGCTGTTCCCCATCCTTGGCACGGGAAGTTTTCCTGTTAAAATATAAATTAAAAAAAAGTTTCAAACTGGAATATCTATGTCTCTATACATCTCTATTGTTGATAATGTATGTTCAAATGCACATATGAACATCTTGGCATTAGATAAGCATTGGGTGATTGGTTAAATAAAATAAATTTTAAAAAAAAAAATCAGTAATCAAAATAACAGTATTCTATGTACAAAATTACAGGGTTGCTGTGCCCTTGTGAAAGTCCTAAGAACCAAGTTAATACACAGTACATAGTCAGTGTTCTATGAAATAGTGTACTCTGTGTAGAATTACACAATTAGTTACCACTTACAACTGGTATAGCTGCACAATACATTGCATAGTCATCATACTTTCACTGAACACTATATGATTGGACTATAAAAGCACAAGCTTTAAAAGGCCTCTCTCTGGTCTCTTAAGACCCATTTTAAGAAGTCTCAAGTGGCAGTGAACGTGTGTTCCCTTAACTTTCCCAAAAATAGGATCACCTCTCCTCATCTTGCTTCTCACATAGTATAAGCCATTGCCTACAATGTAATGCCCTAAAAACGATAAGTGAAAGTGGCACTTCAAAGAAGAAGCTATGTTCACAGAACTCACCGTTTTTTCCTCGCTTCAGCATCAGTCTGTGTTGATACCTCCTCCTCTCCTTCTGTGTCTGAGCCACCACCCTGCTTTTTCCGTTTCTTCTCTTTCTCAAGTACCTGAAAATCAAATGCTGATCAGTTGGGAGATAGGAAATTATATTTGACACAGAATTCTACACTTGTCCAACAGTAAAAAACAATATCCAGACATCTTGCCCAAGAACATCACTATGGTGGAAATTTTCTATTTAAATTAATCCAAGCACAGACCAAAGTAAAGAGTTGCATTGGCTTAACTCTGCAGATTCAATTTAAACATAGAAACATAGAATGTGACGGCAGATAAGAACCATTCGGGCCATCTAGTCTGCCCAGTTTTCTAAATACTTTCATTAGTCCCTGGCCTTATCTTATAGTTAGGATAGCCTTATGCCTATCCCACACATGCTTAAACTCCTTTACTGTGTTAACCTCTACCACTTCAGCTGAAAGGCTATTCCATGCATCCACTACCCTCTCAGTAAAGTAATACTTCCTGATATTATTTTTAAACCTTTGCCCCTCTAATTTAAAGACTATGTCCTCTTGTTGTGCTAGTTTCTTCTTTTAAATATAGTCTCTACCTAAAGTGCAATGTGACGTTTTTTTTACAAAACCGGACCTACCCCGTCCATGTATCCTCACCTTCTTGAAGTAAGCATATTGTACAAGTTCGACTGCAGCTTCTGCATCTTTTAGCTCAACAGTTTTACTCATTCTAACTTTTGCATGGGCTGTAGACAAACGGATCAACGTCTCCAGAGAACGTGCAGTGACTGGGGAGGTCTGTGAAAACAATGCGTCAAGTTAGTATATTGGAAAAAAAATAAATGCGCTTCAAAGTAGCTCACAGTTGTAGTATTGCCAGCAATACTGTGTCCAAAGCATCATGGGTTGTAGTTTTATAAAACCCAAATACCTACAGATTAATTTTTAAAAATGTCAATAGAAGAAATATTAAATGCATCCAATAGCTATATGACAAAGCTTAGACATACAGTTCCAAATGGAGCACAAAAATATTCCACTATACTTACTCTAGCCACATCACTGCTTATCTGGTCTTGATTTCTCAATCGTGAATATTCCTCTGCAATGTAAGCAGCAGCCTCTGAGGTCAATGCCGGCTTAAATATTTTAGCAACATGTATATATTTCCTCATAAAGTCCATGCTGACAATCTTCTCCCTAGAGGCAAGAGAAAGATTATTTCCATACAATGGAAATATGCAATTTACCAGGTGATCTTAAAAAAAGCTGTATTTTAGAATCAGAAGAAAGATGTAATTGCGGGTTTATCTTGGGAGCACAGGCCAATATAGAAGAGAAAGGAACATAGTGGATTGTATGGGTTAACCAAACATAATTCCATCCTTTTCTATGTATGTAGTACAAAATCAGATATTAGAAATACCACACCTGTTAAGAGAGAGAGTTATATTAAACTAATAACCAGACAGATTTCAGAATATGTAACTCCATTATTTTATATACTGAGAAGCCATCTTACCGCTTCCTTTTAGTACCATGGAGGAGATTGTCATGTTTCTCATAGACGTGAAGTTCTTGCTGCTCCTCATGAGTGACATTAGGATCATTTGTGGCAAGAATATCCACAGCACTCCCCAGAGGCATTGCTGAGAATAAAAAACATTTATAAATTAAGATGGAGGGAAAACAATGGCTTTTTATAGAGTCCAACTGGCTAGAATACTAAAGAAGAATTCATTGGACAGTTTTGTTGGATCAGAGAGTGTCCCCAACACATAAATGAAGGGTAAAGCAAACAACGTCTTGCAAGTGCGCTGACTGCGAGGGAGATCTGCGCCAGCAAGTAACTTGTTAATGTCAGTTTTAAACAATATTTGTAACTAACCTTGTAACCTTAGTCATAAACAATCTGCAGTTTTGCTTTTTTTTGGGTGGGTTTAGAGATCCAACATTTGTGCATTTTTACTCACCATCACCGTCTTGTTCTCCAGCTCCTCTATACCTATGCATGCGCAATACATGGTCTGAGATTTCACGATCTTGCTCTGGGTCCATCTGATCCAGCATAATGAAGAGAAGATCAAAACGTGACAGCAGGGAGTCCTGGAGACCAATGTTCTGCATGGGATTTTTATATTGGTCATACTAAAAATGTAGAAAAAAGGAGACATTAAAATGGCACGGTGCACATCTGTTGCCTTAATAAAACCAAGCCATACAAACTGATGTACAGCAAGTACATGAGTAGCACAGGACATGAACTGCATAGTAATTTACTTCATAAAATACATAAAGAAAGCAGGCACTACTTTTCCTTGGGTATAAAAAAAAAAATGTATACAACACACACGATAGCCACTTTGTCCTAAAAAACACTTCAAAAAGAATTGCTGTTCACCAATATAAGCCACAATTATGCATTTTAGGTTGATCGTGGGATAATATATTCTACTCACCCTTCCATAGACTGGGTTAGCAGCTGCCAGCACACTGCACCGAGCATTTAGGCGGGCATGAATGCCAGCTTTGGCAATAGTTACTCGCCCTTGTTCCATGACTTCATGGATGGCTGTACGATCCATATCAGACATTTTGTCAAACTCATCAATACAGACGACACCTCTGTCCGCCAACACCATGGCACCAGCTTCCAGCCTTCTCTCCCCTACACAAAACACATGGTATTTTTTATTTTTTTGTAAAGTAAACTCCTTTCTCCTAATTATTTACCAACGGAAACAGACCGCTGTAGCAATATGAAATATTGTCCCACCCTCCAGGTATCTCTTCTCCTATGAGGAAAGGCCCTATGATCCCCAAACACAAAACACCAAATTATACTTAAATTTTAAAATCCATTGGGAGGGAAACCAGCACTGCCTCAAATAAATGGGAAATATAAATTTATGGTAAGCAAAGAAAATTATTTTGAACAGTTCTCATATTTGAGGAATGCGTATAAACATCCCCATAGGGAACAATGAAAAAGTAATGTCTTGTCTTCAAACTACACCCAGTTACCTCTTGAATCTCAGAAGATAAAGCATTCAATTGCAAGACAACACAGAGTGTCAGTAAGAATTGCCATAAACAAAGTGAATTTTAAATGTAAGGCCTAACCAGTGCAATTGGAAATAACTGACTTTGAGATTATTTCGAATTTTGTAAAAAAAACTATGGAATTCACCATGAATATTGTTTCGCAATAAACACAAAGAGACATTGAGATTAAATATTTCCAGTTTTACTTTATACAAGGTAAATCTAAATCTTTTCATGGTGTAAAGAAAGTTTGACCTTTTCCAAAATGCCAATTAACTTACCAGTCTCTTGGTCTGTGGTAACTGCTGCAGTTAAACCTACACCTGAGGATCCTCTGCCAGTTGTAGTTATGGCGCGGGGAGCAGTGAAAAGCACATACCGGAGGAGCTGAGACTTGGCAACAGAGGGATCCCCTGGAAACAGTAAAATAAAATATCACATCCACAATCCTCTAGAGTGTAAGCTCGTTCGAGTAGGGTCCTCATCAGCCAATTGTTCAGGTCAAAATCTGTAAGTTTGTCTTATTTGTTGTTGAACTTAATACTTTATAGTATTAGAATAATGCTTTGCGGAGTTTGTTGGCACTATGTAAGATTCCAATAATAACTACAGTGCATACCCATGTAATAATTCTTGATATATGGCCAATCACAGACCATAACTGATAAACATAATATACAAGACACACTAAAAAAGAAGTTTATTGACATGAAGTCAGTGTTACTGGTTACTTTAAAGATTTTTCCAATGGAGATATCAATTATAGTATTGCGAGGGATTCATTTCCTTCCGTTTACAGTTGGCTTTCCAGCCCTCTAACATCAGCATCAATGTTAACTTTCAAATCAATTTGTTAAAAGCAGTCACCCTGTTAGCCTACCAATAAGCAAGACGTTAATATCCCCTCTGATGCGGGACCCATTTTCCAAAACCTTTTCTACACCTCCAAGTAGCATGCAGAGGATCGCCTTCTTGATGTAGTGGTGTCCATGTATACTTGGAGCAAGCGATCTAGAGAGCTGCTCAAAAACATCCTGGAGAGAGAATGCGACATATTATACAATAACAGTCTGAGGTTTGCTAAATGTGGTCAATAGCTCTGATGATTAACCACATAACAGGTAAGGTTGCAAAGCACTGGGGAAACCAATCGTCCCCATCAAAACCGTTATTTTAGCCAATTTCTGATTTATTTTTACATTGAAATTGTGTTAAAGGAAACCTCTAAGCATCCAGCAATTTTTGGATATAGCAATGGTTAAGGCAAGACCTTGATTTGCTTTTTATGCATGATTTCACTGCAGAGCTATGGGATCAATAAGCCCAGAATTTAGAGAAAGAGGCCAAGAAGCCCAGTGTGCAGACTACAGACCAACAATGAGAAAATAAGAAATAAAACCTTCTGATGCATTATCACCAAATATGGAAAGTTAGATTTGTACTCTACCTTAGAATGCGTTTTGCTGAATTTCTTTATTTTAGCCAAATCGTCTGCTGAGAAAACAGGTGATACTTCCTTGCTCACTTGTATCACATTACAGGCTATCAGAATAGTCCTAAAACCAAGAGGAAAAGAATACATTTGAGAAATAAGATATAACAGAAGATATTCCACATTAAGACAGGCCGTCTGAGCAACAAAACTATAGCACACTGTAGTTGTTGCCAGCAGTACCAGGACTCCACCGCTTGGGTATAAGATTACACTTAAACACTGGGTTTCTGAAGAGGGGAGACCACAGGCACCCCAGTTGTTACTTATACTATCCATTTGAAGAACAGGGAACCATTTTTTTTTGGTGGAGAAGGGGTGGATATAGGAGGAGGAAAGCCTCCAAGTGAAATATTTAAAACACACCTGAATGATGCAGACGTGTAGCCATTTTGTTTTGAGGGAAGGCAGCGATATGTCCCTATGACCTGCACACGGTCTCCAGGCTTCACTTTGTCAACAAGGTCATCATCCAATATGATGTCCACAGAACGTGGCAATTGCCCAGCTGGTGCCTTCTCAGGCATTTCCTGGATGGTAAGGGTTTGATGATCTTTGTATACTGAAAGGCCATATTCTGTTTCCAGAGGGTTGTTTTCTTCATCCTTGGTAGGATAGATTGCACTGGAAGGAAATGCTTCTAGACTGGTCATATCTGTATACTTGCGTTCTATTGTTTTCTTTGTAGCTGGACAATAATGGACACTGCGAACTACTTTAGGTCGTACCAAGGAGCCTGTGTAGAGAGTTGCATGGTAAGTAACATTACCACCACGCCATGAGAATTCAAAGCAGGAGTCAACTGATGATACTCACACTTTGTGACAATGCCTTCCACGCAGACAACAGAGCCGAGAAAACGCGAAGTCAGGGTGCGAGGGGTGACATGTTTGGAGCCAAAGCTGCCCTCTAGACCAATATAAAAGTCTTCGTATTGCTTGGCGTACGTGCCATCAATAGATGCAACAAACTCCTTCAAAGCCCGCTGGAAAGCAATGAGCCCCTCGAAGGCATTATTCATAAGCCTGTGCATATAGAGAAAAAGAGTTATTTCCCAAATCAATATAATATCAGACTACATAAAAATCTCAGACAGATTTTTTAGAAGATTGGTAAACAAACTCATTATACATAATGCCATATAGCTAGGTGTCTGACTCTGCTCTAAAAGCATGTACTGCACAAAAATTAATCTTACAAGCCAAATCGACTACTATGCATTTCAATAGATACGTTATTTTTGCAGAAAGTACTGCATGTTTCTCAAAAAAGTTACATGCATCCACTATTTATAACTGAACATAAAACAGTGGCAGCTAAGAAACATTCAACTATTATAGAACTACTACTCCCAAGATGCTTTGCCAATTGTATCTTCATGAAACACAGAAATGAGAAATTAACGGTCCTCTGAAACGTACTAAAACTACTAATGAACACACCAAGCACCATAACCCCCACAGGTGCTTTGAGTGTTCCATTAGATTAAAAGCAGAGTAGGCTTCACCTCTAGCTCCCTCCCTTGAAATACTCACTGAGTGGATCGTTTTTCATTCTTCCTCCGTAGATCATTGATGTTTACAATCAATCGATTTTGATTCTCGTTGATCATGTCCCTCACTTTACTCTGGTAAATCCCTTGATCTTCCTGTGATGAGGAAATGTAAAATTAAACAGACTGTTAGGCATTTCATAAAATAAACACGATTTCATATGCACTATTCTTGTGGGGTGGAGTGGATTGATGTAACTTTACAA